>NC_069501.1:1259464606-1260144606 GCF_027579735.1 Bombina bombina | reverse complement strand
ATCTAAACCTGTCCTTTAACAAAGATGGGTAAGATGTACATTTCTTTACAAATATAAAGTAATGTGAAAATAGGAGTAATTCTAAGTGAGGAAACATACAAATGACTCCTCTTAAAGGGATTTATATCAGTATATATACAGTAGTTCTCTATTTGAAAAACATATATTATACCATTGATCAAATACAAGTACCCATCTTATCCCAAAAAGGGGGGGAGGGACAAACCATTTACTGACATATAGAAGCATATATTCTATCCCATAATTGTATATATTACCCAAAAGAGATTAAAAGGGGTTGTTAATCTACCTATTCTAGGAATGCACTATAGGTGATGAGTTCATTCATACCTAAGGGATTCATACTCTGAAGTCTAAAAATCCACTTAGTTTCTGCTTTTAGGAGGGAATTTTCCATATTACCACCACTTTTCCTAGGGATATTTTCTGGAGAATCCAGCATTTCAGCTCAAGTTTACAGTCATGGTGCTCCAAGAAGTGTCTAACCACTTAAGTTAATTTCCTTTCCTTTTCTAGATCGCTTTTGGCATTCTTGATGTTGCAAATTGACGTTTCCTAAATTCACGTGTTGACATTCCAACATATCTTTTCTGACATTCTATGCAGTATACAATATTTTTTTCGACTACAGTTAAAGAAGTCATTCATAAATATTGTACCATCTGGCCAAATATTGATCTCTTTTAAATGTTTCATATAAAGACAGAATTTACAGGACCCACAAGGATATGTTCCTTTAAAATGGTCTTTTCTGAGGTTTATATGTTTTACAAAGTGACTTTTTGTTATCTTATCCATGATCGTTGGGGACCTCCTCCAACTTATAGCTACTTTTCCCCTAAACACTTAGCAAGATCTTCATCAGTTTTAAGTATGTGAACATTATTGTTCAGAATATCTCTTATAGCTCTTTGCTTTGTTAAAAGTGTCAACAAAACGTACCTTATTGTCCTGTGTAGTTTTAATTTTGGGTTTCAACAGTTCAGGTATTTCTGTATGTAAAGCTCTAGGATATGCTTTCTTAAGGATACTGTAAGAGTAACCTCTTGCTTTCAATCTTTGTTTCATATCTTTAGCTTGATTCTTAAAGATAGTAATATCAGAGCAATTGCGTCTTATCCTGAGAAATTCCACAAACGAAATTGCCTTTTTTATTGATGGATGATGGAAGCTTTTAAAGTTAAGTATATAGTTAGTTGAGGTTTCTTTCCTATAGAGGTCTGATTTGATCTGGCCAAACATGTCTCTGGATATTCTCAGGTCAAGGAATGTCACAATCTCCTGTTTAATCTCATATGACAATCTTAAATTCAAATTGTTAGTGTTCAAGATCTCAATAAATTCTTTCAACAAAATGTCCTCTCCTTTCCACAATATGAACACATCATCTATATATCTAAGCCATAGTAGGATGTGGTCAGCATATTGTTCCATGCTTTCACTGAATACAAATTCATGTTCCTACCACCCTAGGTAAATATTTGCATATGTGGGGGCAAAGGGAGTGCCCATGGCAGTGCCGCAAATTTGGAGAAAGAACTTGTCATTGAACACAAAGAAGGTATGGGTCAATATAAACTATAAAAACTATAAAAATATAAAAAGCTTCAGAATAAATTGATTTGTTAATGTGTTCTTAGAGGATTCCATTTGCAAGAAACAGTCAACTGCATGACACCCCAACTTGTGATCTATGGAGGTGTAGAGCGATTCAACGTCGCAGGTTGCTAATAACGTTTCATCATCCAAAATCATCCATTCAATTTTACTAAAGCCACCCATTGCGTCCCTATTGTATGATGGTAGTGTGAGGATAATATTCCTCAAGCGTAGATCAAGGTATCTAGATGCCTGTTCACAAAGGCTATCTATACCTGCCACGATCGGTCTCCCGGGGGCACTCTTATTTTTGTGTTTTATCTAGTTATATAGTAACAGCACTGCCTGCTCACATTCACTGTCATTAATTACATAGTAAGTGCACAACCTATTCACATCCACTGTCACTAATTATATAGTAAGTGCACTGCCTGCTCAAAGCTACAGTCACTTATTATATAGTTAGTGCACTGCCTACTCACAGCCACTGTAATTAATGATATAATAACTGCACTGTCTGCTCATAGCTACTGTTACTAATTATATAGTAACTGCACTGCTTGCTCACTGCTATTGTTACTATATATATATATAGTAAGTGCACTGCCTGCTCACAGCTACTGTCACTAATTATATAGTAGGTGTGCTGCCTGTTCACAGCCACTGTCACTAATTTTATAGTAAGTGCACTGCCTGCTCACTTCCACTGTCACTAACTATATAGTAAGTGTACTGCCTATTCACAGCTACTGTCACTAATGATATAGTGAATGCACTGCCTGCTCACAGCAACTCTCACTAATTACACAGTAAGTGCACTGCCTGCTCACAGCCAATGTCACTAATTATATAGTAACTGCACTGTCTGCTCACAGCCACTGTCGCTAATTATATAGTAAATGCAATGCCTGCTCACAGCCACTGTCACTAATTATATAGTAACTGCACTGCCTGCTCACTGCTATTGTCACTAAATATATAGTAAGTGCACTGCCTGCTCACAGCTACTGTCACTAATTATATAGTAAATCTGCTGCCTGTTCACAGCCACTGTCACTAATTTTATAGTAAGTGCACTGCCTGCTCACTTCCACTGTCACTAACTATATAGTAAGTGTACTGCCTACTCACAGCTACTGTCACTAATGATATAGTGAGTGCACTGCCTGCTCACAGCAACTCTCACTAATTATACAGTAAGTTCACTGCCTGCTCACGGCTACTGTCACCAATCATATAGTAAGTGCACTGCCTGCTCACAGCTACTGTCACTAATTATATAGTAAATCTGCTGCCTGTTCACAGCCACTGTCACTAATTTTATAGTAAGTGCACTGCCTGCTCACTTCCACTGTCACTAACTATATAGTAAGTGTACTGCCTACTCACAGCTACTGTCACTAATGATATAGTGAGTGCACTGCCTGCTCACAGCAACTCTCACTAATTATACAGTAAGTTCACTGCCTGCTCACGGCTACTGTCACCAATCATATAGTAAGTGCACTGCCTGCTCGCAGCCACAGTCACTGATTATATAGTAAGTGCACTGCCTGCTCACAGCCCCTGTCACCAATTATATAGTAAGTTTGCTGCCTGCTTACAGCCAATGTCACTAATTATATAGTTAGTGCACTGCCTGCTCACACCACTGTCACTTATTATATAGTATGTGCAGTGCCTGCTCACAAATACTGTCACTAATTATATAGTAACTGCACTGCCTACACACAGCCAGGGCCAGCTTTAATATTGACTGGACCCTAGGCAAAAATGTTCTTGGGCCCCCCACCCCATGCAATATCGCTCTCCACCCCAACATCCCAGAAAACAACTAAATCAATTTATTTTATTAAAAAAAATATATATATTAGCCCAGCAATGGATCATCCACTGCTGGACTAATCATTTTTTAAAAAAATGAAATAAATTGCATTATGTGAAATTGGACATAAGCAGTGCTAATAAGTAAATAAATATATCAATTCCTCCACTGTGGATTCATTTAATATGCTTTTGAATGTGATTCTGGTGTGAGTTTAGCTGGTTAAAGAGATTTAGGGCAGCCAACAGGAGCAAAGCAAGGTAAAGACTGAGAAGGAAGCATGGAGGTGCAGACAAATATAAGTTTACTGACTGGAACAGCAGAACTACTATGGGAAGCTGTAAAATCTGAGACAGATAGAAAACAAAAACTATTAAAATAAATCTTACATTAATGTGTAAAGTATCAGCACGACACTATACATCAGCCACAGCAGCACATGTCCCTTCTTTGCTAGAAACAAGTTCCCTCTCACCCTGTACTAGACAATACTGCATGGGGAGGGGCATGTATGCACTCACTTATTCTTCCCACTGACACCTTTCTACAAAACACTATTCCCTTAACAAACTTCAGTCAGTTGATCTTAGGGCAACAGCAAAAAGAGAAGGGCTAAGGGGACCAGCAGACTGGATGCTGTCTGCCAAAGGCTGCATGGATACAGTGTGAGACAAGTCACACAACCTCAAGACTGAAGAGAGCAGTGTGTGCAACTGCACAGATGCTCAAATCCTCATGTGCCTGCCGCTCCAGCTTTCTGCTGCATGCACCTACAGTCAGCCCTACCCAGAAACAATCCCCACCATCAGAGCAGTTACCTGGTAACAGTGGTAACCCCAGCAGGACCTTTTCTGATGCAGTGGGGCTTAGCATTCACTGCTGCACAGTACACATCTAAAACAGCACATGGCAATAGCTTGGCGTGTCACATGACACCGGCACGGTCTGGCACATTTTCTCACAAATAAATATAAGCAGAGAACTTTTGACTGTGACAGTATTAGGACTGACTGTGCGTGTTTCCCATGTCACATCAGCAGTCTGGTATGAACCAAAAAAAATTTTTTTTTTTTTTAGGACTCTTGGGCCCCTCAACAAAGACTGGGCCCTGGGCAGCTGCCCATTTTGCCCTGTGTTAAAGACGGCCCTGCTTACAGCCACTGTCACCATTTATAAAGTTAGTGTGTTGCCTGCTCACAGTCACTGTCACAAATGATATACTAAGTGCACTGTTTACTCACAGCCATTTGCACCACTTATATAGTAAGTGCACTGCCTGCTCACAGCTATTATCAACAATCAAATAGTAAGTGAACTGCCTTATGACAGCCACTATCAGGAATGAATGAATAAGTTAAATGTCTACTCACAGCCACTGTCACTACTTATATATGAAGATTACTGCCTGCTCACATACTTTGACACCATCTATAAAGTAAGTTCCCTGCCTGCTCAAACCCACAATCACCAATCATATAGAAAGTGCACTGCCTGCTCACAGCTACTGTCAGTAATTATATAGTAAGTGCACTGCCTGCTCACAGCTACTGTCACTAATTATATAGTAAGTGTACTGTCTGCTCACAGCTACTGTCACTAATTATATAGTAAGTGTACTGTCTGCTCACAGCTACTGTCACTAATTATATAGTAAGTGCACTGCCTGCTCACAGCTACTGTCACTAATTATATAGTAAGTGTACTGTCTGCTCACAGCTACTGTCACTAATTATATAGTAAGTGTACTGTCTGCTCACAGCTACTGTCAGTAATTATATAGTAAGTGTACTGTCTGCTCACAGCTACTGTCACTAATTATATAGTAAGTGTACTGTCTGCTCACAGGTACTGTCACTAATTATATAATAAGTGCACTGCCTGCTCACAGCTACTGTCACTAATTATATTGTAAATGCACTGTCTGCTCACAGCTACTGTCAGTAATTATATAGTAAGTGTACTGTCTGCTCACAGCTACTGTCAGTAATTATATAGTAAGTGTACTGTCTGCTCACAGCTACTGTCACTAATTATATAGTAAGTGTACTGTCTGCTCACAGGTACTGTCACTAATTATATAATAAGTGCACTGCCTGCTCACAGCTACTGTCACTAATTATATTGTAAATGCACTGTCTGCTCACAGCTACTGTCAGTAATTATATATTAAGTGCACTGCCTGATCACAGCCACTGTCACTAATTATATAGTAAGTGCACTGTCTGCTCACAGCTACTGTCACTAATTATATAGTAAGTGCACTGCCTGCTCACAGCTACTGTCACTAATTATATAGTAAGTGCACTGCCTGATCACAGCTACTGTCACTAATTAAATAGTAAGTGCACTGCCTGCTCACAGCCACTGTCAATAATTATATAGTAAGTGCACTGTCTGCTCACAGCTACTGTCACTAATTATATAGTAAGTGCACTGCCTGATCACAGCTACTGTCACTAATTAAATAGTAAGTGCACTGCCTGCTCACAGCCACTGTCACTAATTATATAGTAAGTGCACTGTCTGCTCACAGCTACTGTCACTAATTATATAGTAAGTGCACTGTCTGCTCACAGCTACTGTCACTAATTATATAGTAAGTGCACTGTCTGCTCACAGCTACTGTCACTAATTATATAGTAAGTGCACTGTCTGCTCACAGCTACTGTCACTAATTATATAGTAAGTGCACTGCCTGCTCACAGCCACTGTTACTAATAATATAGTAAGTGCACTGCCTGCTCACAGCCACTGTTACTAATAATATAGTAAGTGCACTGTCTGCTCACAGCTACTGTCACTAATTAAATAGTAAGTGCACTGTCTGCTCACAGCTACTGTCACTAATTATATAGTAAGTGCACTGCCTGCTCACAGCTACTGTCACTAATTATATAGTAAGTGTACTGCCTGCTCACAGCTACTGTCACTAATTATATAGTAAGTGCACTGTCTGCTCACAGCTACTGTCACTAATTATATAGTAAGTGCACTGTCTGCTCACAGCTACTGTCACTAATTATATAGTAAGTGCACTGCCTGCTCACAGCTACTGTCACTAATTATATAGTAAGTGCACTGCCTGCTCACAGTCACTGTCACTAATTATATAGTAAGTGCACTGCCTGATCACAGCTACTGTCACTAATTATATAGTAAGTGCACTGTCTGCTCACAGCTACTGTCACTAATTATATAGTAAGTGCACTGCCTGCTCACAGCTACGGTCACTAATGATATAGTAAGTGCACTGCCTGCTCACAGCTACTGTCACTAATGATATAGTAAGTGTACTGCCTGATCACAGCTACTGCCACTAATTATATAGTAAGTGCACTGCCTGTAGTGATGTCGCAAACCTAAAATTTTGCATTCACGAACGGGCGAACCCGGCGAACCGCCATTAACTTCAATAGGCAGGCAAATTTTAAAACCCACAGGGACACTTTCTGGCCACAAAAGTGATGGAAAAGTTGTTTCAAGGAGACTAACACCTGGACTGTGGCATGCCGGAGGGGGATCCATGGCAAAACTCCCATGGAAAATTACATAGTTGATGCAGAGTCTGTTTTTAATCCATAAAGGGCATAAATCACCTAAAATTGTTTGGAATAACATGCTTTAAAACATCAGGTATGTGTACCGTTCATGTAGTGTATGGGTTACGTCCGCTTCACAGTGATAGACTAAACTCCCCGTTTAACGCACCGCAAACAGTCCATTTGCGCAACCGCAAACTCCCCATTTGCACAAGGTTGGATACCAAGCTAGCCATGTCCCGTTCCTTGTCCTCACTGATGTCACTGCGCGTGCATCACTTCCTGGTGTAACAGAAAATGCTCCACCCACAAGATGCTCCTATTATATTACTGCACTGAGGATGCTGCCTGTATCTGTGTGTCCTGCTCCCTGGCTGGAGAGCACAGGGGACACCAGGTCGAGCTGCTGTATGAGGCTTCTGAGAAGAAGAAAAAGAAACTGAGAAATTTTCTGCAGAAACTGACCACAAAGAGAGAGGAGACTGAAAAAAGAGTCCAGAGTCTGCAGAAGCACAGGAGAGTGGTGCAAGAGAAAGCAGCTGGTGTAACAGAGAGATTCACTGCCCTGATTAGGGACATCAGGAAACAGCTGGAAGACCTAGAGAAGCGAGTCCTGAGTGAGATAACCCGGCAGCAGGAGCAGGTTTTACTCACAATCTCGGATCTGATCCAGCAGCTGGGAAAAAGAGAACGATGAGCTAACCAGGAAGATGTGTCACATTGAGGAGCTGTGCAACATAACTGACCTATTAACTGTCCTACAAGAACAGGAATCACTCAGAGATGAGATGCTTGGTTGGTCCTCCGACTTCCAAGTTCCAATTTGGGGCACTGCACGTGCAATCTAATGTGCCACCAGATAGGAGTGGTGTGTTAACTAGTACTATTCTTATCAGTTTAATCCCTGTTACATGCCCTATCAGGGGACGTGTATATGGCATCGATTTTAGGAACCCGGAGATGATTTTAGGAACCGGGAGATGGAAAAAGATTCTTGGTCGGTCCGGCCACGAGATAGATAGATAGATACATAGATTAGATAGATAGATCAATAGATGCAATAGATACATTTGATGATAGATACGATAGATAGATAGATTTGATAGATAAATAGATTTGATAGATAGATAATTTCCCAGACAGAGAATTACAAGGTTCCCAGAGGCAATTGCGGCGCCCGAGGCTCTGATTAGAACAGAGCAGTCTGTGTATCTGCCCTTGGCCGAAATCTGAACATTCTTTAGCTTTCTGTCTGTCGGCCAAATGTCCATCAGCCAAATGTCCGTCTGCCAAATGTCCTTCTGCATTTTGTCAGAGCACCGCGTGCAATCTACTGTGCCACCAGATAGGAATGGTGTGTTAAGTAGTTCTATTCTTATCAGTTTAATCCCTGTTACGTCCCCTGTCAGGGGACATGTATATGGCATTGATTTTAGGAACCAGGAGATGGAAAAAGATGCTTGGACACCCAGTACAGGTCGTTCTCCTTCAGCCTTTTTATACGAGGGTCCCCGACCCTCAACAGACACGACAGCGTGAAAGACCCCATATGCCATTACTTCCTTTTGCACAATCGAGTACAGGTATGGCATTGATTTTAGGAACCCGGAGATAATTTTAGGAACTGGGAAATGGAAAAAGATGCTTGGACACCCAGTACAGGTTGTTCTCCTTCAGTTTTTTTATACGAGGGTCCCACCCTCAACAGGCCAGACAGTTTGAAAGACCCCATATGCCATGACTTCCTTTTGAACAATTGAGTACAGGTATGGCATCGATTTTAGGAACCCGGATATAATTTTTAGGAACCGGGAGATGGAAAAAGATGCTTGGACACCCAGTACAGGTCGTTCTCCTTCAGCCTTTATGTATACGACGGTCCCCGACCCTCAACAGGCACAACAGCATGAAAGACTCCATATGCCATTACTTCCTTTTGCACAATCGAGTACAGGTATGGCATCGTTTTTAGGATTTGATACATAAATAGATAGATTTGATAGATAGATAATTTCCCAGACAGAGAATTTTACAAGACGTGCGTCTCGGACCCATGGTAAGGTTACTTCCTTTTGCACAATCGAGTACAGGTTGGGGATTGCCTTTTGTGCAAAGAAATTTTGGCCGTGTACCTTCCACTGCGGTGTCCCCTATCAGGGGACGTGTATATGGCATGGATTTTAGGAACTGGGAGATGGAAAAAGATGCTTGGTCATTCCTCCTACTACAAATTTGGGGAACTGCACATGCAATCTATTGTGCCACCAGAAATGAGTGGTGTGTTAAGTAGTACTATTCTTAGCAGTTTAATCCCTGTTATGTGCCTTTTTTTGGTTTGGGTTTTGAAGCCACAGTGCAGCACCAGAGGCCAGAAAAATTAGGCATGTGCACATACCTGAAAAATTAAGTATTGTTGCAGCCGCTGCTGTAGCAGCGGGCAGAAAAATTGATGTTTGTTTGACAGTTAGAAAGTGCCTTAAAACATTGTGGCTTGAACCCTAGTTGTTGGCAGATAAGTCACGCAAGTCATCCGGCATTCAAAGATAAAATACAGCAGCGTGTGGACCATTTTTAGCCCAAGGCAGCTCATCTCATCAGGCCTTTTTTACTCTAATGTATCGCCCAATGTCAGTCCCTTCGGGATCCATCCCTCATTCATTTTAATAAAGGTGAGATAATCAAGATTTTTTGACTTAGGTGACTTCTCTTCTCAGTGACAATACCTCCTGCTGCACTGAAGGTCCTCTCTGACAGGACACTTGAAGCGGGGCAGGACAGAAGTTCGATTGCAAATTGGGATACAGGTCAAGCCTGCAAATCCAGTCGTCAAGGGGTTCATCACTCCTCAGAATGTTGAGATCTGCAGTTAATGCAAGGTAGTCTGCTACCTGTCGGTTGAGTCGTTCTCTGAGGCTGGATCCCGAAGGGCTGTGGCGAAGCATAGGAGTTAAAAAGGTCTGCATGTCCTCCATCAACAACATGTCTGGAATGTCAAAATAGTTTTTTTATTTTTAAATGTACACTTACACTACTATTAAACAAGATAATATGAGTGGTGGTACTGGGCAAGTGGGCACAGTATACGCTGTGAGCCTGACACAAAAAAGCAGACTGATGTTTCAGAGTTAAAATAGTTTTTTTTTTATTTTTAAAATGTACACTTACACTACTATAAAACAAGATAATATGAGTGGTGGCCCTGGACCAGTGGGCACAGTATACGCTGTGAGCCTGACACAAAAAAGCAGACTGATGTTTCACAGTCAAAATAGTTTTTTTATTTTTAAATGTACACTTACACTACTATTAAACAAGATAATATGAGTGGTGGCACTGGGCAAGTGGGCACAGTATACGCTGTGAGCCTGACACAAAAAAGCAGACTGATGTTTCACAGTCAAAATAGTTTTTTTTATTTTTAAATGTACACTTACACTACTATTAAACAAGATAATATGAGTGGTGGCACTGGGCAAGTGGGCACAGTATACGCTGTGAGCCTGACACAAAAAAGCAGACTGATGTTTCACAGTCAAAATAGTTTTTTTATTTTTAAATATACACTTACACTACTATTAAACAAGATAATATGAGTGATGGTACTGGGCAAGTGGGCACAGTATACGCTGTGAGCCTTACACAAATAAGCAGACTGATGTTTCAGAGTTAAAATAGTTTTTTTTATTTTTAAAATGTACACTTACACTACTATAAAACAAGATAATATGAGTGGTGGCACTGGACCAGTGGGCACAGTATAAGCTGTGAGCCTGACACAAAAAAGCAGACTGATGTTTCACAGTCAAAATAGTTTTTTTTTAATTTATTTATTTTTTTATTGAGGTTCTAAATAAGGCATACAAGAGAAATATGAAAGCAAAACACGATATTAATGAGATACATACATACATCTTATCATACAGTGCTGTATAAAGACAAAGTACCTTTCCCAAACGAAAAATTCAAAGTATAGTATATAAATATAATGCCTAATATTCTATGAGCCCCTTAGATAACAGAAGAGGCCTCTCTTGGGCCTCAGTTATAAGCTCATAACCAGTGATAGAAGGCTACTTGGTGTGAGAGAGACCACTTTTGGGTCTCCAAATGGGAACCTCTATTTTGTAATTTAAGAAACTCTCATAAAAAGTATATTTCAGGGGGCGGAGCTAACCGCCAAAGCAACTGGACGCACATCACAATAGCTCCCGGTTTCAATTGAGATTTTGAGGGTGTTTTTACTAACCTAATAGCCTATAACTGACGATAGATATACTCTGAACCCCTATCTAAGACCCTGCTATAAGGGTTTGAAGAAGGTCCGGGAGCTTGTACACAGCCGACTACCAGAGAGGCTCGTTGCGGCCTAACTACACAGAGGCACAAACATGGTGGACTCCCGCATGGCTATTCTAGCCCTCTTTGAAAAGTACGATCGCAGCCTCCAGAACGGGTTAGACCGGCTTATCTTGATCGCTACGCACCGGAACGAGGGAGCAGAAAGCGCTGAACCTTGTGAGGGAGCAGCTATGGATCCGGGCACACGCATGACTGTCCCCCAGGAGACTTCCACTCAGCGCCCTCTAACAGAACCAGCCTACCCCTTTGCAGCTGCTTCAACCCGCGAGAGCAGGGGTCGCTTGCCGTTTCCCTCTGCCTTGGGAGATGCGGTCGGCGATATAAATGGCATTTGTATGTGCTTACAGGAGGGTACGGCTGTGGGGAGCGTTGAAGGTGAGGTCACTGAGGTATTTGGAGAAAGTTTTGAGGTTACGACCGAGCAGGAGGTTGCGACTCTGGAGGCAGACTACCTTGCCGGGTGGGCTCTCTCTTCCTACTGTCTGGATTCACAATGCAGCGGCTCCATTGTTCATAGGCTTGGGAAGCCTCTTCAAAGTGCCGGAAGGTCTGGCTGCCCCAATATAAAAGTCGGAATTGGGTGACAATCTCATAGCGGTAGTGGACGATGTGTGCTTCAGCCTACAGCTCCATTTTGCATATCTTTCATGTTCTTAATCAAGTTCAGTGTTTGGACTCTTTAAGGGACTTTATTATAGTTGAACTTCAGGAATCTGCATATATGACGAATAATATCTGAAAATTGAGCAGATTGTGTAATTGTCCCCTCCTGCTGTATATACTTTGTGAAGAGCTCCTGGAGATTTATTGGTAATAGCTGTAAACGCTTAGTTGCCTAAAAATATTTGATAACTTTACTATGCACTATGATATTCTGTACTATACCCTTTATTGGATATTTACTTCGGAAAGCTACTTACTTCCCATATATGGATCACTTCTTTCACATATTTACTAAAGTCTGCACATATTTTTACTATATTGTTCAGAGATGCATAATACTCCTCCTGCTGTATATAATCTGTGATGAGCTAATGGAGATTTAGGGGTAATTGTTGTGAATGCTTAGATGCCTAAAAATATTTGATACTTTCTGCACTATAACACTAATTGTACCTACCCTTCTTATATATTTACTTCAGAAAGTTATTTCCTTCTCATATAAGGGCCACTTCTTTCATATATTTGCTAAAGTCTGCATATATACTTACCATACTGTTCAGAGATAAATAATGGAGACTTTAAGGCAAAACATTCAGTGAAACCCCTATATCTATAGCAACTCAGTAAGCTTTAAGAAGTTCTATTTGTGGCAGGACTGTATAGGTATATTTATTTTGCAGTGATCAATAAGGAAGACTGTAAGGTAAAATCCCTCCATGCTAGACTTAACCTACTGTAACTCCTAAACCTATAGTAACCCAATAAGCTTTATTTTACTCCACCCCCCCCCCTTTTCCTTTTTTCTATGCGGTAAGGGATGAGTAAATTCTCCTCCGCATTCATACCCTGGCAGAGTTTCGTAGCCTCTGCTTAGTTCGAAGGATCGGTTTAACGCTTTCTCCCTTATATGTATCTAAAGATCCTTCGGGCCCTACCTTCAATAGAAAAAGTGTCTATACGTATGTACCTTATTATCTACAACTTGGAATGCTTATTTCAGCTTATTAAACCTACCCTGATCCCGGATACCTGACCAGAACTGAAAACTGTATTAGAGTAATTTTTTGTTATAAGATGTTCGGGGTTATTGCCCTATCTATATTTGCATTCTTCTCTGAGGACCATCTGGACATTATATTAAAATCAAATTATTCCAAGTGTTGTTATCACAGTTTGACTCTGGTGTCATCCACGCTTTCTCAAAGACCGCTCCATTCAGTGGAGCTAGCAATCCTTGATGGCACAGCAAACCCTTAAAAACTTAAATGGGGAACAGAACAGACTGGCTGCCAAGACAACCGTATATGTTTGGATGTAGTATTGTCTTTCTCTTGTTGTCAACTTTTGAGATACTGTTTTTGTCGTTAACTGCCATGTATGTACCTATGTGCCATACTTCCTCAATAAAAAAATAATTAAAAAAAAAAAAAAAAAAATGTTGACTGATCAGGGATTGGATGGATACTGAACCCAATTTGGGTGCTTGCTGATTGCTGGGTACATTTAGCCACCACTCAGCAAGCTATACCCAGGTTCTGAACCAAAGATGGGCTGTCTCGTAAGCTTACATTCTTGCTTTTTCAAATAAAGATACCAAGAGAACGAAGAAAAATTGATAACAGAAGTAAATTAGAAAGTTGCTTTAAATTGCATGCTGTATCTGAATCATGAAAGAAAATAATTGGGGTCAGTGTCCTTTTGAGCTTTGATCAGTCAATATTTTACTATAATAAACTTTATTCTGAAAAAAATAGTATCCCTTTGAAAAAAAAAAAAATCCCAACAAGCCCCCCATTAATTAAGCTGTGTAAGCAGCTTTGGGGCCTCTCAGTGCAGGCATCTGAAATTTAGTAGCACCAGTCTTACGAAATTTGCTTCTTAATGTGTCTGCAACCTCAGAGTTTTAAGGATTTATAGACATTCCGCACTCATTCATTGGGGATGATTAACAATTGGTTGTACGAGAGTAGGTCTGCATGCTTCATAATAAATGGGGGCCAATGTCATGGTTGGTGATTTTGTAGCATTTTTGTAATAATTCTGAGGTGTAAACAAGTTAAAGAGTCTTAAATTTGATATCAGTACTGGGAATATTTTACTTTAAGTCACATATAAAAAAAGCTAGAAATATATGTAGCTTAAATAAATGGTTCCTTTATAATTAACTCTAGTATAGGATACATTGGAGGAGGAAAACGTGTTGACTGGTCTACATGATCTGTGGACAGGTCTGAGTGACAAACAAGTGAATAGACTACGCTTTTTCAATTTCTAGTGTAAAATAAAACCAACAGTATAATTCACCAATATATTATGGCTCAGTCACATTTTCCATTATTTTAGATTACTTCACACATTTGTTGCATTAAAAAGAGTAATATTTTTAGTTTTATGTTGTTCTTAACAGGAAATACATGTGTAAATGTAAGGTGGGACCGATTGCTTAATGACTGACTGGGAACAATTCCAACAAGCATAAATATATATTTATATTTAGTATAGAAGGATCCATTAAAGAAATAAAAACAATTTTAAGGATTCAATCACCCTTTCGCTGCTCTCTTGATTACTGGTGAAATAATCTGTTGGATTTATTTGTATACATTTTTAACAGTGCAGTGGACACACACTATCTGTATCACTGACACACTATTATATTGTCATATTTACTATTTTGCTGACAATTTTTTTTTTTTTTAACTTTCTCAACTGAATGTTGGGGACAATAAAAGTTGATACTGTGCCCCTTATAGAATTAAAAAAAAAAAAAAAAAAAAAAAAAAGTATATTTCAGGGTAGTAGAACAACATATTAAGGAATTGGAATTATTAAGTTTAAGACTTTTAACTTAATTTGTAAAGAATGCTGATCATTTTTGCTGTCCCAAACTGTTAATAATATAAAAGGTAAATGTGATACAAACAAGCTATCCTGCTAGACTAGGAAAGGAGAAGAAACATTATATTCAGTTGTGTAGCAGGGCGTACTTATAAAAAGTTTGGGTGCGGTATAGGTTATAGAAACCACTTATGTTTTACTATAATTGAGACTTATGGGGGAAAGTTAGGGTGCTGTATAGACGAGACAAACCGCGTATGTAGATCTCCTTACAGTTAGGAGGTATATTATGTTGAGAATATGGGGGGAGGAGGTGGGAGTTTAAATAAATTAAGCTAGGTAAATGAAAGAGCCGTACATTACTAAAGAGGGTAAGGTAAGCTTCTGCATTTTGACTTAAGGTAAACAGGCTATAGTAGAGCAAAGTCATTACATTTGTGTGGGTAAGACCTAATTAGGTATGGGATTTACAGAAAACTAGGGTCATGCAGCTCCAGTATAAAATATATGGGGGAAAGATTGTGCATCTATATACTAGTGCAGGTCCAGCCTGCGTTAGAAGACAAGCCCTCCTGGAGTAGCTAGGATCTGTACATACGATATAAGTTGTTAATTAGTATGGTTATAGCACTCCTGTATGTATGTCCAGACATAATCCATGTTTTAGGTCACCCGTGATTACCATGCCTGTAAAACAAATGTGAATATAAGACTGGAATCATTACAAAAGTTTTAACAAAAAGCAAGAAATAAAAACATTACTGATAATCATTGATCTGCATTATAATATAGAACCATGCCTGGTATTATGCTTCTGAGCTATAAGTGTGTAAAGTACAGGCACCACGCCGCCACGGCCGCTGGCAGCAAGGTGTCAAGTCTAGAAACTACATCCAAACTCTAGGTATATGCATAAAGAATAACAACCTACAGACATGAAATTATTATATGATGAAATGTTTAGATTCTACTAACTTCACAATGGGTGCAAAGAAACAATGGGGAGCCTGTAAGCATAGAATTATAAACAACAGGGACAGAGATTTATGTGAAGCTCAACACTTAAATTAGTCAAGATAATATTCTAACAAGTAGTATCTGTAAGTAGCAGCTTAAAAAAGGGCAGTGCCACCAAATAGAGCCTGTAATGATAAATCACATACCAACAATGATTTACAAGGTCTTATAAACTTTCAATACCCATTGTGAGAAGTTTGGTAGGTTTCACAGGTTCCTTAGGGTGAATAAGTCCTATGGGAATCATGTACACTCTAGGTGTCGAACTCTGTTAATACGTTAAACCATTGCGGTACTAAACCCAGCTAGTTCCTAATTATGGACATGTTAATTTGAGAAGCACCTAGCTGCGGGATATAAGATATTGGAAACTTACAGTAGTGAGAGCTAAGTCCTGTACGCAAGGCAGGGACCCTTACTGGATATTTACCATTGAAACAGGTGGTTATAATGCGGCTATGAGCTAAACTATTTTAACAAGGCAAACTTTAATACACAATACGTAGAAGCACGAACAGAAAAAATATGTTTCGTTACCAACTTTCTACCCTTTATAAGTGGATCACTCACTACCCCATAGTGATATTAATAATCTCATCTAACCAATGCCAGAGCGAGATCCATGTAGCATGTCTGTGGTATTAGCAAGTCTCTGGGCCGCTGTGTTGTAATTTTGGGTCGCTGCAATCAAGCAGGTCCGGGAAAAACAGACCAGTGATGAGAAAGTTTCAAATACGATGAGGAAAGAGCTGTCTCGGGCTACTTGAGCTGCATGCAGCAAATCCCGCATGTAACTATTGGGCTCAGTAAGAGGTGTTCGCCGAGGTGTTAAACCAGGGTACTGCATCATATCTGGTGGTAAGCAAATGGGAGTTACATTGTTTGAAGGGAGTGGGCTTCCTGCCATACATATCCCATCCTCAGGGTCCTTCCAAGTTAGGTGAGGCACCGTGCTCTCACACTCCGCTCTTAAGTAGTTATGCCCCAGAGACGAGGTACGCCGGGGGCCCCGAAGCGTCCCTGTCCCCAGGAGCATCCATGTAGATAGGCGCACGGTTATTATGATCCGCAGACCTGACTTCTGTTTGCTGGGACGCCAGGGTGAATGTGCGCTCAAACATATTGCAGCACCCTTCCAAGAAAGTGTGTATGTCTTCCATAATCTGCTCCACAGTCTTCATAGTGAAAGGTAGTGGTAGGCGTCGGGCTGGAGAGCAGCGCAGTATTGGTGGGCCCAAGATGGCCGATGTAAGAGCACTTCGTCAACAAGATACGCACTGAGGTCGTGAGGTTCCAGCAAGTTAGTGACCCACAAATTTGGACTAGGTACACAAGTCCCCCAAGTCAATCAGTCCTCAGTATGGGACAAATATTTATGCAGAAACGGTCTTTGAAATAAATTTTTATGAAAGTTTTAGCCGGAGCTGCTGTGGTGTGCGACTGAATTGCTTCGCTGTTGGCTTCGCCCCATTTTTTTTATTTTTAAAT
Source organism: Bombina bombina (assembly GCF_027579735.1). Lineage (NCBI taxonomy): Eukaryota > Metazoa > Chordata > Amphibia > Anura > Bombinatoridae > Bombina > Bombina bombina. Next base: position 1,260,127,257 of record NC_069501.1, on the reverse strand, counting down.
GTACACTTACACTACTATTAAACAAGATAATATGAGTGGTGGCCCTGGACCAGTGGGCACAGTATACGCTGTGAGCCTGACACAAAAAAGCAGACTGATGTTTCACAGTCAAAATAGTTTTTTTATTTTTAAATGTATACTTATACTACTATTAAACAAGATAATATGAGTGGTGGCACTGGGCAAGTGGGCACAGTATACGCTGTGAGCCCGACACACACGCTGGCAGTGGCAGGCTGGCCTCGCAACTGCAATTAGATTACACTAGCAGACTGATGTAAAAGTTTTTTTTTTAAAAAAAATTTACACTACTGTTACACCAGATATGACTGGTGGTGGCACTGAGAAAGAAGGCCCAGTATATGCCGTGAGCCTGACACACAGGCTGGCAGTGGCAGGCTGGCCTGGCAACTGAAATTAGATTACACTAGCAGACTGATTTAAAAGTTTTTTTGTTTTTAAATTTACACTAATGTTACAGGTGGCACTGAGCAAGTAGGCAGAGTATATGCTGTGAGCCTGACACACAGGCTGGCAGTGGCAGGCTGGCCTGGCAACTGAAATTAGATTACACTAGCAGACTGATATAAAAGTTTTTTTTTTTTTTTTTTTAAATTTACATAATTTACACTACTGTTACACCAGATATGACTGGTGGTGGCACTGAGCAAGTAGGCACAGTATATGCTGTGAGCCTGACACACAGGCTGGCAGTGGCAGGCTGGCCTGGCATAAGTCTGTTCAAGGGGGAAGGGGTTGATAAATCAGTAGTTAATTTTTGGCAAGATGCTGGGGACTATATCTTGGAGATAGAGGACAATTTAAATATAAACAACCTGGAAAGAAATCTAACTATAATATTAAGTGCTAGATTATGCAAAAGAAGAGAAAACAGCGCATCCCAGATTCAAGGTAAAATATTTTCCACTTTATTCTGTGCACACAAACTATTGCACTTACAAGAGGTTAATTAAAAATCACCTTATACGCAGGTCTCTTTACTCACATAGTTCAAAAGGTAGCGACCTCTGCTTCACTTGCGGCTCTGTATATTCCCCGATCTCCTCCAAATGTATGCGCCATTAAAAACACTAATGTCAAAAACAAAAGTTCATTTAAAAAGTTCTCCTTTTAATGTCTTTTGATGTTTCTTATGTGTGTAGTCCTGTGCAAATTTTCTCAAGGTCATGGGTGTATGCCATTGCTTGAGGATCCCTTCCTTAAATACACTTGTGTCAGCTCCACCTATTTTCCCCTTTCTTCATAGAGATTGGCGGTTCAGATGAAAAACAAACCCTGCCCCTAGCCATGTGTTTTGCGAGCCCTTGTCATGAAATCAGCTCATGCGTGATCGCCTATACATGATCGATAACAAATACCTGTATCACACCATTATGTTTACATAATCAATCTATTATACACACACATTTTTTTGACAACTTCATTCTGAGGCTACTTATCATATTACGTATTTTCCTTCTTAAACGTAAACCACATCCTCTCTAGTATCCATTGTATGATTGTCGCTCACCTACTTCAATTTACTCATAGCCCTGATTTTCCTATCTTAAATAATTAGCAGTGGCTGGGTAATACCTTGCTTTACTTGGTCCCGTCTATGTTTTAACATTGAGCGCGGTCGTGTTAAGTCCGCCTCTTTACTGATCAGCTGTTGGATGCGTACCGGGTAAACAATAGATGCCCATTTTATGAGCCAATCATGTCCGTCTCTGCAGTCAACGCCATTTATATCCCTCAACTCAGTGAATTGCGAACTGCAACTGACATTAACAAATGCTGTAATTTGCGGCTTGCGTATTCTTGTTACTTTGCCCTACAATTTCAACCCTATGTTTATCTTCAGGTCTATTTACTTTATTTGAGGAGCGACCTTATATTATTACTTCAAAATGGTTCATTTGAATCATAGGAGCATTAAATTAACATAGCTCTTTTTATCCCCTATTTAATTCATCATCCTTTATCATACATTTCGACTATTAACTATCCATCCTTACTACTTGGATACAGCAATATAGGGATATCTGTACTAGTGTTTCAATGTACATACCTATCTTTCTATATTGAAGTTTAGGGGCTTATTTATATATTAGAATAGAAACCTAAAATTTCTCTGTCTGCCCATTTATATATGATTTCATACACCTAGAGCATAAATACTTGCAAATCAAGTTTCTCTATCTGCCCAATTATGAAACATTTCACACATCTAGAGCATAAAGGCTTGCAAATCTAGGTCTATATTCAGACCTTTAGGGGTAAGTCTACCCAATTCCTGTATCCACCTTGTTTCTTTTTGCCTCAAGGTGGTCAATCTCTGATGAGGGTTATCGCCTACTGATACTATTTCTAGAATGCAAATCGTAGACTGCTAGGATCTTTGTTGTGGTAGAGTATAAAATGGTCAGATACACTGTGGGTTTTCAGACCTATTTCGATATTTTTTAAATGCTCATAACACCTTCGTTTAATCTTCCTTTTCGTTCTACCAACATAGATCATCCCACAATCACAGGTGAGGCCGTAAACCACATACGTTGAATTACATGTGCCTCTGGATTTAATTTGTAGTTGTTTAGTATTTTTCCACTTCATGAAACTATCCCTATGAGCAAGGTGTTTACACATACAGCACTTATTACGTCCACACCTATAGGTCCCAGGTTTACCTGTCACACACTGATCTAGGGACCCTCATTTGTTATTTTTCCTTGTATCTTTAAATTTAGATGAAGCCAAGATGTTCTTTAAAAATGTTTTCCTTTTAAAAACCACTACTGGTTCTTCCCCAATTTCTTTTCTCAGTATGGGATCAGCTTTTAAGATATCCCAGTGTTTACGTAACGTTTTTTTAATGAAATTTGCACCCTCACTGTATGTGGTTATAATTTTGTTATCTACTTCACTCCCATTGTTAGTTGCTGTCAATTCTTTGCTTACATTTAGTAGGCTCTTGCGTTCACATATTGCATTTTTATGTCTTGCTCCGATTACTAGTTTTTCCTCATATTCTTTTTCTAAAAATCTACTCTGAAGAATATCTGCTTCCTTTTCGTAATCTTCAATTATTAAGCAGTTTCGCCTAATACAGCAAAACTGCCCATATGGGATATTAAGCTTCCAATTTTTCATATGTCCACTGTTTGCGTTAAGAAAACCATTGCTCTCAGTCGGTTTCCTATAATTGCGAACCATAACAGAATTGGAGGTATTATCCACGTATAATTCAATATCCAAAAATTCAATTTTCTCTTTCGAAAATATATCCATAAACATCAAATTAAAAGTATTGTTGTTAATGTATTGGATAAACCTACCAGCCTCCTCCATGGCCCCCTGCCATACAATAACAATATCATCTATATATCGATGATATGCAATGATATTCTTAGAGAACGGATTATTCTCCCAAATCATCAAATCCTCAAAATGTGCCATATAGATGTTTGCATAGGAGGGAGCCATGGAGGTACCCATTTTTATTATGAGTGGAGTGCTAAATATTGCTTTTGTGCAAGCGATATTAGCACTTCACTGAGTAATACCAGTGAACGCTAATGTCTTACGAGAGTAAACCCTGTTCTGATGCTTTCAGAGACGGCATCAGAACCTAAGTGCAGCAAAGGGGGTAAGTAGAGCAGTGATGGGCAGCAATATTAAATATATATGTTTATATGCTTATATACATATATAGTTATGTATTAATATGTGTTTATGCACATATTAACATAAAGATATATATCAGGTAGATTGCGAGTTGTGCGTTCGTCTTTTACTGCTGAAAAATGGCAATTTCAGCGTTAAAACAGCAACGCAGCCATTATGAGTCTTTTAGCCTGTAACGCAATGTCAGTCCTGCACTCATAAAAATGACGTTTTTTCATGGGACTTCCAAAGCGCAGCCATTGCAAGTCTTTCGTTGAGGCTAAAAAGCTTGCGTTACACCCTATAACGACAAGATCCATACCGCCATCTGAGAGCAGTAGTTAAAAAACTGTTACATAAAACTCATAACTAAAGTGTTATTAAGTACACTAACACCCATAAACTACCGATTAACCACTAAACCGAGACCCTCCCACATCACAAATACTATATTAAACCTATTGACATCGCCGCCACTAATAAAATGCATTAACCCCTATTCCGCCACACCCCTACATCGTCACCACTATAATAAAGTTATTAACCATTAAACGACCCACCTCCCACATCGCAAACACTTTTTAAATATAATTAACCCCTAATCTGCCGTCCGCCCACATCACACCCACTATAGTAAAGTTATTAAGCCCTACACCGCCGCAACTATAATAAACCTATTAACCGCTAAACCGCAAGCCCCCCACAAGGAAATATACTAAATTAAACTATTAACCCCTAAACTGAAAGCCCCCACATCGCAATAAACTAATTTAAACTAGGAACCCCTAAACCTAATGCCCCCTAACTTTATATTAAAATTACAATTTCCCTTATCCCTATCTCAAATTAAATTAAAACTTATCTGTCAAATTAAAAAAGTGAAGTTTAAACTAACAATTAAACTAATATTACTATTAAACTAAAATTAAACTAACTACCAATTAAAGAAAACTAAAATACACGTTAAAAAAATCCTAACACTACTATAAAATTACAATGTATCTAATTACAAAAAATAACAAAATAACAAAAAATTACACCTAATCTAATAGCCCTAAAAAAATAAAAAATCCCACCCAAAATAACAAAAAGCCCTAGCCTACAATAAACTACCAATATCCCTTAAAGGGGCCTTTTGTAGGGTATTGCCCTAAGTTAAACAGCTCTTTTACCTGTAAAAAATATAAAGACCCCCCAACAGTAAAACCCATCACCCAACCAACCCCCCCAAAATAAAGAAACCTAGCTCAAACAAAAACGTAAGCAACCCATTGCCCTGAAAATGGCATTTGTATGGGCATTGCCCTTTAAAAGGACATTTAGCTCTTTTGCATTGCCCTGAAAAGGCCATTTAGCTCTTTTATGAAAAGCTCAAACCCTAAGCTAAAAAAAAACACCCCAAACAAGTTTAAAAAATCCTAACAGTAACCCCCGAAAGATCCATTTACAGTTGCTAAAGTCCCGCTTGAAGGATCTTTATCAGCCGCCGGGATGAAGATAGAAGATGCCGCCTGGATGAAGATGGAGCCGCCTGGATAAAGAAGATGGAGTCGTCTGGATGAAGATGGAGCCACTGGAATAAAGATCCTTCAAGCGGGACTTCAGCAACTGTAAGTGGATCTTCGGGGGTTAGTGTTAGTTTTTTTTTTATTTTGTGGGTTTGGAGGTGAGGGTTTGTAATGTTAGTGGGTCTCTGTAATTTTTTTCAGGTTAAAGAGCTGTTTAACTTAGGGCAATGCCCTACAAAAGGCCCTCTTAAGGGCTATTGGTAGTATATTATAGATTATTTTTTTGGGGGGGGTGTTTTTTTTTTTTAAATTTGTATAATAGGAATAATTGTTGTTATTTTTGATAATTCGTTTGTTATTTTGTGTAATGTTTTTATTTAGTTTTGGGTGGGTTTTTATTTTTAGATTAGGGGTTGGGCATTTCATAAAAGAAACCTTGGTAATTTATTATAGATTAGGGTTTTTTTTATTATTATTTTTAGGAATACTTTTTATTGTTTTGGATATTTTCGTTTGTTATTTTCTGTAATGGTATTGTTTTTTTAATTTTTGTAATTTTTGTGTTTTTTATTTTTTGTAATGTTAGGTTTTAGTGTAAGGCAGTTTAGGTTTTATTTCACATGTAATTTTGTATTTATTTTAACAAGGTAGTTAGTAAATAGTTAATGACTAATTACTAACTAGTCTACCTAGTTAAAATAAATACAAACTTACCTGTGAAATAAAAATAAAACCTTAGCTAGCTACAATATAACTATTAGACAATATAACTATTAGTTATATTGCAGCTATCTTAGGTTTTATTTCACAGGAAAATATGTATTTAGTTTTAAATAGGTATTATTTAGATAATAATTGTAACTTTAATTTAGCTCCATTTTAATTATGTTAAAGTTAGGGGGTGTTAGGGTTATGGTTATGTTAGGGTTACGTTAGGGTTAGTTGTAAATATAGTTTAATTTAGGTTTTTTGCAATGTGGGAGGCTGGCAGTTTAGGGGTAAATATGTTTATTTAGTGGTAGTGATGTGGGAGGCCAGAGGTTTAGGCGTTAATAATTGTATTTAGTGGCTGCAATGTTGGGGAGCGGCAGAATAGGGGTTAAGAGATTTATTATAGTGTGGGCGATGTTAGGGTGCAGGGGAATAGGGTTAAAAATGTTAGTACAGTGGTGGTGATATCAGGAGCCGCAGATTAGGGGTTAATAGTTTCATTTCGGTGGTGACAATATTGGGAGCGGAAGATTATTGATTAATAACATTATGTAGGTGGCGGCGATGTCGGGGGCAGCAGATTAGGGGTGTTTAGAGGTGGGGTTTATGTTATGGTATTAGGTTAAATCGTTACTTTTTTCCCCATAGACATCAATGGGGTTGCGTTACGGAGCTTTTTATTCCGCGCTTCAGGTGTTAAGTTTTTTTCTTACCCGCTCTCCCCATTGATGTCTATGGGGAAAGCGTGCATGAGCACATCTAAACAGCACTTGTATCTTGTGTGGTATGGAGCTCAACACAACCATATTGCATGCACAAGGCGGCTGTTTCAAAGATTGTAATGGCTGCGTTATAGATGGTTAAATATTGCAACTTTTGTTGCGTTCGGTAAATTCCCTATAGCGCGTATAACTCGCAATCTACCTGTATCTATATAAGCATATACATATATATTTACTGGGAACGCACATTTTTCATAGACTGCAATGTAAAGGCACCTTTCAGTGCCGTTTTTTTTTTCTAACACCCCACACCGGCCAAATTTAAAGTCCCCAAACTGCCTAGTGCAGTTGTTTTTTTTATTTAAAAAGGCTACATTCATTTATTTTTATAAAAAAACTATAATGCCCTCTATTTTAGTGCATTTGGGGCACTTTTAGAAAATTAACCCAAGGTCTGTCCATTTGCTCACATGTGATAATTTAGCGCTCCACTTGTAATCTAACCCTAAATGTTTTAAGTGTAATGAGGTTGGTCATGTTGCAAGAGACTGCACCCTTAAAGATGAACTGATGGACTACAGTACAAGTAATAATATAGGGCTGCACTGATTTCTGTCTAACTGTATTCATCCCGATATTAGTGATGTCTCCTACATGTGTCTGGTGAATGTAAATGGTAGAATTTGTAAAGCATTACTTGATTCAAATATTATGGTTACATTAGTCCCTGATGTGATTATAGATCATATGCATTAACCGGGTATTGTTTGTGTTCCTTGTCATAAACATGAACATGCTACAGCTTGATGTAAATATTAAAACACAATGGGGTTCTTTAAAACATCTGAAGGGTGTAGTACCCAAATTATCTCATGAGGTGGTGATAGGAAAATATTTTCCTAAATTTTTAGAAGTATGGTTACTATTAATAAATTCAGCTGAAAAGTCCAAAGGGACGAATAAAACCAATGAAGATTTTGTGTTCCTTTTTGGATTTGGAATATGAAAACAGTCAAGATAAAACGTATTGTCATATACCAGCATTGATAGGAGAAATTATATTCGTGTTGTAAATGGTGTTATTTCACAGCCAGAAAATCCATTACCTTATCCTCACTTTAAAGTAAAAAAAGACCTGGTGCTTGATCACATATGCGGTGTTACTCGCAAAATATGGTGTCAGCTATTTTTAGACAGATGTATCAATCACATATATACGGCGCTGCATACAGTGTTTTTACTCCCATAAGCTAACATATAACCAGCGTTGCAGTCGGTATCACATATTTAGTGCAAGGACTTACACGACAAAAATGGAGAAATTGTACTCCATTTTCACCTCACCACACATAGGCAGGCGCAGCAAGCTTTACGCTAGGTATATGAGCACTATAACTCCCTGGAAGTTTGTTACTATGTTGTAGATAAAACGCAGTCCAAGTATGGAGGCCAAAGCGGCACCAGGGGCTGTATATGCCCTATGAAAGTGTTAAGGGGGCCATTGTGCCAGCATTCTAATGTTCAAGTAGAAATTGAGAGGGACTTACATCAATCATAACTACAAGAATGGAATCATGAATGCTCAGTATAATATAATCCTTAAGGGACACCCCCATCATCAAGACCTGGATACTTGACTGAGGGTTGGGGACACTTATATGGGGTCTCATGGATCTACTGTCCAAGGGAGTACTACAGATAACACTGCCAGCCAATGTGTACATTCAATCCTCTAGGTGACAATGTCCCGAGTTCATAGATCCACCAGGGCTCATTCTGTAGGAGGATCTTGGCTCTGTTTCCGCCCCTTTTTTAGGCTAGATAATTAAAAACCTTAAGTCTTTAACTGTGTGTCCTGCCTCGAGGAAATGACGGGCTACGGCTTGATCAGACTTGCCAGCTGATATGGCTGTATGGATGCTTGAAAGGTGGTTGGCCATCCTCGTTCTTGCATCATCAGTCATTTTGCCTGTTTAAAATTTCCCACATGGGCAGTTCAGTAGATAGATTATATATTGCATGGTGCACACGAGAAAAAATCTTATCTCATATTTCTTCTTGTGATCAGGGTGTTGACATTGGGGCATATCTATCAATCTCCGAATGGAGCTTCATGCCCTGTGTTTCTGGCGAGCCTGCAGACTCACCAGAAATAGCAGTCATGAAGCAGCGGTCTACAGACTGCTGCTCCATAACCTGTCCGCCTGTTCTGAGCAGGCGGACAGACATCACCACAATTCAACCCGATCAAGTATGATTGGGTTGATTGACACCTCCCTGCTGGTGGCTGATTGGCTGCGATTCAGCAGGGGGCAGCGTTGCACCAGCAGCTCTTGTGAGCTGCTGGTGCAATGTTAAATGCAGAGAGCATATTGCTCTCCGCATTTAGCGAGGTCTTGCGGACCTGATTCACACTGTCGGATCAGGTCCGCAAGACCTTTGATAAATAGAGGCCAGTGTGTTCCTGTAAGCATACAATTGCAAGTAACAAAATTGGCGCACCTGAAACACCCGTTTTTCTTCTTGAGCCTGGTTTGTTTAGCCGTATCAGGCATAATGTCAGTCTTCATCAAAAAGTCTCTCAGGCTACATCCTCTCCTGTAGGCTATCCTTGAGGCATCCAACAAGGTGAACGGTAATGAGGGATCAGCTTCGATCAATTTCCATTCTTCTTTGACAGCTTTAGTGATCAAGTGACTATCAAGAGTATACGTAGTCACAAAGGTCAGTTGTTGAGGAACATGGACGTCTGTATCATTTGTAGGCATCATTGAGTTTAATGCCAATACTTGCATCTCAGATAGCGGCTTCTTCCTATATCCCCTGTCTAAGAAACTTTGTCATCTCACCTATCTGTTCTTTACAGGTGTTCTCATCAGAGTTGTTTCTGATCACCCATTGGTATTGGGATTTGGGGATGTTGCAGATCAGTGTCGGTTGGTGGCAACTACTCGCATGAAGGAGTGAATTCCGATCAGTTGCCTCCCTAAATAAAGTAGTGCCCAGTCTTTCATCTACTTTGAAGATCCTTACATCCAGATATTCAACAGAACTATAGTTAGATGTATATGAGAATATGATGGTACTCTCTATTTCATTCAAATTCTTGATCCATGTTTATAGAGTTTTTTTCACTGCCATGCAAGATGAGGAACAAATCGTCTATGTACCGACAGTAGAATTTGATTTGATCTGTTTTATATACTTTCATCCTCTCTGTCTCATATTCTGCCATGTACAGATTTATCACTGTACCTGATATTTGTAAATAGAAAGTTTTCTGGAACCAAAAAAATTCTCTGTGAGGAAGAGTGACAGCAATGCTATAAGTACCTCTTCATGCAGACCGATGTAGGCAGCATGTCTGAGACAATTAGCATAGCCACTGCTGCTATCCCTGACCCATGTTGAATGACAGTGTACAAACTTGATACATCCAAGGTCACAAGTAAATCAGTAGGGCTGATGTCAGTGATCTGAGTAATCTGTTTGATGAATTCAGAAGAATCCTGTATGTAAGATCTCATAAATTTAACGCACAGTTGTAGGTAAAAATCTACAAATAGTGTAACAAAGAACCTCTGGTGAAGACGATCAGTCTCCCTGGTGGTTTTGCTGCATCCTTATGGATCTAAGGCAGGGTGTATAAAATAGGTGTCACTGGGAAGTCACATCTCAAGAAATTGTATTCAAGTTCTGAAATGAGTGCAGAGTCTTTCCACTCAATAAGTTTCGCATCAATTGTGCTCGTGAGCTGATAGGTGGAATCACCCTTTAGGGCTAGGTACGTATTCTCATATGTAAGTTATTTCATGATCTCAGCTTTGTAGTCATTGAGGTCCATAGCAACCACCGTATCCCCTTTATTGGCCGGGCGGATCACAATGGATGAGTCATCTTGTAAGGTCTTAAGTGCTCATCTCTCATCTTTGGTGAGATTATCATTGTGTCTCCTTGGCGATTTCTTCTGTATTTGATGTGTTAGAAAGTTTGTCACTGTGGTGATGGTGGGGTTATTGAAGCTAGGGTTGAATATGCCTTTGTTTTTAAACCTATTAGGGGTATCTGACTCAGTATTTAAAAATTCTTAAAGCCGTAGGTTCCTTCCGAATTTTTGAATATCAATATAACTGTCAAAATCCTTAAGTCTGGTGGTCGGTATGAAGGAGAGTCCTTTGTAAACAAACTTTCTTCAGACTTGGTTAACTGTTGAGAGATAATATTAAACACAATGTTTTCTATCTTCTCTGGAGCAGTGGGCAGCGGGAAATGCACCCTACCCCTCCGTGTATGTGGCCTGGACCTCGGCCTAAAAACGAGAGGTAGTGGGGTGTGTGGTCAATGGTGGTGTAGATACTATGCCCCCACTCTGGGTATCCCAGTGTTGGTTACTTGTGCTCCCCCTGGAGCAGGTCACTATCACCCGAAAGTTAGATTAATCAATAGAAGTGGAGACCTCTGGGTCGGAGCTGTCACTAGAATTTGTATCGATTGCATTGATAGTTTTTTTTAGTGAACCTCCTGTCTCTTCTAGATTGGAAGGTTCTCCTATCATGTGGTGTTATTATTTATCTGCAGATGCTTTTATATGTGTAATACTGGGTCACTGTCTGTAATTTCCGATTTTTAAAGGAAATAAGTTCTTGCTTGTAAGTTTTGATCTGTAGTGACAGTTTCCCAAGCCAATCTGTGCCATTGTCATTCCTCAAGGTACCTAGTTTATCCTGTTCAAAGTTTTTTATTTCTACCTTCACCTCTTTTAACAGGCGTCCAACCTCTCTAATGACCAATAGCATGAGATCAAAAGAACACTTATTAAGTATCTTGCACCAGTTTAAGCAGAATTCAATGTTCGATCAGCCTATTGTGGGGACGTTCCTCTCTTTAAACACCCTTGAGATCATCCGTTTCTTGTGATAATCAGAGAGGTATGTCACATGTAGATTCAGATCTATTTCACGTTGCTTTAGCTTAGCTAATGTGTTGTACAGTGATTGATATGATTTCTCCACTTGTTGTTCTCCAATGGAACCAAAGCAGATTTTATCTGAATCTTCATCAGTAAATGTAAAGATGTCCTCATATTTATCTTCCATACTTGTACCAGTATGGGTGTTAGGTGGCTAAGTAATTAATTGCTCAATTTCAGTCATAGAAACTGCCTGTTGAGTGTATGGAGCTAGGGAAGGGAGATATTTTAAGGTAGGTTCAGTTTTAGTGTGGGTGCACTGTACCAACAGAGTTCAAATACAAAGTAATAGTGTGTAAGCACTCCCACCATCAAACCATATCCTCCAGGGTGCTATAGTGGTAGTCAAACATAAATTGTAGAATAAAGCTATTGCAGGTCTTCAGACATCTGTGACAAAAGGTTTTATTTTGTGACGTTTTGGGATCAAATACTGTCCCTTCCTCTGACAAACAACACGTCAAAAAAACAAACATTTAAAGGTTATATTGAAGAGACAAGTTTCCTGCTCCATTTTAGTTTATTCCACCTTTTGTTGAGTCCTAGCATTTGTCTCTGCACTTTTACATTGTTCCATCTTGGTTTTTTTTGTATTGTTTAGTTCCGTGGGCATAGTTGGCTCGATACATTGCCATGTGTTACTGACACGCCTACTCTAAGTTGACATTAGATTGTATGCTTACCCCACACTCCCTGACACTTGTCAGTTCTACACTGTTGTGGTTGGACCATGGTCTGGAGGTTAGTCTCCTGCTGGACCAATGATGTACTTTGTTGTGTGTAACATGTAGGTTTCTGAATGCCGAAGGGAGCATATGAGTTGTTCTCATTATCTCTGTTCACGCATAGGGGCCTATTTATCAAAGCATCTACTGAAAATACGCTTGAATTCCGTGTTGTATTTTTCGCAAGCTTGATCCGCTGATAGTGATAGCAAAGAATAGCCCCTAGTAACCTCTAGGGAAGGAGGGATGTAATTGACCAAACTTAAACCTCATAAAACAGTCCTAAGTGTATAAAGGAAGGTAGTTCCTAATTCTGTGTATAATGGTATCAAAAAGTAACAAAGAAAAAAAAGAAGCATTATTGGCACACTTCAAAGGGTGGAAGTATACAATATGTATGGAGTAGGGTATAGATAAAGTTAATTAAAATCTAACATTTAATTATTAATATTAAAATATAATTGTTGACCATGCCACACAGTGAAATTAAAATTAATACACTAAAATAAAGAAATAGTGCACTGCCCCCCACCAGCCGATTTAATAAAGAGAAAAAGGTCTTACCAAAATTTGCCAATTAAGGCCAACAAATTAAACTAGACAGAGAGGAGAGAAGTAGCAGTGTGAACGCCTGATGCGTGTTTCACAACTTGGTAGGACCTTTTTCTCCACTTTATTATATCGGCTGGTGGGGGGGCCCACTAGGGGATACTCAGACTTATATATGCTAAAGGGATTTATTATTTTCCACTAATTGCTATAGCCCCATTAGCCCACTTGCCTTTTTTTAGATCCTGTCTCTAATATTTACTTATATTGACTTATATAGGAATCTTTTTCAGGTCCACAATTATATTTTAATATTAATAATTAAATGTTAAGTTTTAATTAACTTTATCTATACCATACTCAATACATATTGTATACTACCATCCTTTGAAGTGTGCCAATAATGCTTCTTTCTTTCATGTAATTAGCAAGAGTCCATGAGCTAGTGACGTATGGGATATACATTCCTACCAGGAGGGGCAAAGTTTCCCAAACCTCAAAATGCCTATAAATACACCCCTCACCACACCCACAAATCAGTTTTACAAACTTTGCCTCCTATGGAGGTGGTGAAGTAAGTTTGTGCTAGATTCTACGTTGATATGCGCTCCGCAGCAGGTTGGAGCCCGGTTTTCCTCTCAGCGTGCAGTGAATGTCAGAGGGATGTGAGGAGAGTATTGCCTATTTTAATTCAATGATCTCCTTCTACGGGGTCTATTTCATAGGTTCTCTGTTATCGGTCGTAGAGATTCATCTCTTACCTCCCTTTTCAGATCGACGATATACTCTTATATATACCATTACCTCTGCTGATTCTCGTTTCAGTACTGGTTTGGCTTTCTACTACATGTAGATGAGTGTCCTGGGGTAAGTAAGTCTTATTTTCTGTGACACTCTAAGCTATGGTTGGGCACTTTTATATAAAGTTCTAAATATATGTATTCAAACATTTATTTGCCTTGACTCAGGATGTTCAACGTTCCTTATTTCAGACAGTCAGTTTCATATTTGGGAGAATGCATATGAATAAATCAATTTTTTTCTTACCTTAAAATTTTACTTTTTTCCCTGTGGGCTGTTAGGCTCGCGGGGGCTGAAAATGCTTCATTTTATTGCGTCATTCTTGCGCGGACTTTTTTGGCGCAAAATTTTTTTTCTGTTTCCGGCGTCATACGTGTCGCCGGAAGTTGCGTCATTTTTTGACGTTTTTTTGCGCCAAAAGTGTCGGCGTTCCGGATGTGGGCGTCAGTATTGTCTCCACATTATTTAAGTCTCATTATTTATTGCTTCTGGTTGCTAGAAGCTTGTTCACTGGCATTTTTTCCCATTCCTGAAACTGTCATTTAAGGAATTTGATCAATTTTGCTTTATATGTTGTTTTTTCTATTACATATTGCAAGATGTCCCAGATTGACACTGAGTCAGAAGATACTTCTGGAAAAACGCTGCCTGGTGCTGGATCTACCAAAGTTAAGTGTATCTGCTGCAAACTTGTGGTATCTGTTCCTCCAGCTGTTGTTTGTAATGAATGTCATGACAAACTTGTTAATGCAGATAATATTTCCTTTAGTAATGTTACATTACCTGTTGCTGTTCCGTCAACATCTAATACTCAGAGTGTTCCTGTTAATATAAGAGATTTTGTTTCTAAATCCATTAAGAAGGCTATGTCTGTTTTTCCTCCTTCTAGTAAACGTAAAAGGTCTTTTAAAACTTCTCATTTTTCAGATGAATTTTTAAATGAACATCATCATTCTGATTCTGATAATGGTTCCTCTGGTTCAGAGGATTCTGTCTCAGAGGTTGATGCTGATAAATCTTCATTTTTATTTAAAATGGAATTTATTCGTTCCTTACTTAAAGAAGTCTTAATTGCATTAGAAATAGAGGATTCTGGTCCTCTTGATACTAAATCTAAACGTTTAAATAAGGTTTTTAAATCTCCTGTAGTTATTCCAGAAGTTTTTCCTGTCCCTGATGCTATTTCTGAAGTAATCTCCAGGGAATGGAATAATTTGGGTAATTCATTTACTCCTTCTAAACGTTTTAAGCAATTATATCCTGTGCCATCTGATTAGAATTTTGGGACAAAATCCCTAAAGTTGAAGGGGCTGTCTCTACTCTTGCTAAACGTACTACTATTCCTACGGCAGATAGTACTTCCTTTAAGGATCCTTTAGATAGGAAGATTGAATCCTTTCTAAGAAAAGCTTATTTATGTTCAGGTAATCTTCTTAGACCTGCTATATCTTTAGCGGATGTTGCTGCAGCTTCAACTTTTTGGTTAGAAGCTTTAGCGCAACAAGTAACAGATCATAATTCTCATAGCATTGTTAATCTTCTTCAACATGCTAATAACTTTATTTGTGATGCCATCTTTGATATCATTAGAGTTGATGTCAGGTATATGTCTCTAGCTATTTTAGCTAGAAGAGCTTTATGGCTTAAAACTTGGAATGCTGAAATGTCAACTTTACTTTCCCTTTCTTTCCAGGGTAATAAATTATTTGGTTCTCAGTTGGATTCTATTATCTCAACTGTTACTGGAGGGAAAGGAACTTTTTTACAACAGGATAAAAGGTCTAAAGGTAAATTTAGGTCTAATAATCGTTTTCGTTCCTTTCGTCACAATAAGGAACAAAAGCCTGATCCTTCACCCACAGGAGCGGTATCAGTTTGGAAACCATCTCCAGTCTGGAATAAATCCAAGCCTTTCAGAAAAGCAAAGCCAGCTCCCAAGTCCACATGAAGGTGTGGCCCTCATTCCAGCCCAGCTGGTAGGGGGCAGATTACGATTTTTCAAAGATATTTGGATCAATTCAATTCACAATCTTTGGATTCAAAACATTGTGTCAGAAGGGTACAGAATTGGCTTCAAGATAAGGCCTCCTGCAAAGAGATTTTTTCTTTCCTGTGTCCCAGTAAATCCAGCGAAGGCTCAAGCATTTCTGAAATGTGTTTCAGATCTAGAGTTGGCTGGAGTAATTATGCCAGTTCCAGTTCTGGAACAGGGGCTGGGGTTTTATTCAAATCTCTTCATTGTACCAAAGAAGGAGAATTCCTTCAGACCAGTTCTGGATCTAAAAATATTGAATCGTTATGTAAGGATACCCACATTCAAAATGGTAACTATAAGGACTATCCTGCCTTTTGTTCAGCAAGGGCATTATATGTCCACAATAGATTTACAAGATGCATATCTGCATATTCCGATTCATCCAGATCACTTTCAGTTTCTGAGATTCTCTTTCCTAGACAAGCATTACCAGTTTGTGGCTCTGTCGTTTGGCTTAGCAACAGCTCCAAGAATTTTTACAAAGGTTCTCGGTGCCCTTCTGTCTGTAATCAGAGAACAGGGTATTGTGGTATTTCCTTATTTGGACGATATCTTGGTACTTGCTCAGTCTTCACATTTAGCAGAATCTCATATGAATCGACTTGTGTTGTTTCTTAAAGATCATGGTTGGAGGATCAATTTACCGAAAAGTTCATTGATTCCTCAGACAAGGGTAACCTTTTTAGGTTTCCAGATAGATTCAGCGTCCATGACTCTGTCTTTGACGGACAAGAGACGTCTAAAATTGATCTCAGCTTGTCGAAACCTTCAATCACAATCATTCCCTTCGGTAGCCTTATGCATGGAAATTCTAGGTCTTATGACTGCTGCATCGGACGCGATCCCCTTTGCTCGTTTTCACATGCGACCTCTTCAGCTCTGTATGTTGAACCAGTGGTGCAGGGATTACACAAAGATATCTCAATTAATATCTTTAAAACCGATTGTACGACACTCTCTGACGTGGTGGACAGATCACCATCGTTTAGTTCAGGGGGCTTCTTTTGTTCTTCCGACCTGGACTGTAATTTCAACAGATGCAAGTCTGACAGGTTGGGGAGCTGTTTGGGGGTCTCTGACAGCACAAGGGGTTTGGGAATCTCAGGAGGTGAGATTACCAATCAATATTTTGGAACTCCGTACAATTTTCAGAGCTCTTCAGTCTTGGCCTCTTCTAAAGAGAGAATCGTTCATTTGTTTTCAGACAGACAATGTCACAACTGTGGCATACATCAATCATCAAGGAGGGACTCACAGTCCTCTGGCCATGAATGAAGTATTTCGAATTCTGGTATGGGAGGAATCCAGCTCCTGTCTAGTTTCTGCGGTTCATATCCCAGGTATAGACAATTGGGAAGCGGATTATCTCAGTCGCCAAATGTTACATCCGGGTGAATGGTCTCTTCACCCAGAGGTATTTCTTCAGATTGTTCAAATGTGGGGTCTTCCAGAAATAGATCTGATGGCCTCTCATCTAAACAAGAAACTTCCCAGGTATCTGTCCAGATCCAGGGATCCTCAAGCGGAAGCAGTGGATGCATTGTCAATTCCTTGGAAGTATCATCCTGCTTATATCTTTCCGCCTCTAGTTCTTCTTCCAAGAGTATTCTCCAAGATTCTGAAGGAATGCTCGTTTGTTCTGCTGGTAGCTCCAGCATGGCCTCACAGGTTTTGGTATGCGGATCTTGTCCGGATGGCCTCTTCCGTTAAGACTAGACCTTCTGTTGCAAGGTCCTTTTTTCCATCAGGATCTCAAATCCTTAAATTTAAAGGTATGGAGATTGAATGCTTGATTCTTAGTCAAAGAGGTTTCTCTGACTCTGTGATTAATACTATGTTACAGGCTCGTAAATCTGTATCTAGGGAGATATATTATAGAGTCTGGAAGACTTATATTTCTTGGTGTCTTTCTCATCATTTTTCCTGGCATTCTTTTAGAATTCCGAGAATTTTACAGTTTCTTCAGGATGGTTTGGATAAAGGTTTGTCTACAAGTTCCTTGAAAGGACAGATCTCTGCTCTTTCTGTTCTTTTTCACAGAAAGATTTCTAATCTTCCTGATATTCATTGTTTTGTACAATCTTTGGTTCGTATAAAACCTGTCATTAAGTCAATTTCTCCTCCTTGGAGTTTGAATTTGGTTCTGGGGGTTATTCAAGCTCCTCCGTTTGAACCTATGCATTCATTGGACATTAAATTACTTTCTTGGAAAGTTTTGTTCCTTTTGGCCATCTCTTCTGCCAGAAGAGTTTCTGAATTATCTGCTCTTTCTTGTGAGTCTCCTTTTCTGATTTTTCATCAGGATAAGGCGGTGTTGCGAACTTCTTTTAAATTTTTACCTAAGGTTGTGAATTCTAACAACATTAGTAGAGAAATTGTGGTTCCTTCATTATGTCCTAATCCTAAGCATTCTAAGGAGAAATCATTGGATTCTTTGGATGTAGTTAGAGCTTTGAAATATTATGTTGAAGCTACTAAGAATTTCCGAAAGACTTCTAGTCTATTTGTTATCTTTTCCGGTTCTAGGAAAGGTCAGAAGGCCTCTGCCATTTCTTTGGCATCTTGGTTGAAATCTTTAATTCATCATGCTTATGTCGAGTCGGGTAAAACTACGCCTCAAAGGATTACAGCCCATTCTACTAGGTCAGTTTCTACTTCCTGGGCGTTTAGGAATGAAGCTTCGGTTGATCAGATTTGCAAAGCAGCAACTTGGTCTTCTTTGAATACGTTTACTAAATTCTACCATTTTGATGTGTTTTCTTCTGAAGCAGTTTTTGGTAGAAAAGTACTTCAGGCAGCTGTTTCAGTTTGATTTTTCTGCTTATAATTTCAGTTTTTTTCATTATAAGATTTAAACTTTATTTTGGGTGTGGATTATTTTCAGCGGAATTGGCTGTCTTTATTTTATCCCTCCCTCTCTAGTGACTCTTGCGTGGAAGATCCACATCTTGGGTAGTCATTATCCTATACGTCACTAGCTCATGGACTCTTGCTAATTACATGAAAGAAAACATAGTTTATGTAAGAACTTACCTGATAAATTCATTTCTTTCATATTAGCAAGAGTCCATGAGGCCCACCCTTTTTTTGTGTTGGTTATGATTTTTTTGTATAAGGCACAATTATTCCAATTCCTTATTTTTTATGCTTTTGCACTTTTTTCTTATCACCCCACTTCTTGGCTATGCGTTAAACTGATTTGTGGGTGTGGTGAGGGGTGTATTTATAGGAATTTTGAGGTTTGGGAAACTTTGCCCCTCCTGGTAGGAATGTATATCCCATACGTCACTAGCTCATGGACTCTTGCTAATATGAAAGAAATGAATTTATCAGGTAAGTTCTTACATAAATTATGTTTTTTTTTTTTGTTACTTAATGTAGTTATCAAAGCGTCAAAATCGGAAAATGTTGAAATTTGTGACGTAATATACGATCCCGCAATCTCAATCCGATGCAGATCTATGCAAGTTGAAAACAGTGGTATTCGAGAGGAATTCTGTTCATTCGCCCTCCTAACAGACACTATTTGAATCTCTCACTGATTATCAAAAATTCTACATTTACGCTCGTGTCTTTTCCGACTCAGCATACCTAGTTTTCAATCCGCCACCCTGGAGGTCGCAGATGCCATAGAACTCAATGGGAGTCTGAAAACACAGAAAGCTTATGTTCGATGCAGCAAGAGAATGAAGTATATTACATAATAAAAGTAAATTAGAAACTCTATTAAAATTGTATACCCTTTCTAAATCAAACAATATTATTGCTCCACATTTGGTGCACTAGTAGATATTGGAATAAAAATGAAAAATACATTACTACTTATGGATTATGTTACAACTTTGTCTCTCAATGTTTCTCAAAATTTGATGCAAACTTTTGCCATAAACTTGATGCACTAATAGATATAGAGATAAACATGAAATAAATAGAGAATATAATATAGCTAACTTAATTTTTATTTTTTGGAAAAATCTATGTGTGCCATGTTGAAGCCATGTAATACAAGTCACACCCTCCACTTCGCTCCAAATTTGACTCAACACTTTTCGCGCCAATTATGACACAAACTCCTAAACAACCCAAACACTAGTGAATTTTTCCACTACTTTTGATTGGAATATGCATAATCACATGATTTATGACATCAGCCAATCTGATTAAAATACACATTAAAAACTATCACTAATAAATCAAATTGCTTGATATTTGTGTCATTGATCACTCATCAGAACTTGTAAGTGCCATTTGTTACATTGTGCATTGTTACATTGTGTATTATACTTTGAAAGTATGTATATGTGAAATTAGTATTAAAGATAAACATTAATGCTGACATTAGGACACACAGTGTAATATTTTAGACAAGGATTTTAAAAATCGAATTTGAGTCAATATAATCTTAAGCTTATAACTCAAAGGGATAGCCCACCTAACATTAAACTGTCATGATTCAGATACAGCAGAAATTAAAATCACCTCTTTACTGGCATGCTATTTTCATTGTATTTCTTCCTTCTCTTTATTTTTTTCAGTAAGAAATGTCATCTTATATGCCAGCACATTTTATAACACCTGTGTAGGGGTGGTTTTTAAAAATAGATTGCAATCAGAAGGGGTTAGACAGGTGCAGAGAGAAAACTGTCCCAGGAAACCCCAAAATTTCATTTCATGATTTGGATAGAACATACAATTTTAAGCAACTTTCCAATTTACTTCTATTATGAAATTTGCTTCATTCTCTTGTTATCCTTTTCTGAAGGAACAGCATTGCACTACTGGCAGCTAGCTGAACACATCTATTTAGCCAATTACAAGAGACAGATGTGTCCAGGCACCAATTAGCACCTAGCTTCCACTAGTGTAGGATATGTGCGTATTCTTTCCCAACAAGGGATACGAAGAGTACAAAGCACATTTGAAATTAGAAGTGAATTTTAAAGTGTTTTAAAATTACATGCTCTATCTGAATCATGCAACTTAAATTTTTACTTTCCTATTCCTTTAAAATATCCATTGATTGCAAATAAATACATATGATACTCTGATTACATGTTATAGTCACAATCATTCATGCTCAGAATAATAATACATTTACAATATATATATATATATATATATATATATATATATATATATATATATATATTAGTATAAATAAACACAGAGATATGACAGACAATATTGTTTAGAACAAAAAAGTATGTGCAAGGATATATGTACAAATGTTAGCATAATAATTTAAAAAATATAATAAAAAATATGACTTCTAGAAATACAAATACACATTAATTTATGTTAATGTATTATATAACAAATCAATATAAAAATAACTTTCTATGAGATATTGTTTGTTGAGGTATAAATCAATCTATTTCTTGGACATTAACAGATGAAAAATAAAAGAATAGCTTTAGAGAAATGTGCTTGTTCATGGACAGTAATTAAATGGTATAAATAAAGTTGGGAAAAATACGAACAACTGCGACATTGATGACTGTTAGTTAACACCAGTCCGATGCTCTTCACACCATAATTGACGCACGTTTTTTTGATGGCTTTTTTTATAAATATGGGATTGTATTCAGATTTGCGGCAGTGTTGTCTGACGAGCGTATTGATGCTGGAAAATGCAACATAGTTGACGCTTTGATAAATAGGCCCCTTAGTCTTTGACAATTGGTTGGATGAGCTTAATGGGTGTTTCTGTTGAACCAATAGCGTACTTTGTACACAAACTTGAGATCGGTATGGTGTTTTCTCATTGCGGTTAGTTTATCCTTGTTTCTAGCTGATCATTTGACACATTGGGGGATAGACACCAGTTAAACCTATTTCACACAGTATATTGGCCACTCTAAATGGTAACACACGTTCATATGTTTGCATTCACTGTTGATTCTTAGACACATGTTCTAATTGATTGCTATATTCCTCTCATTGGAGTTTTTTTTTTGCACACGGTCAGACTTGATTGGTTGTGACCAGGGGGAGGGTATTATAGGCCTTTAAATGTTTGCTTTTTTCACATGTTGTTTGTCAGAGGAAGGGACAATATTTGGTCCCGAAAAGTCACAAAATAAAAATCTTTTGTCACAGATGTCTGAGGACCAGCGAGTGCTTTATTCTACAATATATATATATATATATATATATATATATATATATATATATATACAACAAAGGTTTTTTTTGGTTTAGCACACCACAAAAAGACTATTAGCAACCTAGCACACAAATTGTGGAAGTGCTACCAAGGTGACCAGCAATGATGATTAATTGAAAAAAACAAGAAAGTGTAGGTGCACATTCTACCACTAGAGTCCACATAGTTATAGCATATTTAAATATATACTTCAATTTGCTAAATATACTTGCACTGTTCAAATAAGATTGGGGATAGACATCTCACACAATAATATCGACATATATTTAAATTGCAAAGAATATTATCAGAAAAATATGCTTTTAAATAAAAATGGGATCTTAGTCACACAATATGATCATATTCTGCTAAGCCAGTCTACCACTTACAAGGTGTCCCAAATCAGACTGGTCCTATGCTAGTTTATCCTTGTTTCTAGCTGATCATTTGACAGATTGGGGGATAGACACCAGTTAAACCTATTTCACACAGTATATTGGCCACTCTAAATGGTAACACACGTTCATATGTTTGCATTCACTGTTGATTCTTAGACACATGTTCTAATTGATTGCTATATTCCTCTCATTGGATTTTTTTTTTTGCACACGGTCAGACTTGATTGGTTGTGACCAGGGTCAGGGTATTATAGGCCTTTAAATGTTTGCTTTTTTCACATGTTGTTTGTCAGAGGAAGGGACAATATTTGGTCCCGAAAAGTCACAAAATAAAATCTTTTGTCACAGATGTCTGAGGACCAGCGAGTGCTTTATTCTACAATATATATATATATATATATATATATATATATATATATATATATATATATATATATAGATAGATAGATAGATAGATAGATAGATAGATAGATAGATAGATCTGTATAAATATATATTGTTACAAAATACCATCAGATATACAGTCATGGCCAAAAATATTGGCACCCCAGCATTTCTGTCAGATTATGCACCACTTTGCCAAAAAAAAAATATTCAATTATAAATGTTTAGGCTATCTACTATTTATTTTGTTTGTTTTGGTATGACAAAAAAAGTGGGAAACAAAATCCAAATCTGACACATTCCATGCAAAACTCTAAAAATGGACTTGGACAAAATTATTAGCACCTTTTGAAAATTGTAAGAAATAATTGCATTCCAAGTTTGTGATGCTCCTGTAATTTGTAATTGAACTCACCTGTATCAATTAACAGGTGATGATAATATAGAAATCACACCGGCAACCAGTTAAAATGGTTAAAAACTGACTCAACCTTTCTGTTGTGTGTCTCTTTGTGCCACACTGAGCATGGCGAAGAGAAAGAGCAGCAGATAATTGTCTGAAGCTTTGAGAACAAAAATTGTGGAAAAGAATGGCCAATCTCAAGGGATCTAAATATTCCTGTGTCCACTGTACGCAACATTGTGAAGAAGTTTACAGCCCATGGCACTAAAGCTAATCTCACTGGATGTGGACGAAAGACAAAAATTGATCAAAGATTGCAACAAAGGATACAAATGTGTCAGCTTGCACTATGTCGTCATCTGAATGAAAAGGGACACTATGGTTTGCCAAAACTTACCTGAGGAAGCGAAAATCCTTTTGGCAGAATGTGCTGTGGACAGACGAAACAAAATTGCAGCTTTTTGGTAAAGCCCCTAATTCTTCTGTTTTCAGAAAAAGAAATGAGGCTTTTAAAGAAAGGAATACATTCCCTACAGCCAAACATTGTGGAGGTTCACTGATGTTTTGGGTTGCTTTTCTGCTTCAGGCACAGGATGTCTTGACTTAGTGCATGGCAATATGAAATCTGAAGACTACCAAAGAATTCTGTGGTGCAATGTAAGGCCCAGTGTCAGAAAGTTGGGTCTCCATCAGAGGTCATGGCTCTTACAGCAAGACAATGAACCAAAGCGCACATCAAATAGCACCCAGAAATGGTTTAAGACAAAGCACTGAATAGTACTGAATTGGCCAGCAATGAGTCCAGATCTCAATCCCATAGAGCACCTGTGGAGAGATCTCAAAACAGCAGTTGGGAAAATAAATCCTTCCAATCTGAGAGACCTGGAGCAGTTGGCAAAAGAAGACTTGTCCAAAATTCCAGTAGAGTGGTGTAAGAAACTAATTAATGGTTACAGGAAGCAATTGATTTCAGTTAGTTTTTTCCAAGGGGTGTTCTACCAAATATTAAATTGAGGGTGACAATAATTTTGTCCAGACCATTTATGGAGTTTTGCCTGGAATGTGTCAGATTTGGCTTTTTTTCTCCACATTTTTATGTCATACCAATACAAAGAACATAAATAAACATGAGAATGCCTAAACATTTGTAATTGCAACAATTTTTCTGGTGAAGTGGTGCATTATCTGACAGAAATGCATGGGTGCCAATATTTTTGGCCATGACTGTATATATATAAATATTTATTTATGAATAAATAGAAAAAATTCTGCTATTTCAAAAATGTTGGAAAGTGCTTATTCTGCCTTAAAAATTATCAGACGTCCGCAGATGCCTGTGTAGCTCCACCTATGTTTTTGCAACAGCAAGGCCTGTTCATTTTCTCAGATTAACAAAGTGCAAGGTTAAATAATTAAATTCAACCACCTCTAATACTAGAATGCAGCTAAACTGCAGGGCGACTGTCTCTGCAGCTTGATAACTCAGCCCCAAAATAGGAAATGTGTATGTATATCAAATAAATAACATAAACTTATAGGTAAATACAATGGGGCATATTTATCAAAGTCTGGCGGACCTGATCCGACAGTGCAGATCATGTCCGCCAGACTTCGGTGAATACGGCGAGCAATACGCTCACCGTATTCAGCATTGCACCAGCAGCTCACAAGAGCTGCTGGTGCAACGCCGCCCCCGGCAGACTCGCGGCCAATGGGCCACCAGCAGGGGGGTGTCAATCAACCCGATCATACTCGATCGGGTTGATTTCCGGCGGTGTCTGTCCGCCTGCTCAGAGCAGGCAGACAGGTTATGGAGCAGCGATCTTTCGCCAGAAACACGGGGCATCAAGCTCCATTCGGAGCTTGATACATATGCCCCAATGAGTTAAAATACTAGACACCTTAAGCACTGACATGTGAAATATCTCAGCACTGGGGGACTTTAACTGAGATTTATCTTCAGATGAGCTTTGCACAAATACATCTGTAGTAATTAGGAATAATGCAGGTAAATGAGGGATGTCAGGAAGAGAGACAAATTTTCATTTCTTGAATCATTTCCTTAGATGCCTAAATCTGTTTGCAATGAACCCTGTGCATCTGGATACAGAAAAGCTACTCAGAAGGGATTTCATAGCTGCTGCTATATTTGTGTGACGTGTGCAGAAGGAGAGATCTCCAACACAACAGGTTAGTGAGTCATTTATAAGAGGGAGAGATCTCCAACACAACAGGTTAGTGAGTCATATGTAAATATTGTACTGTAGGTTATCTGAACATATTAGTCAACCCATTTAGCTAAAACATTGTCTGAATACCATAAAATGTTGTTCCCCAAGTTAATTCAGTCTCAGTTCTAATCCAACATAATTTCATTATAAAGCACCTCCTTTATATTTCAGTTTCAAAATAACAGCAATTCATTATAAATCCAGCAATAATCCTTTTATCTCAAACTGCTGGTCACATACTTTCAGAGTGTGATATCTTTCTATACCTTCAACAAAGCAATATGTCATAACTATTCTAATTATTCCCAAATCACCTTTGGATATTATACATTTTAATACCTTGACCACTTGAAAATACATTATGAGGCCTATCTATCCCGCCGCTCCCGGAGCCCTCCGCCACTGAATAAATGTATTAACACCTAAACCCCTGGCCTCCCACATCATTACCACTTACTAAACCTATTAACCCCTAAACTGCCAGCCCCCCACATCGCCATAAACTAAATTAAGCTATTAACCCCTAAACCTAACAACCCGCTAACTTTACATCAAATATTACCTCATCCCTATCTTATAATAAATTTAAACTTACCTTTAGAATTAAAATAAAATATATTAAACTATTAATTAATCTACCCTAACTATTATACTAAAATTAAAAATAAATTACATTAAACTATATTAAAATATTAATTAACCTATCCTAACCTTTATACTACAATTACATTAAACTATATTAAACTATTCATTAACCTACCCTAGTATACTAAAAATACATTAAACTAACAAATTAACTATATTACATATTTAAACACCTAACCCTACTCAAATTACTTAAATCTACTATAAAAAATTACTAAGTTACAAACAACTAAGTTACACAAAATAAAAATAAATGATCAAATATTTAAACTAATTACACCTAATCTAATAGCCCTATGAAAATAAAAAAGCCCCCCCAAAATAAAAAACAAAGCCTACACTAAACTACCAATGGCCCTTAAAAGGGCCTTTTGCGGGGCATTGCTCCAAATAAATCAGCTCTTTTACCTGTAAATAAAAATACAAATACCCCCCAAACAGTAAAACCCACCACCCACACAACCAACCGCCCAAATAAATCCTATCTTTTTTTTTTTACAGTTTTTTTTTTTAATATACGATTTTTGTTAACATTGTGCATAAACAAAAAAGAGAAAAATTATCAACATCTTGAAATTTCAAAGCAAAAGAAATCATACAATGTTTTGGTATCTTATTAACAACATAATCAGCTTAAACAATTTTCAATTCTTGCTATATTGACTAAAACAAATAATATACAGTTTTCCCTTTTTCTGGGAGAGGGGTCGATGAAAGAACACGTTATATCAAAGGGGAGTTCCTCCTTTTCATTCCCTCTTCTTCCTTCCTTTTGATCATAGATTTCAGTTCCCTATACAATCACAGACGCAGTGGGATGGGGGGGAAGAGGGGGAGGAAGAGAAAAAAAAAAAAAATATGTTAATCTTCCAGGGTCACCAGACTCCAAGTAAGACTAGTTCCGAATTCCGGAATGGAAATATCTGTTTCTTCTGGAGATAAACATTTTATAAATATAGACCATTTTTGAAAAAAATAAAATAAATATCTTGATCATTGTTCATGTATCATGTTGCTCTATCACGCATTGCTTTTGCAGATAGTTTTTAATTTCTACGAAACTGTGGACATTAGTTTTCTTCCAGTAACGAAAAATCAGACTTCTAACTGAAAGGATAATTGTGTTTATGAATTTCTTATGAATTTGTTTTTCAGGATCTTCCCAAAGGAAGATACTATGAAAAAAAAATTTCAACCGTAGGCACTTTCAAGACCCTATTGATCCAGTATTCTACTTTGTGCCATAGCTGTCTAATTCTAGCACAATCCCAGATCATGTGCTTCAAATCAGCTGCCTGACAGGAGCATTTTGGACATACTGAGAAAGACCGATTACCCCATTTAGCACCCTTTGCTGGTGTATAATAGACCTGATATAGGAGCTTTATATGAGACTCTCTCCATGTTGAAGATACTGTAGTAGTCTTTACTCTTTCGATTGACCTTTGAATGGTATCATAATTAGTAGTTATGTGGAGGTCTACATTATTCCATTGTTGGGACAAATGTTCTAAATTCATATCCCCTCTCTTAGACAGTAATAATTGATACCATAACGAAATTGAGCGTATTCCCCCTCTCACCAATGGGAACCATCTCTCAAGGGGTCCCCAAGTCCAATTCCACCCATGTTCAGCAGTAAGTTTAAAGACTAATGCCTAGAATTAGAGTTCTGTGTTAGCCGTCAAAACCAGCGTTAGGGGCTCCTAACGCTGGTTTTGGCGGCCCGCTGGTATTTAGAGTCAGTCATGAAAGGGTCTAACGCTCACATTAAAGCCGCGACTTTTCCATACCGCAGATCCCCCTACGCCATTTGTGTATCCTATCTTTTCAATGGAATCTTTCTAACGCCGGTATTTAGAGTCTTGGCTGAAGTGAGCGTTAGAAATCTAACGAAAAGACTCCAGCCGCAGAGAAAAGCCAGGAGTTAAGAGCTTTCTGGGCTAACGCCGGTTCATAAAGCTCTTAACTACTGTGCTCTAAAGTACACTAACACCCATAAACTACCTATGTACGCCTAAACAGAGGCCCCCCCACATCGCTGCCACTCTAATAATCTTTTTTAACCCCTAATCTGCCAAACCGCACAACGCTGCAACCTACATTATCCCTATGTACCCCTAATCTGCTGCCCCTAACACCGCCGACCCCTATATTATATTTATTAACCCCTAATCTGCCGCCCCCAACGTCGCTGCCACCTACCTACAATTATTAACCCCTAATCTGCCGACTGGACCTCACCGCTACTATAATAAAGTTATTAACCCCTAATCCGCCTCACTCCCACCTCAATAACCCTATAATAAATAGTATTAACCCCTAATCTGCCCTCCCTAACATCACCGACAACTAACTTCATGTATTAACCCCTAATCTGCTGACCGGACCTCACCGCTACTCTAATACATTTTTTAATCCCTAAAGCTAAGTCTAACCCTAACCCTAACACCCCCCTAAGTTAAATATAATTTTTATCTAACGAAATAAATTATTTCTTATTAAATAAATTATTCCAATTTAAAGCTAAATACTTACCTGTAAAATAAACCCCAATATAGCTACAATATAAATTATAATTATATTGTAGCTATTTTAGGATTAATATTTATTTTACAGGCAACTTAGTATTTATTTTAACCAGGTACAATAGCTATTAAATAGTTAATAACTATTTAATAGCTTCCTTGTTAAAATAATTACAAAATTACCTGTAAAATAAATCCTAACCTAAGTTACGATTAAACCTAACACTACACTATCAATAAATTAATTAAATAAAATACCTACAATTATCTACAATTAAATCTAACACTACACTATCAATAAATTAATTACATACAAATACCTACAAATAAATACAATTAAATAAACTAACTAAAGTACAAAAAATAAAAAAGAACTGTTACAAAAAAATAAAAAAAATAATTTACAAACATTATAAAAATATTACAACAATTTTAAGCTAATTACACCTACTCTAAGCCCCCTAATAAAATAACAAAGCCCCCCAAAATAAAAAAATGCCCTACCCTATTCTAAAATAAAAATTGAAAAGCTCTTTTACCTTACCAGCCCTTAAAAGGGCCTTTTGCGGGGCATGCCCCAAAGAATTCTGCTCTTTTGCCTGGAAAAAAAACATACAATACCCCCCCAAACATTACAACCCACCACCCACATACCCCTAATCTAACCCAAACACCCCTTAAATAAACCTAACACTAAGCCCCTGAAGATCTCCCTACCTTATCTTCATCACGCTGGGTATCACCGATCAGTCCAGAAGAGGCTCCGAATTCTTCATCCAAGACCAAGCGGGGGCTGAAGAGGTCCATCATCGGGCTGAAGAGGTCCATCATCCGGCTGAAGTCTTGATCCAAGTAGGGGCTGAAGAGGTCCATCATCCGGCTGAAGTCTTCTATCAAGCGGCATCTTCAATCTTCTTTCTTCCGGATCCATCTTCATCCCGCCGACATGGAACATCCATCCTGGCCGACGACTTCCCGACGAATGACGGTTCCTTTAAGGGACGTCATCCAAGATGGCGTCCCTCGAATTCCGATTGGCTGATAGCATTCTATCAGCCTATCAGAATTAAGGTAGGAAAATTCTGATTGGCTGATGGAATCAGCCAATCAGATTCAAGTTCAATCCGATTGGCTGCTGATCGGAACAGCCAATAGAATGCAAGCTCAATCTGATTGGCTGATTGGATCAGCCAATCTGATTGAACTTGAATCTGATTGGCTGATTCCATCAGCCAATCAGAATTTTCCTACCTTAATTCCGATTGGCTGATAGAATCCTATCAGCCAATCGGAATTCGAGGGACGCCATCTTGGATGACGTCCCTTAAAGGAACCGTCATTCATCGGGAAGTCGTCGACCAGGATGGATGTTCCGCGTCGGCGGGATGAAGATGGATCCGGAAGAAAGAAGATTGAAGATGCCGCTTGATTGAAGACTTCAGCTGGATGATGGACCTCTTCAGCCCCCGCTTGGATCAAGACTTCAGCCGGATGATGGACCTCTTCAGCCCGATGATGGACCTCTTCAGCCCCCGCTTGGGCTTGGATGAAGACTTCGGAGCCTCTTCTGGACAGATCGGTGATACCCGGCATGGTGAAGATAAGGTAGGGAGATCTTCAGGGGCTTAGTGTTATGTTTATTTAAGGGGGGTTTGGGTTAGATTAGGGGTATGTGGGTGGTGGCTTGTAATGTTGGGGGGGTATTGTATGTTTTTTTTTACAGGCAAAAGAGCTGAATTCTTTGGGGCATGCCCCGCAAAAGGCCCTTTTAAGGGCTGGTAAGGTAAAAGAGCTTTTCAATTTTTATTTTAGAATGGGATAGGGCATTTTTTTATTTTGGGGGGCTTTGTTATTTTATTAGGGGGCTTAGAGTAGGTGTAATTAGCTTAAAATTGTTGTAATATTTGTATAATGTTTGTAAATTTTTTTTTTATTTTTTGTAACTTAGTTCTTTTTTTATTTTTTGTACTTTAGTTAGTTTATTTAATTGTATTTATTTGTAGGTATTTGTATGTAATTAATTTATTGATAGTGTAGTGTTAGGTTTAATTGTAGATAATTGTAGGTATTTTATTTAATTAATTTATTGATAGTGTAGTGTTAGGTTTAATTGTAACTTAGGTTAGGATTTATTTTACAGGTAATTTTGTAATTATTTTAACTAGGAAGCTATTAAATAGTTATTAACTATTTAATAGCTATTGTACCTGGTTAAAATAAATACAAAGTTGCCTGTAAAATAAATATTAATCCTAAAATAGTTACAATATAATTATAATTTATATTGTAGCTATATTAGGGTTTATTTTACAGGTAAGTATTTAGCTTTAAATAGGAATAATGTATTTAATAAGAAATAATTTATTTCATTAGATAAAAATTATATTTAACTTAGGGGGGTGTTAGTGTTAGGGTTAGACTTAGCTTTAGGGGTTAATCAATTTATTAGAGTAGCGGTGAGGTCCGGTCGGCAGATTAGGGGTCAATACTTGAAGTTAGGTGTCGGTGATGTTAGGGAGGGCAGATTAGGGGTTAATACTATTTATTATAGGGTTATTGAGGCGTGAGTGAGGCAGATTAGGGGTTAATAACTTTATTATAGTAGCGGTGAGGTCCGGTCGGCAGATTAGGGGTTAATATTTGAAGTTAGGTGTTGGTGATGTTAGGGAGGGCAGATTAGGGGTTAATACTATTTATTATAGGGTTATTGAGGCGGGAGTGAGGCGGATTAGGGGTTAATAAGTTTATTATAGTAGCGGTGAGGTCCGGTCAGCAGATTAGGGGTTAATAATTGTAGGTAGGTGGTGGCGACGTTGGGTGCGGCAGATTAGGGGTTAATAAATATAATATAGGGGTCGGCGTTGTTAGGGGCAGCAGATTAGGGGTACATAGGTATTATGTAGGTTGCGGCGGTGTACGGATCGGCAGATTATGGGTTAAAAATAATATGCAGGGGTCAGTGATAGCGTGGGCGGCAGATTAGGGGTTAATAAGTGTAAGGTTAGGGGTGTTTAGACTCGGGGTACATGTTAGGGTGTTAGGTGCAGACTTAGGAAGTGTTTCCCCATAGGAAACAATGGGGCTGCGTTAGGAGCTGAACGCTGCTTTTTTGCAGGTGTTAGGTTTTTTTCCAGCTCAAACGGCCCCATTGTTTCCTATGGGGGAATCGTGCATGAGCACGTTTTTGAAGCTGGCCGCGTCCGTAAGCACCGCTGGTATTTAGAGTTGCAGTGGCGGTAAATTATGCTCTACGCTCCCTTTTTGGAGCCTAACGCAGCCCTTCTGTGAACTCTAAATACCAGCGGTATTTAAAAGGTGCGGGGGAAAAAAAGCATGCGTAGCTAACGCACCCCTTTGGCCGCAGAACTCTAAATCTAGGCGATAGTGTCTCGCTTGCAAGTATGCAAAGAAATCAATGTTAGGAAGGTTATATTCCCTTTGTGTGTCAAAGGATTTAACAGTTGCTGAATTTTTATCTATTAAAGCTGAGATCCTAATTTGGCCCAGGTTTTCCCATCTTTTGAATAAAGGAGATTGAATTCCCATTTGAAATTCAGGATAACCTACCAAAGTTTGGAATCTTGGGATATGTGGATCTAGCCTTGTCATCCCTAAAAGTTTCCAGAATGCTTGAATTGGTGTTAAAACAGTTCTAAGCTGTTTATCATTTTTTGGCATTAATTTACTTCTGCAGTGTAATAGGGAAGAGGGGAGGTACAGATAAAGTATATTTCGCTCCATCACATTATTGGTAACATAATTAACCTCTGATATCCAGTCTTGTATTAATCTTGACAAACACACAAGGTTATATAGTTTTAAATCTGGAACAGCCAGTCCTCCGCCCTCCCTTGCCAGGGAAAGCCTGCCCAAGGAGATTCTTGGTAATTTATTTTGCCAGATAAACCAGCATAGCGCAGCGTTGATATCACTTAAGTCTTTTGTCCTAAGAAGTACTGGGGTATTTTGTAAAACATAAAGTATCTTAGGTAAAATAATCATCTTGAACAAAGGGAGAGCGAGAAACTGCCAGATTTTCATAGTTTCTTTAATTTTATGAAGAATTGGTGTAATATTAAGTTTGTACCATAAGTCTGGGTTAGGAGAAATATAGATGCCTAAGTATTTAAAAGCCTCCTTAACTGGTTGAAAGGGAACATTGATAACAGAATTTGGCTCCTTCTTCAGCCACAGGATCTCCATTTTTAAAACATTGACCTTATAGCCGGAGAAGGAGCCAAATTGATCAATTATAGTGAGCAATTTGGGAAAATTGGTTTTAGAATTAGATACATATAATAATATGTCGTCTGCATATAGAGCTATTTTGAACTCAGCTTGTCTTATCTTAATCCCTTCTATTTGTTGTCTAATCATCATGGCTAAAGGCTCAATTGCTATGTCAAACAGAAATGGGGACAAAGGGCAGCCTTGGTGCGTTCCTCGTTTCAATATTATTTCTGTGGATTCCATGTTATTAATAATCAATTTTGTATGTGCATTATGTTGAATTCTTCTGATGAATTCCACTATATTACCTTTAAAGCCAAACTTATTTAAAGAGAATAATATGTGATCATGGTGAACTGAGTCGAAGGCTTTTTCTGCGTCAATTGTAATTATTGACGCATTCGAAGAGTTAGTCTCCATTATAAAGTCTTGGTTATCTAACAGATTAAAGTAATCAATGATTAAGAATACTTCCCTTATTTTGGCTGCTGAATTTCTATTGCTTAGAAAGCCTGCTTGATCTTTTTGAATTATAATCGATAAGGCTGTCTGCAGTCGAGATGCTACAATTGAGGCTAGTAACTTATAGTCAGTATTGAGGAGTGCTATGGGTCTATAGGAGTCCTTTTTAAGAGGATCTTTCCCTGGTTTTAAAATCAGGGTTGTATAGAATGCCAAAAAGTTGGTAGGGACTAAGTTATTTTGAGCAAAAAAATGGTTAAAAAGGTTCTTCAAATAAGGCGTTACTTGATGTTCTAAGATCTTATAGTATTCATTGGGTAGAGCATCCGGAACTGACGTTTTGTTTAAGGATAAGTTTTGAATAGCTTTAGATATTTCAAGTTCAGAGATGGGGGAGTTTATAGTGTGTAGCATATCCATGGTTAAAGATGGATAAGTCAACTTTTCCCAGGATCTTTCTCTATGTAGGTAGTTAGATTCTCTATATTCATAAATCTTTCTATAATAATCAGTAAAACTCTCCGTTATTTCTTCAGGAGTATCGCAGATTTCATCTTCATTTTGTATTCTCTGAAATACCGGGGATTTGTTGTTATTTTTTACTAAAGAAGCAAAAAGCTTGCCAGATTTATTACCCTGCCTATAATATTTGGCTTGAGTTTTAAGATCTCTTTGAGTAGTTTCTTTTAAGAGAAACATGTCTCTTTCTTTTTTGGCTCTATTATATATATCCCAATTTGGTTGTGTTTTAGATTGCAGATATTTATAGTAGGAATTAGTAACAAATTGGGAGACTTGTTTCTCTCTTTCTCTTTGTTTCCTTTTCTGCCTAACGTTATAGGCCAAAATTTGTCCCCTGAGCACCGCCTTGCTTGTTTCCCAAAATATAACTGGTTTATCAAGGTCTCCACTATTATACTGTAGATTTTCCTAAAATTTGGCTCTAAGCCAGTTTTTTATTTAATATTAGTGTATAAATATTTAGGAAAGTAAAAACGAGCAGGGAGATCATTATTATTTCTAGTAAAAATTTGCAGCAAGATCGGGGCGTGATCTGATAGGCAGAATGTATATCAGTTTTAAGTTTCATTTTGGCAATTATATCATCTATTAAAAAAAGTCAATTCTGGACAACGTTTTGTGCGCTTTCGATAAGCAAGAGTATTTTCTAGTTTCAGGATTTTGAATCCTCCAGATGTCTCTCAAGCCAAGATTTGAGTCTATCTAGTAGAGAATGAGGGGTCATATTAAAATCTCCTCCAACTAATAAGAAACCTGGGCCCGACTGCAGTATCTTCAATTGGAGATAGTCCCAAAACTCTCTGCAAAAATAATTAGGAGCATACACATTACATATTATGTAAGTTATACTATCCAGTTTTATTCTGAGGAGATATCTGCCCTCAGAATCCATCTCCATTGACAAAACTTCATAATTATTTTTTTTTCCAATTAAGATAGCTACCCCTCTTTTCCTTCTCTTACTTGGTGTAGCAATAACGTTTCCTACCCAAGCGAGTTTTAATTTTTTTGCTTCCTCAGCAATTAAGTGTGTTTCTTGGAGTAATGCAATATCGGTTTTTAACTTTCTCAGATGTGTTATAATAGAGTTTTTTTGTTTAATGGGAGATGTTATGCCCCCTACATTCCAAGATATGATATTCAATACGACTGAGCTACTCATATTTAAAAAAAAAAAAAAAGAAACGGGAAAAACAATATAAGTAGATAAAAATACTCCTCTCATTCTCCCCCTCAGGGAGGCCTATAATATGCAAATTGTTTCTTCTGGAACGGTTTTCCAAATCTTCTATTTTATTTAGAAGTTTGTTAACAGCAAGACTATTGTTTTCTACTCTAGGTCTAAGGGAGTCTTGTATATCGTCTGACAATCTTTTTTTCTGCATCTTGTAATCTGGTTGTGAACTGCCTAACTTCGTTAGTAAGATGTAATAGATCTTGTTTGATTTTGTCTCTTAAAGTTTCAAACTTTGGGGTGAGAGCACCCGCTATGCTTTCCACCAATCCTTGCATATCGACACATTCAGTGATTTTAGAAGTGTTGATAGGGGATGGGTGAATTTCGACAGATGTTTCTGTTAAATTTGTATTCTTTCTCTCCCTTGACTTAGTAGCCATGGTTAAGGAAGAGTGAGGGGAGTGACTGGGTGATTTAAGAAATGTATCCCATGGGCATAGTTAGCCGTGAAAATCTAGAGCCCCCTCCTCTACTCAGAGCCGGAGGGGGGAGTGGGTTCCAAGTGAGAAAAAAAAGGAAAAAAAAGGGGGGGGGGGTGAGTGAACAGTGATTTGTGGTAGGAATAAATATAGTGAATGTGTGTTTATGCAAGAGAGTTGATAAGAGTAACAATTATCTGGATGTTTCAATTAGAGTTTGAAAGAGGCAAAATGGAGAATACTAGGATGAAAACACTTTAGTTAATACTTCTTATTTCTATCTCCCTTTGAACAACACAGTATATAGGGTTTTACTCTTTTGATATACAATTACCCCCAGTTCAGGAGAAACTTAAATTTAAGTAATAGAATTATATGATTTTTGCTAAGCAATTATCCTCTTTGTCCCATACAAAAAACAAAACAAAAACAATTGCCTAGATTTAGAGTTCTGCGGCCAAAGGGGTGCGTTAGCTACGCGTGCTTTTTTTCCCACGCACCTTTTAAATACCGCTGGTATTTAGAGTTCACAGAATGGCTGGCTTTTCAGTGCGTTAGGCTCCAAAAAGGGAGCGTAAAGAATAATTTAACGCCACTGCAACTCTCGATATCAGCGGTTCTTACGGACGCGGCCAGCTTAAAATACGTGCTCGTGCACGATATCCCCATAGAAAACAATGGGGCAGTTTGAGCTGCAAAAAAGCCGCGTTCAGCTCCTAACGCAGCCCCATTGTTTTCTATGGGGAAACACTTCCTACGTCTGCACCTAACACTCTAACATGTACCCCGAGTCTAAACACCCCTAACCTTACACTTATTAACCCCTATTCTGCCACCCCCTCTATCGCTGACACCTGCATATTTTTTTTAACCCCTAATCTGCCGCTCTGTAAACCGCCACTACTTACATTATCCCTATGTACCCCTAATCTGCTGCCCCTAACACCGCCGACCCCTATATTATATTAATTAACCCCGAATCTGCCCCCCACAACGTCGCCTCCACCTGCCTACACTTATTAACCCCTAATCTGCCGTCCGCACGCCGCCGCTACTATAATAAAGCTATTAACCCCTAATCCGCCTCACTCCCGCCTCAATAACCCTATAATAAATAGTATTAACCCCTAATCTGCCCTCCCTAACATCGCCGACACCTAACTTCAAGTATTAACCCCTAATCTGCCGATCGGAGCTCACCGCTACTCTAATAAATTTTTTAACCCCTAAAGCTAATTTTAACTCTAACCCTAACACCCCCCTAAGTTAAATATAATTTTATTCTAACGAAATAAATTAACTCTTATTAAATCCATTATTCCTATTTAAATCTAAATACTTACCTGTAAAATAAACCCTAATATAGCTACAACATAAATTATAATTATATTATAGCTATTTTAGGATTAATATTTATTTTACAGGCAACTTTGTATTTATTTTAACCAGGTACAATAGCTATTAAATAGTTAAGAACTATTTAATAGCTAAAATAGTTAAAATAATTACAAAATTACCTGTAAAATAAATCCTAACCTAAGTTACAATTAAACCTAACACTACACTATCAATAAATTAATTAAATAAAATACCTACAATTATCTACAATTAAACCTAACACTACACTATCAATAAATTAATTAAATAAAATACCTACAAATAAATACAATGAAATAAACTAACTAAAGTTACAAAAAATAAAAAAATATTTACAAACATTAGAAAAATATTACAACAATTTTAAACTAATTACACCTACTCTAAGCCCCCTAATAAAATAACAAAGCCCCCCAAAATAAAAAAATGCCCTACCCTAATCTAAATTAAAAAAAGTTCAAAGCTCTTTTACCTTACCAGCCCTGAACAGGGCCCTTTGCGGGGCATGCCCCAAAGAATTCAGCTCTTTTGCCTGTAAAAAAAACACATACAATACCCCCCCACCAACATTACAACCCACCACCCACATACCCCTAATCTAACCCAAACCCCCCTTAAATAAACCTAACACTAAGCCCCTGAAGATCTTCCTACCTTATCTTCACCATACCAGCTTCACCGATCGGTCCTCAGAAGTCTTGATCCAAGCCTCGGAAGTGTTGATCCAAGCCCAAGCGGGGGGCTGAAGAGTGACGTCCATCCTCGGGCTGAAGTCTGGATCCAAGCGGCGGCTGAAGAAATCCATCATCGGGCTGAAGTCGGAAGTCCATCATCGGGATGAAGTCTTCTATCAAGCCGCATCTTCAATCTTCTTTCTTCTGGAGCGGAGCGGAGCCATCTTCTTCCAAGCCGACGTGGAACATCCTCTTCAACCGGCGCCTACTCGCTGATTGGCTGATCGGAACAGCCAATAGAATGCAAGCTCAATCTGATTGGCTGATTGGATCAGCCAATCGGATTGAACTTGATTCTCATTGGCTGGAAGAAGATGGCTCCGCTCCGCTCCAGAAGAAAGAAGATTGAAGATGCGGCTTGATAGAAGACTTCATCCCGATGATGGACTTCCGACTTCAGCCCGATGATGGATTTCTTCAGCCGCCGCTTGGATCTAGACTTCAGCCCGAGGATAGACGTCACTCTTCAGCCCCCCGCTTGGGCTTGGATCAAGACATCGGAGGCTCTTCTGGACAGATCGGGACCCGGTGAGGTGAAGATAAGGTAGGAAGATCTTCAGGGGCTTAGTGTTAGGTTTATTTAAGGGGGGTTTGGGTTAGATTAGGGGTATGTGGGTGGTGGGTTGTAATGTTGGTGGGGGAGTATTGTATGTGTTTTTTTTACAGGCAAAAGAGCTGAATTCTTTGGGGCATGCCCCGCAAAGGGCCCTGTTCAGGGCTGGTAAGGTAAAAGAGCTTTGAACTTTTTTAATTTAGAATAGGGTAGGGCATTTTTTTATTTTGGGGGGCTTTGTTATTTTATTAGGGGGCTTAGAGTAGGTGTAATTAGTTTAAAATTGTTGTAATATTTTTCTAATGTTTGTAAATATTTTTTTATTTTTTGTAACTTAGTTCTTTTTTATTTTTTGTACTTTAGTTAGTTTATTTCATTGTATTTATTTGTAGGTATTTTATTTAATTAATTTATTGATAGTGTAGTGTTAGGTTTAATTGTAACTTAGGTTAGGATTTCTTTTACAGGTAATTTTGTAATTATTTTAACTATTTTAGCTATTAAATAGTTATTAACTATTTAATAGCTATTGTACCTGGTTAAAATAAATAAAAAGTTGCCTGTAAAATAAATATTAATCCTAAAATAGCTATAATATAATTATAATTTATATTGTAGCTATATTAGGTTTTATTTTACAGGTAAGTATTTAGATTTAAATAGGAATAATTTATTTAATAAGAGTTAATTTATTTCGTTAGAATAAAATTATATTTAACTTAGGGGGGTGTTAGGGTTAGGGTTAGAATTAGCTTTAGGGGTTAAAAAATTTATTAGAGTAGCGGTGAGCTCCGATCGGCAGATTAGGGGTTAATACTTGAAGTTAGGTGTTGGTGATGTTAGGGAGGGCAGATTAGGGGTTAATACTATTTATTATAGGGTTATTGAGGCGGGAGTGAGGCGGATTAAGGGTTAATAACTTTATTATAATAGCGGTGCGGTCCGCTCAGCAGATTAGGGGTTAATAAGAGTAGGCAGGTGGAGGCGACGTTGTGGGGGCAGATTAGGGGTTAATAAATATA
Source organism: Bombina bombina (assembly GCF_027579735.1). NCBI lineage: Eukaryota > Metazoa > Chordata > Amphibia > Anura > Bombinatoridae > Bombina > Bombina bombina. The sequence continues at coordinate 1,260,088,281 of NC_069501.1, read as the reverse complement.
ATATAGGGGTCGGCGGTGTTAGGGGCAGCAGATTAGGGGTACATAGGGATAACGTAGTTGGCGGCAGTGTACGGAGCAGAAGATTAGGGGTTAAAAAATTTTTATAGAGTGGCGGCGATGTGGGGGGCCTCGGTTTAGGGTTACATAGGTAGTTTATGGGTGTTAGTGTACTTTAGAGCACAGTAGTTAAGAGCTTTATAAACCGGCGTTAGCCCAGAAAGCTCTTAACTACTGACTTTTTTCTGCGGCTGGAGTTTTGTCGTTAGATTTCTAACGCTCACTTCAGCCACGACTCTAAATACCGGAGTTAGAAAGATCCCATTGAAAAGATAGGATACGCAATTGACGTAAGGGGATCTGCGGTATGGAAAAGTCGTGGCTAGAAAGTGAGCGTTAGACCCTTTCCTGACTTTCTCCAAATACCGGTGGTAGCCCAAAACCAGCGTTAGGAGCCTCTAACGCTGGTTTTCATGGCTACCGCCCAACTCTAAATCTAGGCCAATGTTCTTTAAGTCAGCAGTTAGTAATACAGTGAAAAAGAATAATTTGCAGGTTAAGTTGTTGAAAATTAGCTTTGTTCTTATCAGACAAACAAATTACCATGAACAACCTCTTGTGTTAAATGCCAGTCTGCAGTCCCTTAATTAAGAGCAGTTAGCAAGCAGGGGAATAAGCATACATGCACAGGGGAGAATAAATTCACTTAATCTCAGATAAGATACTTTTTTGCCAGACAGAAGGAAAAAAAAAGGAAATTTGTTACAATAAATAACAAAGTTGAATAGTGATTTCCCTTAATCCTTTCCTGATTTTAACAGTTTTTTTCCCTTTTCCCTTCCCTTTCTATCCCTTTATTTCTTTCCCCTTCCTCTTTAATTTGAAGGGTCGGTAATGGTGTAGCCAGATCTTGAATCTTTGAAGTGGGTTTGCTAACTACTAATTAACAAGCAAGTCGATATAAGAAAACAATAATAAGGCCCTTGTTCAGAATTTTCTTATCTATGCTCAGAGTGGTTCCGTTAATTTAACTTAACCAAGCTGCTTTATCTTAATGTGGCCAAATACGGTATAACAAGCAAACAAACATTAGCATGAAAAAGAAGTAGGCATTATTTAGCAAGGTAGGCAAGCAGAAAGCAGGGCATAGTCAGTGCATTGCTGCGTGTGGAGAGCCAATCCAAAGTCTAAAGCTCACTTTTAATGAGTGTCCCTTCTAGAACATGAGTGCAGAAGAAAAGTATTAAGCGTTGTTTAATCAAAAAGCCAGGTAAGGAGCAGAGTTCAGTTAGTGTGTTACCGCAAGTGCAAAGCCAGTCCAGAGTTTAGGGCTTAGTTATATACCTGCCCGTTCTGAGGTGTTTGCGGTGTATTGTGAGAAGAAAGTTTTTATGCTTTACCTTACCGGAGACGTTCTCTAGAGTGATTACCAGGTTATGGTTTGGTACCGGTTGTTCTTTATCCTTATCGATATCCCATCAGTTGACTGTTGGTGCAGAGTAAGGTTTACCTTTAATCTCCACTTGTACAATCCACTAGAGGCGCAGGGAATGCTGGTCACAGAGCCAGCAACAGTAGATGTCTCCCTGCTGTGGACCTGAGAATGGTGGCCGGTGTCAGAAGTCTAGCTGTCAATCTCCCTCGGTGGGAGGGAGATACAGCCTAAGTACCTGGAGATGTTTCCTATTTTGTTCTGCAGGTAGCGACTTCTGCTTCACTTCCTTAGTCTTGTTCCAGAAACAAGTGAGAGTGGTATTAACTTATGAGCCAATGAGCAATCTCGGCCCATCTGCCACAGTTTCTCCCGGTAACCTGGGGTAAGGCGCGAATCCTCCGCCTAACAGGAGCTCGCAGGGTTGTGAGGAGCTGCCAGAGTTATGTCCAGACTTCTCCTCTTCTGGGCTCTATCGGCATCTTCTATCTTTATCCATCTGGTGTGGAGTGGCTCCATCTTAAAACATCCGTCGCGGAGCATCCTCTTCTTATAACGTCTTCTGAAGAATGAAGCTTCTCTTTAAATGACGTCATCCAAGAAAGCGTCTCTTACATTCTGATTGGCTGATAGAATTCTATCAGCCAATCGGAATTAAGGTGGAAACAATCCTATTGGCTGTTGCAATCAGCCAATAGGATTGAGCATTTATCCTATTGGCTGATTCAATCAGCCAATAGAATGTGAGCTCAATCCTATTGGCTGATTGGATCAGCCAATAGGATGAAAGCTCAATCCTATTGGCTGATTGCAACAGCCAAAAGGATTTTTAACAACTTAATGCCGATTGGCTGATCACATTCTATCAGCCAATCGGAATGTAAGAGACGGCATCTTGGATGACATCATTTAAAGGAAACTTCATTCTTCAGAAGACGTTGTATAAAGAGGATGCTCCGTGCTGGATGTCTTGAAGATGGAGCCGCTCCACGCCGGATGGATGAAGATAGAAGATGCCATTTGGATGAAGACTTATGCCGACTTGGATGAAGACTTCGGCCCGCTTGGATGAAGACTTCTGCCAGCTTCGCTGAGGACTTCTGCCGTTTCGTTGAGGATGGATGTCCGGTCTTCAAAAACTGTAAGTGGATTTTCTGGGATTAGTGTTAGGTTTTTTTAAGGGTTTATTGGGTGGGTTTTAATTTTAGGTTAGGGACTTTGGGCTGAAAAAGAGCTAAATGCCCTTTTAAGGGCAATGCCCATACAAATGCCCTTTTCAGGGCAATGGGAAGCTTAGGTTTTTTAGATTGGGGGTTGGTTGTGTGGGTGGTGGGTTTTATTGTTGGGGGGGTGTTTGTATTTTTATTTACAGGTAAAATAGCTGATTTCTTTGGGGCAATGCCCCGCAAAAGCCCTTTTAAGGGCCATTGGCAGTTAAGTGTAGGCTAGGGGTTTTTTATTTTGAGGGGTTTTTTTTATTTTCATAGAGCTATTAGATTAGGTGTAATTCGTTTAAATATTTGATAATTTATTTTTTATTTTGTTTAACTTAGTGTTTTTTATCTTGTGTAACTTAGTGTTTTTTATTTTGTGTAACTTAGTTGTTAATTTTGTAATTTAGTAATTTTTAATAGTAGCTTTAAATAATTTGAGTAGGGTTACGTGTTTAAATATGTAATATAGTTAATTTAAGTGTTAGTTTAATGTAATTTTAGTTTACTACGGTAGGTTAATGAATAGTTTAATATAGTTTAATGTAATTGTAGTATAAAAGTTAGGGGAGGTTAATTAATATTTTAATATAGTTTAATGTAATTTAATGTAATTTAATGTAATTCTAGTATAATAGTTAGGGTAGATTAATGAATATTTTAGTATAGTTAAATGTAATTTTAGTATAATAGTTAGGGTAGGTTAATTAATAGTTTAATATATTTTATTTTAATTCTAAAGGTAAATTTAAATTTATTATACGATAGGGATGAGTTAATATTTAATGTAAAGTTAGCGGGATGTTAGGTTAAGGGGTTACAAGATTAATTTAGTTTATGGTGATATGGGGGGCTGGCGGTTTAGGGGTTAATAGGTTTAGTAAGTGGTAGTGATTAGTGATGTCGCGAACATAGAAATTTGGGTTCGGGAACGGCGAACGCAAACTTCCACAAAAGTTCGCGAACGGGCGAACCTCCATTGACTTCAATAGGCAGGCGAATTTTAAAACCCACAGGGACTCTTTCTGGCCACAATAGTGATGGAAAAGTTGTTTCAAGGGGACTAACACCTGGACTGTGGCATGCCGGAGGGGGATCCATGGCAAAACTCCCATGGAAAATTACATAGTTGATGCAGAGTCTGGTTTTAATCCATACATAAATAATTGACCCCCAAAATCTGGACTGTTACACATCTACAACCACCAAAAAACAACCATGCTACATAGTTTCTAAATTTTGTCCTGAGTTTAGAAATAACCAATGTTAACATGTTCTTTGCTTTTTTGCAAGTTATAGGGAAATAAATACAAGAAGCACTATTTCAAAACCACTTTTTTTCAAAATGAGCGCTAGTTACATTGGAACCCTGATATCTGTCAGGAATACCTGAATATCCCTTGACATGTAAATATATTTTTTTAGAAGACATCCCAAAGTATTGATCTAGGCCCATTTTGGTATATTTCATGCCACCATTTCACCGCCAAATGCGATCAAATAAAAAAAAAATTGTTCTCTTTTTCACAAACTTTAGGTTTCTCACAGAAATTATTTACAAACAACTTATGCAATTATGGCATAAATGGTTGTAAATGCTTCTCTGGGATCCCCTTTGTTCAGAAATAGCAGACTTATATGGCTTTGGCGTTGCTTTTTGGTAATTAGAAGGCTGCTAAATGCCACTGCGCACCACACATGTTTTATGCCCAGCAGTGAAGGGGTTAATTAGGGAGCATGTAGGGAGCTTGTAGAGTTAATTTTAGCTTAAGTGTAGTGTAGTAGACAACCCAAAGTATTGATCTAATCCCATTTTGGTATATTTAATGCCACCATTTCACCGCCAAATGGGATCAAATTTAAAAACAACTTAAATTTTTTCGCAATTTTAGGATTCTCACTGAAATTATTTACAAACAGCTTGTGCAATTATGGCACAAATGGTTGTAAATGCTTCTCTGGGATCCCCTTTGTTAAGAAATAGCAGACATATATGGCTTTGGTGTTGCTTTCTGGTAATTAGAAGGCCGCTAAATGCTGCTGCGCATCACACGTGTATTACGGCTAGCAATGATGGGGTTAATTAGCTAGTTTCTAGGGAGCTTGCAGGGTTAATTTTAGCTTTAGTGTAGAGATCAGCCTCCCACCTGACAAATCAGACCCCCTGATCCCTCCCAAACAGCTCCCTTCCCTCCCCCACCCCACACCCCACAATTGTCCCGCCATCATAAGTACTGGCAGAAAGTCTGCCAGTACTAAAATAAAAGGTTTTTAATTATTTTAGCATATTTACATATGCTGTGGTGTAGCATCCCCCCTTTGCCCCCAACCTCCCTGATCCCCCCCAAAACAGCTCTCTAACCCTCCCCATCTGCCATATTGGCGGCCATCTTGGGTACTGGCAGCTATCTGCCAGTACCCAGTTTGCAGTAGTATTTTCTGTTTTTATTTTTTTTTCTGTAGTGTAGCTCCCCCCCCACAGACCAACCCCCACCACCTGCCCCACAGACCAACCCCCACCACCTGCCACACCAGATATGAGTGGTGGCACTGGCAAGTGGGCACAGTATACGCTGTGAGCCTGACACACACGCTGGCAGGCAGGAAACTGCAATTAGATTACACAGGGAAAAAAAAAAGCAGACTGATGTTCTAGCCCTAAAAAGGGCTTTTTGGGGTGCTGTCCTTACAGCAGAGATCTGATGAGTCCTTCAGGACTGTAGTGGACACTGAATACACTAGCCTAGCTATCAATTTCCCTATTAAATCAGCAGCAGCTACACTGTCCCTCTTCTCACTAAGAATGCAGCTTCCGAATGAATCTAAAATGGATGCTGTCCAGGAGGTTGGAGGGTCTGGGAGGGAGGGTCTGCTGCTGATTGGCTGTAATGTGTCTTCTGACGGTGAGGTAAAGGGTCAAAGTATACTCAATTATGACGAATAGGGGGCGGATCGAACATCGCATATGTTCACCCGCTGCGGTGAACGCGAACATGCTATCTGCGCTGGGAACTATTCCCCTTCGATCTATTCGCGACATCACTAGTAGTGATGTGGGAGGTCAGAGGTTTAGGGGTTTATACATTTATTTAGTGGCAGCGGGGTCCAAGAGTGGCGGTATAGGGGTTAATAACTTTATTTAGTTGCAGCTGGGTCCGGGAGTGGCGGTATAGGGGTTAATACTTTTATTTAGTTGCGGAGGGTTCGGGGAGTGGTGGGATAGGGGTTAATATATTTATTTAGGTGGCGGCGGGGTCCAGGAGTGGCGGGATAGGGGTTAATAACACTATGTAGGTTGCAGCAATGTTGGGGCGGCAGATTAGGGGTGTTTAGACTCGGGGCTTATGTTAGGGTGTTAGGTGTAAACGTTACTTTTATTCTAGCATAGAAATTAATGGGATATCTGGCAGCATCGAACATGAGCTTTCGCTGCTTTCAGACTCCCATTGATTCCTATGGCATCCACGGCCTCCAGGGTGGTGGATTGAAAAGCCGGTACGCTGGGCCGGAAGAGCGGCGAATAGCGGCGAGCGTACCTGTTAGAAGTTTGATAAATGGCAAAAGGTGTCAGATAGTGCCAAATTTGTATTCGGAACATCTGTAATGATGTAAGCATCAATCTGTGTCGGATCGTATGTTACGTCACAAATTTCAACTTTTGCCGGTCTGTAGGCTTTGATAAATGGGGCGAATCAGGCTCGCCACAATTACGATGCGGAATTCCAGCGTATTTGCTGTTGACGGCTTGATAAATATCCCTCTTTGTCTGTGTTGACCAGTATGTATATCTTGGCTTTTTCCCTGGGTTTTTTCAATGTCAAAGATTATTCATAAGTTAAAAAGATAACTCAAAGCATACTTTAAAATGAGGAACCTTACACTAAAATTGAATAGAAGCATCAGAATATTACTTTTAAAAACAAAAAGGTTGTTAGGGGTTTTATAATGTGGTGGTTAGATACCTGGGTTGAGAAATAAGATTTATAGGGTTAGGGTATTAGGCAGAGAGGAGGTGGGTTGGGCTAAAGTATTATACGAATTATTCGAAAAATTACTTTAAAAATACTGCACTTAGCTTGTTGCAATACAGCTATTCTTCAAAGTACTAATCCCCTATGTACCAATTATAAAATTCACAAACATTTATGGAAGAAAAAAGAAAAATTGTATCCATAAGAGAAACAAAGAAAAATAGAATTTGACGGTAGATAAGAATGAAAAAGGCCCATCAAGTCTACACATAATACATGTTACTTTTTCTTAGGATAGCGTTATTTATGTCCTAGGCATTTTTTAATTCCTTTACAATTTTTGTGTTTACCACCTCAATTGGAAGTTTGTTCCATGAATGCAACACCCTTTCTGTAAAAAAATGGTTCCTCACACTTCTCCTGAATCTGCTACACTCTAATTTATGATTATGACACCTTGTTTTGGCATTTGTTTTTTTTTGTGGAAAATGCTTTAAAGGGACACTGAACCCATATTTTTTTTTTTCCTAAATCAGAGAGAGCATGCAGTTTTAAGCAACTTTCTAATTTATTATCAAATTTTCTTTATTCTCTTGGTATCTTTATTTGAAAGCAAAAATGTAAGTTTAGATGCCTGCCCATTTTTGGTGAACAACCTGGGTTGTTCTTGCTGATTAGTTGATAAATTCACCCACCAATAAACAAGTGCTCTCTAAGGTACTGAACCAAAAATTATCTGGCTCCTTAGCTTAGATACCTTTTTTTTCAAATAAAGATAGCAAGAGAACGAAGAAAAAATTATAATAGGAGTAATTTAGAAAGTTGCTTAAAATTGCATGCTCTATCTGAATCACAAAATAAATTGGCTTCAGTGTCCCTTTAAGTTTCCACTTTATTAAGTACCTTCATATATTTGAAGTTTTCTATCATGTCACCTCTTTCCCTTCTCTCCTCTAAACAATACATATTTAGGTTGAAGAGTCATTGAGGCCCATTTATCAAGCTCCGTACAGAGCTTGTGGGCCTGTGTTTCTGGCGAGTCTTCAGACTTGCCAGAAACAGCAGTTAAGAAGCAGCGGTCTAAAGACTGCTGCTCCATAACCCTGTCCGCCTGCTCAGAGCAGGCGGACAGGAATGGCCACAATTCAACCTGATCGAGTATGATCAGGTTGATTGACACCTCCCTGCTGGCGGCCCATTGGCCACGAGTCTGCAGGGGGCAGCGTTGCACCATCAGCTCTTGTGAGCTGCTGGTGCAATGCTGAATACTGAGAGCATATTGCTCTCCGCATTCAGCGTGGTCTTGTGCAAGGCGTTTGATACATAGGCCCCTTTGTGTGTTTTATATTTTAGATCATGCACCATTTAGTAGTCCATCTTTGGACAATTTCTAGTTTATTTATATCTTTCTGAAGATATGGTCTCCATAAATGTACACAGTATTCCAGCTGTGGCCTAACTAATGGTCTGTAAGTGTCATAAGAACCTTGCTATTTCTGATACGAATACCTCTTCCAATGCAACCAAGTATTCGACTGGCCTTACTGGCTGAACTGCTGCATTATGTACCAAATTTTAAATAACCCGAAATAATTATTCTCAAGTCCCATTCCTCTTTAGTTACAGTCAGTACCATTGAGACTATAATTGGGCTTTGGGTTTTTGGATCCTATACACATCATTTTACTCTTTGTAATATTACATTTCAGTTCCAATTTATTTGCCCAATCCTCTAGTTTTTTTTTTGTAACTGTTCATTTGATCAACCCCTCCTGGAACATCAACTATGTTACAAAGTTTTGTATCACTAGCAAACAATCAAACCTTCCCCTGATGTCCACTTCCAAAATCACTTTTGAACATGTTAAACAAACCAGGCGTAAGAACTGACTCTTGGGTAACACAACTAGTAACTGACCCTGCATTTGAATGTACTTAATTAATTGAAACCCTCTGCCTTCTATCCTTAAGCCAGCAATATACCCACTTAACAATCTTAGCATCTACTCCAAGGCAATACATTTACGCCTAGATTTAGAGTTTTGTCGGTAACGACCCGCGTAGCTAACGCTGGCTTTTTTTCTGGCCGCACCTTTTAAATAACTCTGGTATTGAGAGTTCACAGAATGGCTGCGTTAGGCTCCAAAAAGGGAGCGTAAAGGCATATTTAACGCCACAGCAACTCTCGATACCAGAGTTGCTTACGGAAGCGGCCAGCTTCAAAAACGTGCTCGTGCACGATTCCCCCATAGAAAACAATGGGGCTGTTTGAGCTGAAAAAAAACCTAACACCTGCAAAAAAGCCGCGTTCAGCTCCTAACGCAGCCCCATTGTTTGCTATGAGGAAACACTTCCTACGTCTGCACCTAACACCCTAACATGTACCCCGAGTCTAAACACCCCTAACCTTACACTTATTAACCCCTAATATGCCGTCCCCGCTATCGCTGACCCCTGCATATTATTATTAACCCCTAATCTGCCGCTCCGTAAACCGCCGCTACTTACATTATCCCTATGTACCCCTAATCTGCTGCCCTAACATCGCCGACCCCTATATTATATGTATTAACCCCTAATCTGCCCCCCACAACGTCGCCTCCACCTGCCTACACTTATTAACCCCAAATCTGCCGAGCGGACCGCACCGCTATTATAATAAAGTTATTAACCCCTAATCCGCCTCACTAACCCTATAATAAATAGTATTAACGCCTAATCTGCCCTCCCTAACATCGCCGACACCTAACTTCAAACATTAACCCCTAATCTGCCGACTGGAGCTGACCGCTATTCTAATAAATGTATTAACCCCTAAAGCTAAGTCTAACCCTAACACTAACACCCCCCTAAGTTAAATATAATTTAAATCTAACAAAATTAATTAACTCTTATTAAATAAATTATTCCTATTTAAAGCTAAATACTTGCCTGTAAAATAAATCCTAATATAGCTACAATATAAATTATAATTATATTATAGCTATTTTAGGATTTATATTTATTTTACAGGTAACTTTGTATTTATTTTAACCAGGTACAATAGCTATTAAATAGTTAAGAACTATTTAATAGCTAAAATATTTAAAATAATTACAAATTTACCTGTAAAATAAATCCTAACCTAAGTTACAATTAAACCTAACACTACACTATCAATAAATTAATTAAATACAATACCTACAATTACCTACAATTAAGCCTAACACTACACTATCAATAAATGAATTAAATACAATATCTACAAATAAATACAATTAAATAAACTAACTAAAGTACAAAAAATAAAAAAGAACTAAGTTACAAAAAAATAAAAATTTTTTTTACAAACATTAGAAAAATATTACAACAATTTTAAACTAATTACACCTACTCTAAGCCCCCTAATAAAATAACAAAGCCCCCCAAAATAAAAAAATGCCCTACCCTATTCTAAATTACAAAAGTTCAAAGCTCTTTTACCTTACCAGCCCTGAACAGGGCCCTTTGCGGGGCATGCCCCAAGAAATTCAGCTCTTTTGCCTGTAAAAAAACACATACAATACCCCCCCCCCCAACATTACAACCCACCACCCACATACCCCTAATCTATTCCAAACCCCCCTTAAATAAACCTAACACTAAGCCCCTGAAGATGTTCCTACCTTGTCTTCACCTCACCGGGTACACCGATCCGTCCTGGCTCCAAAATCTTCATCCAAGCCCAAGCGGGGGCTAGACATCCATCATCCGACGGCTGAAGAAGTCCAGAAGAGGGTCGAAAGTCTTCATCCTATCTGGGAAGAAGAGGAGATCCGGACCGGCAACCATCTTCTTCCAAGCGGCATCTTCTATCTTCATCCGATGAGGACCGGCACCATCGTGAAGACCTCCAGCGCGGACCCATCTTCTTCCGGCGACGTCCAACTGAAGAATGACGGTTCCTTTAAGGGACGTCATCCAAGATGGTGTCCCTTGAATTCCGATTGGCTGATAGGGATTCTATCAGCCAATCGGAATTAAGGTAGGAAAATTCTCATTGGCTGATGGAATCAGCCAATCAGAATCAAGTTCAATCCGATTGGCTGATCCAATCAGCCAATCAGATTGAGCTCGCATTCTATTGGCTGATCGGAACAACCAATAGAATGCGATCTCAATCTGATTGGCTGATCGGATCAGCCAATTGGATTGAACTTGATTCTGATTGGCTGATTCCATCAGCCAATCAGAATTGTCCTACCTTAATTCCGATTGGCTGATAGGATTCTATCAGCCAATCGGAATTCGAGGGACGCCATCTTGGATGACGTCCCTTAAAGGAACCGTCATTCTTCAGTTGGACTTCGCCGGAAGAAGATGGGTCCGCGCTGGAGGTCTTCACGATGGAGCAGGTCCTCATCGGATGAAGATAGAAGATGCCGCTTGGAAGAAGATGGTTGCCGGTCCGGATCTACTCTTCTTCCCGGATAGGATGAAGACTTTCGACCCTCTTCTGGACTTCTTCAGCCGTCGGATGATGGATGTCTAGCCCCCGCTTGGGTTGGATGAAGATATCGGAGCCAGGACGGATCGGTGTGATACCCGGTGAGGTGAAGACAAGGTAGGAAGATCTTCAGGGGCTTAGTGTTAGGTTTATTTAAGGGGGGTTTGGGTTAGATTAGGGGTATGTGGGTGGTGGGTTGTAATGTTGGGGGGGGGTATTGTATGTGTTTTTTTACAGGCAAAAGAGCTGAATTTCTTGGGGCATGCCCCGCAAAGGCCCTGTTCAGGGCTGGTAAGGTAAAAGAGCTTTGAACTTTTTTAATTTAGAATAGGGTAGGGCATTTTTTTTATTTTGGGGGGCTTTGTTATTTTATTAGGGGGCTTAGAGTAGGTGTAATTAGTTTAAAATTGTTGTAATATTTTTCTAATGTTTGTAAATATTTTTTTATTTTTTGTAACTTAGTTCTTTTTTATTTTTTGTACTTTAGTTAGTTTATTTAATTGTATTTATTTGTAGATATTGTATTTAATTCATTTATTGATAGTGTAGTGTTAGGTTTAATTGTAGGTAATTGTAGGTATTTAATTTAATTTATTTATTGATAGTGTAGTGTTAGGTTTAATTGTAACTTAGGTTAGGTTTTATTTTACAGATAAATTTGTAATTATTTTAACTATTTTAGCTATTAAATAGTTCTTAACTATTTAATAGCTATTGTACCTGGTTAAAATAAATACAAAGTTACCTGTAAAATAAATATAAATCCTAAAATAGCTATAATATAATTATAATTTATATTGTAGCTATATTAGGGTTTATTTTACAGGTAAGTATTTATCTTTAAATAGGAATAATTTATTTAATAAGAGTTAATTTATTTCGTTAGATTTAAATTATATTTAACTTAGGGGGGTGTTAGAGTTAGGGTTAGACTTAGCTTTAGGGGTTAATCCATTTATTACAGTAGCGGCGAGATTCGGTCGGTAGATTAGGGGTTAATAATTGAAGTTAGGTGTCGGCGATGTTAGGGAGGGCAGATTAGGGGTTAATACTATTTATTATAGGGTTAGTGAGGCGGGAGTGAGGTGGATTAGGGGTTAATAACTTTATTATAGTAGCGGTGCGGTCCGCTCGGCAGATTAGGGGTTAATAAGTGTAGGCAGGTGGAGGCGACGTTGAGGGGGGCAGATTAGGGGTTAATAAATATAATATAGGGGTCAGCGGTGTTAGGGGCAGCAGATTAGGGGTACATAAGTATAACGTAGGTGGCGGTCGGCAGATTAGGGGTTAATTATTGTAGGTAGCTGGCGGCGATGTTGTGGGGGGGCAGGTTAGGGGTTAATAAATATAATATAGGGGTCGGCGGTGTTAGGGGCAGCAGATTAGGGGTACATAAGTATAACGTAGGTGGCGGTCGGCAGATTAGGGGTTAAAAATATTTAATCGAGTGGCGGCGATGTGGGGGGACCTCGGTTTAGGGGTACATAGGTAGTTTATGGGTGTTAGTGTACTTTAGAGCACAGTAGTTAAGAGCTTTATGAACCGGCGTTAGCCCAGAAAGCTCTTAACTACTGACTTTTTTCTGCGGCTGGAGTTTTGTCGTTAGAATTCTAACGCTCACTTCAGCCACGACTCTAAATACCGGAGTTAGAAAGATCCCATTGAAAAGATAGGATACGCAATTGACGTAAGGGGATCTGCGGTATGGAAAAGTCGCGGCTGAAAAGTGAGCGTTAGACCCTTTCCTGACTGACTCCAAATACCGGCGGTAGCCTAAAACCAGCGTTAGGAGCCTCTAACGCTGGTTTTCACGGCTACCGCCCAACTCTAAATCTAGCCCTTAGTGAATAAGTTTGTTGTGTGGTACAGTGTCAAATGCTTTGCTAATGTCTAGATATTCAACATCTATCGCTCCTCCCTGATCTATAAACTTAGTTACATGGTCAAAGAAATTAATTAGATTAGTCTGACATGATCTTCCAGCAGTGAATTCATGCTGTCCTTCTTCTGTCTTCTAAGTTGTTTGTCTGAGGGTAAGACACAAGTCTTTCCTTTAAAAGAGTTTCCATTCATTTCCCTGCAATTGAGTTCGAACTGACTGGCCTATGAACATAGACTGTATTGGGAATTTTCCAGTCTTTTGGAACAACTCCTGATAACAGTGACTGATTAAACAAATCAGCTAATGGAGTAGCTTTAACAGATTGAAGTTCTCATAGAACCCTTTGATGAATACTCTCTGGAACCACAGACTTATTTGCTTGTATTTTTTATAGTCCTTGAAACCTCTTCCTCTGTAAAAAAAGAAAAGTACTACTCATTTGCAGCTAGATTACGAGTTATGCACGCTATAGGGAAATTAACGAACGCAACAAAAGTGGCATTATTTTACCCCCTATAGCGCAGCCATTACATATTTTAAAAAACCCGGCTTGATGCGGACAATATGGTGCTTTCTCGTGCATGCTTTCCCCATAGACATCAATGGAGAGAGTGGGTCAGAAAAAATTCTAACACGTGCCATCGCGGAAAGAAAAGCTCCGTAATGCAGCCCCATTAATGTCTTTGGGGAAAAATACTGTTTAAACCTAACACCCTAACATAAACTCCACATCTAAACATCTGCCATCCCCAACATCGCCACCACCTTCATAAAGTTATTAACGCCTAATCTGCCGCTCCCGAAATCGCCGCCACAAAAATTGAACTATTAACCCCTTATCTGCCATTCCCGATATTGCCGCCTCTATACTAAAGTTATTAACCCCTATTCCCCTGCACCCAACATCGCCAACACTATAATAAATCTATTAACCCTATTCCGCTGCTCCCCAACATCGCTGCAACTAAATAAAGCTATTAACCCCTAAACCTCTGGCCTCCCACATCACTACCACTAAATTAAGCTATTTACCCCTAAACCGACAGCCCCCCACGTTGCAACAACCTAAATTAAACTATTAACCCCTAAACCTAAACCTAACCTAACCCTAACGTAACCCTAACCCTAACGTAACTTTAACACCCCCTAACTTTAATATAATTAAAATATAGCTAAATTAAACTTACAATTATTAACTAAATAATACCTATTTAAAGCTAAATACTTACCTGTGAATTAAAACCTAAGCTAGCTACAATATAACTAATAAATATATTGTGGCTAGCTTAGGTTTTATTTTTATTTCACAGGTAAGTTTGTATTTATTTTAACTAGGTAGACTAGTTAGTTAATAGTTATTAAATATTTACCAACTACCTAGTTAAAATAAAAACAAACTTACCTGTGAAATTAAACAAAATAATAAAAATTATTCCTATTCTAATACCCTTTAAAAAAAAAACACCCCAAAAAAAAAAACAAAAAAAAACTAATCTATAATAAACTACCAATGGCCCTTAAAAGGGCAGTGCACTAAAAATAATAGCTATTTTTCTACAAAAGAAAAACAAACACCCCCTAACAATATACAAACCCCCACCCCCCAAGCCCACAAAATAAAAATAAAGTAAAACCTAATCTACCCATTGCCCTGAAAAGGGCATTTGCATGGGCATTGCCCTTATAAGGGCATTTAGCTATTTTGCTGCCCAAGCCCTTATCTAAAAATAAAAACCCATCCCAAAACTAAAAAAATTACATTACACAAAATAACAAACAAAATATTCCTATTCTAATACCCATTAAAAAAAAAAAAAACACACCAAAATAAAAAACCTAATCTAGAATAAACTACCAATAGCCCTTAAAGGGACCTTTTGTAGGGCAATTCCCTAAGTTTAACAGCTCTTTTGCGTGAAAAAGTGACTTTGCACTAGATTGTCTTTTAATTAGAACATCAGTTATATCCTATTAATACTTTGTTGAATATTTCCTTGGCCAATGCCTGCTCATTTAGTAGGACACACTAATTTTTGATGATACTATAAATAACTCCTTATTTCTGAGGGCAAGGTAGTAATAAACATAGGTGCTGTCCCTTGAGTTGTATTTTTGATTTTTTTTTTTACTTTAACCCCTTCACTACCAGGGGCACGATCCAATATACGGCGTAGGTTTCGGCGCAAGTGAGGGAACCCGTGCCGCCCGTAATTTCACCTCGCACATCGGGGTATTACATTTTCCCCGCCGGCAGTTTCTAAAGTGCCGTAAGTCGGATAAACTAGTGATGTCCAGAAATGAGCGTAACTACAAATTTCTGGAGTCGCCAGTGATTTACGGCTCTTTAGAAACTGCCGGCGCCTAAGAAAACTAACTAAAATTTTAAATCTCCCGTAACTGTCTAACGCGCCTCCCAAAAATAAGCATGATACGTATACCCCTATATCCGCAATCCCCCCTACCACTCCTAATAATAAATGTATTAACCCCTAAACCGCCATAGCCCACACCGCAAGTAATACATAATTGATTAACCCCTAAATCACCATAGCTCCCACCGCAATTAACCTATTCTATTATTAACCCCTAAACTGCCATAGCCCACACTGCAATAAACCTATTCTATTATTAACCCCTAAACTGCCATAGCCCACACCGCAATAAACCTATTCTATTATTAACCCCTAAACTGCTATAGCTCACATAGCCTATTAAATCTATTAACCCCTAATCTGCTGCCCGCCAATGTCGCCGCCACTATAATAAAGTTATTACCCCCTAAACCTAAGTCTAACCCTAACACCCCCCCCCTAACTTAATTATTATTTAAATAAATCTAAATAATATTACTATTATTAACTAAAGTATTCCTATTTAAAACTAACCTATAAAATAAACCCATACGGCTAGATTTAGAGTTTTGTCGGTAACGACCCGCGTAGCTAACGCTGGCTTTTTTCTGGCCGCACCTTTAAAATAACTCTGGTATTGAGAGTCCACAGAAAGGCTGCGTTAGGCTCCAAAAAAGGAGCTTAGAGCATATTTAACGCAACTGCAACTCTCGATACCAGAGTTGCTTACGGACGCGGCCAGCCTCAAAAACTTGCTTGTGCACGATTCCCCCATAGGAAACAATGGGGCTGTTTGAGCTGAAAAAAAACCTAACACCTGCAAAAAAGCCGCGTTCAGCTCCTAACGCAGCCCCATTGTTTGCTATGGGGAAACACTTCCTACGTCTGCACCTAACACTCTAACATGTACCCCGAGTCTAAACACCCCTATCCTTACACTTATTAACCCCTATTCTGCCGCCCCCGCTATCGCTGACCCCTGTATATTATTTTTAACCCCTAATCTGCCGCTCCGTAAACCGCCGCTACTTACATTATCCCTATGTACCCCTAATCTGCTGCCCCTAACACCGCCGACCCCTATATTATATTTATTAACCCCTAATCTGCCTCACTAACCCTATAATAAATAGTATTAACCCCTAATCTGCCCTCCCTAACATCGCCGACACCTAACTTCAATTATTAACCCCTAATCTTCCCTCTATCGGAACAGCCAATAGAATGCAAGCTCAATCTGATTGGCTGATTGGATCAGCCAATCGGATTGAACTTGATTCTGATTGGCTGATTCCATCAGCCAATCAGAATATTCCTACCTTAATTCCGATTGGCTGATAGAATCCTATCAGCCAATCGGAATTCGAGGGACGCCATCTTGGATGACGTCATTTAAAGGAACCGTCATTCGTTGTTCAGTCGTCGGCCAGGATGGATGTTCCGCGTCGGAGGTCTTCAGGATGCTGCCGCTCCGCTCCGGATGGATGACGATAGAAGATGCCGCTTGGATGAAGACTTCAATCGGATAGAAGACCTCTTCTGCCCCGCTTGGATGAAGACTTCTACCGGATGGAGGACCTCTTCTTGCTCCGCTTGGATGAAGAATTTGGCTCGGCTGGGTGAAGACGACTCAAGGTAGGGAGATCTTCAGGGGCTTAGTGTTAGGTTTATTTAAGGGGGGTTTGGGTTAGATTAGGGGTATGTGGGTGGTGGGTTGTAATGTTGGGGGGGGTATTGTATGTTTTATTTTACAGGCAAAAGAGCTGAACTTCTTGGGGCATGCCCCGCAAAGGGCCCTGTTCAGGGCTGGTAAGGTAAAAGAGCTTTGAACTTTAGTAATTTAGAATAGGGTAGGGCATTTTTTTTATTTTGGAGGGCTTTGTTATTTTATTAGGGGGCTTAGAGTAGGTGTTATTAGTTTAAAATTGTTGTAATATATTTCTAATGTTTGTAAATATTTTTTTATTTTTTGTAACTTAGTTCTTTTTTATTTTTTGTACTTTAGTTAGTTTATTTCATTGTATTTATTTGTAGGAATTGTATTTAATTTATTTATTGATAGTGTAGTGTTAGGTTTAATTGTAACTTAGGTTAGGATTTATTTTACAGGTAAATTTGTAATTATTTTAACTATTTTAGCTATTAAATAGTTCTTAACTATTTAATAGCTATTGTACCTGGTTAAAATAAATACAAAGTTACCTGTAAAATAAATATTAATCCTAAAATAGCTATAATATAAATATAATTTATATTGTAGCTATATTAGGATTTATTTTACAGGTAAGTATTTAGCTTGAAATAGGAATAATTTATTTAAGAAGAGTTAATTAATTTCGTTAGATTAAAATTATATTTAACTTAGGGGGGTGTTAGTGTTAGGGTTAGACTTAGCTTTAGGGGTTAATACATTTATTAGAATAGCAGTGAGCTCCAGTCGGCAGATTAGGGGTTAATAATTGAAGTTAGGTGTCGGCGATGTTAGGGAGGGCAGATTAGGGGTTAATACTATTTATTATAGGGTTAGTGAGGCGGATTAGGGGTTAATAACTTTATTATAGTAGTGGTGCGGTCCGCTCGGCAGATTAGGGGTTAATAAGTGTAGGCAGGTGGAGGCGACGTTGTGGGGAGCAGATTAGGGGTTAATAAATATAGGGGTCGGCGGTGTTAGGGGCAGCAGATTAGGGGTACATAGCTATAATGTAGGTGGCGGCTCTTTGCGGTCGGCAGATTAGGGGTTAATTATTGTAGGTAGCTGGCTGCGACGTTGTGGGGGGGCAGGTTAGGGGTTAATAAATATAATATAGGGGTCGGCGGTGTTAGGGGCAGCAGATTAGGGGTACATAAGTATAACGTAGGTGGCGGTCGGCAGATTAGGGGTTAAAAAAATTGAATCGAGTGGCGGCGATGTGGGGGGACCTTGGTTTAGGGGTACATAGGTAGCTTATGGGTGTTAGTGTACTTTAGAGTACAGTAGTTAAGAGCTTTATGAACCGGCGTTAGCCCAGAAAGCTCTTAACTACTGACTTTTTTTCTGCGGCTGGAGTTTTGTCGTTAGATTTCTAACGCTCACTTCAGACACAACTCTAAATACCGGAGTTAGAAAGATCCCATTGAAAAGATAGGATACGCAATTGACGTAAGGGGATCTGCGGTATGGAAAAGTCGCGGCTGAAAAGTGAGCGTTAGACCCTTTTTTGAATGACTCCAAATACCGGCGGTAGCCTAAAACCAGCGTTAGGAGCCTCTAATGCTGGTTTTCACGGCTACCGCCAAACTCCAAATCTAGGCCTAAGATAGCCACAATATAATTAATAATTACATTGTAGCTATTTTAGGATTTATTTTTATTTTACAGGCAACTTTGTATTTATTTTAACTAGGTAAAATAGCTATTAAATAGTTAATAACTATGTAATAGCTACCTTGTTAAAATAATTACAAAATTACCTGTAAAATAAATCCTAACCTAAGTTACAAATACACCTAACACTACACTATCAATAAATAAATTAAATTAATTAACTACAATTAGCTAAAATTAAATAAATTTAAATTAAATAAACTATAGTACAAATTACAGAAAATAAAAAAAATTACAAGAAGTTTAAACTAATTACACCTAATCTAAGCCCCCTAATAAAATAACAAGCCCCCCAAAATAATAAAATGCCCTACCTTATACTAAATTACATTGCCCCAAAGTAATCAGCTCTTTTACCTGTAAAAAAAAATACAATACCCCCCAACATTAAAACCCACCACCCACAAACTCAACCCTACTCTAAAACCCACCCAATCCCCCCTTAATAAAACCTAACACTACCCCCTTGAAGATCACCCTACCTTGAGCCATCTTCACCCAGCCGGGCACAAGTGGTCATCCGATCCAGGCAGAAGTCTTCATCCGATGGGGCAGAAGAGGACATCCAGACTGGCAGAAGTCTTCATCCTATCCGGGCAGAAGAGGACATCCGGACCGGCAGAAGGCTTAATCCAAGCGGCATCTTCTATCTTCTTTCATCTGACGAGGAGTGACTCCATCTTAAAGACATCCGGCGCGGAGCATCCTTCCAGCACGACAGACTAACGACAAATGACAGTTCCTTTAAATGACGTCATCCAAGATGGCGTCCCTCGAATTCCGATTGGCTGATAGGATTCTATTAGCCAATCGGAATTAAGGTAGGAAAAATCTGATTGGTTGATTTAATCAGACAATCGGATTGAAGTTCAATCCGATTGGCTGATTTTATCAGCCAATAGAATGTAAGATCAATTCTATTGGCTGATCCAATCAGCCAATCAGATTGAACTTCAATCCGATTGGCTGATTAAATCAACCAATTGAATTTTTCCTACCTTAATTCCGATTGGCTGATAGAATCCTATCAGCCAATCGGAATTCGAGGGACGCAATCTTGGATGACGTCATTTAAAGGAACCATCATTCGTCGTTAGTCCATCATGCTGGAAGGATGCTCAGTGCCGGATGTCTTCAAGATGGAGTCACTCCTCGTCGGATGGAAGAAGATAGAAGATGCCGCTTGGATGAAGCCTTCTACCGGTCCGGATGTCCTCTTCTGCCCGGATAGGATGAAGACTTCTGCCGGTCTGGATATCCTCTTCTGCCCCATCGGATGAAGACTTCTGCCCGGATCGGATGACCACTTGTGCCCGGCTGGGTGAAGACGGCTCAAGGTAGGGTGATCTTCAAGGGGGTGGTGTTAGGTTTTATTAACGGGGATTGGGTGGGTTTTAGAGTAGGGGTGTATGAGTGGTGGGTTGTAATGTTGGGGGGGTATTGTCTTTTTTTTACAGGTAAAAGAGCTGATTACTTTGAGGCAATGCCCCGCAAAAGGCCCATTTAAGGACTATTTGTAATTTAGTATAGGGTATGGCATTTTATTATTTTGGGGGGCTTTTTATTTTATTAGGGGGCTTAGATTAGGTGTAATTAGTTTAAACTTCTTGAATTTTTTTATTTTCTGTAATCTAGTGGGGTTTTTTGTACTATAGTTTATTTAATTTAATTGTATGTAATTTTAGCTAATTGTAGTTAATTAATTAAATTTATTTATTGAAACTTTCAGAATAGGTGGGGATACTACAGGCTAAATCAACTATTACAAATGCCAATATAAGGGTAAAGGAAATACTTGTAAACAATTTAATACACTCCAGCAGGTAATGTGGATCATTGGGAACAAATTAAAGAGGAGAACATGTTTGAGTAAACTGTCCCTTTAAGTGATACATTTAAGCCAAAATGAAATTAGCAACTCCTGTAAAACTAAGAGACTCCCATTTAAATGTTATAAACATGGTGTCCTTTATTATTACAGATGCAGAAAACTGTATGAAATGTCCAGAAGATCAATGGACTAATGATAAGAGAACTCTGTGCATCCTAAAGACAGTGGAATTCCTTTCATTTGAGGACACATTAGGGGAAGTCCTCAGTTCAGTCTCCATCTTCTCCTGTATTGTCACTGTTGCTGTTCTTGGGATTTTCATAAAGCATCACACAACTCCTGTAGTAAAAGCCAACAACCAGAACCTCAGCTACACCCTCCTCCTTTCCCTCATGTTGTCCTTCCTCTGCTCCTTACTGTTCATTGGACATCCTGTGGAGGTGACCTGCCTTCTCAGACAAGCTGCCTTTGGAATCATTTTTGCTGTTTCTATATCTTCTGTGTTGGCCAAATCAGTCACTGTTGCCATCGCATTCAATGCCACCAAACCTGGCAGTAAGATAAAGAAGTGGGTTGGATCCAGAGTTTCCATCTGTCTGGCTATTGTCTGCTCTCAAGGGCAGGTTGTGATCTGCACGCTGTGGTTGGCTCTTTACCCACCATATCCAGACTTTGACACTCAGTCTTACATTGGGAAAATAATATTACAGTGTAATGAGGGCTCTATCACTGCATTCTACCTTGTGATAGGTTACATAGGATTCCTTTCTACAGTCAGTTTCATTGTGGCTTTCTTGGTTAGAAAGTTACCTGCCCGTTTCAATGAGGCCCAGATGATTACGTTCAGCATGCTGGTGTTCTGCAGTGTTTGGATCTCTTTCATCCCAGCATACCTGAGCACAAAGGGCAAATATGTGGTAGCTGTAGAGATATTTGCTATCCTGGCCTCTAGTGTAGGACTGCTGGTCTGTATATTTATTCCCAAGTGCTACATTATATTATTTAAGCCTGAACTGAACACCAGGGCACATATGCTAAGTAAGCATTGATTTGTAGGTATATTTTGTGGCTGGAATATTGGACATTTACTTGTTGTCATCCATTTTTTTGCATGTTGATATGAAGACGTGTTTGCAATGTTTTGACATTAAAAATTGTATTGAGTAGTAAAGGAAAACAAATAAATATAATCATTTTCCATTTACTATGATAATAACTTTAAGAAGCAATTGGTATTGAGTAAACATATTTATCCTTTTATTAAAACAATCTCTGCCTATTTTTTGTACTTACCTTAGTCATTATATTAATATTATCATGTAACCAGCACTGTCCAGCAAAGAAGATGTTAACATTTTTGTAACATTAACTAAGAAACCCTCTCAGAAAACAGACATACATATTACTATGGCCCTCTGTGAAGTTTGGAGATGCAGCTCACTAACCCTGATGTTAGGAGTTTAGGCTGTGTGGAACTTAGAATGCAGGTACAGATACACAGAACAATGAGTCTTTTTAAAGCTTCACTGATTCATAAGCAAAAGAACAGTTGGTGGGCAACGCTTAAGGCATATTTTAGAGGATTATGCATTGAAAAAGCTGCCTCAATAAAGAAGAAGTAGGGCAAATCTATAGCAGAACTATTGTGCTTATGTAGGGTATTGTCCTCTACTCAAAAATGCCCCTTTTATGCAAGGAACGATACAGCTAGAGAAGGTACAAGCTCAGCTTAGATCATTAGAACTAACCACAGTTCAAAATAACCCCTGCTCCATAACTTGTCTGCCTGATCTGAGGCCACGTAAAATGTAGAACGAAGAAAGTGTCCACGGCTCTCCAATGCTTAAAGGGTATCTTTATTAGGACAAATATAGCAACGTTTCAAGGCTAATACCTCTTAGTCATGCATAGGCTTACACTAACTTAACACACCTTAAATACCTGTTGGTTTGGCGCCACAAGGCCCACAACCTGTAGAAATAGTGACACCTACTGGTGTTAATTAACATTACATTAAAAATTATTATACAAATATATGTACATACTTGCAATAAAATATTATATTATATTGTATAGATGGAACACATAAAGCATACATAGTAGTTAAATTTGAAAAATTATTTCATAATTCAAGTTTCACACATGATAATAGAAAAGGATAATTGCAACCTCTTATCTGATGGTAGCAAGAAAATATCTGTCTAAGGGTAAATACCTCCCATGAACTATCCAAATGCATCTTGCACAAAAGTTAAATCCTTATTTTATCTAACTTATTTTATCTAGCTTATTTTATTGGATCAAGACTATAGGGCACATCAATAGTATGTATACGATATCAAAAGATAAAGATATTTATATATTTATCTGTTGATACAATAATCTTTATCAGTTGATATAAATATCTTTATCTTTTGATATCGTATACATACTATTGGTGTGCCCTATAGTCTTGATCCAATAAAATAAGCTAGATAAAATAAGTTAGATAAAATATACATATATTTGCATAATAATTTTTAATGTAATGTTAATTA
Organism: Bombina bombina; assembly: GCF_027579735.1. Taxonomy (NCBI): domain Eukaryota; kingdom Metazoa; phylum Chordata; class Amphibia; order Anura; family Bombinatoridae; genus Bombina; species Bombina bombina. The sequence goes on along the minus strand of NC_069501.1, from coordinate 1,260,065,240 downwards.
ACACCAGTAGGTGTCACTATTTCTACAGGTTGTGGGCCTTGTGGCGCCAAACCAACAGGTATTTAAAAGTTAGTGTAAGCCTATGCATGACTAAGAGGTATTAGCCTCGAAATGTTGCTATATTTGTCCTAATAAAGATACCTTTTAAGCATTGGAGAGCCGTGGACACTTTCTTCGTTCTACATTTTATGTGGTGAAGTGGCAGTTCACCTGTCTGCATGAGCACTCCCATCCTTTTGTGCTGTTCCACAACGGACTGTTTGGTGCTCTGAGGCCACGGAGAGAAATCAACCTGATCGAATACGATTGGGTTGATTGAAACCCCCCTGCTAGTGGCCCATTGGCCACAAATCTACAGGAGATGACATTGCACAAGCAGATCACAAGAACTGCTTGTGCAATGATAAATGCCGACAGCGTATGCTGTCGACATTTATCGATGTGCGGCGGACATGATACGCTGCATCGTATCATGTTCGCTCGCACTATGATAAATTGGCACCTCTGACTTAGCTTACTATCATCCATTTTTCATTGTCTAGTAATACTAGTTACAATGTCTTAGGTCCTGGCATCAATATGCCATTTATCGCTAATCTCTAACAGCTTACGGATCATGTATAATACTATTGTATATTTATAAAGAAAATCTGATGACATATTCCTCATACATCACGATGATTGATATCAAACCAACTGTATCTGCTGTACCTTTATGGTATTCCATCAGTCTTGCCAAAAGTATCCGCTGGGTATCACATGCCTGCTGAGTACCCTATGTCTGCTTTCCTCTTACCAGCTGTCCCTGCTGTATCTACCAGTTACTGTATTATATGACAATTTAGGCATCAGTGTTTATTGGACTTTGTTACTGCAACCTAATTAAATAGTCTGAACTTTGTATTGGACTTTAGTGTTCTTCCTTGGGCCTAAGTTAAAACTTGCCATTTCTGTGATCTTCAATTCAAACTACCAACTGTTTTTTTTTTTTTTTTAAACTATCTTTTATTGAGGTTTTGCACAAAAGAAAAACAAACAGTGAAATTATCATGCCATCACATAAGTATAAAAACAACAATCAACGAAAATAATATTGCACATAATAAACAAAAGTTTGTACAATTTGCTTCCAGTCATTATTATCAAGAAACCTTATTTACAATGAAGTATATTAGCATATGGCTGCAGCTATTGTATTGGACTATAAGGCAATTTGATATAGGAGATACAAGTGCATATAGTAGCTACATAAGAAACCACTCATGGGTCACAATTCAGATTACGGATTGGCTGCAACCATACATTAGTCATTATTAGATAGTTACCAGTATTATTTAGTGCTTGATAAATACCCTATAATTTCTAACACAATGTAGAGTATTTTTTGCACTTATAAGCTCCCTGGACCAGTCCTTCACCCCTTCAACGAATTGGAGATCTCTCTCCCAAGCTATATGCTGACTTTGTTTAGTATGCTCAACTGGAATTACTAAACTATAGTAATAGAAAAATAGAGAACCTCTTATAGGCATTCCCAAAGCCTATCTTCGCTCCCACTGCATCGGACAACAGAGATTTAGTCTTGGAAAACCCCAAGATCGAAGTAAACTAGTAAGACAAAGATATTCAAAACATATAGGGTAATGAGAATCTCTATTTTGCCTCTTCAAATGTAAGTAGTCTATTGTTGTTGTATAGATCAGATATAAGGAGGTTAGCTTTTTCCGACCACTAAGAGTCATGTGTCTCGGGCAGAGATATAAGAATGCTCCTTATTTTGTACATAGGGGACGGATGTGGGGAGATAGTAGGAGTATGTTTCCTATTATTCCACATTTTTTATGTATTTATTATAATTGGGTGGTCTATCTTTAGGCTTTTCCTTAAGTAAGAAGGGATCCATGGTAGATCAGAGAGTGCAATTCCCACTGGTAGCAAAGATTGCTCTACTTCCTGCCATCTCAGATCTATTGGCTCAAACAGGGCATCAAGCTCCATTCGGAGCTTGATAATTTGGCCCCATAGCCTGTACACAGATAGGCTGATTTTTAGGGTGTGTAACGTAACTCCCTATTGGTTGGTGGTATATGATATTTGAACCTGGTTAGAGACTACAACCAGGTTGGTCTTTGAGAAAGCCTAACGGCAAAATGCACATCAGGCATATTTTGTTACTCCTCCCAGCACTTTGAATTATTTTTCTAATGGTATTGTTGATATTTTGATTGTCAGAGAATATTTTTGCAATCTATGGATGCACAGACCTAACCAGTTTTAATAATACCTTTATTTAGTTAACTGTTAGGGGACTTTTGACAGAGTCTACTTTATATATAAGCAAGTGCTTTTTATGTGCCCCTTGCTCCTTTCTTATATTTTCTGCTTACATTTTTTGGCATAGAGCACCCCCCACTCGATGTGGAAAATGCAGTTTATTGTATATTAGTGGTTTAATTGAACTTTGTTAACCTATACTCTACTCTTAGTTGAATACAGCTGGTTTGAGGAAGATTGTCACTGGTATTGTAGACACAGAATTCTCAGCAGGTACAGATTCTAGTGATGTCGCAAACCTAAAAATTTCGGTTTGCGAACAGCGGACTCGAACTTCCGCAACTGTTCGCGAACCGGCGAACCGGGCGAACCGCCATTGACTTCAATAGGCAGGCAAACTTTAAAACCAACAGGGACTCTTTCTGGCCACAATAGAGATGGAAAAGTTGTTTCAAGGGGACTAACACCTGGACTGTGGCATGCCGGAGGGGGATAAATAGCAAAACTCCCATGGAAAATTACATAGTTGATGCAGAGTCTGTTTTTAATCCATAAAGGGCATAAATTACCTAACATTCCTAAATAGTTTGGAATAACGTGCTTTAAAACATCAGGTATGATGTTGTATCGATCAGGTAGTGTAAGGGTTACGCCCGCTTCACAGTGACAGACCAAACTCCCCGTTTAAAGGTACAGTCTACACCAGAATTTTTATTGTTTTAAAAGATAGATAATCCCTTTATTACCCATTTCCCAGTTTTGCATAACTAACACATTTATAATAATATACTTTTAACCTCTGTGATTATCTTGTATCTAAGCCTCTGCAAACTGCCCCTTTTTTCAGTTCTTTTGACAGACTTGCAGTCTAGCCAATCAGTGCCTGCTCCCAGATAACTTCTCGTGCACGAGCACAGTGTTATCTATATGAAATACGTGAACTAACACCCTCTAGTGGTGAAAATCTGTTAAAATGCAATCTGAAAGAGGTGGGCTTCAAGGTCTAAGAAATTAGCATATGAACCTCCTAGGTTAAGCTTTCAACTAAGAATACCAAGAGAACAAAGCAAAATTGGTGATAAAAGGAAATTGGAAAATTGGTTAAAATTACATGCTCTATCTAAATCATGAAAGTTTATTTTGGCCTAGACTGTCCCTTTAACGCACAGCAAACAACCACAAACAGTCCATTTGCACAACCACAAAACAACCACAAACTCCCCATTTGCACAAGGTTGGATACCAAGCTAGCCATGTCCCGTTCCTTGTCCTCACTGATGTTATTGAAGGTCTCTTCCTCCACCCAGCCACGTACAAAACCAAGGGTCCCCGAAAGGTGACAACAAGCCCTCTGGAACGCCTGCTGTGTTTGGTCTTCACCTCCTCAAAGCCACCTTACTCCTCTGACTCCTCTTCTTCAGATTCCTCTCTCTGCATTGCCTCTCTCTGCGTTATTATAAGGTGTGTTAAGTAGTAACATAGTAACATAGTAACATAGTAGATAAGGTTGAAAAAAGACTGAAGTCCATCGAGTTCAACCTATACAAATCTAAAATACTTACAAAAAGCTCCAGTTAAGCTTAAATAACCCCATTAAAATGTGACCCATTTAATACTAGCAATCATATCCATGAATTTTGTTTATATACAGAAATTTATCCAGACTATTTTTAAATGTATCTATGGTATTGGCATTCACTACCTCCTTTGGGTAATGAGTTCCACAATTTTATTGCTCTTACAGTGAAAAAACGTTTCCGTTGCAGGAGATTAAATCTCCTTTCCTCCAACCTTAAATTATGACCTCTTGTCAGAACCAATTTTCTTGGAATAAAAAGAGCTTCTGCCATCTCTGTATATGGGCCTTGAATATATTTATATAAAGTAATCATGTCACCTCTCAAGCGCCTTTTTTCTAAAGAGAACAGACCCAGTTTGGCTAGCCTCTCCTCATAGGTTAATTTCTCCAATCCCCTTATAAGCTTTGTGGCCCTTCTCTGAACTTTTTCTAGTTCTGCAATATCTTTTTTAGCAATCGGTCCCCAGAACTGCACTCCAAACTCAAGGTGAGGTCTTACCAGGGCTTTATATAATGACAGAATTATGCTTTCCTCCCTTGAATCAATGCCTCTTTTAATACATGCTAGTATCTTATTAGCCTTTGAAGCAGCTGCCCTGCATTGTGCACTCATTTTTAGCTTGTTATCTATTACTACTCCCAAATCCCTTTCCTCCTGTGTTTGGCTAAGTCTTGTCCCATTTAAAAAATAAATAGCCTGCTTATTTTTACTTCCAAAATGTAGAACCTTACATTTTTCCGTATTAAATCTCATTTTCCATTCACTTGCCCATAGTTCTAATTTTCGCAAATCCCTTTGCAAAGAGAGTTCATCCTGCTCTGACCTAATGACCTTACTTAACTTAGTATCATCTGCAAAAATAGAGATGTCGCTATTTAATCCTTGCTCCAAGTCATTTATAAAAATATTAAAAAGAACAGGGCCCAGTACTGATCCCTGGGGGACGCCACTGATTACCTTTGTCCAATCTGAGTATGATCCATTTACTGCTACTCGTTGCTCCCTATCTTTTATCCAGTTATTTATCCATGAGCTAACATGGATAAATACTACTATTTTATTCCTATCAGTTTAATCCCTGTGGTGTCCCCTATCAGGGGACGTGTATATGGCATGGATTTTTGGAACCGGGAGATGGAAAAAGATGCTTGGTCGGTCCGGCCACGAGATAGATAGATTAGATAGATAGATAGATAGATAGATAGATACATAGATTAGATAGATAAATCAATAGATACATTTGATAGATTCGATAGACAGATAGATTTGATAGATAAATAGATAGATTTGATAGATAGATAGATAGATAGATAGATAATTTCCCAGACATAGAATTACAAGACGTGCGGTCTGGGACCCATGGTAAGGTTCCCAGAGGCAGTTGCGGCACCAGGGGACGTGTATATGGCATGGATTTTAGGAACTTGATGGGAGATGGAAAAAGATGCTTGGTCGGTCCTCCTACTTCAAATTTGGGGCACTACGCGTGCAATCTAATGTGCCACCAGATATGAGTGGTGTGTTAAGTAGTACTATTCCAACACTTTAATCCCTGTTACGTGCCTTTTTTTTGTTTTGTTTTTTGAAGCCACAGTGAAGCACCAGAGGCCAGAAAAATTTGGCATGTACACATGCCTGAAAAATTAGGTAATGTTGCAGAAAAATTGATGTTTGTTTCCCAGGCAGAAAGTGCCCTAAAACATTGCGGCTTGAACACTAGTTGGTGGCGGATAAGTCACGCAAGTCATCCGGCATTCGTAAATAACATACAAGCAGCTTGTGGACCATTTATAGCCCAAGGCAGATCATCTCATTAGGCCTTTTTTACTCGAATGTATCGCCCAATGTCAGTCCCTTCGGGATCCATCCCTCATTCATCTTAATAAAGGTGAGGTAATCTAGACTTTTTTGACCTAGCCGACTTCTCTTCTCAGTGACAATACCTCCTGCAGCACTGAAGGTCCTTTCTGACAGGACACTTGAAGCGGGGCAAGCCAGAAGTTCTATAGCAAATTTTGATAGCTCAGGGCACAGGTCAAGCCTGCACACCCAGTAGTCAAGGGGTTCATCGCTCCTCAGAGTGTCGAGATCTACAGTTAAGGCGAGATAGTCTGCTACCTGTCGGTTGAGTCATTCTCTAAGGGTAGACCCCGAAGGGCTGTGGCGATGCATAGGAGTTAAAAAGCTCTGCATGTCCTCCATCAACAACACGTCTGTTAAGCGTCCTGTCCTTGCCGGCGTGGTCGTGGGAGTCGGAGGATTACTTTCACCTCTTCCCCTGTTAGATGATTCCCGTTGTGCTGTGACATCACCCTTATACGCTGTGTAAAGCATACTTTTTCATTTATTTTGGAACTGCTGCCTCCTTTCCGACTTGCGGAATTTGGTAACATTTCAGGCACTTTATGCATATACCGGGGGTCTAGTAGCGTGGACACCCAGTACAGGTCGTTTTCCTTCAGTTTTTTTTATACGAGGGTCACTCAACAGGCACAACAGCATGAAAAACCCCATTTGCACAAGTTTGGATGCCGAGCTACTCATGTCCCGTTCCTCATCCTCAGTGATCTCACTGAAGGTATTTTCTTCCCCCCAGCCACGTACAACACCAAGGGTACCAGATAGGTGACAACGAGCACCCTGGGATGCCTGTTGTGGTTGGTCTTCCTCCTCCTCAAAGCCACATTCCTCCTCCTCTTCCTCACAATCCTCTTCCAGCGTTGCCGCTGGTCCAGCAAGCGATGCTGATAAGGCTGTTTCTGGTGGTGATGGACACCACAACTCTTTCTCTTCACGCTCATCTACGGCATGATCCAGCACTCTTCGCAGGGCACGCTCCAGGAAGAAAAAAAATGGTATGATGTCGCTGATGGTGCCTTTGGTGCGACTGACTAGGTTTGTCACCTCCTCAAAAGGATGCATGAGCCTACAGGCATTGCGCATGAGCGTCCAGTAACTTGGCAAAAAAAATCCCCAGCTCCGCAGAGGCTGTCCTAGCAACCCGGTCATACAAATACTCGTTAACAGCTTTTTCTTGTTGGAGCAGGCGGTCGAACATTAGGAGTGTTGAATTCCAACGTGTCGGGCTGTCGCAAATCAAGCGCCTCACTGGGATGTTGTTTCGCCGCTGGATATCTGCAAAATTCGCCATGGCCATGTAGAATGCTGAAATGGCCACACCCCTTCCTGGCCTGCTTCAGGAGTCCTGTAAGCCTGGATACTTATGCACAAAGCGTTGTACGATCAGATTACACACATGTGCCATGCACGGCACATGTGTCAACTTGCCCAATTTCAATGCCGCCACCAAATTACTTCCGTTGTCAGAAACCACTTTGCCGATCTCCAGTTGGTGCGGAGTCAGCCACTGATCCACCTGTGCGTTCAGGGCGGACAGGAGTGCTGGTCCAGTGTGACTCTCTGCTTTCAGGCAAGTCAACCCCAAGACGGCGTGACACTGCCGTATCCGGGATGTGGAATAGTACCTGCGGAGCTGGGTGAGTGCCGTTGATGTGGAGCAAGATGCAGCAGCAGAAGAGGACTCAGCCGAGGATGAGGTTATGGAAGAGGATGGAGTAGGAGGAGTAGAGGAGGTAGCAGCAGACCTGCCTGCAAGTCGTGGCGGTGTCACCAACTCCTCTGCAGAGCCACGCATTCCATGCTTGGCAGCCATCAGCAGGTTTACCCAATGCGCAGTGTAGGTGATATACCTGCCCTGACCATAGCTTTGCAGACCAGCTATCAGTGGTCAGATGGACCCTTGCCCCAACACTGTGTGCCAGACATGCCATTACTTCCTTTCGCACAATCGAGTACAGGTTGGGGATTACCTTTTGTGCAAAGAAATTTCAGCTGGGTACCTTCCACTGAGGTGTCCCAATAGATACAAATTTTTTGAACGCCTCAGACTCCACCAGCTTGTATGGTAAAAGCTAGCGGGCTAAGAGTTCAGACAAGCCAGCTGTCAGATGCGGGGCAAGGGGGTGACTTTGGGACATTGGCTTCTTATGCTCAAACATGTCCTTGACAGACACCTGACTGTGGGCAGATGAGCAGGAACTGCTACGGAAGAGAGACGGAGTAGCGGATGGTTGAGAGGGGGCAAGTAGGACAGCAGTGGTTGATGTGGCTGAAGATGCTGGACCAGGAGGAGGGTGTCGGCTTTGAGTTTGTGTGCTGCTTCTACTCATGTGTTCATCCCATCGGCGTTTGTGATGTGAGATCATGTGCCTTCACAAAGCAGTTGTACCTAGGTGGGTGTTGCACTTCCCACGACTCAGTTTCTTTTGGCACAGGTTGCAAATGGCATCACTGTTGTCAGAGGCAGACACACACAAAAAAATACCACACTGATGAGCTCTGCGATGACGGCATTCTGGTGGTGGCAACAGCATGCGTTGATTGGCGTGCTGTCTGGCTGACCCCGAGTGCCGATGCATGCTGTCTGACTGTGCCACTAGCTCCTTGCGACGACCTCCCCCTGCTTCCAACTCATCTCCTACTCCTCCTCTCTGTCTCCCCATCTGAACTTTCCCCCTCTTCTTCTTCTCTTCTAGCGGGCACCAACGTGACATCCACGGATGCATCATCATCAACCGCTTCACTTGTATCTGACAAATCAACAAAGGAAGCAGCAGCGGGTACAACATCATCATCATCACACCGTACGTCCATGTCTGTAATGCTGCCTGACTGAGACATATCACTGTTATCTACATCCTCTGTCAATGATGGTTGCGCATCACTCATTTCTTCCAACTGATGTGTCAATAACTCCTCTGACAGATCAAGTGAAGCGGCTGTGGTGCTAATGTTTGTGGTGGCGGCAGGCGGGCGAGTGGCACTGGTCACTTGAGAGGTGCCCGAAGCTAAGCTGGAGGTGGATGGTGCGTCAAGGTTCCGAGCGGAAGCTGTAGAAGATTAGGTGTCCTGTGTTAGCCAGTCAACTGGGTCCTCCTCAGAACTTTTCGTGTTCATGGTACGTGGCCTCTGAACACTGGGCATTATTGTAGGGTCAAAGGGAATCACAACACCACGACCATGATGGCACCTGTGGGGTGGCCTGCCTCAGCCTGTATTTTTTTTTTTTTTCAATGTACACTTACACTACTATTAAACAAAATATGAGTGGTGCCACTGGGCAAGTGGGCACAGTATACGCTGTGAGCCTGACACAAAAAAGCAGACTGATGTTTCACAATCCAAAAAGTTTATTTTTTTTAAATATACACTTACACTAATATTAAACAAGATATGAGTGGTGCCACTGGGCAAGTGGGCACAGTATACGCTGTGAGCCTCACACAAAAAAGCAGACTGATGTTTCACAATCCAAAAAGTTTATTTTTTTAAATGTACACTTACACTACTATTAAACAAGATATGAGTGGTGGCACTGGGCAAGTGGGCACAGTATACGCTGTGAGCCTGACACAAAAAAGCAGACTGATGTTTCACAGTCAAAAAAGTTTATTTTTAAATATTTACACTACTGTTACAACAAATATGAGTGGTGGCACTAACTTGGCAAGTGGGCCTGGCACACACGCTGGCAGGCAGGCAACTGCAATTAGTTTACACTAGCAGACTGATGTTTCACAGTCAAAAAAGTTTTTTTTTTAAAATTATTACACTACTGATATAACAAATATGAGTGGTGGCACTAACTTGGCAAGTGGGCCTGGCACACACGCTGGCAGACAGGCAACTGCAATTAGATTACACTAGCAGACTGATGTTTGACAGTCAAAAACGTATTTTTTTAAAATATTTACACTACTGTTACAACAAATATGAGTGGTGGCACTAACTTGGCAAGTGGGCCTGGCACACACGCTGGCAGGCAGGCAACTGCAATCAGATTACACTATCAGACTGATGTTTCACAGTCAAAAAAGTTTTTTTTTTAAATATTTACACTACTGTTATAACAAATATAATTGGTGGCACTAGTTGGCAAGTGGGCCTGTCACACACGCTGGCAGGCAGGCAACTGCAATTAGATTACACTAGCAGACTGATGTTTCACAGTCAAAAAAGTTATTTTTTTAAATATTTACACTACTGTTACAAAAAATATGAGTGGTGGCACTAACTTGGCAAGTGGGTTGGCACACAAGCTGGCAGGCAGGCAACTGCAATTAGATTACACTAGCAGACTGATGTTTACTGTCAAATTTTTTTTTTTTTTAAATATTTACACTACTGTTACAACAAATATGAGTGGTGGCACTAACTTGGCAAGTGGGCCTGGCACACACGCTGGCAGGCAGGCAACTGCAATTAGATTATACTAGCAGACTGATGTTTCACAGTCAAAAAAGTTTTTTTTATAAATATTTACACTACTGTTACAACAAATATGAGTGGTGGCACTAACTTGGCAAGTGGGCCTGGCACACACGCTGGCAGGCAGGCAACTGCAATTAGATTACACTAGCAGACTGATGTTTCACAGTCAAAAAAGTTTTTTTTTTTTACAATATTTACACTACTGTTATAACAAATATCATTGGTGGCACTAGTTGGCAAGTGGGGCCTGGCACACACGCTGGCAGGCCGGCAACTGCAATTAGATTACACTAGCAGACTGATGTTTCACAGTCAAAAAAGTTATTTTTTTAAATATTTACACTACTGTTACAACAAATATGAGTGGTGGCACTAACTTGGCAAGTGGGTCTGGCACACACGCTGGCAGGCAGGCAACTGCAATTAGATTACACTAGCAGACTTATGTTTCACAGTCAAAAAAGTTTTTTAAAAAATATTTACACTACTGTTACAACAAATATGAGTGGTGGCACTAACTTGGCAAGTGGGCCCAGGCACACACGCTGGCAGGCAGGCAGGCAACTGCAATTAGATTACACTAGCAGACTGATGTTTCACAGTCAAAAAAGTTTTTTTAAAATATTTACACCTACTGTTACAACAAATATGAGTGGTGGCACTAACTTGGCAAGTGGGCCTGGCACACACACTGGCAGGCAGGCAACTGCAATTAGATTACACTAGCAGACTGATGTTTCACAGTCAAAAAAGATTTTTTAAAAATATTTACTCTACTGTTAAAACAAATATGAGTGGTGACACTAACTTGGCAAGTGGGCCTGACACACATGCTGTAAGGCAGGCAACTGCAATTAGATTACACTAGCAGACTGATGTTTCACAGTCAAAAAAGTTTTTTTTAAAATATTTACACTACTGTTACAACAAATATGAGTGGTGGCACTAACTTGGCAAGTGGGCCTGGCACACACTCTGGCAGGCAGGCAACAGCAATTAGATTACACTAGCAGACTGATGTTTCACAGTCAAAAAAGTTTTTTTTTTTTTTACAATATTTACACTACTGTTACAACAGATATGAGTGGTGGCACTTAGCAAGTGGGCCTGGCACACACGCTGGCAGGCAGGCAAATGCAATTAGATTACACTAGCATACTGATTTTTCACAGTCAAAAGTACACAGGCAAAAAAAAAAAAGATGTCCTAGCCCTAAAAGGGCTTTTTGGGGTGCTGTCCTTACAGCAGAGATCAGATGAGTCCTTCAGGACTGTAGTGGACACTTAATACACTAGCCTAGCTATGAATTTCGCTATAAAATCAGCAGCAGCTACACTATCCCTCCTCTCACTAAGAATGCAGGATCAGAATGAATCTAAAATGGCTGCTGTCCAGGAGATAGGAGGGTCTGGGAGGGATTGTCTGCTGCTGATTGGCTGAAATATGTCTGCAGACTGTGAGATACAGGGTCAAAGTTTACTCAATGATGACGAATAGGAGGCAGATCGAACATTGCATATGTTCGCCCACCGCGGCGAACGCGAACAAGCTATATTCGCCGGGAACTATTCGCCGGCGAACTATTTGCGACATCACTAGAATACCCAGTGGGGAGACTGTCACAAGATATCAGATAGGTACAGCAGGCAAAGCTTCAGAAATAAGGTGGGTAAACACAGTTATCAGGAAAATCTAATTGGCTTTCAGGAACCATGTGAACCATGTGAGCATCTCTTCTTTTCAGCATAATGTTTATATTGTTCTTGGACCTCCAATCATTTTTTTTCTTTATTATAGAGAAAATATAGTGAGCCTCTTGTATACATTGAAGAGCAGCAGGAACTAAGCTTTGGAGATCCGATCCAGGTAACATAGTTGGGTGATACCCAACACAGGAAAGGAGACATGGGTGCAGATCTATTAACTTGATAATTATAAGCAAATTTAGCCAAAGCAAGCAAGGTACTTGTAAATATCTTGAAAGTGGTAGTATAACATCTGAGATATAGCTCCTTTGTTTCATTTGTGCTCTCAGTTTGGCAATCTGTTTGGGGATGTAAAGTGGTAGATGATGCCCGTTGGATGTGCCATCCTTTACAGAAAGCTGTCCAAAATCTGAATGTAAATTGGGGACCTGTATTAGACACTATGATCTCCGGTAAGCCATGAAGCTAGTAAAATCTTGTGCAAGAAGATGGTAGCTGTGTGATCAGCATCAGGTACACCCTTGGTGGCAACAAAATGGGCTATTTTAGAAAGTGATCAACCACCACTAAAACTAAAGTATAGCCTTGAGCAGGGGGTAAAAACTATAAAGTCCATGGCTATTTCAGCCTATGCTCTACTCGCCACAGGAAGTTGTTGTAACAAACCTGAATGGGGTTGTCATGAGTAATTGTTAACTATGCACACAGGACAATACTGTACATAATATTTTATATTTTTTTGCCTGCCAGGCTACCAGAATTGGTCAACTTATAACTCTTGAGTATTATGGATTCCCCCATGTCCTTCCAGAGGAGTGTCAAGGGAAATAACGAAGGACCGCAGGGACTAGAGAGGGCTACCACTTAGTTTCCCGAATCTGGAACTGGAGACATCTACTGGATTTAGAGTCTCTTGATGAATAGTGTCCAATAAGGAAACTTTAAGAGATTGGAAATGTCCAGCTTGGAGAATAGTAGTAGGCTATGATTCTTTTTTCTCAATTTCTCCGATACAGGATAGGGATGAGATGTAATGAAGAAATGAAAGTGGCTAAAGAAGAGTGTCCACTGGGCCTGCCTGGCTTTGAGACTGCGGGCTGAGCTTAAGCATTCAAAATTTCTGTTGTGCGTGGAAACAATAATGGTATGATCAGCCTCCTCTAGTAGATGTCTCCACTCTGTTTTTATGGCAAGTAGTTTTCTATCCCCCACATCATAGTATCTTTCCATTGGGAAGAGAACTCAAGAAAAAAATGCTACAGGGTGGAGGTAATCCTTGTCACCAAATCTTTAAGATAATATTCATCCAATGGTCGTCTCAGAGGCATCAACTTCGACATAAAAGGGATGTCTTGGTCCAGGTAAAATCAGGATGCATGAGGAGGTGAAAAGTTGCTTTAGTTTATCAAAAGCTTGTTGTGCTTTTACAGACCAGTGCAATGTGATGGTCTTCTTAGTGAAGACTGTAATAGGTTAAATAATACTACAGGTCTGTTATAAACTTTTTGTAAAAGCTTGTGAAGTCCACAAAGTGTTGAATGGCTTTTTACTTCTGGAGTGGGCTTCAATTTTCTTGAAATCTATACAAATTTCTCCAGGTTTTAAGATGAAGCCTAGGAGTCAGTGTTAAAGATACATTTCTCCAGTTTAGAGTAGCTTGTAGACGGGATAGCACAGCCCTTACATGATCATAGTGTTGTTGTAAGCATAAGAGTAAATGAGTATGTCATCCAGGTAGGCTACTACATACATGTCCAGTATATCACAAAAAAATGTCATTTACAAACCTCTGAAATGTAGCAGAAGCATTGCACAGACCAAAAGACATCAGAGTTTACTCTAAGGGCCCACTCATCTTCTTTAAGTACTCTTACAATATTTTAACACAATTTGACTGAATATAACTACTAATCTGCGTCAATACATGAGTTCTGGAATAAGTGGTAATTGTTATTTTATTATTTACATTGATTGAATAAAGGTCCCTGTAATATATACTTGGATGAAGTCCTCCATCTTTTTTTACTGACAACGAATATACCTGCCCAGCAAGTGACTTGGATGATTTAATAAAACCTTTTGTAGCTGTTATTCAATCATTATTTTAACACTTTGAACTCTGGTTCTGATAGGGAATAATTGGAGCGAAAGCGAATAGTTGGCCCTAGGAAGTAGATCAATTGCATTAATATTATATTAGGAATGGACAGTATCGAGCTCTTTCTGTCAAAGACATCTTGAAATCTTGATACATTTCTGGTATTTGAAAAAGAGGTTTATCTGGATCTCGGGTTGGAGAGTGGCACTAATGTGAGACTTAAGACAGTCCATGAAGACAAAACTGGGACTTAAAGTGCACGTTTCAAGTTTCACAGTCGATAAATGGATTTAAGTTACTAATAAAAAATTACAGTTTCTTGATTGCCCATGCCTAATTGTGACCAATAAAGAGAAAAGTTTATTTTGTGATTGTGACCAGTTTTTAAGAGTGACTTATCAAAGACACGTATGTGATTGGCTTTTCTTTAGTGTCACTGGGAATTCTGAAGTCTTTTGGCTAATTGGGTGTCCAGAAACATCCACTTACCCCAAGATCAATCATAGCAGGTAGACTAACATATTCTTGTCCCACTTTAAGAGAGAGGAAGGGACAAATTTCAGTCTGGAACTTTTGACACTGCATAGACCGACAAAAGCAATCCTAAATCTGCATCCAAGTGGAATTGAATTGCCGGAGATGCTCCTCCAAAGCCAGAATACCCTGAACAGACATGAACAAATCGGGCAACAAGGATTGTTGAAACCTATAGTTCGCAATGAACAGGGACAACTGGGAGGAAGCATTAAGCACTATTATGAGCAAACTCTGCCCAAGGTAACAGGTCAGACCAGTTATTGTGGTGATCTGAGACATAGCAACAGAGGAACTGTTCAAAAGCTTAGACCATTCTGCATCCCATTGGATTGTGAATGAAGGAAAGCTGAATCCCCATTTGGGCACAAAAGGAGCACCAAAATCTACAAAAAAGCTACCCCGGTCTGAGACTTTCTCCTTGGGTAATCCATGTAAAGGAAAGACCTTCCGGGCAAAAATTGAAGCAAGCTCCTGAGCTGTAGGCCGCTTCTTCAAGAGAATGCAATGTGACATTTTAGAAAAATGGTTAACAACCATCAGTATAACAGTATTGCCATTGGAAGCAGGAAGGTCGACAATGCAGTCAATGGATAGATGTGTCTAAGGACGCTTACCATAAGCAATAGGTTGGAGAAGACTTACAGGAAGACGTCGAGGAGTCTTATTCTGTGCACGGACTGAGCAGGAGGCAACATATGCAGCAACATCGGAACCGAGACCTGTCCGCCATAATTGTTGAGTAACAGACCAAATCATTTGATTCTTGCCTGGGTGGCCTGCATCTTTAGGATAATGGTAAGTGTGAAGATACTCAGGTACAAAACACTTGCCACTAGGTTTCTCTGGCGAGGCATAGGTTTCTGAAGCCAGGATCTCCTCTCCCAAGGGAAAGTCAAATTGGTACGTACGGTGGCCAAAATTTGGTCAGGAGGAATAAATGGAGTGGGTACAGAATCCTCCTTGAACAGAGGCAAAAATTGTCGAGAGAGGGCATCAGCCCTAACAGTCTTACTACCAGGCAGGTAGGAAATCAAATAATTGAACTAAGACAAAAATAGCACTCATCTGGCCTGTTGGGGTGACACACGTTTAGCTTCAGACAGGTAAGCCAAATTCTTGTGGTCATTGAGAATGAGCACCAGTACACTAGTACCTTCAAGAAGGTGCCTCCATTCCTTGAGTGCCAACATTATGGCCAGTAGTTCCCTGTTGCCAATTTTGTAATTGCATTCCGCTGGGGATAATGTCTTAGAGAAGAAACCAAATGGATGCAAATAAGCCTTATGCGTAGGAGATTGAGACAAGAGGGCGCCTTCTCCTGTCTCAGACGCATCAACCTCTATAATGAAAGGCAGAGCAGGGATAGGATGAGCCAGAACCGGGTGGCAGCAAAGGCAGTTTTAAGACTCTCAAATGCCTTAATTGCAGTAAATGACCAATGGAGTGGATCATTCCCTTACGGGTCATGCCCATGATAGGTTTGACTAATGATGAAAAGTTTTTAATAAACTTTCTATAGTAATTAGTGGAACCCAAAAAATGTTAAATAGAACGAAGACCAACTGGGCGAGGCCACTGCAGAACTGCAAATAACTTGTCCGGATCCATGGAGAACCCTGCAATTGAAATTACATAACTAAGGAAGGTTACTTGAGTTTGATGGGACTCACATTTCTCGAGTTTGCTAAACAAGCCATTCTCACATAGTCTCTGAATTTTCCATGTGACATCAGAACGGTGAGCCTCAAGTGTGGGTGAGGATATTGTCTAAGTACACCACAACACACTGTTGCAATATATCACGTAGGACATCTTTAATAAATTCTTGGAAAACAACAGGAGCATTGCATAGGCCAAAGGGCATAACAAGATATTCATAATGCCCACTCCTGGAGGTCCATTTATCGAGCTCCGTTTGGAGCTTGTAGGCCTGTGTTTCTGGCGAGTCTTCAGACTCGCCAGAAACAGCAGTTATGAAGCAGCGGTCTAAAGACTGCTGCTCCATAACCCTGTCCATGTGCTTTGAGCAGGCGGACAGGAATCGCCACAATTCAACCCAATCGAGTACGATCGGGTTGACACCCCCCTGCTGGCGGACGATTGTCCGCGAGTCTGCAGGGGGCGGAGTTGCATCAGCAGCTCTTGTGAGCTGCTGGTGCAATGCTGAATACAGAGAGCGTATTGCTCTCCACATTCAGCGAGGTCTTGCAGACCTGATCCGCACTGTCAGATCAGGTCAACAAGACCTTTAATAAATAGGCCTCCTTGTGTTTAATGCTGTTTTCCATTTGTGGCCCTCTTTGATCATAATGAGATTGTAAGATCTTCTCAGATCGTGTTTAGGAAAGACCGAAGCTCCCTTAAGGCGGTCAAAGAGTTCCATGATGAGTGAAATAGAATAAGCATTCTTAATGGTAAGGTGATCAAGACCCCTATAATCAATACATGGTTTTAACTTGCCACCCTTCTTCTTCACGAAGAATTAGCCAGCCTCTGCTGGAGAGCAGGATTTGTGGATTATTCTCTGTGAAAGGGCATCGGCAACATACTCCCCCAAAGCACTCCACAACAGACAGAGGATACACCTGAACCTGAGGAGGAATGGCTCTGAGTTACAGGTCTATGGCACAATCATAAGACAGGTGAGGAGGCAACATACTGGCACGAACTTTGTCAAAAACATCTTGGAACTTTCGGTACTCCTCTGGCAATTGAGATACCGAATAAGTGCACAAGACTTTGACTGGTTTCCGGAGAGTGCGGGCAGAAGGGGCCTGCCATAAATGGCCTCAATAGCAAGTGGTGCGGACCAAGGCAGTACAGGAATGGAGTGCTGTGATACCAAGCACTGTCAATGAAATAGCTAGCAGCACTGGAGTCTACAAGAGCCTGTGTGACTATGGAGGGGTCCACCCAAGCAAGGACAGAAGTGACCAAAGGATTATATTTTAGAGGTTCAGGGATGAAGATAAACCACTGTGTAGGACAAGACATTTTAGGTGGCCTTTAGAGGAAGAGCCCCTCCCTCCCCCTAAAGGCCCTCTCCACCACTGAGAGGCACATGAAACCCAACTGCATAGGCTCAGCAGTACATGGTGTTTCGGGACCAGAAGGCGTGGGAGGAGTGGGAGGCATGGGTGGGTAGGAAAATGTAGGAGAGAACTGAACAGGAGGCTTCCGCAAGCACTCCTTGAAAGAGGGCCTCTCTCTGAGTCTGATGTCAATTATTATTAAAAAAGACACCAAGGCCTCAAGGTCCTCTGGTAAATCTCTGGCAACAACTTTTTCTTTAATCGCATCAGAAAGCCCATGAAAGAAGGTCAGAAAGCCCATGAAAGAAGGCAGCATCAAGGGCTTCATTGTTCCAACCTAGCTCTTCTGCAAGTGTAAGGAACTCAATGGCATACTGGGCTACAGATCATGTACCTTGCTGAATGGACATGAGTTGATTGGCAGCAGAGGAGGAGCAAGCCAGAACATCAAATATCCTTCAAAAAGGAGGCCAAAAATTCAGGGTAATTAGCTATCACAGGTTTATTAGTCTCCCACAAGGGATTAGCCCAAGCAAGAGCCGTGTCAGAGTAACATAGTAAATGATTGAAGTCCATCGGTTTCAACCTATACAAATCTAAAATACTTAAAAAAAGCTCCAGTTAAGGTTAAAAAATGCCAATAAAAGGTGACCCATTTAATACTAGCAATCATATCCATTAATTTTATTTCTAGACAGAAATGTATCCAAACAATTTTTAAATGTATCTAGGGTATAGGCATTCACTACCTCCTCTGGTAATGAGTTCCACAATGTTATTGCTCATACAGTGAAAAAACGTTTCCGTTGCAGGAGATTAAATCTCCCTTCCTCCAAATTTAAATTGTGACCTCTTGTCACAAACAATTTTCTTGGAATAAACAGAGTTTCTGCCATCTCTGTATATGGGCCTTGAATATATATAACCCCTAATCTGCCACCCCCAACATCGCTGCCACTATACTAAATTTATTAACCCCTTATCTGCCGCCTCAACGTCGCCGCCACTATATTAAATGTATTAACCTCTAAATCTAAGTCTAACTCTAACCCTAACACCCCATAACTTAAATATAATTTAAATAAATCTTAAGAAAATTCCTATCATTACCTAAATAATTCCTATTTAAAACTAAATACTTACCTATAAATTAAACCCTAAGCTAGCTACAATATAACTAATAGTTACATTGTAGCTAGCTTAGGGTTTATTTTTATTTTACAGGCAATTTTGTATTTATTTTAACTAGGTAGAATAGTTACTAAATAGTTATTAACTATTTAATAACTACCTAGCTAAAATAAATACAAATTGACCTGTAAAATAAAACCTAACCTATGTTACAATAACACCTAACACTACACTACAATTAAATAAATTCCCTACATTAAATACAATTAAATAAATTAAATACAATTAGCTAAATTACAAAAAAAACCAAAAGATTACAAGAATTTTAAACTAATTACACCTACTCTAAGCCCCCTAAAAAAATAACAAAGCCCCCCAAAATAAAAAAATGCCCTACTCTATTCTAAAATAAAAATTGTAAAGCTCTTTTACCTTACCAGCCCTTAAAAGGGCCTTTTGCGGGGCATGCCCCAAAGAAAACAGCTCTTTTGCATTTAAATAAACATACAATACCCCCCCAACATTACAAACCACCACTCACATACCCCTAATCTAACCCAAACACCCCTTAAAAAACCTAACACTAAACCCCTGAAGATCTTCCTACCTTATCTTCACCACGCCGGGTATCACGATCCATCCAGAAGAGGCTCCGAAGTCTTCCTCCTATCCGGCAAGAAGAGGTCCAGAAGAGGGTCCAAAGTCTTCCTCCTATCCGGCAAGAAGAGGACACCCAGACCGGCAAACATCTTCATCCAAGCGGCATCTTCTATCTTCTTTCATCCGGCGCGGAGCGGGACCATCTTGAAGCAGCCAACGCGGATCCATCTTCTTCTAACGACGTCCTAAGTCCGAATGAAGGTTCCTTTAAGGGACGTCATCCAAGATGGCGTCCCTCGAATTCCGATTGGCTGATTGAATTCTATCAGCCAATCGGAATTAAAGTAGGAAAAATCTGATTGGCTGATTGAATCGGCCAATCAGATTCAAGTTCAATCCGATTGGCTGATCCAATCAGCCAATCAGATTGAGCTCGCATTCTATTGGCTGATCGGAACAGTAAGCAACGCTGGTATTGAGAGTTGAAGTGGCGGTAAATTATGCTCTACGCTCCCTTTTTGGAGCCTAACGCAGCCCTTCAGAGAACTCTCAATACCAGCGTTATTTAAAAGGTGCGGGGGAAAAAAACATGCGTAGCTAACGCACCCCTTTGGCCACAAAACTCTAAATCTAGCCGATTGTTAATAATTAATATAATTATTATATTATATATATTAACTTTATTAACCCTATCTAACCCTTACACCTCTAACTTAATTATTATTGCAATAAATCTAAATAATATTATTCTTATTAACTAAAATATTCCTATTTAAAACTAAATACTTACCTATAAAATAAACCTTAAGATAGCTACAATATAATTAATAATTACATCGTAGCTATTTTAGGGTTTATATTTATTTTACAGGTAACTTGGTATTTATTTTAACTAGGTGCAATAGCTATTAAATAGTTAATAACTATTTAATAGCTACCTAGTTAATATAATTACCAATTTACCTGTAAAATAAATCCTAACCTAAGTTACAAATACACCTACACTATCAATAAATTAATTAAATAAACTACAATTATCTAAACTAAAATATAATAATAAATGGGACAAGACTTAGCCAAACAGAGGAGGAAAGGGATTTGGGAGTACAATGCAGCTTCTAAGGCTAATAAGATACTAGCATGTATTAAAAGAGGCATTGATGAGACGTGTTTGTGCAGAGCTCCTGCAATGGACCCTGCTATAAACCTTTTATCTTGGGCTATATTAGTTTGATTTGCCCAATTATTTGCCCAATGCACTGAGGACCATTATGGCTATGATTGGATGCCACTCAAGCGTATGTCCGCATCGGGTGTGCTTGCAGACCACTATCCAGCCTCAGGAAACGTTGAGGCTTCTGTGACCTTCAATGCAGTGGGCCCTGCTGGAGGGGAGCTGCACCGGAGAGACTAGGGAGCTAGGCGAGGCATGCACGCAGCCACATCCACAGATAGAGGACTGAGGCTAAATGTTTACAAGTAGCCATTGGGAACCCCAACCTTATGACGTGCTGCTTGCTCACTTTGGGGAACTTTCTAGTGGCATGGCGGGCGCCATCTTGACTGCGCAGCACATATTACTTGTGGAACAGGGTTGGCTCTCATGGCGGAGCATCGATGAGAGACTGGCTTCCGGGAGGACAGTGCGCCGCCTGCAAAGAATTGTAGCCCATGGCCCCTGCTTGTCGCAGCACTCTTTCGCCTAGAAGACACGCAACGAGGTATGGAAAAGCCCGGCCCAAACTGCTACACAGCTGTTGTGCGCAAGCACTCGGGGAATCACTACTGCATTTCGTTTATATGGCAAAGGGCAGCAACCAACCATGGGACTGAATAGGCCATTGGGCTCCGTAGTGGGTGCAGCTGCCCGGGACTTGTGGGGATTATGTTCCCATCGACTCGGCTGATCCTTGCTCTGCAGCGGGCTGGGGACAGCTACGCTGATTGCCTAACATGCGGCAGGAGCCGCAGATGATCGCAGACACGGACTACCACAGTCGTTTCGACATTTGGGACATGCGGCAGCACAGCAGTATGTGGAGGCCAGACAGCATTGTGGAACTTTCTATGATGACAGATCTCAGAAGCCATGGACCTGTAATTATATATGGGGCAATTGCTTGCTTATAGTTAGTTGTCTGCTTAGCAAAAACGATATATAAGTGTCAGTGTAGTTATTTTCACTGCCTATGACATATAACACAGCTTGCTAGTTAGTGGCTTAATAGCGTATTACTTTGTGATCTAATGGAAACCCTGCTTTTCACCACTAGATGGAAATTAGAGCTCCTAGACCTATGCATAACACAGAAGGCATTTTTCTTTAGCTATGTCTGAGAGTGTTTTTGATTTCTGTGATGTCTCTCTGGGGTGATTTGGAGGGGTTTTAGAGACTTATATAAGATATATTATTTTGTCATCCTGTCTTTCTTACATGAAGCTGATAGCATAGAACTGGACATTATGAGACTACTTTCTATAATCTCTTATACCACATGTTACATGCTACCACATAGTTACTATGTTTTTTGTTTTTTTTTGTATTGTTTTATACTGCTTACTTCACCCTTCCACTACGGTTCATCTGTTAGCCACAGGAAAATGCATCCTATGGTCCACATCCACAAATCACGGTTATATATGTTTAACCTTAGAAACAACTGAATAGTCCTTTCTTTTCCAGGTGCCCAGAAAAGTCACAGTGGATCTATATAGTAGTGTATCCATCTGATACTCCACCCTAGGTACTGAAGATATATAGTATGTAGTTGAGTGGTGGGTTTTTGTTTTCTTACCCTCTTTACTATTAACAATTTCCCTATACTGTCTTACCCTTTATCTGGCATGAGATATCACTGCAATACCACACTTAGCTATCTTCCTCGAATTTAGGTACAGTGTGTGCTAGGTATGGTGTGTGCTGGACACTATGTATGTAGTGAGTGTTGGGCACTGTGAGTGTTAGGTACAAAGTGCGCTAGGTTCAATACGTGCTAAGTACTGCGTGTGCTAGGTAAGGGTGGTGCCGGGTACGGTGTGTGCTAGGTACAATGTGTGCTAGGTACAATGTGAGTTAGGTACTCTGTGTGCTAGGTACTCTGTGTGCTAGGTACTCTGTGTGCTAGGTACTCTGTGTGCTAGGTATTCTGTGTGCTAGGTACTCTGTGTGCTAGGGACTCTGTGTGCTAGGGACTCTGTGTGCTAGGGACTCTGTGTGCTAGGGACTCTGTGTGCTAGGGACTCTGTGTGCTAGATACTCCGTGTGCTAGATACTCTGTGTGCTAGGTATTCTGTGTGCTAGATACTCTGTGTGTTAGGTATTCTGCGTGCTAGGTATATTGTGTGTTAGGCACTCTGTGAGCTAGGTACTCTGTGTGCTACGTACAGTGTGTGCTAAGTACAGTGTGTGCTAGGTACGGTGTGTGCTGGGTATGGTGCGTGCAAGGTACAGTGTGTGCTGGGTACAGTTTGTGCTGGGTACAGGGTGTGCTGGGTACAATGTGTGCTGGGTACAATGTGAGCTGGGTACTCTGTGTGCTAGGTACAGTGTGTGCTGGGTACTCTGTGTGCTAGATTCTCCGTGTGCTAGATTCTCTGTGTGCTAGGTACAGTGTGTGCTAGGTACAATATGTGCTAGGTACAATATGTGCTAGGTACAATGTGTGCTAGGTTCCATGTGTGCTAGGTTCCATGTGTGCTAGGTACTGCATGTGCCAGGCAAAGGGGGTGCCAGGCGTGGCGTGTGCTAGGTACAGTGTGAGCTAGGTACAGTGTGAGCTAGGATAACAGGTACTAGGTACAATGCGTGCTAGGTACAGTGTGTGCTAGGTTCCATGTGTGCTAGGTACTGCATGTGCCAGGTAAGGGGGGTGCCAGGTACGGCGTGTGCTAGGTACAGTGTGAGCTAGGTACAGTATGAGCTAGGTAGAGTATGAGCTAGGTACAACGGGTACTAGGAATTGCGTGCTAGGTACAATGTGTGCTAGTTGCAATGTGTGCTAGGTACTGTGTGTGCTAGGCATAGTGTAGGCTAGGTACAATGGGTGCTAGATGTAATGTGTGCTAGGTACAGTGTGGGATAGGTACAATGTGTACTAGCTACAATGTGTGCTAGGTACAATGTGTGCTAGGTACAACGTGTGCTAGGTATAATGTGAGCTAGGTACAGTGTGTGTTAGGTTCAGTGTGTGTTAGGTTCAATGTGTGCTAGGTGCTGCATGTGCCAGGTAAGGGAGGTGCCGGGTACGGCGTGTGCTAGGTACAGTGTGAGCTAGGTGGAGTTTGAGCAAATTACAGAGGGTTCTAAGTACAATGTGTGCTAGGTACAATGTGTGCTAGGTACAATGTGTGCTAGGTACAGTGTCTGCTAGGTACCTTGTGTGCTAGATACAGGATGTGCTAGGTACAGTGTGTGTTAGGCTTAATGTGTGCTAGGTTCAATGTGTGCTAAGTACTGCATGTACCAGGCAAGGGAGGTGCCGGGTACGGCGTGTGCTAGGTATATTGTGAGCTAGGTACAGCGAGTACTAGGTATCATATGTGCTAAGTACGGTGTGTGCTGGGTACAGTGGGTGCTAGGTACAGTGTATGATGGGTACAATGTGAGCTGGCTATAAAGTGTGCTGGGAACAGTGTGTACTAGGTACAATGCGTGCTAGGTACAATGTGCGCTAGGTGCAGCGCACGTTAGATGCAATAAGTGCTGGCTACAGTGAGTACTAGGTTCACTGTGTGCTAGGTACTGCGTGTGCTAGGCAGGGTGGGTACGGCGTGTGCTGGGTATAGTGTGAGCTAGTTACAGTAGGTTCTAGGTACTATGTGTGTTGGGTACAATGTGTGCTAGGTATGAAATGTGCTAGGTACAAGGTATGCTGGGTACAATGTGGGTTAAGTACAGTGTGTGCTAGGTATATTGTGTGCTGGGAACTGTGTGCGCTGGGTATGGTTTATGCTAAATACATGGAGTGAAGTACAGTGAATGTGTGCTGGGTACGGCATGTGCTAGGTGCAATGAGGGCCAGGTGTAGTGGGTGTTAGTCACAATAAGTGCTGGGTAAAGTATGTACTAGACACATTGTACATCTCACTTGTCTCTGGAATTAAATCTAAGTTATAAATATCACCCCTCCCCCCACCCCCTTATTACTAGAGCCCACACTAGGGTTCCACCTTGGTGAATTATTTTCACCACAAATCCCTGCAATTTACTTATGATATATCAATGTTTGAACAGCTATTGCAATCGGACCTGTGTGTCCGATCCTTTTGTTTGTGTATATTTGAATAGGGGTCCTGTGTGTCCCCAAGTGTTACCTTTCCCTGCAATTTATCTACGATATATCAATGTTTGAACAGCTATTGCAACCGGACCTGCGTGTCCGATCCCTTTGTTTGTGTATGTTAGATCAGGGGTCCTGCGTGTCCCCAAATGTTACCTTTCATTCTAAAACTGAATAAAAAAAAAAAAAAAAAAAGAGGCATTGATGCAAGGAAAGAAAGCATAATTCTGTCACTATATCAATCTCTGGTAAGACCTTACCTTGAGAATGGAGTGCAGTTCTGGGGACTGATCTCAAAAAAAGAAATTGCAGTTCAGGGAAGGGCCACAAAGCTAATAAGGGGAATGGAGAATTTAAGATATGAGGAAAGGCTAGTAAACTCCAAGAAAATTGTTTGTGACAAGATGACACAATTTAAGGCTGGAGGAAAGGAGATTTAATCTCCTGCAACGGAAATGTTTTTTCACTATAAGCGCAATAAAATTGTGGAACTCACTACAAAAGGAGATAGTGAATGCCAATACATTAGATATATTTAAAAATAGTTTGGATACATTTCTGGCTAGAAACCAAATTTAGGGATAAGATTTATTGTGATAAATGGGTCACCTTTTTAATGGATTTAAATTAGGATCAACTGGAGCTTTTTTGTAAGTATATTAAATTTGTATAGGCTTAACTCGATGAACTTCAGTATTTTTTCAACTTCATTTACTATGTTACTATGTTACTATGTAACAGGGCATTTGTTAAGTGATGCAGTATTAGTTGTAAGTGAAATATCAGATTTCAATGATGAGGAATTACGAAAAGGATTAAGGATTTTTAAAAAATCATATGGCAACTTTAATATCAGCAGCAGTGTCAGATTTCACATCTGGTAGACAAAGGGGTCGATTTATAAAGCAGCGGATGCTGCTTCTGACCCACTCCACTTCAGTTCTGCCTCAAGCGGAAGTTAAGAAGCAGCGGTCCTTTGACCGCTGCTCCTTTACTCGTCCCTCACCTCTAAGGTGATGGACAGCAATCAGCCCAATTGAATACGATCAGGTTGATTGACACCCCCAATCTGCAGGGGGTGGTATTGCACCAGCAGTTCACAAGAACTGCTGGTGCAATGATAAATGCTGACAGCGTATGCTGTCTGCATTTATCGATGTGTGGCGGACATGATTCGCTATAGCGGATCATATCTGTCTGCACCATTATAAATTTACCCCAAAGAATTGAAAGCTGTAACAATACTTAATTATTTGACTGCTATGAGAATAACTCTTTAAGGAGGACACTGATACAACATTGTTAAATGTTACTGATATTTCTACACAATTGGGTTTAACAGTTAAGCAAACAGAAAACATAATGCACATTTCAAAATTGATGATTTATAATATAAGAGTATCAAAGCATAGAATGGGAATTATCTATTTATTATAAATTAATAATACTTGGAGAGATTTATACAACAAATTGGAACATTGAACATTTTTGGACATTTAATACATTCTCCTTAGCATCTGGCTTTGTTAGAGCTTCAGATAAACAAAACAAATGTACAAAATATGTTAGAATGTTGACAAACAATATCTATGTACACAGGTTAAAATACTCCCCTCTGTATATACCGCTGCCGTCTATCAGTCTCTCCCAAAATGAGACTGTGGTAATTGTAGTGGTGTGTGGTATAGAGGCGCAGGTGTTTTCTTATTCTGTGCTCCAAAATTGCCTGGGAATGAAAGGACTTTATTTCTATGTGTGTAGATCAACACCATATAATTGTGCAGTATACTTACTCAGAGTTTATATAGATAAAAATTACGTTTCAGAATAACATAACAATTTTTGAAACGTAATTTTTATCTATAAAAATGCAAAGTTCTTTTGTTGTTTGGATCCTTTCTGTTAACTGAATCCTTAGTGATCTGCACTTTTATTTTCAGATCGTTGCACATAAATACTGGACTTTTAACAATGATTATGGATAAGCCGATAAAGAACTTTTTCACATCTGACGAAAATTGGAATGGAAACAAAAGGTTGTCGAAAAACATCCAGGATTGACTCTTTCGTCAAACACGTGATCACAAGTCAGAAGCGGACCTGATTTAGAACTTACGTCCAATATGAACTTGAAAGGGAACTACTGTTTAACTGCTTTTGATTGGTCCTAAAAACAAGGTGAAATTTTCATATTGTCATCCGATTTATATAGTATAATTATAATTAGATCTTTGCATTTTTTTGCACAGAAACAATGATCTAAATAGAAATCGGCTGACATTATTGACATTTAAATTTTTGTAAATCTTGTAAATTTTGTGAGTCTGGCTCCAGTTAGACCGGAAAAGGAACATTAATTATTTCTGTATAAAAGCACCTGTGTAAATCCAAAGGCAGCATCTTACCTTTTTACTGCTCTTGAGAAAGACGAACCATCGTTGAAACGCGTAGAGCTTTTGATTATGAGCTTTTATCTATTTGTCCATAGTGACATTTTTAAATAAATTTGTATTTTTATGAACTGTTGCTTGCTGCCTTTTTGGATTTCTTTTAATTACACCAGTGGGAGTGCTGCAAAAGGAGCCGGATTCCGATTTTATCGGAGTAAGTATACTGCACATTTTGCACCAGTTGTATACTGCATTTTAAGTACGTTATCCTGTATTCACAGCTACAGTGGATTGGGGGAATACCTCATTGCAAAATATCATTCGGACTAGATCTTTGAGAGGAAGCTGGACTCTGAATTTTTTCAGAGTAAGTATACTGCACAATTATATGGTGTTGATCTACACACATAGAAATAAAGTCCTTTCATTCCCAGGCAATTTTGGAGCACAGAATAAGAAAACACCTGCGCCTCTATACCACACACCACTTTGTTAGAGCTTCAACAGCCATTCCAGTACATATCACAATCATATGATAGCTGGAAATAAATTGACCGAGAAAAATTGATAGATTTAGGATGTGATAATATATTCAAGTGAAAACACATTCGGCCAAATTATGAGTTTTGCGTTATGAGTGGCTTGGTAATAACTTGCTAGTTATTTCCACCGCACACCTTTAATAGTGCTGCTATTACAGGTTTTCCAAAAAACAGGTGTTTGTGGGCAATATGGCAGCATTGAGCTCCATACCGCACACAAATACCAGCGCTGCTTTGAGCTGGTTTTACGTGCTCGTGCACAATTTTTCCCATAGACATCAATGGGGAGAGCGGGCTAAAAAAAAGCCTAACACCTGCAATGAAGACTTCTCCCGGCTGGATGAGGACGGATGGCCGGTCTTCAAAAACTGTAAGTGGATCTTTGGGGGTTAGTGTTAGGTTTTTTTAAGGGTTTATAGGGTGGGTTTTATTGTTAGATTAGGGACTTTGGGCAACAAAAAATAGCTAAATGCCCTTTTAAGGGCAATGGCCAACCAAATGCCCTTTTAAGGGCAATGGCCATCCAAATGGCCTTTTCAGGGCAATGGGGAGCTTAGTTTTTTTTTAGTTAGGGTTTTATTTGGGGGGTTGGTTGTGTGGGTGGTGGGTTTTACTGTTGGGGGGTTGTTTGTATTTGTTTTACAGGTAAAAGAGCTGATCAGACTGATATGCTTCAGGAAAGTTCTTCTCTGTGAAAGGCATATGTTGAGCAAATAGAGGCTGCTTCTTGGGTGGTAACTAGACATAGAACAAGCTATTATGCTATTGTTCGTTCCCAGGTTGAGTGCTTCTCTCTTTTTATTTATACAAAAGAGCTGATTTTTTTGGGGCAATGCCCTGCAAAAGGCCTTTTTAAGGGCTATTGGTAGTTTAGTTTAGGCTAGGGTTTTTTTTTTATTTTGGAGGGGCTTTTTTAATTTGATAGGGCTATTAGATTAGGTGTAATTAGTTTAAATATCTTGTAATTTGTTGTTTATTTTGTGCAATTTAGTGAGTGTTTTTTTTTAATTTAGGTATTTGTATTTAATTTTGTTAATTTATTTAAATGTACTGTAAGGTTAGGTGTTAGTGTAACTAAGATTAGGTTTATTTTACAGGTAAATTTGTATTTATTTTAGCTAGCTAGTTATTAAATAGTTAATAACTATTTAGTAACTATTCTACCTAGTTAAAAAAATACAAACTTGCCTGTAAAATAAAAATAAACCCTAAGCTAGATACAATGGGGCATATGTATCCAGCTCTGTGTCAGGGATTTTATTATATCAAGTCTGTCACTTTAAATCTCACTCCTTTTACCCTATTTAAGGCCCCTCCCCTCTATACTCCCTGCTTGGTAATTTGATTCAGTTGTTCTAGTGACTCCTGCCTAAGAAACCTAGCCCTATTCCTCTGTTTAGTGGAATTTCTTACCTGAGCTTCTTATATTCTGCTGAGTCCTGCTGTCCTCAGCTCCTCTGTGCCAGTTTACCTCAAACAGCTAACTTCAGCCATACCGGAACCAAAGATACAGCTTAAGTTTCTTCCTTCTGCAACTCCGGGTGTGTGTGATGTCAGACCCGGCATCTCAGCGTTCTCTCAGTGCGTGTACCGCGCTCTCTCTCTCCTATATGGGTAACGGACTAACCAGCAACTGCTGACACGCTGTCCCTGCAATACTACAAGGATTTGGTCTGTATAATTTACTTACCTCTGCTGGATAACTGCATGACACCTATGCTTGCTATCTAACTACCGCTACCTTATATGACTGTTTTGCTACCCTCATCTGTATAATTACCTTGTCTGCCATACTCATTACTTACTATTGCCGGATACTGCTTGACACTGTTACTCTTGCTATTTGAAATACCGCTTCCCTAAGTGACTGTTTTGCTTATTATTACAAAGGTCTGCCAAATCATCTACTATCTGCATATCCCAGTATAACCATATCAAACTGTATTTAACACCTCAGCTGCTGCCCATTCATACAGTAATTATATCAACAACAACTTCTGGATAAGGCTTTGTTATCTGCCTCAACTAACACATATTGGGGTTATGCTTCAGTACAATAACATTGTCTTTATACACTCATTTCTAACCTCTACTACTTATGTGTGCCATTTAAACTTCATTGGTGGTTGTATTCTCTGCCTTATACGCTATACTATTGGCAGCTTGTGTGTCTGAGTGTGTGTGAGTACTGTATATATTTTATCTACCTGCTGTGTTTGTGTGACACTTCTGATATATATAAATATTCTACCTTGGAGGAATATCTATCTTATTTATCAGTAGATACCTTTCTATCATATTTATCTATTGATATCTATCTATCATAAATATCTGGTTGCGTGACAGCTCCGTTATCACTCTGTACCCTACAGTAGTGACCCTCAGTTCAATGAGCATAACTGGATCCCTATAAGTTAAATCTGTGTGATTCCAAGGTTTAGTGTGAGGCTGAGTGGTCCTACAATAGAGGATACTAGGTACCAGAACTTTTTCCATCACCTGTTCTGACATACAACACGTATCATTACACTCCGTATGGAGCTTGATGCCCCGTGTTTCTGGCGAGCGTGCAGGCTCGCCAGAAACAGTAGTTATGAAGCAGCAAAAGACTGCTGCTCCATAACCTGTCCGTCTGCTCTGAGCAGGCGGACAGACATCGCCGGAAATCAACCCGATCGAGTACTTACCTATAAAATAAACCCTTATACTTCATGAATGAAAGTCCCCTTTATTTGTTTCAAAAGTCAATCCTAGCGTTTGTAAAACGCTAGGATTTACTTTCACTTTAACTATAAATTTAACCAGTGTGACTTAATGCTTAAAGACATTAATAATCCTATATTTTCCTGTCATTCAGGCTTTGTTACATTAAAAGGTAACTTAGGATTCTAGATTATTGTCATCATTCTGTCAGGTTTTAGGATCTGTCCTGAAGAAGACCCAAAGGCTAGAATGAGTTAATGATACAATCTAGCACACTTAATATAATTCAGGATGTGACCCAAAGAGACAACTGTGAAGAATGTAGGTAGTGCTTTAGGATAATTCACGTGCCCCTAGATAATGAGGATCACTACAGGAAGAAGGGCAATTGACTGATTCTGAATGAAAGCTGGATACAGGTCAAATACATAACTAAGAACTTCGGGTAATTGAGGCAGTTAAGGTAAGTAACAGGTGAATACAGTCCTTGACTGAATAGATTGATACAGGATTAAGAGTATGTACTTCTGGTATTTCAAGCCGTGCTTGATACAGTGTACAGTGCTTGATACAGGTTAGGTCCCCTACAAATTCCAAACCTTGCACACCCATGTGTGCCTTTCAATAGACTTCAAAAACAAAACAAAACTCTGGAAACCTTACTCTTATTCCTCTTGCATCTAAAACCACCACCCTTCACTTGTGCACTCTGGAACTCTCGCTCTGTTCTCATCAAGCTCACTTCTCTCCAAGACCTCTTTATCTCCAATATTCTCAATCGTCTGGCTCTCACAGAAACTTGGCTCTCTCCTTCAGACACAGCTTCTGCTGCTGCACTGTCAAATGGGGGTCTCCACTTCAGTTGTCTGGTAATAGATAAGGAGGTGATTTTGGTATTTTACTTTCCTCTCATTGCACCTTTTAACAAATTCAGCCCTTTTCTTCCCTTACATTTTCTTAATTTGAAACACACATAATTCACTTATTCTCTCTACAGGGAGTGCAGAATTATTAGGCAAATTAGTATTTTGACCACATAATCCTCTTTATGCATGTTGTCTTACTCCAAGCTGTATAGGCTCGAAAGCCTACTACCAATTAAGCATATTAGGTGATGTGCATCTCTAATGAGAAGAGGTGTGGTCTAATGACATCAACACCCTATATCAGGTGTGCATAATTATTAGGCAACTTCCTTTCCTTTGGCAAAATGGGTCAAAAGAAGGACTTGACAGGCTCAGAAAAGTCAAAAATAGTGAGATATCTTGCAGAGGGATGCAGCACTCTTAAAATTGCAAAGCTTCTGAAGCGTGATCATCGAACAATCAAGCGTTTCATTCAAAATAGTCAACAGGGTCGCAAGAAGCGTGTGGAAAAACCAAGACGCAAAATAACTGCCCATGAACTGAGAAAAGTCAAGCGTGCAGCTGCCAAGATGCCACTTGCCACCAGTTTGGCCATATTTCAGAGCTGCAACATCACCGGAGTGCCCAACAGCACAAGGTGTGCAATACTCAGAGACATGTCCAAGGTAAGAAAGGCTGAAAGATGACCACCACTGAACAAGACACACAAGCTGAAACGTCAAGACTGGGCCAAGAAATATCTCAAGACTGATTTTTCTAAGGTTTTATGGACTGATGAAATGAGAGTGAGTCTTGATGGGCCAGATGGAT
Organism: Bombina bombina; assembly: GCF_027579735.1. Lineage (NCBI taxonomy): Eukaryota > Metazoa > Chordata > Amphibia > Anura > Bombinatoridae > Bombina > Bombina bombina. The sequence goes on along the minus strand of NC_069501.1, from coordinate 1,260,033,401 downwards.
GGGCCTGTGGCTGGATTGGTAAAGGGCAGAGAGCTCCAGTCCGACTCAGACGCCAGCAAGGTGGAGGTGGAGTACTGGTTTGGGCTGGTATCATCAAAGATGAGCTTGTGGGGCCTTTTCGGGTTGAGGATGGAGTCAAGCTCAACTCCCAGTCCTACTGCCAGTTTCTGGAAGACACCTTCTTCAAGCAGTGGTACAGGAAGAAGTCTGCATCCTTCAAGAAAAACATGATTTTCATGCAGGACAATGCTCCATCACACGCGTCCAAGTACTCCACAGCTTGGCTGGCAAGAAAGGGTATAAATGAAGAAAATCTAATGACATGGCCTCCTTGTTCACCTGATCTGAACCCCATTGAGAACCTGTGGTCCATCATCAAATGTGAGATTTACAAAGAGGGAAAACAGTACACCTCTCTGAACAGTGTCTGGGAGGCTGTGGTTGCTGCTGCACGCAATGTTGATGGTGAACAGATCAAAACACTGACATAATCCATGGATGGCAGGCTTTTGAGTGTCCTTGCAAAGAAAGGTGGCTATATTGGTCACTGATTTGTTTTTGTTTTGTTTTTGAATGTCAGAAATGTATATTTGTGAATGTTGAGATGTTATATTGGTTTCACTGGTAAAAATAAATAATTGAAATGGGTATATATTTGTTTTTTGTTAAGTTGCCTAATAATTATGCACAGTAATAGTCACCTGCACACACAGATATCCCCCTAAAATAGCTATAACTAAAAACAAACTAAAAACTACTTCCAAAACTATTCAGCTTTGATATTAATGAGTTTTTTGGGTTCATTGAGAACATAGTTGTTGTTCAATAATAAAATTAATCCTCAAAAATACAACTTGCCTAATAATTCTGCACTCCCTGTATATGCGTTGCAGTAATTGCTGCCCCCCTGGCTCCTCAACTTTATTTCTAGATTATACATTATTTCCTTTCCACAGACACCCTTGCCCTCATCCTTGGTGACTTCAATCTCCCTGTTGACAATCCCACTGCCTCCTCTGCAAAACAACTTCTTCAACTAACTTCCTCTTTTGGCCTGACTCAATGGACTGACTCTCCCACTCACAAAGATGGTAACTCCCTTGATCTGATCTTCAGCTATCGATGCACCCAAGCTTAACAAACTCCCCTTTTCCTCTTTCTGACCATCATCTTCTCACTTGTAAGATCACATCCCTCCCTACAACTCTGCCTTTTCCTACCCCTCACACCAAACTTCACAGAAGCATCAAGCCATTGGATCAGCAACAGCTCTTGAACCTCTCCTCTCTTCCTTCCCCTCATTTTCCTGCCCTGATGAGTCTTCCACTATAACTCCACCCTTACATCGGTCCTTGATAATCTTGCCCCAACTACCATAGCTCGGAAATCATACACTCCTTTTCAGCCCTGGCATACTTCTCTGACATGGTAACTACGCAGATGTTCCCATACTGCTGAGCGACACTGGAGAAAATCTCGGAGTTCAGCTTACTTTCTTCACTAAAAGTTCATCTTGAACTCTACTACTATTCTGCCCTTAATCTATATAAGAAACATTACTTCTCCACTCTTATTTCTACTCTACTACTTTCATCAAACCCAAAATGTCTGATCTCCACGTTCAATTCTCTTCTCCGCCCATGCCCTCCTCCTACTACAACTTCTCTCTCAGCCCAAGATTTTGCCAGCTACTTAAATAACAAAATTGATTACATCACAAATAAAATCAGCTCTAAGCATGCTACCGGTCTCCCACCCCCTCAAAAGCTCACAGTCATCCACAAACCAAATAGCCATAAATTTAGCTCTTTTTCTCCTGTTACAGAGGAAGAAGTTTCTGCCCTTATACTATCCTCTCACCTCACTACCTGTCCCCTTGACCCCATCCCCTCACAGCTACTCCCTTCCCTCTCTTCTACCCTTACCCCTAAACTCACACACATCTTCAAACTCTCCCTCAGCACTGGTATATATTCCCTCATCTCTTAAACACACACTGGTCACACCTATCCTCAAAAAAAACTTCTCTTGATCCAATCTCCCCATCCAACTATCGCCCTATTTCCCTACTCCCTCTTGCCTCGAACTTCTTGAAAGCTAGAATATGCATGTCTATCCCATTTCCTTGCCCTAAGCTCTCTCCTTGACCCACTGCAATCTGGATTTCACCCCCATTCACTCCACAGAGACAGCAATTGTTAAGGTTACCAACAACCTACTTACAGCAAAATCCAAAGGCCCCTTCCCTCTGATTATCCTCCTTGATCTGTCTGCAGCCTTTGATACTGTTGATCACCCTCTTTTGCTCCATACCCTCCAATAGTTCTGCATTTGTGAAACAGCTCTCTCGTGGTTCTCTTCCTATCTGTCTAACCTTACCTTTAGTGTAGCCTTCTCTGGAGCATCCTCTGTTGAGGTACTTCAAGGCTCTGTCCTCTGTCCCCTTCTCTTCTCAAACTACACATCATCATTAAGTTCCTTAATAAAGTTCCACGGGTTTCAATATCATTTGTATGCTGATGACACACAAATCTATCTCTCTGCACCAGACCTATCTCTTTCCTTGCAAAACCATGTCAATACCTTTCTTTCTCATATATAATATTGGATGTCCTCCCACTACCTTAAGTTAAATATCTCCAAAACTAAGCTCCATATTTTCCACCCTTCTTCAAAAATCTCCACCCACCACTTCTCTATAACTGTCAATAACTCCATCATTACCCCTACCCCATTTGCCCGATGTCTTGAGGTCACACTTGACTCAGATCTTTCTTTCCTTCCTTACATTCAGTCCTTGGCTAAATCCTGCCGCTTCCACCTTAAACACATCTCTTAAATTAGACATTTCCTTGCACAAGACACAACTAACATTTTAATCCACTCTCTCATATTTTCCCGCCTCCACTACTGCAACTCCATCCTCTGTGGTCTCCCTAGCTGCCGCCTAGTTCCTTTATAATCCCTAATGAATGCCTCTGTCAGGCTCATCTTTCTTACACTTCAATCTTTATCTGCTGCACCTCTCTGCCAATCTGTTCACTAGCTTCCTCTTGCCTCCAGACTTAAACACAAAATTCTCACTCTGACATACAAAGCCCTCAACTGCACTGATCCCCCTACATCTCAGACCTTGTCCCCAGATACTCTCCCTCCTAACCCCTTCACTCTGATTATGATCTCCTACTCTCCTTCTCTCTTGTTACCTCCTCACATTTCCGTTTACAAGATTTATCCAGACTATCTCCAATCTTATGGAACTCTCTGCCTCTGCCCTAGTTTTGAAAACTTCAAGCGCTCCCTAAAGACTGCACTATTTATGGATGCATACAACCTACACTAACCTTTCCTAACTCCATTGCTATCCCCTTGAAACCCTTAGCATGTAAGCCTATGAGCCCAGCTGTTTGAAGATCACCCTCATAAAAGCCGACTACAACAGTGCAACTCTCAAAAGGGACTTTCACCCATTTGATCCCTATAAATGATATCTTGTATACCGCCTATGCTTTTAGCACTGTGGAATCTGTTGGCACTCTACAAATACCTGATAATAATAATAATAATAATAATATTACAGTTTAGATGTTTCAGTGAGTTTCAGTAAGTAGCAGGCTAGCACAGGCTGTGACTGAATCACTTGAGACAGGTTAAATTCAGTATATATAGTAAAAAAGAGAAAACAGAGCTTGCTACCTGGGTAGAAAAATACTGCTAACAAAAGGCTAGTATTATATAAGTGTTCTTAATACAAATCAAAATGCAAAATATGATATGTGACAGTCAGAGTCTAAATCACCAAACACACAATGATAGTAAAAAAAATAACAATGAAAATAAAAATAAAAGTGAAATAAAAATAAAAAATAAAATCATACACTTAAAAAGTTGGAAAATGGATATGGATCTGTAAACAGCAAATTACTTGACAAGATGATTACAAACATATTCTCACCCTAGACCAAAGAGGTCTAAATGTATCAAAATAACTGGGAAATCAGATGCAGCTGTTTACCGGAGGTGTCCTTTGAACCGCCCGGAGCAGGGTAGAATCCAAAAAATCTGTGAAAAACAAAGTGCAACCGGATTCAAGTGTAGATGATAAAAATAGAGCAAGCCACACTACTATATTGCACTTACAATATTGAAAATGTATTATGGCACATCAAAACACATCCCATAAGTTCTTCAAACAAGATGAAAGGAAAAACCAGACAAAGTCCCCCGTGGGTCCATCGCTCCTTCAATGTAATCCTCCAGCCAATCCCAATACTCAATGCCTATAGCGTGTATCATCACGTCCCGTGTATACCTTAGGCTTACAGCGTGAATTTCAATAGCCGTGCTGGAATAAGGAAAGCAAGATGATGCTTCTATGGATCCTCGATTGGCTCAATGTTTGCCTCAACGCAATATACAGAACAGAAGAAGACAGCAAAATTCTGCTCACAACTCTCCATTGAGGTGTCTGTACCACCACCGATCTCTCAGGCCCATCTGCATGATGGACAGGTCACAGAACAAGATGGACCCGCTCAATATGCAATCTCATCTACTGATGACAGACTTGTTGGAAGATAACTATGGTTACATGCATACCTGAGAGACTGGTAACAAGTTTACTTGCACTAATAATTAATCTATGATTAGTATGCAAGTATGACTGTCCTGTTTGTTATACTTACATTGCTATGTGTTAATGTTAATACCTCTTTCACCATAGTAATACTACAAAAGTACTTAAAGGGTTGGTCTGATCACAGTAACTTGTTCTAAATGTTATGCAAGTATAACTGTTTTGTATGTTATGTTACACTGTTGTGAATTAATGTTGTTACCCCTCTAACCTTAGTAAAACATAGATAATATTTGTATATAGCTCTCATTTTTAGATTTCTAGATACAATGACGGATAGATTTAGAGTTGGGCGGTAGCCGTCAAAACCAGCGTTAGAGGCTCCTAACGCTGGTTTTTACCGCCCTCTGGTATTTAGAGTCAGTCAGGAAAGGGTTTAACGCTCACTTTACAGCCGCGACTTTTCCATACCGCAGATCCCCCTACGCCATTTGCGTATCCTATCTTTTCAATGGGATCTTTCTAACGCTGGTATTTAGAGTCATGGCTGAAGTGAGCGTTAGAAATCTAACGACAAAACTCAAGCCGCAGAAAAAAGTCAGTAGTTAAGAGCTTTCTGGGCTAACGCCGGTTTATAAAGCTCTTAACTACTGTGCTCTAAAGTACACTAACACCCATAAACTAAATATGTACCCCTAAACCGAGGTCCCCCCACATAGCCGCCACTCTATTAAAATTTTTTAACCCCTAATCTGCCGTCCGCACGCTGCCGCCAGCTACATTATAGCTATGTACCCCTAATCTGCTGCCCCTAACACCGCCGACCCCTATATTATATTTATTAACCCCTAATCTGCCCCCCTCAACGTCGCCTCCCCCTGCCTACACTTATTAACCCCTAATCTGCCGAGCGGACCGCACCGCTACTATAATAAAGTTATTAACCCCTAATCCGCCTCACTCCCGCCTCAATAACCCTATAATAAATAGTATTATCCCCTAATCTGCCCTCCCTAACATCGCCGACACCTAACTTAAAACATTAACCCCTAATTTGCCGACCGGAGCTCACCACTATTCTAATAAATGTATTAACCCCTAAAGCTAAGTCTAACCCTAAGCCTAACACCCCCCTAAGTTAAATATAATTTTTATCTAACGAAATAAATTAACTCTTATTAAATAAATTAATCCTATTTAAAACTAAATACTTACCTGTAAAATAAACCCTAATATAGCTACAATATAAATTATAATCATATTGTAACTATTTTAGGATTAATATTTATTTTACAGGCAACTTTGTATTTATTTTAACCAGGTACAATAGCTATTAAATAGTTAAGAACTATTTAATAGTTACCTAGTTAAAATAATTACAAATTTACCTGTAAAATAAATCCTACCCTAAGTTACAATTAAACCTAACACTACACTATCATTAAATTAATTAAATACAATACCTACAATTATCTACAATTAAACGTAACACTACACTATCAATAAATTAATTAAATACAATACCTACAAATAATTACAATTAAATAAACTAACTAAAGTACAAAAAATAAAAAAGAACTAAGTTACAAAAAATAAAAAAATATTTACAAACATTAGAAAAATATTACAACAATTTTAAACTAATTACACCTTCTCTAAGCCCCCTAATAAAATAACAAAGACCCCCCAAAAAAAAAAAAATGCCCTACCCTATTCAAAATTTAAAAAGTTCAAAGCTCTTTTACCTTACCAGCCCTTAAAAGGACCTTTTGTGGGGCATGCCCCAAATTATTTAGCTCTTTTGCCTGTAAAAAAAAACATACAATACCCCCCCAACATTACAACCCACCACCCACATACCCCTAATCTAACCCAAACCCCCCTTAAATTAACCTAACACTAAGCCCCTGAAGATCTTCCTACCTTATCTTCACCTCGCCGGGTATCAGCGATCAGTCCAGGCTCCGAAATCTTCATCCAAGCCCAAGCGGGGGCTGGTGATCCATAATCCAGTGGCTGAAGAGGTCCAGAAGAGGCTCCAAAGTCTTCATCCTATCCGGGAAGAAGAGGCGATCCGGACCGGCAACCATCTTGATCCAAGCGGCATCTTCTATCTTCATCCGATGAGAAACGGCTCCATCGTGAAGACCTCCAGTGCGGATCAATCTTCTTCTTCCGACGTCCAACTGAAGAATGAAGGTTCCTTTAAGGGACGTCATCCAAGATGGCGTCCCTCGAATTCCAATTGGCTGATAGGATTCTATCAGCCAATCGGAATTAAGGTAGGAAAATTCTGATTGGCTGATGGAATCAGCCAATCAGAATCAAGTTCAATCCGATTGGCTGATCCGATCAGCCAATCAGATTGAGTTCGCATTCTATTGGCTGATCGGAACAGCCAATAGAATGCAAGCTCAGTCTGATTGGCTGATCGGATCAGTTGGATTGAACTTGATTCTGATTGGCTGATTCCATCAGCCAATCAGAATTTTCCTACCTTAATTCCGATTGGCTGATAGAATCCTATCAGCCAATCGGAATTTGAGGGACGCCATCTTGGATGACATCCCTTAAAGGAACCTTCATTCTTCAGTTGGACATCAGAAGAAGAAGATTGATCTGCGCTGGAGGTCTTCACGATGGAGCCGTTCCTCATCGGATGAAGAAAGAAGATGCCGCTTGGATCAAGATGGTTGCCGGTCCGGATCGCCTCTTCTTCCCGGATAGGATGAAGACTTTGGAGCCTCTTCTGGACCTCTTCAGCCGCCGGATTATGGATCGCCAGCCCCCGCTTGGGCTTGGATGAAGATTTCGGAGCCTGGACTGATCGCTGATACCCGGCGAGGTGAAGATAAGGTAGGAAGATCTTAAGGGGCTTAGTGTTAGGTTTATTTAAGGGGGGTTTGGGTTAGATTAGGAGTATGTGGGTGGTGGGTTGTATTGTTGGGGGGGGTATTGTATGTTTTTTTTTTACAGGCAAAAGAGCTGAATTATTTGGGGCATGCCCCACAAAAGGTCCTTTTAAGGGCTGGTAAGGTAAAAGAGTTTTGAACTTTTTTAATTTAGAATAGGGTAGGGCATTTTTTTATTTTGGGGGTCTTTGTTATTTTATTAGGGGGCTTAGAGTAGGTGTAATTAGTTTAAATTTGTTATAATATTTTTCTAATGTTTGTAAATATGTTTTTATTTTTTGTAACAGTTCTTTTTTATTTTTTCAACTTTAGTTAGTTTATTTAATTGTAGTTATTTTTAGGTATTGTATTTAATTAATTTATTGATAGTGTAGTGTTAGGTTTAATTGTAGATAATTGTAGGTATTTTATTTAATTAATTTAATGATAGTGTAGTGTTAGGTTTAATTATAACTTAGGGTAGGATTTATTTTACAGGTAAATTTGTAATTATTTTAACTAGGTAACTATTAAATAGTTCTTAACTATTTAATAGCTATTGTACCTGTTTAAAATAAATACAAAGTTGCCTGTAAAATAAATATTAATCCTAAAATAGCTACAATATGATTATAATTTATATTGCAGCTATATTAGGGTTTATTTTACAGGTAAGTATTTAGTTTTAAATAGGATTAATTTATTTAATAAGAGTTAATTTATTTCGTTAGATAAAAATTATATTTAACTTAGGGGGGTGTTAGGGTTAGGGTTAGACTTAGCTTTAGTGGTTAATACATTTATTAGAATAGCGGTGAGCTCCGGTCGGCAGATTAGGGGTTAATGTTTTAAGTTAGGTGTCGGCGATGTTAGGGAGGGCAGATTAGGGGTTAATACTATTTATTATAGGGTTATTGAGGCGGGAGTGAAGCGGATTAGGGGTTAATAACTTTATTATAGTAGCGGTGCGGTCTGTTTGGCAGATTAGGGGTTAATAAGTGTAGGCAGATGGAGGCGACGTTGAGGGGGGCAGGTTAGGGGTTAATAAATATAATATAGGGGTCGGCGGTGTTAGGGGCAGCAGATTAGGGGTACATAGCTATAATGTAGCTGGCGGCGGTGTACGGAGCGGCAGATTAGGGGTTAATAATAATATGCAGGGGTCAGCGATAGCGAGGGCGGCAGATTAAGGGTTAATAAGTGTAAGGTTAGGGGTGTTTAGACTCGGGGTACATGTTAGGGTGTTAGGTGCAGACTTAGGAAGTGTTTCCGCATAGCAAACAATGGGGCTGCGTTAGGAGCTGAACGCTGCTTTTTTGCAGGTGTTCGTTTTTTTTCAGCTCAAACAGCCCCATTGTTTTCTATGGGGGAATCGTGCATGAGCACGTTTTTGAAGCTGGCCGCGTCCGTAAGCAATGCTGGTATCTAGAGTTGCAGTGGCGGTAAATATGCTATACGCTCCCTTTTTGGAGCCTAACGCAGCCATTCTGTGAACTCTAAATACCAGCGGTATTTAAAAGGTGCGGGAGAAAAAAAGCATGCGTAGCTAACACACCCCTTTGGCCGCAGAACTCTAAATCTAGCCGTGAGTTACTTATTTGGCCTTATTTGCCCTACATGGTATAGATTACCCACAATACCTGAAGCCTGATTTCCTATACTATCTCAATTGTTCTGATGGTGGCACTCGCTAAATAGATAGTCAGGGGGAACACTCAATTGGACATCTGATGCACGGGTTATCTGCAGGACTAATCGCATAATTTACATCATAGCATATATTTATCCCTAAATAGATGCCACTCTTGAGAAACAATGGTAAGAAGAAGCAGCAGCACTCCCAAATTGTGAAGTATAAAAAAAGAATTTATTTCCAAAGTTTAAAAATAATAAATGCAACAGCACAGCACAACGCCAAAGACATCAATGGAGGGGAGAGTGGAGTCCTGACATGTTTCGTGCTATGCAGCACTTAATCATAGGATAGCTCCCCACCTGTGTAGTGCACCTTTAAGGAAAGTAATGACCAATCAAAATACTGAAAGACCTGACACTCCCATGGGGGTGAGTTTCAACATAAAAAAATGCACTACCAAGGTGTTAGGGAAAAAATCCAATTGCAAATTAAAAATAAAAACATAAGAAAACAATAATTTGCAAGATGGAAAGAAAAAAACAATCATTTGTTACAAATTTTTAAATATAACCTCAGTAAATTTTCATATCCTTAAATATTAAAAACTATAAATTTAGAATTTTAAATTTTAAATTTTCAAAGATTTACAAAAACATGATGCTACCATAACAAAAATTCAACAAAATCCTAATTACAAGGACATGTTCATGTATGTGTAAAGTATTCAAACAGTTACATGATGTAATAGATTCATTCCATATTTGAGTAACATCAGGGATACTGTATAAATTAGTTTGGATAGTATAATGACGGAATAACCCAGACTCCCACAATATTCCCAATGACATCCAAAATAGAAATGATAGGACATATCATTCCTATTCCCAAGGTACTTCTGAAGGAATAAATGTAATATTGGGATAGAATGCAAGATAACAATAACCCTAATAAAACAAAATAAATTAATTAAATAAAGCATACCACAACAAATACATAAGTACTGAATTAATGTGAAAACATATATACTAATAGAATGTAGATATGTGAGAACGCTTTATGTCAAACAGATGGAAAACAACCCTTATTATTATTATTATTGTCAGTATGATGATCAGGAAATATTGTAGCTCAAAATACAACCAAAGCCAAACTATAGTATAACTATTCTACAACATAACTAATATCCCATTCTTTGTTTAGCCCATTGGGTTCCCTGGTGTTTAATTTCCAAATCCAGAACAATTCCTTTCTGGATAGTATATTATAAATATTCCCACCTCTGATCATTTTTTTGGCTACATATATTACTTTCCCAGTAAAATGAGAGAGAGGAAGAAGAAGAAGAAGAAGAAGAGGAGGAGGAGCCCTCATCAGAAGAAATTTAATCTTGATCTGAGGTTTCTGGTTCGGTGGAAGAGAACACCACCTTTTTGTTTTTACTTTTGTTCTTCTTTAGAATAGATTTTGGTTCAACTTGCGGTGTGGATCCACTTGCCATTTGTGCCTTTTTCTTATTTTTATTTTTATTCATTTTTTTATTTTTATTATTAAACTTTTGGCTCTGTTCTTCGCCATCTGTGTTTCCAGTTGGATCATAGTCCCTTTGATGGTTGCCAGAAAATCTACGAGGCCGCGTAGTGAACCTGGACCAGTCATAAACCTTATTTTTTAGGTAGTCCTCTTGATCCCTGTTGAATTTCCTGCCTTTAAGTGAGGCTAATTTATTATCAGATTTGCGTATTATCTTCTTCATATTTGATGTTAATTAAATACTCATCCTCCTGTTTATGATTTTTTAACTCTTGTTTGAGATTGTAGATCTGACTCTTTAGGGAATCCCTTTTAAGATTTTTGCTCCTTATAAGGATGTCCATAATTGTTAATGAGCAGGTGGTAAGGGCATCTTTCCACTCTGTTGTCAGGCCATCATCATTCAAATCAAAGGAAGGGAATTTCTTTATCCTTAATCCCCTAGGAATTCTCTTAGACTCTACATAATGTTCGAAAGCTACAACATCCCACATTAAACGTAAATCAGTCAAAAGCAACCGTTCTAGCTGATTGAATAAATTTTTAATGTCCTTATCAATAAATTCCTTATCTCCCAATGAAAAAACTGATTGAAAATATGTTTTTCTGCTTTTTATGTTAAAAATTGATTTATTGAGGCTAATATCTTCCCCCTCCATTTGTGCAAAATGCTAATGTGCTGAAAAAATGATTTGTAGCGTCACAAGTGCACTATAAATTCAATAAAAGATGTATGGGCACAGAGGATGCAATTATGTGGGTGTCACGCTTGGCCGCTGGGAAGCTCCAGCTGTCCTCTCTGTGTGCTTGATTGGCAGGTAGTCTGAGCCGCCCCTTCCTGATGATGTCACTACTAGGCTTTTTATTCCGGGCTTCCTGTTTCTTCAGTGCCCGTTTGTTTGTTTCTCTTTGTGGCTCCTGTGAGGTCTTCGCTGTGGAAACTTTCTAACTGCTATTTTCCTGTTGCCAAACTCTGCAAAGACTGACTATGCTGGATTAACCCTCAAACTTTGTTGCCAAACACTGCAAGTACTGTTTATTCTGTGAAACTCTCAAACTGCATGTTTACCTGTTGCCAACCACTGCAAATACTGTTTATTCAGTGTAACATTCAAACTGCTTGATATCCTGTTGCCAAACACTGCAAGTACTGTTTATTCTGTGAAACTCTCAAACTGCATGTTTACCTGTTGCCAACCACTGCAAATACTGTTTATTCAGTGTAAACCTTCAAACTGCTTTATATCCTGTTGCCAAACACTGCAAGTACTTTTTATTGTGTGAAACTCTCAAAATGCATGTTAACCTTTTGCCAATGATTCAAGAAAAGTCCGGAGCCACAGTAATAAAGTATGATATCTTTATTTATCCTTAAAACAGGTCTGGTAGCAGCATTAGCACAAACATGCCCTTCAGTTGACTGATAAGCTTACGCGTTTCGGCATTATCGCCGTATTCATAGCTAAACACGTAAGCTTATCAGTCAACTGAAGGGCATGTTTGTGCTAATGCTGTTACCAGACCTGTTTTAAGGATAAATAAAGATATCATACTTTATTACTGCGGCTCCGGACTTTTCTTGAATCATTGCATTGAGCCGATCACCGGAATTGCAGTCCAATTGTTCCCAGCACCTGTGGAATCACCTGCCAGGATTTGTACGAGGTAACCGAAAGGGGTCTCAGAGACCGGCAACGGAGGATCAGGAATTCCTTGCCCCCCATACAAGTCGGCACCTGACAGTGACGTCATATTCGAGTGCCGAGAGGAGTGTGAATTAGGCGGCGTCCGGGGAAGCGGGCTTGTAGAGCGAGGAGGCTCCAAGCAGAGCGCACGGACTTACGGCCACCGGAAGGATCCAGTCACTCACACGGCACTTCTTACACTGTTCACTGCGTCGGGTCTGTAAGCCTCGAAGATTGGGGGTAAGTGTGTGTGTGTATGTACATCCACCGAGACTACCTATTTGATATTCCACACAAGACAAAATTGTATAAGACTCTTTTTCCCTTGACAGGGGATTGTCTGGCTTTATAACCTGTTGCCAATCTCTGCAAATACTGACTATTCAGTATTAACCCTCTAACTGCCTGATAACCTGTTGCCAAACTCTGCGAGGACTGACTACACAGTGTTAACCCTCAACCTACCTGATTTCCTGTTGTCTTACTCTTCAAGTACTGACTATTCAGTATTAATAGTGATGTTGCGAACATAAAAATTTGGGTTCTCGAACAGCAAATGTGAACTTCCGCAAAAGTTTGCGAGCGGGCGAACCGGGGGAACCGCCATAGACTTCAATAGGCAGGCGAATTTTAAATCCCACAGGGACTCTTTCTGGCTACAATAGTGATGGAAAAAGTTGTTTCAAGGGGACTAACACCTGGACTGTGGCATGCCGGAGGGGGATCCATGGCAAAACTCCCATGGAAAATTACATAGTTGATGCAGAGTCTGGTTTTAATCCATAAAGGGCATAAATCACCTAACATTCCTAAATTGTTTGGAATAACGTGCTTTAAAACATCAGGTATGATGTTGCATCGATCAGGTAGTGTAAGGGTTACGCCTGCTTCACAGTGCACAGTGTAGGTGATACACCTGCCCTGACCATGCTTTGCAGACCAGGTATCAGTGGTCAGATGGACCCTTGCCCCAACACTGTGTGCCAGACATGCCATTATAGAAAACTTATATGGCTTTGGCGTTGCTTTATGGTAATTAGAAGGCTGCTAAATGCCACTGCGCACCACACCACATGTTTTATGCCCAGCAGTGAAGGGGTTAATTAGGGAGCATGTAGGGAGCTTGCAGAGTTAATTTTAGCTTAAGTGTAGTGTAGTAGACAACCCAAAGTATTGATCTAGGCCCATTTTGGTATATTTCATGCCACAATTTCACCGCCAAATGCGATCAAATAAAAAATAAATGTTCACTTTTTAACAAACTTTAGGTTTCTCACAGAAATTATTTACAAACAACTTATGCAATTATGGCATAAATGGTTGTAAATGCTTCTCTGGAATCCCCTTTGTTCAGAAATAGCAGATTTATATGGCTTTGGCGTTGCTTTTTGGTAATTAGAAGGCTGCTAAATGCCAACTCGCACCACACATGTTTTATGCCCAGCAGTGAAGGGGTTAATTAGGGAGCATGTAGGCAGCTTGTAGAGTTAATTTTAGCTTAAGTGTAGTGTAGTAGACAACCCAAAGTATTGATCTAGGCCCATTTTGGTATATTTCATGCCACCATTTCACCGCCAATTGCGATCAAATTTAAAAAAAAAAAAAAAAAATCACAATTTTAGGTTTCTCACTGAAATTATTTAAAAACAGCTTCTCTGGGATCCCCTTTGTTCAGAAATAGCAGACATATATGACTTTGGCGTTGCTTTCTGGTAATTAGAAGGCCGCTAAATGCTGCTGCGCATCACACGTGTATTATGTTAGCAGTGAAGGGGTTAATTAGGTAGTTTGTAGGGAGCTTACAGGGTTAATTTTAGTTTTAGTGTAGAGATCAGCCTCCCACCTGACACATCAGACCCGCTGATCCCTCCCAAACAGCTCCCTTCCCTCCCCCACCCCACAATTGTCCCTGCCATCTTAAGTACTGGCAGAAAGTCTGCCAGTACTAAAATAAAAGGTTTTTAATTTTTTTTTTAGCATATTTACATATGCTGTGGTGTAGCATCCCCCCTTAGCCCCCTCCCTGATCCCCCCCAAAACAGCTCTCTAACCCTCCCCATCTGCCTTATTGGTCGGCCATCTTGGGTACTGGCAGCTGTCTGCTATTATTTCACAGTCAAAAAAGTGTTGTTTTTTTTAAATGTACACTACTATTACACCAGATATAAGTGGTGGCACTGGGCAAATGGGCACAGTATACGCTGTGAGCCTGACACACACGCTGGCAGGCAGGCAACTGCAATTAGATTACACAGGAAAAAAAAAAAGCAAACTGATGTTCTAGCCCTAAAAAGGGCTTTTTGGGGTGCTGTCCTTACAGCAGAGATCAGATGAGTCCTTCAGGACTGTAGTGGACACTGAATACACTAGCCTAGCTATCGATTTCCCTATTAAATCAGCAGCAGCTACACTGTCCCTCCTCTCACTAAGAATGCAGCTTCCGAATGAATCTAAAATGGATGTTGTCCAGGAGGTGGGATGGTCTGGTAGGGAGGTTCTGCTGCTGATTGGCTGGAATGTGTCTTCTGACTGTGAGGTACAGGGTCAAGGTTTACTCAATGATGAGGAATAGGGGCGGACTGAACATCGCATATTTTCACCGTCCGCAGCGATCGCGAACATGCTATGTTCACCGGGAACTATTCGCCGGCGAACTATTTGCGACTTCACTAAGTATTAACCTTCAAACTGCCTGATAACCTGTTGCCAAACTCTGCAAGGGCTGACTACACAGTGTTAACCCTCAAACTGCCTGATAACAAGTTACCTACCCCTGCATTATTAACTGTTTCTTGTTTTACCCATCCTCTGTCTGAGTATAAGTAGACTATCCCTGCTCTTCTGATTCTGTGGAAGACATTTCCTGAAACCAGTTCCTTACTCAGAAGTCTATTTTGCTGATATCCTGAATTACTTTGGACTCAGGCTAACTCTGCTCCATATCGGGAGTACATTGTTTTTTAGAGGTTGTCGTGGGGTCACGTCCTGGATTAAACTCAAGGGTGTTGTTTAAGTTCGCCCTAGCATTTGGGTATTCTTATGGACTTTTCCTAACCTGACAGTACAAACGGGCCATAATATGGACCCTGATGAGTTATCCAGGGCTGTGGCTCTACAAGGGCAACTTCTGGGAAATCATTCTGCTCATTTGCAATCTTTGGATTCCAAGCTTGACCAGATTACTGCTCTGCTACATAACCTCTCCACTCCTGCTCAAGGTACGGCGATGCCTGCTGCAGCTGCTACTAGCTCCAATGCTGTCTTTAACATACCTCAACCTGTTGGACAGTATATAACACGAATCCCACTTCCAGATAAATATGACAGTAATCCTGAAGAATGCCATGGATTCCTTAATCAATGTCGTTTACACTTCAGAAACAATCCTCAAGTTTTTTAAATTCTACTTTCAAAATCACCTTTATTATATCCCTCATGAAGGGTAAGGCTCTAGCCTGGGTGTCTCCTCTTTTAGAAAAGAATGATCCTTTACTACAGGATGTGGAATTATTTGTGTAATTTTTTCTTCTGTTTTTGACAAGCCTGGGAGGTCTGCAGCTGCAGAGGCAGGATTGTTTGATCTGAGACAGGGATCCCTTTTGGTAGGTCAATATGCTATTGAATTCAGGAATTTAGCCGCAGAAACTGATTGGGACAATGGAGCCTTACGGGCAGCCTTTCGCAAGGGACTTTGCGAATGCCTTAAGGTTAAACTTGTATTTCGGGAACTCCCCGATTCATTGGAAGGTCTTATCAATTTATGTATTACTCTTGACGCCCGGCATTCTGAACGTCTTCAGGAGAGAGATAGAAATCGGAGATCCTTTGTTAAACCTACTTTTCGTCCACCTATTTGAACCTCAAGTCTGTCTAATAATAATTCCCAATCTCCTGAGTCTGTGGAACCCATGGAAGTAGGAGCTATTAAATTGTAAGAAGCTGAACACCATAGAAGGCGTACTCTTGGATTATGTCTGTATTGTGGTACCAAAGGACATTTACTGAAGGACTGTCCTATCCTATAGAGGGACAGAGTTAAGCCAGAATCCCATGTCTTCCCTCAATTCTAAACTTTTTGTTCCTGTAACTATCACTTTTGGAAACACCAAGTTTAGAGCTCAAGCCCTTATTGACTCTGGAGCTGCTGGAGTTTTCATTGATTCAAACTTTGCTGATTCTCTCAGGATTCCTCTTCAAGCTAAGAAATAGTTAATTAAGGTAACCACTGTTAGTGGACAGCCTCTAGGTTCTGGTTAGTGATGTCGTGAATAGTTCGCCGGCGAATAGTTCCCGGCGAACATAGCTTGTTCGCGTTCGCCGCGGCGGGCGAACATATGCGATGTTCGATCCGCCCCCTATTCGTCATCATTGAGTAAACTTTGAGCCCTGTATCTCACAGTCTGTGGCAGACACATTTCAGCAATCAGCAGCAGACACTCCCTCCCAGCACCCTCCCAGTTCCTGAACAGCAGCCATTGTAGAATTCATTCTGATCCAGCATTCTTAGTGAGAGGAGGGATAGTGTAGCTGCTGCTGATTTCATAGGGAAATAGATAGGCTAGGCTCAGTGTGTCCACTGCAGTCCTGAAGGACTCATCTGATCTCTGCTGGAAGGACAGCCCCCCAAAATGCCCCTTTAAGGGCTAGAACATCAGTTTTTTTTGCCTGTGTAATTTTTGACCTGTGAAACATCAAGTCTGCATGTGTAATCTAATTGCAGTTGCCTGCCTGCAGTGCCAACCACTCATATCTGTTGTAACAGTAGTGTAAATTTGTAAAAAAAAAAACTTTTTTGGACTGTGAAACATCAGTCTGCTGATGTAATCTAATTGCAGTTGCCTGCCTGCCAGCGTGTGTTCCAGGCCCACTTGCCAACTAGTGTCACCTATCATTAAGCTGTTTAACAGTAGTGTAAATTTAAAAAAAAAAAACTTTTTTTGACTGTGAAATCAGTCTGCTTAGTGTATCTAATAGCAGTTGCCGTGCACTGCAGTGAGGTTGCCAGGCACACTAGCCATCTAGTAGCACACACTCATATCTTATTGTAACAGTAGTGTTAATTTTTTTTTTTTTTTTAAACTTTCTCTAGCTGTGAAACATCAGTCTGCTAGTGTAATCTTATTGCAGTGGCCCCTGCCTGCCCAAGCTAGTGTGCCAGGGCCCCACTTCAAAATGCCACCACTCTTATCTGTTATAACAGTAGTGTAAATTTAAAAAATAAAAAAAACTTTTTTGACTGTGAAACATCAGTCTGCTATGCCATGAAAGAGTGGACTTAGTGGTTGGATGTGCATCAAAATATCTTTGTTTTGGGTTTTGTAATTATTTTGGTCAATTTGGTAGCACTCCCCACAATATGTGTGTTAAGTTTAAACAGTCCTTTTGTGGTGTGCGTAACCAAAAAAAACCTCTGTTGTATTTCTTAAATAGGGAGCTGACCAAATCCCTCCCCTTTGGTTACTGCACGCCACCCAGCCCAGGTGTGTTCCTGATAAATATACTTAATAAGCTAGAAAGCTTCACACTGTGTAGACATGACTTGCTGCAGTGTGGAAACTGGTTAGTATAGGACCGGTCTGATGTGGGACACCTTGTAAGTGGTAGACTGGCTTAGCAGAATATGATCATATTGTGTGACTAAGATCCCATTTCATTTAAAGGCATTTTTTAAAAAGCAAAAAAAAAAAAAAAATTTGCAGCATAAATATAAGTCAATACTATTGCAAGATGTTAATCTCAATTTTATGTGAACTATGTAAATATATTTAGCAGATAGAAGTATATTTGTTTTTGCAGCACAAATATAAGCTCATATTATTGTGAGATGTTTATCCCAATCTTATTAGAAGCTATGTAAGTATATTTGGCAGACAGAAGCATATACTCATATGCCATGAAAAGAGTGGACTTAAGTGGTTGGATGTGCACCAAAATATCTTTGTGTTGTTTTGCCAGGCCCACTTGCCAACTAGTGCCACCACTCATATATATTGTAACAGTAGTGTAGAAAAATGTTTAAAAAAAACTTTTTTTGACTGTGAAACATCCGTCTGCTAGTGTAATCTAATTGCAGTTACCTGCTGCCAGCGTGTTTGCCAGGCCCACTTCCAAAATGCCACACTCATATCTGTTATAACAGTAGTGTAATTTTTTTTTTGTTAAAAACTTTTTTGACTGTGAAACATCAGTCTGCTAGTGTAATCTAATTGCAGTTCCCTGCCTACCAGCTTGTGTGCCAGACTCACTTGCCAACTAGTGCCCACAACTTATATCTGTTGTAACAGTACGTGGAAATTTTTAAAAAATAAAACTTTTTGGACTGTAAAAACATCAGTCTGCCTAGTGTAATCTAATTGCAGTTGCCTGCCTGCCAGAGTGTGTGGGGCCAGACCCACTTGCTAAGTGCCACCACTCATATCTGTTTTAACAGTAGTGTAAATTTAAAAAAATAAAACTTTTTTGACGGTGAAACATCAGCCTGCTAGTGTAATCTAATTGCAGTTGCCTGCCTGCCAGCGTGTGTGCCAGGCCCACTTGCTAAGTGCCACCACTCATATCTGTTTTAACAGTAGTGTAAATTTAAAAAAAAAAACTTTTTTGACTGTGAAACATCAGTCTGCTAGTGTAATCTAATTGCAGTTGCCTGCCTGCCAGCGTGTTTGCCAGGCCCACTTGCCAACTAGTGTCACCACTCATATCTGTTGTAACAGTAGTGTAAATGTAAAAAAAAACAAACTTTTTTGACTGTGAAACATCAGTCTGCTAGTGTAATCTAATTGCAGTTGCCTGCCTGCCAGCGTGTTTGCCAGGCCCACTTCCAAAGTGCCACCACTAATATCTGTTATAACAGTAGTGTAAATTTTAAAAAAAAAAAAAACTTTTTTGACTCTGAAACATCAGTCTGCTTGTGTAATCTAATTGCAGTTGCCTGCCTGCCTGCCAGAGTGTGTGCCAGGCCCACTTGCCAACTAGTGCCACCACTTATATCTGTTGTAACAGTAGTGTAAATTTAAAAAAATAAAACTTTTTTGAAGGTGAAACATCAGCCTGCTAGGGTAATCGAATTGCAGTTGCCTTCCTACCAGCGTGTGTGCCTGGCCCACTTGCTAAGTGCCACCACTCATATCTGTTTTAACAGTAGTGTAAATTTAAAAAAAAAAAACTTTTTTGACTGTGAAACATCAGTCTGCTAGTGTAATCTAATTGCAGTTGCCTGCCTGCCAGCGTGTGTGCCAGGCCCACTTGCCAACTAGTGTCACCACTCATATCTGTTGTAACAGTAGTGTAAATGTAAAAAAAAAAACTTTTTTGACTGTGAAACATCAGTCTGCTAGTGTAATCTAATTGCAGTTGCCTGCCTGCCAGCATGTGTGCCTGGCCCACTTGACAACTAGTGCCACCACTCATATCTGTTGTAACAGTAGTGTAAATTTTGTAAAAAAAAACTTTTTTGACTGTGAAACATCAGTCTGCTAGTGTAATCTAATTGCAGTTGCCTGCCTGCCAGCGTGTGTGCCAGGCCCACTTGCCAACTAGTGGACACCACGCATATCTGTTGTACCAGTAGTGTAAATTTAAAAAAAAAAAAAAACCTTTTTTTGACTGTGAAACATCAGTCTGCTAGTGTAATCTAATTGCAGTTGCCTGCCAGCGTGTGTGCCAGGGCCCCCCTTGCCACAGTGACCACCACTCATATCTGTTGTAACAGTAGTGTTTTTTTTGTAAAAAAAAAAACTTTTTTGACTGTGAAACATCAGTCTGCTAGTGTAATCTAATTGCAGTTGCCTACCTGCCAGCGTGTGTGCCAGGCCCACTTGCCAACTAGTGCCACCACTCATAATCTATTGTAACAGTAGTGTAAAAAAATTAAAAAACAAACTTTTTTGACTGTGAAACATCAGTCTGCTAGTGTAATCTAATTGCAGTTGCCTGCCTGCCAGCCTTGTTTTCCAGGCCCACTTCCAAAGAGCCACCACTCATATCTGTTATAACAGTAGTGTAATTTCTTTCTAAAAAAAAAAAACTTTTTTGACTGTGAAACATCAGTCTCCATAGTGTAATCTATTGCAGTTTCCTGCCTGCCAGCGTGTGTGCCAGTCCCCACTTGCCAACTAGTGCCACCCACTCATATCTGTTGTAACCAGTAGTGTAAATTTAAAAAATAAACTTTTTGGACTGTAAAACATCAGTCTGCTAGTGTAATCTAATTGCAGTTGCCTGCCTGCCAGCGTGTGTGCCAGGCTCACTTGCCAACTAGTGCCACAACTTATATCTGTTGTAACAGTAGTGTAAATTTAAAAAATATAACTTTTTTGACGGTGAAACATCAGCCTGCTAGTGTAATCTAATTGCAGTTGCCTGCCTGCCAGCGTGTGTGCCAGGCCCACTTGCTAAGTGCCACCACTCATATCTGTTTTAACAGTAGTGTAAATTTAAAAAAAAAAAACTTTTTGACTGTGAAACATCAGGTCTGCTAGTGTAATCCTAATTGCAGTTGCCTGCCTGCCAGCGTGGTGTGCCAGGCTCTCTTGCCAACTAGTGCCACAACTTATATCTGTTGTAACAGTAGTGTAAATTTAAAAAATATAACTTTTTGACGGTGAAACATCAGCCTGCTAGTGTAATCTAATTGCAGTTGCCTGCCTGCCAGCGTGTGTCAGGCCCACTTGCCAACTAGTGTCACCACTCATATCTGTTGTAACAGTAGTGTAAATGTAAAAAAAAAAAAACTTTTTTGACTGTGAAACATCAGTCTGCTAGTGTAATCTAATTGCAGTTGCCTGCCTGCCAGCGTGTTTCCAGCCCACTTCCAAAGTGCCACCACTAATATCTGTTATAACAGTAGTGTAAATTTAAAAAAAAAAAAAAACTTTTTGACTGTGAAACATCAGTCTGCTAGTGTAATCTAATTGCAGTTGCCTGCCCTGCCAGAGTGTGTGCCAGGGCCCACTTGCCAACTAGTGCCACCACTTATATCTGTTGTAACAGTAGTGTAAATTTAAAAAAATAAAACTTTTTTGAAGGTGAAACATCAGCCTGCTAGTGTAAACTAATTGCAGTTGCCTTCCTACCCAGCGTGTGTGCCTGGCCCACTTGCTAAGTGCCACCACTCATATCTGTTTTAACAGTAGTGTAAATTTAAAAAAAAAAAACTTTTTTGACTGTGAAACATCAGTCTGCTAGTGTAATCTAATTGCAGTTGCCTGCCTGCCAGCGTGGGTGTGCCAGGCCCACTTGCCAACTAGTGTCACCCACTCATATCTGTTGTAACAGTAGTGTACATGTAAAAAAAAAAACTTTTTTGACTGTGAAACATCAGTCTGCTAGTGTAACTAATTGCAGGTTGCCTGCCTGCCAGCGTGTGTGCCTGGCCCACTTGACAACTAGTGCCACCACTCATATCTGTTGTAACAGTAGTGTAAATTTTGTAAAAAAAAACTTTTTTGACTGTGAAACCATCAGTCTGCTAGTGTATCTAATTGCAGTTGCCCTGCCTGCCAGCGTGTGTGCCAGGCCCACTTGCCAACTAGTGCCACCACTCATATCTGTTGTAACAGTAGTGTAAATTTAAAAAAAAAAAAAAAACTTTTTTTGACTGTGAAACATCAGTCTGCATAGTGTAATCTAATTGCAGTTGCCTGCCAGCGTGTGTGCCAGGCCCCCTTGCCAACTAGTGCCAACCACTCATATCTGTTGTAACAGTAGTGTATTTTTTGTAAAAAAAAACTTTTTTGACTGTGAAACATCAGTCTGCTAGTGTAATCTAATAGCAGTTGCCTGCCTGCCAGCGTGTGTGCCAGGCCCACTTGCCAACTAGTGCCACCACTCATATCTATTGTAACAGTAGTGTAAAAAAATTAAAAAAAAACTTTTTTGACTGTGAAACATCAGTCTGCTAGTGTAATCTAATTGCAGTTGCCTGCCTGCCAGCTCGTTTTCGAGGCCCACTTCCAAAGAGCCACACTCATATCTGTTTATACAGTAGTGTAATTTTTTTAAAAAAAAAAAAACTTTTTGACTGTGAAACATCAGTCTCATAGTGTAATCTAATTGCAGTTTCCTGCCTGCCAGCGTGTGTGCAGTCCCACTTGCCAACTAGTGCCACCACTCATATCTGTTGTAACAGTAGTGTAAATTTAAAAAATAAACTTTTTGGACTGTAAAACATCAGTCTGCTAGTGTAATCTAATTGCAGTTGCCTGCCTGCCAGCGTGTGTGCCAGGCTCACCTTGCCAACTAGTGCCACAACTTATATCTGTTGTAACAGTAGGTGTAAATTTAAAAAATATAACTTTTTTGACGGTGAAACATCAGCCTGCTAGTGTAATCTAATTGCAGTTGCCCTGCCTGCCGCATGTGTGCCAGGCCCACTTGCTAAGTGCCACCACTCATATCTGTTTTTAACAGTAGTGTAAATTTAAAAATAAAAAACTTTTTTGATTGTGAAACATCAGTCTGCTAGTGTAATCTAATTGCAGTTGCCTGCCTGCCAGCGTGTGTGCCAGGCCCACTTGCCAACTAGTGTCACCACTCATATCTGTTGTAATAGTAGTGTAAAGATAAAAAAAAAAAACTTTTTTGACTGTGAAACATCAGTCTGCTAGTGTAATCTAATTGCAGTTGCCTGCCTGCCAGCGTGTGTGCCCGGCCACTTGCCACTAGTGCCACCACTCATATCTGTTGTAACAGTAGTGTAAATTTTGTAAAAAAAAAACTTTTTTGACTGTGAAACATCAGTCTGCTAGTGTAATCTAATTGCAGTTGCCTGCCTGCCAGCGTGTGTGCCAGGCCCACTTGCCAACTAGTGCCACCACTCATATCTGTTGTAACAGTAGTGTAAATTTAAAAAAAAAAAAAAAATTTGACTGTGAAACATCAGTCTGCTAGTGTAATCTAATTGCAGTTGCCTGCCTGCCAGCGTGTGTGCCCGGCACACTTGCCAACTAGTGCCACCACTCATAATCTGTTGTAACAGTAGTGTAAATTTTTGTAAAAAAAAAACTTTTTTGACTGTGAAACATCAGTCTGCTAGTGTAATCTAATTGCAGTTGCCTGCCAGCCAGCGTGTGCGCCAGGCCCACTTGCCAACTAGTGCCACCACTCATATCTGTTGTAACAGTAGTGTAAATTTAAAAAAAAAAAACTTTTTTGACTGTGAAACATCAGTCTGCTAGTGTAATCTAATTGCAGTTGCCTGCCTGCCAGCGTGTGTGCCAGGCCCCCTTGCCAACTACTAGCCACCACTCATATGTGTTTGTAACAGTAGTGTAAATTTTGTAAAAAAAAAAACTTTTTTGACTGTGAAACATCAGTCTGCTATGCCATGAAAGAGTGGACTTAAGGTGGTTGGATGTGCACCAAATATCTTTGTTGTTTTGTAATTATTTTGGTCACTTTGGTAGCACTCCCACAATATGTGTGTTAAGTTTAAACAGTCCTTTTGTGGTGTGCGTAACCAAAAAAAAACCTCTGTTGTATTTCTTAAATAGGGAGCTGACCAAATCCCTCCCCTTTGGTTACTGCACGCCACCCAGCCCAGGTGTGTTCCTGATAAATATACTTAATAAGCTAGAAAGCTTCACACTGTGTAGACATGACTTGCTGCAGTGTGGAAACTGGTTAGTATAGGACCGGTCTGATGTGGGACACCTTGTAAGTGGTAGACTGGCTTAGCAGAATATGATCATATTGTGTGACTAAGATCCCATTTCATTTAAAGGCATTTTTTAAAAAGCAAAAAAAAAAAAAAATTTTGCAGCATAAATATAAGTCAATACTATTGCAAGATGTTAATCTCAATTTTATTTGAACTATGTAAATATATTTAGCAGATAGAAGTATATTTGTTTTTGCAGCACAAATATAAGCTCATATTATTGTGAGATGTTTATCCCAATCTTATTAGAAGCTATGTAAGTATATTTGGCAGACAGAAGCATATACTCATATGCCATGAAAGAGTGGACTTAAGTGGTTGGATGTGCACCAAAATATCTTTTGTTGTTTTGCCAGGCCCACTTGCCAACTAGTGCCACCACTCATATATATTGTAACAGTAGTGTAAAAAATGTTTAAAAAACTTTTTTGACTGTGAAACATCCGTCTGCTAGTGTCATCTAATTGCAGTTGCCTGCCTGCCAGCGTGTTTGCCAGGCCCACTTCCAAAATGCCACCACTCATATCTGTTATAACAGTAGTGTAAATTTTTTTTTTTTTTAAAAACTTTTTTGACTGTGAAACATCAGTCTGCTAGTGTAATCTAATTGCAGGTTGCCTGCCTACCAGCTTGTGTGCCAGACTCACTTGCCAACTAGTGCCACAACTTATTTCTGTTGTAACAGTAGTGTAAATTTAAAAAAATAAAACTTTTTGGACTGTAAAACATCAGTCTGCTAGTGTAATCTAATAGCAGTTGCCTGCCTGCCTGCCAGAGTGTGTGCCAGACCCACTTGCTAAGTGCCATCACTCATATCTGTTTTAACAGTAGTGTAAATTTAAAAAAAAAAAACTTTTTTGATGGTGAATCATCAGCCTGCTAGTGTAATCTAATTGCAGTTGCCTGCCTGCCAGCGTGTGTGCCAGGCCCACTTGCTAAGTGCCACCACTCATATCTGTTTTAAAATTTGTGTAAATTTAAAAAAAAAAACTTTTTTGACTGTGAAACATCAGTCTGCTAGTGTAATCTAATTGCAGTTGCCTGCCTGCCAGCGTGTGTGCCAGGCCCACTTGCCAACTAGTGTCACCACTCATATCTGTTGTAACAGTAGTGTAAATGTAAAAAAAAAAAACTTTTTTGACTGTGAAACATCAGTCTGCTAGTGTAATCTAATTGCAGTTGCCTGCCTGCCAGCGGTTTGCCAGGCCCACTTCCAAGTGCCACCACTAATATCTGTTATAACAGTAGTGTAAATTTAAAAAAAAAAAAAAAACGTTTTTGACTGTGAAACATCAGTCTGCTTGTGTAATCTAATTGCAGTTGCCTGCCTGCCAGCGTGTTTGCCAGGCCCACTTCCAAAATGCCATCACTCATATCTGTTATAACAGTAGTGTAAATGTTTTTTTTTTAAAAAACTTTTTTGACTGTGAAACATCAGTCTGCTAGTGTAATCTAATTGCAGTTGCCTGCCTACCAGCTTGTGTGCCAGACTCACTTGCCAACTAGTGCCACAACTTATTTCTGTTGTAACAGTAGTGTAAATTTAAAAAAATAAAACTTTTTTGACTGTGAAACATCAGTCTGCTAGTGTAATCTAATTGCAGTTGCCTGCCTGCCAGCGTGTGTGCCAGGCCCACTTGCCAACTAGTGCCACCACTCATATCTGTTGTAACAGTAGTGTAAATTTAAAAAAAAAAAAAAACTTTTTTTTGACTGTGAAACATCAGTCTGCTAGTGTAATCTAATTGCAGTTGCCTGCCAGCGTGTGTGCCAGGGCCCCCTTGCCAACTAGTGCCACCACTCATATCTGTTGTAACAGTAGTGTATTTTTTGTAAAAAAAAACTTTTTTGACTGTGAAACATCAGTCTGCTAGTGTAATCTAATAGCAGTTGCCTGCCTGCCAGCGTGTGTGCCAGGCCCACTTGCCAACTAGTGCCACCACTCATATCTATTGTAACAGTAGTGTAAAAAAATTAAAAAAAAACTTTTTTGACTGTGAAACATCAGTCCTGCTAGTGTAATCTAATTGCAGTTGCCTGCCTGCCAGCTTGTTTTCAGGCCCACTTCCAAAGAGCCACCACTCATATCTGTTATAACAGTAGTGTAATTTTTTTTTTAAATAAAAAAAACTTTTTTGACTGTGAAACATCAGTCTCATAGTGTAATCTAATTGCAGTTTTCCTGCCTGCCAGCGTGTGTGCCAGTCCCCACTTGCCAACTAGTGCCACCACTCATATCTGTTGTAACAGTAGTGTAAATTTAAAAATAAACTTTTTGGACTGTAAAACATCAGTCTGCTAGTGTAATCTAATTGCAGTTGCCTGCCTGCCAGCGTGTGTCCCAGGCTCACTTGCCAACAAATGCCACAACTTATATCTGTTGTAACAGTAGTGTAAATTTAAAAAATATAACTTTTTTGACGGTGAAACATCAGCCTGCTATTGTACTCTAATTGCAGTTGCCTGCCTGCCAGCATGTGTTCCAGGCCCACTTGCTAAGTGCCACCACTCATATCTGTTTTAACAGTAGTGTAAATTTAAAAATAAAAAACTTTTTTGATTGTGAAACATCAGTCTGCTAGTGTAATCTAATTGCAGTTGCCTGCCTGCCAGCGTGTGTGCCAGGCCCACTTGCCAACTAGTGTCACCACTCATATCTGTTGTAATATTAGTGTAAATGTAAAAAAAAAAAACTTTTTTGACTGTGAAACATCAGTCTGCTAGTGTAATCTAATTGCAGTTGCCTGCCTGCCAGCGTGTGTGCCCGGCCCACTTGCCAACTAGTGCCACCACTCATATCTGTTGTAACAGTAGTGTAAATTTTGTAAAAAAAAACTTTTTTGACTGTGAAACATCAGTCTGCTAGTGTAATCTAATTGCAGTTGCCTGCCTGCCAGCGTGTGTGCCAGGCCCACTTGCCAACTAGTGCCACCACTCATATCTGTTGTAACAGTAGTGTAAATTTAAAAAAAAAAAAAATTTGACTGTGAAACATCAGTCTGCTAGTGTAATCTAATTGCAGTTGCCTGTCTGCCAGCGTGTGTGCCCGGCACACTTGCCAACTAGTGCCACCACTCATATCTTTGTAACAGTAGTGTAAATTTTGTAAAAAAAAAACTTTTTTGACTGTGAAACATCAGTCTGCTAGTGTAATCTAATTGCAGTTGCCTGCCAGCCAGCGTGTGCGCCAGGCCCACTTGCCAACTAGTGCCACCACTCATATCTGTTGTAACAGTAGTGTAAATTTAAAAAAAAAAAAACTTTTTTGACTGTGAAACATCAGTCTGCTAGTGTAATCTAATTGCAGTTGCCTGCCTGCCAGCGTGTGTGCCAGGCCCCCTTGCCAACTACTGCCACCACTCATATCTGTTGTAACAGTAGTGTAAATTTTGTAAAAAAAAAAAATTTTTTGACTGTGAAACATCAGTCTGCTAGTGTAATCTAATTGCAGTTGCCTGCCTGCCAGCTTGTGTGCCAGGCCCACTTCCAAAATGCCACCACTCATATCTGTTATAACAGTAGTGTAAATTTTTAAAAAAAAAAAACTTTTTTGACTGTGAAACATCAGTCTGCTATGCCATGAAAGAGTGGACTTAAGTGTCTGGATGTGCACCAAAATATATTTTGTTGTTTTGTAATTATTTTGGTCACTTTGGTAGCACTCCCACAATATGTGTGTTAAGTTTAAACAGTCCTTTTGTGGTGTGCGTAACCAAAAAAAAACCTCTGTTGTATTTCTTAAATAGGGAGCTGACCAAATCCCTCCCCTTTGGTTACTGCACGCCACCCAGCCCCAGGTGTGTTCCTGATAAATATACTTAATAAGCTAGAAAGCTTCACACTGTGTAGACATGACTTGCTGCAGTGTGGAAACTGGTTAGTATAGGACCGGTCTGATGTGGGACACCTTGTAAGTGGTAGACTGGCTTAGCAGAATATGATCATATTGTGTGACTAAGATCCCATTTCATTTAAAGGCATTTTTTAAAAAGCAAAAAAAAAATAAAAAATTTTGCAGCATAAATATGTCAATACTATTGCAAGATGTTAATCTCAATTTTATTTGAACTATGTAAATTATATTAGCAGATAGAAGTATATTTGTTTTTGCAGCACAAATATAAGCTCATATTATTGTGAGATGTTTATCCCAATCTTATTAGAAGCTATGTAAGTATATTTGGCAGACAGAAGCATATACTCATATGCCATGAAAGAGTGGACTTAAGTGGTTGGATGTGCACCAAAATATCTTTTGTTGTTTTGCCAGGCCCACTTGCCAACTAGTGCCACCACTCATATATATTGTAACAGTAGTGTAAAAAATGTTTAAAAAACTTTTTTGACTGTGAAACATCCGTCTGCTAGTGTCATCTAATTGCAGTTGCCTGCCTGCCAGCGTGTTTGCCAGGCCCACTTCCAAAATGCCACCACTCATATCTGTTATAACAGTAGTGTAATTTTTTTTTTTTAAAAAAAACTTTTTTGACTGTGAAACATCAGTCTGCTAGTGTAATCTAATTGCAGTTGCCTGCCTACCAGCTTGTGTGCCAGACTCACTTGCCAACTAGTGCCACAACTTATTTCTGTTGTAACAGTAGTGTAAATTTAAAAAAATAAAACTTTTTGGACTGTAAAACATCAGTCTGCTAGTGTAATCTAATTGCAGTTGCCTGCCTGCCAGCGTGTGTGCCAGGCCCACTTGCTAAGTGCCACCACTCATATCTGTTTTAACAGTAGTGTAAATTTAAAAAAAAAACTTTTTTGACTGTGAAACATCAGTCTGCTAGTGTAATCTAATTGCAGTTGCCTGCCTGCCAGCGTGTGTGCCAGGCCCACTTGCCAACTAGTGTCACCACTCATATCTGTTGTAACAGTAGTGTAAATGTAAAAAAAAAAAAACTTTTTTGACTGTGAAACATCAGTCTGCTAGTGTAATCTAATTGCAGTTGCCTGCCTGCCAGCGTGTGTGCCCGGCCCCACTTGCCAACTAGTGCCACCACTCATATCTGTTGTAACAGTAGTGTAAATTTTGTAAAAAAAAACTTTTTTGACTGTGAAACATCAGTCTGCTAGTGTAATCTAATTGCAGTTGCCTGCCTGCCAGCGTGTGTGCCAGGCCCACTTGCCAACTAGTGCCACCACTCATATCTGTTGTAACAGTAGTGTAAATTTAAAAAAAAAAAAAATTTGACTGTGAAACATCAGTCTGCTAGTGTAATCTAATTGCAGTTGCCTGTCTGCCAGCGTGTGTGCCCGGCACACTTGCCAACTAGTGCCACCACTCATATCTGTTGTAACAGTAGTGTAAATTTTGTAAAAAAAAAAACTTTTTTGACTGTGAAACATCAGTCTGCTAGTGTAATCTAATTGCAGTTGCCTGCCAGCCAGCGTGTGCGCCAGGCCCACTTGCCAACTAGTGCCACCACTCATATCTGTTGTAACAGTAGTGTAAATTTAAAAAAAAAAACTTTTTTGACTGTGAAACATCAGTCTGCTAGTGTAATCTAATTGCAGTTGCCTGCCTGCCAGCGTGTGTGCCAGGCCCCCTTGCCAACTACTGCCACCACTCATATCTGTTGTAACAGTAGTGTAAATTTTGTAAAAAAAAAACTTTTTTGACTGTGAAACATCAGTCTGCTAGTGTAATCTAATTGCAGTTGCCTGCCTGCCAGCTTGTGTGCCAGGCCCACTTCCAAAATGCCACCACTCATATCTGTTATAACAGTAGTGTAAATTTAAAAAAAAAAAAAACTTTTTTGACTGTGAAACATCAGTCTGCTATGCCATGAAAGAGTGGACTTAAGTGGTTGGATGTGCACCAAAATATCTTTTGTTGTTTTGTAATTATTTTGGTCACTTTGGTAGCACTCCCACAATATGTGTGTTAAGTTTAAACAGTCCTTTTGTGGTGTGCGTAACCAAAAAAAACCTCTGTTGTATTTCTTAAATAGGGAGCTGACCAAATCCCTCCCCTTTGGTTACTGCACGCCACCCAGCCCAGGTGTGTTCCTGATAAATATACTTAATAAGCTAGAAAGCTTCACACTGTGTAGACATGACTTGCTGCAGTGTGGAAACTGGTTAGTATAGGACCGGTCTGATGTGGGACACCTTGTAAGTGGTAGACTGGCTTAGCAGAATATGATCATATTGTGTGACCTAAGATCCCATTTCATTTAAAGGCATTTTTTAAAAAGCAAAAAAAAAAAAAAAAATGTTGCAGCATAAATATGTCAATACTATTGCAAGATGTTAATCTCAATTTTATTTGAACTATGTAAATATATTTAGCAGATAGAAGTATATTTGTTTTTGCAGCACAAATATAAGCTCATATTATTGTGAGATGTTTATCCCAATCTTATTAGAAGCTATGTAAGTATATTTGGCAGACAGAAGCATATACTCATATGCCATGAAAGAGTGGACTTAAGTGGTTGGATGTGCACCAAAATATCTTTTGTTGTTTTGCCAGGCCCACTTGCCAACTAGTGCCACCACTCATATATATTGTAACAGTAGTGTAAAAAATGTTTAAAAAACTTTTTTGACTGTGAAACATCCGTCTGCTAGTGTCATCTAATTGCAGTTGCCTGCCTGCCAGCGTGTTTGCCAGGCCCACTTCCAAAATGCCACCACTCATATCTGTTATAACAGTAGTGTAAATTTTTTTTTTAAAAAAACTTTTTTGACTGTGAAACATCAGTCTGCTAGTGTAATCTAATTGCAGTTGCCTGCCTACCAGCTTGTGTGCCAGACTCACTTGCCAACTAGTGCCACAACTTATTTCTGTTGTAACAGTAGTGTAAATTTAAAAAAATAAAACTTTTTGGACTGTAAAACATCAGTCTGCTAGTGTAATCTAATTGCAGTTGCCTGCCTGCCAGCGTGTTTGCCAGGCCCACTTCCAAAGTGCCACCACTAATATCTGTTATAACAGTAGTGTAAATTTAAAAAAAAAAAAAACTTTTTTGACTGTGAAACATCAGTCTGCTTGTGTAATCTAATTGCAGTTGCCTGCCTGCCAGAGTGTGTGCCAGGCCCACTTGCCAACTAGTGCCACCACTTATATCTGTTGTAACAGTAGTGTAAATTTAAAAAAATAAAACTTTTTTGAAGGTGAAACATCAGCCTGCTAGTGTAATCTAATTGCAGTTGCCTTCCTACCAGCGTGTGTGCCAGGCCCCACTTGCCAACTAGTGCCACCACTCATATCTGTTGTAACAGTAGTGTAAATTTAAAAAAAAAAAAAAAACTTTTTTTGACTGTGAAACATCAGTCTGCTAGTGTAATCTAATTGCAGTTGCCTGCCAGCGTGTGTGCCAGGCCCCCTTGCCAACTAGTGCCACCACTCATATCTGTTGTAACAGTAGTGTATTTTTTGTAAAAAAAAACTTTTTTGACTGTGAAACATCAGTCTGCTAGTGTAATCTAATAGCAGTTGCCTGCCTGCCAGCGTGTGTGCCAGGCCCACTTGCCAACTAGTGCCACCACTCATATCTATTGTAACAGTAGTGTAAAAAAATTAAAAAAAAACTTTTTTGACTGTGAAACATCAGTCTGCTAGTGTAATCTAATTGCAGTTGCCTGCCTGCCAGCTTGTTTTCCAGGCCCACTTCCAAAGAGCCACCACTCATATCTGTTATAACAGTAGTGTAATTTTTTTTTAAAAAAAAAAAAACTTTTTTGACTGTGAAACATCAGTCTCATAGTGTAATCTAATTGCAGTTTCCTGCCTGCCAGCGTGTGTGCCAGTCCCACTTGCCAACTAGTGCCACCACTCATATCTGTTGTAACAGTAGTGTAAATTTAAAAAATAAACTTTTTGGACTGTAAAACATCAGTCTGCTAGTGTAATCTAATTGCAGTTGCCTGCCTGCCAGCGTGTGTCCCAGGCTCACTTGCCAACTAGTGCCACAACTTATATCTGTTGTAACAGTAGTGTAAATTTAAAAAATATAACTTTTTTGACGGTGAAACATCAGCCTGCTAGTGTAATCTAATTGCAGTTGCCTGCCTGCCAGCATGTGTGCCAGGCCCACTTGCTAAGTGCCACCACTCATATCTGTTTTAACAGTAGTGTAAATTTAAAAATAAAAAACTTTTTTGATTGTGAAACATCAGTCTGCTAGTGTAATCTAATTGCAGTTGCCTGCCTGCCAGCGTGTGTGCCAGGCCCACTTGCCAACTAGTGTCACCACTCATATCTGTTGTAATAGTAGTGTAAATGTAAAAAAAAAAAACTTTTTTGACTGTGAAACATCAGTCTGCTAGTGTAATCTAATTGCAGTTGCCTGCCTGCCAGCGTGTGTGCCCGGCCCACTTGCCAACTAGTGCCACCACTCATATCTGTTGTAACAGTAGTGTAAATTTTGTAAAAAAAAACTTTTTTGACTGTGAAACATCAGTCTGCTAGTGTAATCTAATTGCAGTTGCCTGCCTGCCAGCGTGTGTGCCAGGCCCACTTGCCAACTAGTGCCACCACTCATATCTGTTGTAACAGTAGTGTAAATTTAAAAAAAAAAAAAATTTGACTGTGAAACATCAGTCTGCTAGTGTAATCTAATTGCAGTTGCCTGTCTGCCAGCGTGTGTGCCCGGCACACTTGCCAACTAGTGCCACCACTCATATCTGTTGTAACAGTAGTGTAAATTTTGTAAAAAAAAAACTTTTTTGACTGTGAAACATCAGTCTGCTAGTGTAATCTAATTGCAGTTGCCTGCCAGCCAGCGTGTGCGCCAGGCCCACTTGCCAACTAGTGCCACCACTCATATCTGTTGTAACAGTAGTGTAAATTTAAAAAAAAAAAAACTTTTTTGACTGTGAAACATCAGTCTGCTAGTGTAATCTAATTGCAGTTGCCTGCCTGCCAGCTTGTGTGCCAGGCCCACTTCCAAAATGCCACCACTCATATCTGTTATAACAGTAGTGTAAATTTTTTTAAAAAAAAAACTTTTTTGACTGTGAAACATCAGTCTGCTATGCCATGAAAGAGTGGATTTAAGTGGTTGGATGTGCACCAAAATATCTTTTGTTGTTTTGTAATTATTTTGGTCACTTTGGTAGCACTCCCACAATATGTGTGTTAAGTTTAAACAGTCCTTTTGTGGTGTGCGTAACCAAAAAAAACCTCTGTTGTATTTCTTAAATAGGGAGCTGACCAAATCCCTCCCCTTTGGTTACTGCACGCCACCCAGCCCAGGTGTGTTCCTGATAAATATACTTAATAAGCTAGAAAGCTTCACACTGTGTAGACATGACTTGCTGCAGTGTGGAAACTGGTTAGTATAGGACCGGTCTGATGTGGGACACCTTGTAAGTGGTAGACTGGCTTAGCAGAATATGATCATATTGTGTGACTAAGATCCCATTTCATTTAAAGGCATTTTTTAAAAAGCAAAAAAAAAAAAAAATTTGCAGCATAAATATAAGTCAATACTATTGCAAGATGTTAATCTCAATTTTATTTGAACTATGTAAATATATTTAGCAGATAGAAGTATATTTGTTTTTGCAGCACAAATATAAGCTCATATTATTGTGAGATGTTATCCCAATCTTATTAGAAGCTATGTAAGTATATTTGGCAGACAGAAGCATATACTCATATGCCATGAAAGAGTGGACTTAAGTGGTTGGATGTGCACCAAAATATCTTTTGTTGTTTTGCCAGGCCCACTTGCCAACTAGTGCCACCACTCATATATATTGTAACAGTAGTGTAAAAAATGTTTAAAAAACTTTTTTGACTGTGAAACATCCGTCTGCTAGTGTAATCTAATTGCAGTTGCCTGCCTGCCAGAGTGTGTGCCAGACCCACTTGCTAAGTGCCACCACTCATATCTGTTTTAACAGTAGTGTAAATTTAAAAAAAAAAACTTTTTTGACTGTGAAACATCAGTCTGCTAGTGTAATCTAATTGCAGTTGCCTGCCTGCCAGCATGTGTGCCAGGCCCACTTGCCAACTAGTGTCACCACTCATATCTGTTGTAACAGTAGTGTAAATGTAAAAAAAAAAAACTTTTTTGACTGTGAAACATCAGTCTGCTAGTGTAATCTAATAGCAGTTGCCTGCCTGCCAGCGTGTGTGCCAGGCCCACTTGCCAACTAGTGCCACCACTCATATCTGTTGTAACAGTAGTGTAAATTTAAAAAAAAAAACTTTTTTGACTGTGAAACATCAGTCTGCTAGTGTAATCTAATTGCATTTGCCTGCCTGCCAACATGTGTGCCCTGCCCACTTGCCCAGTGCCACCACTCGTATCTGGTGTAACAGTAGTGTAAATAATTAAAAAAAATAAACTTTTTTGACTGTGAAACATCAGTCTGCTAGTGTAATCTAATTGCAGTTGCCTGCCTGCCAGCGTGTTTGCCAGGCCCACTTCCAAAATGCCACCACTCATATCTGTTATAACAGTAGTGTAAATGTTTTTTTTTTAAAAAACTTTTTTGACTGTGAAACATCAGTCTGCTAGTGTAATCTAATTGCAGTTGCCTGCCTACCAGCTTGTGTGCCAGACTCACTTGCCAACTAGTGCCACAACTTATATCTGTTGTAACAGTAGTGTAAATTTAAAAAAATAAAACTTTTTGGACTGTAAAACATCAGTCTGCTAGTGTAATCTAATTGCAGTTGCCTGCCTGCCAGAGTGTGTGCCAGACCCACTTGCTAAGTGCCACCACTCATATCTGTTTTAACAGTAGTGTAAATTTAAAAAAAAAAACTTTTTTGACTGTGAAACATCAGTCTGCTAGTGTAATCTAATTGCAGTTGCCTGCCTGCCAGCGTGTGTGCCAGGCCCACTTGCCCAGTGCCACCACTCATATCTGGTGTAACAGTAGTGTAAATGTAAAAAAAAAACTTTTTTGACTGTGAAACATCAGTCTGCTAGTGTAATCTAATAGCAGTTGCCTGCCTGCCAGCGTGTGTGCCAGGCCCACTTGCCAACTAGTGCCACCACTCATATCTGTTGTAACAGTAGTGTAAATTTTGTAAAAAAATAACTTTTTTGACTGTGAAACATCAGTCTGCTAGTGTAATCTAATAGCAGTTGCCTGCCTGCAAGCGTGTGAGCCAGGTCCACTTGCCAACTAGTGTCACCACTCATATCTATTGTAACAGTAGTGTAAATAATGTTTAAAAAAACTTTTTTGACTGTGAAACATCAGTCTGCTAGTGTAATCTAATTGCAGTTGCCTGCTTGCCAGCGTGTTTGCCAGGCCCACTTCCAAAATTCCACCACTCATATCTGTTATAACAGTAGTGTAAACTTTTTTTAAAAAAAAAACTTTTTTGACTGTGAAACATCAGTCAGCTAGTGTGATCTAATTTCAGTTGCCTGCCTGCCAGCGTGAGTGCCAGGCCCACTTGCCAACTAGTGCCACCACTCATATCTGTTGTAACAGTAGTGTAAATTTAAAAAAACAAAACTTTTTTGACTGTGAAACATCAGTCTGCTAGTGTAATCTAATTGCAGTTGCCTGCCTGCCAGCGTGTGTGCCAGGCCCACTTGCCAACTAGTGTCACCACTCATATCTGGTGTAACAGTAGTGTAAATTTAAAAAAACAAAACTTTTTTGACTGTGAAACATCAGTCTGCTAGTGTAATCTAATTGCATTTGCCTGCCTGCCAACATGTGTGCCCTGCCCACTTGCCCAGTGCCACCACTCATATCTGGTGTAACAGTAGTGTAAATAATTTTAAAAAATAAACTTTTTTGACTGTGAAACGTCAGTCTGCTAGTGTAATCTAATAGCAGTTGCCTGCCTGCCAGCATGTGTGCCAGGCCCACTTGCCAACTAGTGCCAACTCTCATATCTGTTGTAACAGTAGTGTAATTTAAAAAAAAAAAAAACTTTTTTGACTGTGAAACATCAGTCTGCTAGTGTAATCTAATTGCATTTGCCTGCCTGCCAACTTGTGTGCCCTGCCCACTTGCCCAGTGCCACCACTCATATCTGGTGTAACAGTAGTGTAAATAATTTAAAAAAATAAACTTTTTTGACTGTGAAACATCAGTCTGCTAGTGTAATCTCATTGCAGTTGCCTGCCTGCTAGCGTGTGTGCCAGGCCCACTTGCCAACTAGTGCCACCACTCATATCTGTTGTAACAGTAGTGTAAAT
Source organism: Bombina bombina (assembly GCF_027579735.1). Classification (NCBI taxonomy): domain Eukaryota; kingdom Metazoa; phylum Chordata; class Amphibia; order Anura; family Bombinatoridae; genus Bombina; species Bombina bombina. The sequence continues at coordinate 1,259,997,299 of NC_069501.1, read as the reverse complement.
TTTGTAAAAAAATAACTTTTTTGACTGTGAAACATCAGTCTGCTAGTGTAATCTAATAGCAGTTGCCTGCCTGCAAGCGTGTGAGCCAGGTCCACTTGCCAACTAGTGTCACCACTCATATCTATTGTAACAGTAGTGTAAAAAATGTTTAAAAAAACTTTTTTGACTGTGAAACATCAGTCTGCTAGTGTAATCTAATTGCAGTTGCCTGCCTGCCAGCGTGTTTGCCAGGCCCACTTCCAAAATGCCACAACTCATATCTGTTATAACAGTAGTGTAAACTTTTTTTTAAAAAAAAACTTTTTTGACTGTGAAACATCAGTCTGCTAGTGTAATCTAATAGCAGTTGCCTGCCTGCCAGCGTGTGTGCCAGACTCACTTGCCAACTAGTGTCACCACTCATATCTGTTGTAACAGTAGTGTAAATGTAAAAAAAAAAACTTTTTTGACTGTGAAACATCAGTCTGCTAGTGTAATCTAATTGCATTTGCCTGCCTGCCAACATGTGTGCCCTGCCCACTTGCCCATTGCCACCACTCATATCTGGTGTAACAGTAGTGTAAATAATTTAAAAAAATAAACTTTTTTGACTGTGAAACGTCAGTCTGCTAGTGTAATCTCATTGCAGTTGCCTGCCTGCCAGCATGTGTGCCAGGCCCACTTGCCAACTAGTGCCAACTCTCATATCTGTTGTAACAGTAGTGTAATTTAAAAAAAAAAAAAACTTTTTTGACTGTGAAACATCAGTCTGCTAGTGTAATCTAATTGCATTTGCCTGCCTGCCAACTTGTGTGCCCTGCCCACTTGCCCAGTGCCACCACTCATATCTGGTGTAACAGTAGTGTAAATAATTTAAAAAAATAAACTTTTTTGACTGTGAAACATCAGTCTGCTAGTGTAATCTCATTGCAGTTGCCTGCCTGCTAGCGTGTGTGCCAGGCCCACTTGCCAACTAGTGCCACCACTCATATCTGTTGTAACAGTAGTGTAAATTTTGTAAAAAAATAACTTTTTTGACTGTGAAACATCAGTCTGCTAGTGTAATCTAATAGCAGTTGCCTGCCTGCAAGCGTGTGAGCCAGGTCCACTTGCCAACTAGTGTCACCACTCATATCTATTGTAACAGTAGTGTAAAAAATGTTTAAAAAAACTTTTTTGACTGTGAAACATCAGTCTGCTAGTGTAATCTAATTGCAGTTGCCTGCCTGCCAGCGTGTTTGCCAGGCCCACTTCCAAAATGCCACAACTCATATCTGTTATAACAGTAGTGTAAACTTTTTTTTAAAAAAAAACTTTTTTTGACTGTGAAACATCAGTCTGCTAGTGTAATCTAATAGCAGTTGCCTGCCTGCCAGCGTGTGTGCCAGACTCACTTGCCAACTAGTGTCACCACTCATATCTGTTGTAACAGTAGTGTAAATGTAAAAAAAAAAACTTTTTTGACTGTGAAACATCAGTCTGCTAGTGTAATCTAATTGCATTTGCCTGCCTGCCAACATGTGTGCCCTGCCCACTTGCCCATTGCCACCACTCATATCTGGTGTAACAGTAGTGTAAATAATTTAAAAAAATAAACTTTTTTGACTGTGAAACGTCAGTCTGCTAGTGTAATCTCATTGCAGTTGCCTGCCTGCCAGCATGTGTGCCAGGCCCACTTGCCAACTAGTGTCACCACTCATATCTGTTGTAACAGTAGTGTAAATTTTGTAAAAAAATAACTTTTTTGACTGTGAAACATCAGTCTGCTAGTGTAATCTAATAGCAGTTGCCTGCCTGCAAGCGTGTGAGCCAGGTCCACTTGCCAACTAGTGTCACCACTCATATCTGTTGTAACAGTAGTGTAAATTTAAAAAAAAACTTTTTTGACTGTTAAACATCAGTCTGCTAGTGTAATCTAATAGCAGTTGCCTGCCTGCCAGCGTGTTTGCCAGGCCCACTTGCCAACTAGTGCCACCACTCATATTTGTTGTAACAGTAGTGTAAATTTTGTAAAAAAATAACTTTTTTGACTGTGAAACATCAGTCTGCTAGTGTAATCTAATAGCAGTTGCCTGCCTGCAAGCGTGTGAGCCAGGTCCACTTGCCAACTAGTGTCACCACTCATATCTATTGTAACAGTAGTGTAAAAAATGTTTAAAAAAACTTTTTTGACTGTGAAACATCAGTCTGCTAGTGTAATCTAATTGCAGTTGCCTGCCTGCCAGCGTGTTTGCCAGGCCTACTTCCAAAATGCCACCACTCATATCTGTTATAACAGTAGTGTAAATTTTTTTTTAAAAAAAAAACTTTTTTGACTGTGAAACATCAGTCTGCTAGTGTAATCTAATTGCAGTTGCCTGCCTGCCAGCGTGTTTGCCAGGCCCACTTGCCAACTAGTGTCACCACTCATATCTGTTGTAACAGTAGTGTAAATTTTGCAAAAAAATAACTTTTTTGACTGTGAAACATCAGTCTGCTAGTGTAATCTAATAGCAGTTGCCTGCCTGCAAGCGTGTGAGCCAGGTCCACTTGCCAACTAGTGTCACCACTCATATCTGTTGTAACAGTAGTGTAAATTTAAAAAAAAAACTTTTTTGACTGTTAAACATCAGTCTGCTAGTGTAATCTAATAGCAGTTGCCTGCCTGCCAGCGTGTTTGCCAGGCCCACTTGCCAACTAGTGCCACCACTCATATCTGTTGTAACAGTAGTGTAAATTTTGTAAAAAAAAACTTTTTTGACTGTGAAACATCAGTCTGCTAGTGTAATCTAATAGCAGTTGCCTGCCTGCCAGCGTGTGTGCCAGGCCCACTTGCCAACTAGAGCCATTACTCATATCTGTTGTAACATTAGTGTAAATTTAAAAAAAAAAAACTTTTTTGACTGTGAAACATCAGTCTGCTAGTGTAATCTAATTGCAGTTGCCTGCCTGCCAGCGTGTGTGCCAGGCCCCCTTGCCAACTACTGCCACCACTCATATCTGTTGTAACAGTAGTGTAAATTTTTTAAAAAAAAAAACTTTTTTGACTGTGAAACATCAGTCTGCTAGTGTAATCTAATTGCAGTTGCCTGCCTGCCAGCGTGTTTGCCAGGCCCCCTTGCCAACTACTGCCACCACTCATATCTGTTGTAACAGTAGTGTAAATTTAAAAAAAAAAACTTTTTTGACTGTTAAACATCAGTCTGCTAGTGTAATCTAATAACAGTTGCCTGCCTGCCAGCGTGTGTGCCAGGCCCACTTGCCAACTAGTGTCACCACTCATATCTGTTGTAACAGTGGTGTAAATTTAAAAAAAAAACTTTTTTGACTGTTAAACATCAGTCTGCTAGTGTAATCTAATAACAGTTGCCTGCCTGCCAGCGTGTTTGCCAGGCCCTCTTGCCAACTAGTGCCACCACTCATATCTGTTGTAACAGTAGTGTAAATTTTGTAAAAAAAAAAACTTTTTTGACTGTGAAACATCAGTCTGCTAGTGTAATCTAATTGCAGTTGCCTGCCTGCCAGAGTGTGTGCCAGGCCCCCTTGCCAACTACTGCCACCACTCATATCTGTTGTAACAGTAGTGTAAATTTTGTAAAAAAAAAATTTTTTGACTGTGAAACATTAGTCTGCTAGTGTAATCTAATTGCAGTTGCCTGCCTGCCAGCGTGTGTGCCAGGCCCACTTGCCAACTAGTGCCACCACTCATATCTGTTGTAACAGTAGTGTAATTAAAAAAAAAAAACTTTTTTGACTGTGAAACATCAGTCTGCTAGTGTAATCTAATTGCAGTTGCCTGCCTGCCAGCGTGTGTGCCAGGCCCCCTTGCCAACTACTGCCACCACTCATATCTGTTGTAACAGTAGTGTAAATTTTGTAAAAAAAAATACTTTTTGACTGTGAAACATCCGTCTGCTAGTGTAATCTAATAGCAGTTGCCTGCCTGCCAGCGTGTGTGCCAGGCCCACTTCCAAAATGCCACCACTCATATCTGTTATAACAGTAGTGTAAAAAATTTTTTTTAAAAAAAACTTTTTTGACTGTGAAACATCAGTCTGCTATGCCATGAAAGAGTGGACTTAAGTGGTTGGATGTGCACCAAAATATCTTTTGTTGTTTTGTAATTATTTTGGTCACTTTGGTAGCACTCCCACAATATGTGTGTTAAGTTTAAACAGTCCTTTTGTGGTGTGCGTAACCAAAAAAAACCTCTGTTGTATTTCTTAAATAGGGAGCTGACCAAATCCCTCCCCTTTGGTTACTGCACGCCACCCAGCCCAGGTGTGTTCCTGATAAATATACTTAATAAGCTAGAAAGCTTCACACTGTGTAGACATGACTTGCTGCAGTGTGGAAACTGGTTAGTATAGGACCGGTCTGATGTGGGACACCTTGTAAGTGGTAGACTGGCTTAGCAGAATATGATCATATTGTGTGACTAAGATCCCATTTCATTTAAAGGCATTTTTTAAAAAGAAAAAAAAAAAAAATTTGCAGCATAAATATAAGTCAATACTATTGCAAGATGTTAATCTCAATTTTATTTGAACTATGTAAATATATTTAGCAGATAGAAGTATATTTGTTTTTGCAGCACAAATATAAGCTCATATTATTGTGAGATGTTTATCCCAATCTTATTAGAAGCTATGTAAGTATATTTGGCAGACAGAAGCATATACTCATATGCCATGAAAGAGTGGTTGGATGTGCACCAAAATATCTTTTGTTCTTTTGCCAGGCCCACTTGCCAACTAGTGTCACCACTCATATCTATTGTAACAGTAGTGTAAAAAATGTTTAAAAAAACTTTTTTGACTGTGAAACATCAGTCTGCTAGTGTAATCTAATTGCAGTTGTCTGCCTGCCAGCGTGTGTGCCAGACTCACTTGCCAACTAGTGCCAAAACTTATATCTGTTGTAACAGTAGTGTAAATTTAAAAAAATAAAACTTTTTTGACGGTGAAACATCAGCCTGCTAGTGTAATCTAATTGCAGTTGCCTGCCTGCCAGTGTGTGTGCCAGGCCCACTTGCTAAGTGCCACCACTCATATCTGTTTTAACAGTAGTGTAAATTTAAAAAAAAAAAAAAACTTTTTTGACTGTGAAACATCAGTCTGCTAGTGTAATCTAATTGCAGTTGCCTGCCTGCCAGCGTGTGTGCCAGGCCCACTTGCCAACTAGTGTCACCACTCATATCTGTTGTAACAGTAGTGTAAATGTAAAAAAAAAAACTTTTTTGACTGTGAAACATCAGTCTGCTAGTGTAATCTAATTGCAGTTGCCTGCCTGCCAGCGTGTGTGCCTGGCCCACTTGCTAAGTGCCACCACTGATATCTGTTTTAACAGTAGTGTAAATTTAAAAAAAAAAAAAAACTTTTTTGACTGTGAAACATCAGTCTGCTAGTGTAATCTAATAGCAGTTGCCTGCCTGCCAGCGTGTGTGCCATGCCCACTTGCCAACTAGTGCCACCACTCATATCTGTTGTAACAGTAGTGTAAATTTTGTAAAAAAATAACTTTTTTGACTGTGAAACATCAGTCTGCTAGTGTAATCTAATAGCAGTTGCCTGCCTGCAAGCGTGTGAGCCAGGTCCACTTGCCAACTAGTGTCACCACTCATATCTATTGTAACAGTAGTGTAAAAAATGTTTAAAAAAAACTTTTTTGACAGTGAAACATCAGTCTGCTAGTGTAATCTAATTGCAGTTGCCTGCCTGCCAGCTTGTTTGCCAGGCCCACTTCCAAAATGCCACCACTCATATCTGTTATAACAGTAGTGTAAACTTTTTAAAAAAAAAAAAAACTTTTTTGACTGTGAAACATCAGTCTGCTAGTGTAATCTAATTGCAGTTGCCTGCCTGCCAGCGTGTGTGCCAGGCTCACTTGCCAACTAGTGCCACAACTTATATCTGCTGTAACAGTAGTGTAAATTTAAAAAAATAAAACTTTTCGGACTGTAAAACATCAGTCTGCTAGTGTAATCTAATTGCAGTTGCCTGCCTGCCAGCGTGTGTGCCAGGCCCACTTGTCAACTAGTGTCACCACTCATATCTGTTGTAACAGTAGTGTAAATTTTGTAAAAAAATAACTTTTTTGACTGTGAAACATCAGTCTGCTAGTGTAATCTAATAGCAGTTGCCTGCCTGCAAGCGTGTGAGCCAGGTCCACTTGCCAACTAGTGTCACCACTCATATCTGTTATAACAGTAGTGTAAATTTAAAAAAAAAACTTTTTTGACTGTGAAACATCAGTCTGCTAGTGTAATCTAATTGCAGTTTCCTGCCTGCCAGCGTGTGTGCCAGGCCCACTTGCCAACTAGTGCCACCACTCATATCTGTTGTAACAGTAGTGTAAATTTAAAAAAACAAAACTTTTTTGACTGTGAAACATCAGTCTGCTAGTGTAATCTAATTGCAGTTGCCTGCCTGCCAGCGTGTGTGCCAGGCCCACTTGCCAACTAGTGTCACCACTCATATCTGTTGTAACAGTAGTGTAAATGTAAAAAAAAAACCTTTTTTGACTGTGAAACATCAGTCTGCTAGTGTAATCTAATTGCATTTGCCTGCCTGCCAACGTGTGTGCCCTGCCCACTTGCCCAGTGCCACCACTCATATCTGGTGTAACAGTAGTGTAAATAATTTAAAAAAATAAACTTTTTTGACTGTGAAACGTCAGTCTGCTAGTGTAATCTAATAGCAGTTGCCTGCCTGCCAGCATGTGTGCCAGGCCCACTTGCCAACTAGTGCCAACTCTCATATCTGTTGTAACAGTAGTGTAATTTAAAAAAAAAAAAAAACTTTTTTGACTGTGAAACATGTCTGCTAGTGTTATATAATTGCATTTGCCTGCCTGCCAACTTGTGTGCCCTGCCCACTTGCCCAGTGCCACCACTCATATCTGGTGTAACAGTAGTGTAAATAATTAAAAAAAATAAACTTTTTTGACTGTGAAACATCAGTCTGCTAGTGTAATCTCATTGCAGTTGCCTGCCTGCTAGCGTGTGTGCCAGGCCCACTTGCCAACTAGTGCCACCACTCATATCTGTTGTAACAGTAGTGTAAATTTTGTAAAAAAATAACTTTTTTGACTGTGAAACATCAGTCTGCTAGTGTAATCTAATAGCAGTTGCCTGCCTGCAAGCGTGTGAGCCAGGTCCACTTGCCAACTAGTGTCACCACTCATATCTATTGTAACAGTAGTGTAAAAAATGTTTAAAAAAACTTTTTTGACTGTGAAACATCAGTCTGCTAGTGTAATCTAATTGCAGTTGCCTGCCTGCCAGCGTGTTTGCCAGGCCCACTTCCAAAATGCCACCACTCATATCTGTTATAACAGTAGTGTAAACTTTTTTTTAAAAAAAAACTTTTTTGACTGTGAAACATCAGTCTGCTAGTGTAATCTAATTGCAGTTGCCTGCCTGCCAGCGTGTGTGCCAGGCTCACTTGCCAACTAGTTCCACAACTTATATCTGTTGTAACAGTAGTGTAAATTTAAAAAAATAAAACTTTTTGGACTGTAAAACATCAGTCTGCTAGTGTAATCTAATTGCAGTTGCCTGCCTGCCAGCGTGTGTGCCAGGCCCACTTGCCAACTAGTGTCACCACTCATATCTGTTGTAACAGTAGTGTAAATTTTGTAAAAAAATAACTTTTTTGACTGTGAAACATCAGTCTGCTAGTGTAATCTAATAGCAGTTGCCTGCCTGCAAGCGTGTGAGCCAGGTCCACTTGCCAACTAGTTTCACCACTCATATCTGTTGTAACAGTAGTGTAAATTTAAAAAAAAAACTTTTTTGACTGTTAAACATCAGTCTGCTAGTGTAGTCTAATAGCAGTTGCCTGCCTGCCTGCCAGTGTGTTTGCCAGGCCCACTTGCCAACTAGTGCCACCACTCATATCTGTTGTAACAGTAGTGTAAATTTTGTAAAAAAATAACTTTTTTGACTGTGAAACATCAGTCTGCTAGTGTAATCTAATAGCAGTTGCCTGCCTGCAAGCGTGTGAGCCAGGTCCACTTGCCAACTAGTATCACCACTCATATCTATTGTAACAGTAGTGTAAAAAATGTTTAAAAAAACTTTTTTGACTGTGAAACATCAGTCTGCTAGTGTAATCTAATTGCAGTTGCCTGCCTGCCAGCGTGTTTGCCAGGCCCACTTCCAAAATGCCACCACTCATATCTGTTATAACAGTAGTGTAAACTTTTTAAAAAAAAAAAAACTTTTTTGACTGTGAAACATCAGTCTGCTAGTGTAATCTAATTCCAGTTGCCTGCCTGCCAGCGTGTGTCCCAGGCTCACTTGCCAACTAGTGCCACAACTTATATCTGTTGTAACAGTAGTGTAAATTTTGTAAAAAAAAACTTTTTTGCCTGTGAAACATCAGTCTGCTAGTGTAATCTAATAGCAGTTGCCTGCCTGCAAGCGTGTGAGCCAGGTCCACTTGCCAACTAGTGTCACCACTCATATCTGTTGTAACAGTAGTGTAAATTTAAAAAAAAAAACTTTTTTGACTGTGAAACATCAGTCTGCTAGTGTAATCTAATTGCAGTTGCCTGCCTGCCAGCGTGTGTGCCAGGCCCACTTGCCAACTAGTGTCACCACTCATATCTGTTGTAACAGTAGTGTAAATTTTGTAAAAAAATAACTTTTTTGACTGTGAAACATCAGTCTGCTAGTGTAATCTAATAGCAGTTGCCTGCCTGCAAGCGTGTGAGCCAGGTCCACTTGCCAACTAGTGTCACCACTCATATCTGTTGTAACAGTAGTGTAAATTTAAAAAAAAAACTTTTTTGACTGTGAAACATCAGTCTGCTAGTGTAATCTAATTGCAGTTGCCTGCCTGCCAGCGTGTGTGCCAGGCCCACTTGCCAACTAGTGCCACCACTCATATCTGTTGTAACAGTAGTGTAAATTTAAAAAACAAAACTTTTTTGACTGTGAAACATCAGTCTGCTAGTGTAATCTAATTGCAGTTGCCTGCCTGCCAGCGTGTGTGCCAGGGCCACTTGCCAACTAGTGCCACCACTCATATCTGTTGAAACAGTAGTGTAAATTTAAAAAAACAAAACTTTTTTGACTGTGAAACATCAGTCTGCTAGTGTAATCTAATTGCAGTTGCCTGCCTGCCGGCGTGTGTGCCAGGCCCACTTGCCAACTAGTGCCACCACTCATATCTGTTGTAACAGTAGTGTAAATTTAAAAAAACAAAAACTTTTTTGACTGTGAAACATCAGTCTGCTAGTGTAATCTAATTGCATTTGCCGGCCTGCCAATGTGTGTGCCCTGCCCACTTGCCCAGTGCCACCACTCATATCTGGTGTAACAGTAGTGTAAATAATTTAAAAAAATAAACTTTTTTGACTGTGAAACGTCAGTCTGCTAGTGTAATCTAATAGCAGTTGCCTGCCTGCCAGCATGTGTGCCAGGCCCACTTGCCAACTAGTGCCAACTCTCATATCTGTTGTAACAGTAGTGTAATTTAAAAAAACAAAAAAACTTTTTTGACTGTGAAATATCAGTCTGCTAGTGTAATCTAATTGCATTGGCCTGCCTGCCAACTTGTGTGCCCTGCCCATTTGCCCAGTGCCACCACTCATATCTGGTGTAACAGTAATGAAAATAATTTAAAAAAAAAAAACTTTTTTAACTGTGAGACATCAGTCTGCTAGTGTAATTCTAATTGCATTTGCCTGCCTGCCAACGTGTGTGCCCGGCCCACTTGCCCAGTGCCACCACTCATATCTGGTGTAACAGTAGTGTTAATAATTTAAAAAAAAAAAAAACTTTTTTGACTGTGAAACATCAGTCTGTTAGTGTAATCTAATTGCAGTTGCCTGCCTGCTAGCGTGTGTGCCAGGCCCCCTTGCCCAGTGCCACTACTCATATCTGGTGTAACAGTAGTGTAAATAATTAAAAAAAAAAAAAATTTGACTGTGAAACATCAGTCTGCTTGTGTAATCTAATTGCAGTTGCCTGCCTGCCAGCGTGTGTTCCAGGCTCACAGCATATACTGTGCCCACTTGCCCAGTGGCACCACTCATATCTTGTTTAATAGTAGTGTAAGTGTACATTTAAAAAAAAATGACAGGCAGAGGCAGGCCACCCCGCAGGTGCCGTCGTGGTCGTGGTGCTGTGATTCCCTTTGACCATAGAATAATGCCCAGTGTTCAGAGGCCAAGTGCCATGAACTCGAAAAGTTCTGAGGAGGACATAGTTGACTTTTAAACACAGGACACCCAATCTTCTACAGCTTCCGCTCCGAAACTTGACGCACCATCCTCCTCCAGCTTATCTTCGGGCACCTTTCCTGTTACCACCACTTGCCCGCCTGCCGCCACCACCAACACTAGCACCACAGCCGCTTCACTTGATGTGTCAGAAGAGTTTTTTACACATCTGTTGGAAGAAATGAGTGATGCGCAACCATCATTGACAGAGGATGTAGATAACAGTGATATGTCTCAGTCAGGCAGCATTACAGACATGGACGTACGATGTGATGATGTTGTACCCGCTGCTGCTTCCCTTGTTAATTTGTCAGATACAAGTGAAACGGTTGATGAAGACGATGCATCCGTGGATGTCACGTGGGTGCCCGCTAGAAGAGAAGAAGAACAGGTGGTAAGTTCAGATGGGGAGACAGAGAGGAGGAGGAGGAGATGAGTTAGAAGCAGGAGGAGGTCATCGCAAGGAGCTAGTGCCACATTTAAACAGCATGCATCAGCACCCAGGGTCAGCCAGACAGCACGCCAATCAACGTATGCTGTTGCCACCACCAGAATGCCGTCATCGCAGAGCTCAGCAGTGTGGCATTTTTTTTGTGTGTCTGCCTCTGACAACAGCGATGCCATTTGCAACCTGTGCCAAATGAAACTGAGTTGTGGGAAGTCCAACACCCACCTAGGTACAACTGTTTTGCAAAGGCATATGATTGCACATCACAAACGCCTATGGGATCAACACATGAGTAGAAGCAGCACACAAACTCAAAGTCGCCATCCTCCTCCTGGTCCAGCATCTTAAGCCACGTCACTGCTGTCCTCCTTGCCCCCTCTCAACCATCCGCATTCCGTCTCTCTTCCGGAGCAGTTTCTGCTCATCTTCCCACAGTCAGGTGTCTGTCAAGGACATGTTTGAGCGTAAGAAGCCAATGTCACAAATATCACAAAGTCACCACCTTGCCCGGCATCTGACAGCTGGCTTGTCTGAACTCTTAGCCTGCCAGCTTTTACCATACAAGCTGGTGGAGTCTGAGGCATTCAAAAAATTTGTAGCTATTGGGACACCGCAGTGGAAGGTACCCAACCGAAATTTCTTTTCACAAAAGGCAATCCCCAACCTGTACTCCATTTTGTGAAAGGAAGTAATGGCATGTCTGGCACACAGTGTTGGGGCAAGGGTCCATATGACCACTGATAGCTGGTCTGCAAAGCATGGTCAGGGCAGGTATATAACCTACACTGCGCATTGGGTAAACCTGCTGACGGCTGCTAAGTATGGAATGTGTGGCTCTGCAAAGGAGGAGTTGGTGACACCGCCACGACTTGCAGGCAGGCCTGCTGCCACCTCCTCTACTCCTCCTACTCCATCCTCTTCCATAACCTCCTCGGCTGAGTCCTCTTCTGCTGCTGCAACTTGCTCCACATCAACGGCACCCCCCAGCTCCGCAGGTACTATTCAACATCCCAGATACGGCAGTGTCACGCTGTCTTGGGGTTAACTTGCTTGAAAGCAGAGAGTCACACCGGACCAGCACTCCTGTCCGCCTAAACACACAGGTGGATCAGTGGCTGACTCCGCACCAACTGGAGATCGGCAAAGTGGTTTCTGACAACGGAAGTAATTTGGTGGAGGCATTGAAATTGGGCAAGTTGACACATGTGCCGTGCATGGCACATGTGTGTAATCTGATCGTTCAACGCTTTGTGCATAAGTACCCAGGCTTACAGGACGTCCTGAAGCAGGTCAGGAAGGTGTGTGGCCATTTCAGGCATTCCTACACGGCCATGGTGCACTTTTCCGATATCCAGCGGCGAAACAACATGCCAGTGAGGCGCTTGATTTGCGACAGCCCGAAACGTTGGAATTCAACACTCCTAATGTTCGACAGTCTGCTCCAACAAGAAAAAGCCGTTAACGAGTATTTGTATGACCGGGGTGCTAGGACAGCCTCTGCGGAGCTAGGAATTTTTTTGCAATGTTACTGGGCGCTCATGCGCAATGCCTGTAGGCTCATGCGTCCTTTTGAGGAGGTGACAAACCTAGTCAGTCGCACTGAAGGCACCATCAGCGACATCATATCATTTGTTTTCTTCCTGGAGCGTGCCCTGCGAAGAGTGCTGGATCAAGCCGTAGAAGAGCATGAAGAGGAAGAGTTGTGGTCACCATCACCACCAGAAACAGCCTTATCAGCATCGCTTGCTGGACCTGCAGCAACGCTGGTAGAGGATTGTGAGGAAGAGAAGTCAGAGGAGAAATGTGGCTTTGAGGAGGAGAAGGAAGACCAACCACAACAGGCATCCCAGGGTGCTCGTTGTCACCTATCTGGTACCTGTGGTGTTGTACGTGGCTGGGGGGAAGAAGATACCTTCAGTGAGATCACTAAGGATGAGGAACGGGACATGAGTAGCTCGGCATCCAACCTTGTGCAACTGGGGTCTTTCATGCTGTCGTGCCTGTTGAGGGACCCTCGTATAAAAACCTGAAGGAGAACGACCTGTACTGGGTGTCCATGCTACTAGACCCCCGGTATAATCATAAAGTGCCAGAAATGTTACCGAATTACAACAAGTCAGAAAGGATGCAGCATTTCCAAAAAAAAATAAAAAGTATGCTTTACACAGCGTATAAGGGTGATGTCACAACACAACGTGAATCTAACAGAGGAAGAGCTGAAAGTAATCCTCCGACTCCCACGACCACGCCGGCAAGGACAGAACGCTTTACAGATGTGTTGTTGATGGAGGACATGCAGAGCTTATTAACTCCTATGCATCACCACAGCCCTTCGGGGTCCACCCTCAGAGAATGACTCGACCGACAGGTAGCAGACTACCTCGCCTTTACTGTAGATCTTGACACTCTGAGGAGCGAAAAACCCATTGACTACTGGGTGTGCAGGCTCGACCTGTGGCCTGAGCTATCCCAATTTGCAATAGAACTTCTGGCTTCCCCGCTTCAAGTGTCCTGTCAGAAAGGACCTTCAATGCAGCAGGAGGTATTGTCACTGAGAAGAGAAGTCGCCTAGGTCAAAAAAGTCTAGATTACCTCACCTTTATTAAGATGAATGAGGGATGGATCCCGAAGGGACTGACATTGGGCGATATATTTGAGTAAAAAAGGCCTGATGAGATTAGCTGCCTTGGGCTAAAAATGGTCCACACGCTGCTGTATTTTATCTTCAGATGCCGGATGACTTGCGTGACTTATCCGCCACCAACTAGGGTTCAAGCCGCAATATTTTAGGGCACTTTCTGCCTGGGAAACAAACATCAATTTTTCTGGCTACTGCTACAGAAGTGGCTGTAACAATACCTAATTTTGCAGGCATGTGTACATGCCAAATTTTTCTGGCCTCTGGTGCTGCACTGTGCCTTCAAAAACAAAACCAAAAAAATGACACTTAACAGGATTAAACTGATAGGAATAGTACTACTTAACACACCACTCCTATCTGGTGGCACATTAGATTGCACGCGCAGTGCCCCAAATTTGAAGTAGGAGGACCGATCAAGCATCTTTTTCCATCGCCCGGTTCCTAAAATCCATGCCATATACATATCCCCTGATAGGGGACACCGCAGTGGAAGGTACCCGGCCGAAATTTCTTTGCACAAAAGGCAATCCCCAACCTGTACTAGAAAAAAAGGAAGTAACCTTACCATGGGTCCCAAACGCACGTCTTGTAATTCTCTGTCTGTGAAATTATATATCTATCAAATCTATCTATTTATCTATCAAATCTATATAACTATCTATCGTATCTATCAAATGTATATTGCATCTATTGATCTAGGCAATCTATCTATCTATCTATCAAATCTATATATCTTGTGGCCGGACTGTTTTGTCGGTCCGTCCACAAGATATATATGTCCGTCGGCTAAAAGTGGTCTGGCCACGATTGCACGCGCAGTGCCCCAAATGTGAAGTAGGAGGACGGACCAAGCATCTTTTTCCATCTCCCGGTTCCTAAAATCCATGCCACATACACGTCCCCTGGTGCCACAACTGCCTCTGGGAACCTGACCATGGGTCCCAGACCGCTTGTCTTGTAATTCTCTGTCTGGGAAATTATATATCTATCAAATCTATCTATTTATCTATCAAATCTATCTAACTATTTATCGTATCTATCAAATGTATATTGCATCTATTGATCTATGTAATCTATGTATCTATCTATCAAATCTATCTATCTCGTGGCCAGACCATTTTGTGACAGCCACTTGTGTTTCGGCCAAATGTCAGTCGGCCAAATGTCCGTCGGCTAAAAGTCCGGCCACGATTGCACGCGCAGTGCCCCAAATTTGAAGTAGGAGGACCAACCATGCATCTTTTTCCATCTCCCGGTTCCTAAAATCCATGCCATATACACCTCCCCCGATAGGGGGAGTAACAGGTATTAAACTGATCATAATAGTACTGCTTAACACACCACTCATATCTTTAACACACCACTCATATCTGGTGGCACAATAGATTGCATGCGCAGTGCCCCAAATTTGAAGTAGGAGGACCGACCAAGCATCCTTTTCCATCTCCCGGATCCTAAAATCAATAACATATACACGTCTCCTGGCGCCGCAGCTTCCTCTGGAAACCTTACCATGGGGTCCCAGACCGCACACGTCTTGTAATTCTCTGTCTGGGAAATTATATATCTATCAAATCTATCTATTTATCTATCAAATCTATCTAACTATCTATCTATCTATCTATCGTATTTATCAAATGTATATTGCATCTATTGATCTATGTAATCTATGTATCTATCTATCAAATCTATCTATCTCGTGGCCGGACTGTTTTGTGACAGCCACTTGTGTTTCGGACAAATGTCCATCGGACAAATGTCCGTCGGCTAAAAGTCCGGCCACGATTGCACGTGCAGTGCCCCAAATTTGAAGTAGGAGGACCGACCAAGCATCTTTTTCCATCTCCCGGTTCCTAAAATCCATGCCATATACACCTCCCCCGATAGGGGGAGTAACAGGTATTAAACTGATCAGAATAGTACTAATTTACACACCACTCATATCTGGTGCCACAGTAGATTGCACGGGCAGTGCCCCAAATTTGAAGTAGGAGGACCGACCAAGCATCTTTTTCCATCTCCTGGTTCCTAAAATCCATGCCATATACACGTCCCCTGGCACCCAACTGCCTCTGGGAACCTTACCATGGGTCCCAGACCGCACGTCTTGTAATTCTCTGTCTGGAAATTATATATCCATCAAATCTATCTATTTATCTATCAAATCTATCTAACTATCTATCGTATCTATCAAATGTATATTGCATCTATTGATCTATGTAATCTTTGTATCAATCTATCAAATCTATCTATCTCGTGGCCGGACTGTTTTGTGACAGCCACTTGTGTTTCGGCCAAATGTCCGTCGGACAAATGTCCGTCGGCTAAAAGTCTGGCCACGATTGCACGCGCAGTGCCCCAAATTTGAAGTAGGAGGAACGACCAAGCATCTTTTTCCATCTCCCGGTTCCTAAAATCCTTGCCATATACACGTCCCCTGGTGCCGCAACTGCCTCTGGGAACCTTACCATGGGTCCCAGAATGCACGTCTTGTAATTCTCTGTCTGGGAAATTATATATCTATCAAATCTATCTATGTAACTATCAAATCTATCTAACTATCTATCGTATCTATCAAATGTATATTGCATCTATTGATCTACAGAATCTATGTATCTATCAAATCTATCTATCTCGTGGCCGGACTGTTTTGTGACAGCCACTTGTGTTTTGGCCAAATGTCCGTCGGCCAAATGTCCGTCGGCCAAATGTCTGTCAGCTAAAAGTCCGGCCATGATTGCACACGCAGTGCTCCAAATGTGAAGTAGGAGGACCGACCAAGCATCTTTTTCCATCTCCCGGTTCCTAAAATCCATGCTATATACATGTCCCCTGGCGCCGCAACTGCCTCTGGGAACCTAACCATGGGTCCCAGACCGCACACGTCTTGTAATTTTCTGTCTGGAAAATTATATATCTATCAAATCTATCTATTTATCTATCAAATCTATCTAACTATCTATCGTATCTATCAAATGTATATTGCATCTATTGATCTATCTAATCTATGTATCTATCTATCAAATCTATCTATCTCGTGGCTGGACTGTTTTGTGACAGCCACTTGTGTTTCGGCCAAATGTCCGTCGGCCAAATGTCCGTCAGCTAAAAGTCCGGCCACGATTGCACGCGCAGTGCTCCAAATGTGAAGTAGGAGGAACGACCAAGCATCTTTTTCCATCTCCCGGTTCCTAAAATCCATGCCATATACATGTCCCCTGGCGCCGCAACTGCCTCTGGGAACCTTACCATGGGTCCCAGACCGCACACGTCTTGTAATTTTCTGTCTGGGAAATTATATATCTATCAAATCTATCTATTTATCTATCAAATCTATCTAACTATCTATCGTATCTATCAAATGTATATTGCATCTATTGATCTATCTAATCTATGTATCTATCTATCAAATCTATCTATCTCGTGGCTGGACTGTTTTGTGACAGCCACTTGTCCGTCGGCCAAATGTTCGTCGGCTAAAAGTCCGGCCACAATTGCACGCGCAGTGCCCCAAATTTGAAGTAGGAGGACCGACCAAGCATCTTTTTCCATCTCCCGGTTCCTAAAATCCATGCCATATACACCTCCCCCGATAGGGGGAGTAACAGGTATTAAACTGATCAGAATAGTACTACTTAACACACCACTCATATCTGGTGCCACAGTAGATTGCACGCGCAGTGCCCCAAATTTGAAGTAGGAGGACCGACTAAGCATCTTTTTCCATCGCCCGGTTCCTAAAATCCATGCCATATACACATCCCCTGGTGCCGCAGCTGCCTCTGGGAACCTTACCATGGGTCCCAGAACGCACGTCTTGTAATTCTCTGTCTGGGAAATTATCTATCTATCAAATCTATCTATTTATCTATAAAATCTATCTAACTATCTATCGTATCTATCAAATGTGTATTGCATCTATTGATCTATCTAATCTATGTATCTATCTATCAAATCTATCTATCTCGTGGCCAGACTGTTTTGTGACAGCCACTTGTGTTTCGGCTAAATGTCCATCGGACAAATTCTGTCGGCCAATTGTCCGTCGGCTAAAAGACCGGCCACGATTGCACGCACAGTGCCCCAAATTTGAAGTAGGAGGACCAACCAAGCATCTTTTTCCATCTCCCGGTTCCTAAAATCCATGCCATATACACGTCCCCTGGCACAGCAACTGCCTCTGGGAACCTTACCATGGGTCTCAGACCGCACGTCTTGTAATTCTCTGTCTGGGAAATTATATATCTATCAAATCTATCTATTTATCTATCTATCTATCTATTGTATCTATCAAATGTATATTGCATCTATTGATCTATCTATCTAATCTATGTATCTATGCATCTATCAAATCTATCTATCTCGTGGTTGTGCAAATGGACTGTTTGCGGTTGTTTGCAGTGCGTTAAACAGGGAGTTTGGTCTGTCACTGTGAAGCGGGCGTAACCCTTACACTACCTGATAGATACAACAGCATACCTGATGTTTTAAAGCAAGTTATTCAAAACAATTTAGGAATGTTAGGTGATTTATGTCCTTTATGGATTAAAACCAGACTCTGCATCAACTATGTAATTTTCCGTAGGAGTTTTGCCATGGATCCCCCTCCGGCATGCCACAATCCAGGTGTTAGTCCCCTTGAAACAACTTTTCCATCACTATTGTGGCCAGAAAGAGCCCCAGTGGGTTTTAAAATTCGCCTGCCTATTGAAGTCAATGGCGGTTTGCCCGGTTCGCCCGTTCCTCGAACAGTTGTGGAAGTTTGAGTCTGCCGTTAGCGAACGGAAAATTTTAAGTTCGCCACATCACTAGTTCTGGTATCATACAAAATTCTACCATTCCTCTTCATTTGTCTGTGGGCATACTCCATTCTGAAATTATTCATTTTGACGTCATCACTTCTCCCCACATACCGTTAATTCTGGGGTTACCTTGGTTGCAGCTTCATCATCCAGTCTTATCATGGTCTAAAGGAGAGCTTATTTCCTGGGGAACTACCTGTTTCAAACTTTGGGGCCTAGTTATCAAGCCGTCTACTTTATCTGCCTTTGCCAGTTCAATACGCCCGCCTAAGCTCGCCTACCATCGCCGCCGCGGACCTGCAAAATTTCGCCTAAGTTATCAATAAAGGTGTCAAAAAGCCGCGCACCAAGTACGGGGCGATAAGCAGCGGACTGTGAGAGTTATCACTCATCCGATCTCGCTGCTCTTCTGCTTTTTGACAGCTTTATTGCTAGCTGATCGGAACAGCCAATAGAATGCAAGCTCAATCTGATTGGCTGATTGGATCAGCCAATCGGATTGAACTTCAATGTGATTTGCGCATTCAATCAGCCAATCAGATTTTTCCTACCTTAATTCCGATTGGCTGATAGAATCCTATCAGCCAATCGGAATTGAAGGGACGCCATCTTGGATGACGTCCCTTAAAGGAATATCCATTCGTCGGTAGTCGTCGGGAAGAAGAGGGTGGCTCCGCGTTGGCTCATCTGAAGATGGCTCTGCTCCGGATGGATGAAGATTGAAGACGTCACTTGGAAGATGACATCGCCCCGGATGGAAGAATTCTTCAGCGCCACCTGGATGATGACTTCATCGGATGGAAGATTTCTTCAGCGCCCCTTGGATGATGACTTCTGCCGCTCCGGATCTCCTCTTCAGTTCCATCGATGGTCGGCTGGCTGAAGACGACTAAAGGTAGGATGATCTTCAGGGGGGTAGTGTTAGTTTTTTTAAGGGGGGTTTGGGTTAGATTAGGGTTTATGTGGGTGGTGGGTTTTAATGTTGGGGGTTTGTATTTTTCTTTTACAGGCAAAAGAGCTGAATTTTTTTGGGCATGCCCCGCAAAAAGCCCTTTTAAGGGCTGGTAAGGTAAAAGAGCTTTGAACTTTTTAATTTAGAATAGGGTAGGGAATTTTTTTTTGGGGGGGGGCTTTGTTATTTTATTAGGGGGCTTAGATTAGGTGTAAGTAGCTTAAAATTGTTGTAATATTTTTAAATGTTTGTAACTTATTTTTTTTATTTTTTGTAACTTAGCTTTTTTTACTTTTTTTATTTTAGTTAGTTTATGTAATTGTATTTAATTGTAGTTATTTGTAGGTAATTTATTTAATTAATTTAATGATAGTGTAGTGTTAGGTTTAATTGTAACTTAGGTTAGGATTTATTTTACAGGTAATTTTGTATTTCTTTTAGCTAGGTAGTTATTAAATAGTTAATAACTATTTAATAACTATTCTAACTAGCTAAAATAAATACCAAGTTAAATAAATAAAAATAAATAAATATAAATCCTAAAATAGCTACAATGTAATTATTAATTACATTGTAGCTATCTTAGGGTTTATTTTACAGGTAAGTATTTAGTTTTAAATAGGATTAATTTATTTAAGTAAAGTGTAGTGTTAGGTGTAATTGTAACTTAGGTTAGTTTTTATTTTACAGGTAAATTTATCTTTATTTTAGCTAGGTAGCTATTAAATAGTTAATGATTTTTTAATAGCTATTGTACCTAGTTAAATTAAATTGAATGTTGACTGTAAAATAAAAATAAATCCTAAGATAGCTACAATATAATTATTATTTATATTGTAGCTATATTAGGGTTTATTTTAAAGGTAAGTATTTAGTTTTAAATATGATTAATTTAGTTAATAAGAGTTCTATTTATTTAGATTTATTTAATTAATATTTATCATAGGGGGTTTTAGGGTTAGTGTTAGACTTAGGTTTAGGGATCAATAATTTTATTACAGTGGCGGCGGTGTAGTGGGGGGCAGGATAGGGGTTAATACATTTATTATAGGTGGCGATGGTGTAGGGGGGCAGGATAGGGGTTAATAGGTATCATGTAGGTGGCAGCGGGGTCTGGGATCGGCGGTTTAGGGGTTAATACATATATTATAGTTGCGGAGGGGACCGGGAGCGGCGGTTTAGGGGTTAACATATTTAGTATAGCTTGCGGTGGGTTCCGGGAGCGGCGGTTTAGGGGTTAATCAGTTTATTAGAGTGGCAGTGGGCTCCGGGAGTGGCGGTTTAGGGGGTAATAACTTTATTTAGTTGCGGCGGTGTAGGGGGGACAGATTAGGGGTGTTTACACTCGGGGTACATGTTAGGGTGTTAGGTGTAGACAGCTCCCATAGGAATCAATGGGATGTCGTGCAGCAGTGAACATGAGCTTTCGCTATGGTCAGACTCCCATTGATTCCTATGGGATCCGCCACCTCCAGGGCGGCGGATTGAAAACCAGGTACACTGGGCCGGAAAAGTGCCGAGCGTACCTGCTAGTTTTTTGATAACTAGCAAAAGTAGTCAGATTGTGCCGAGCTTGTGTTCGGAACATCTGTAGTGACGTAAGAATCGATCTGTGTCGGACTGAGTCCGGCGGATCGACGCTTACGTCACTAAATTCTACTTTTGCCGGTGTCTAGGGCTTGATAACTTAGGCGAATCAGCCTCGCCACAAATACGCTGCAGAATTCCAGCATATTTGAGGTTGACGGCTTGATAACTAGGCCCCACTGCCTGCAAAATCCCTCAAAACCAACTTGTCCTGTCGTAGCTATGGTGGAAGTTCCTGATTCATTGCCTAATTACTATCATGCCTTTAGTGATGTGTTTTCTAAAAAGGAGGCTGAGACGTTACCTCCACACCGGATATTTGACTGTCCTATCAAATTGTTTTTAGGGGCTCCTCTACCTAAGGGAAGGACCTATCCCCTCTCTTGTCAAGAAAATGTCTCTCTTGAGGAATACATAAAGGACAACTTAGCCAGAGGATTTATTCGTCCTTCCTCATCACCTGTGGGTGCGGGTTTTTTCTTCATTGGGAAAAAAGATGGTGGTCTCCGTCCCTGTATCGATTATTGGGCCTTGAATCAGATTACTCTCAAAAACAGCTATCCTCTGCCGCTCATTCCTGAGTTATTTGATCGTCTTCAAGGTGCTTCTATTTTTTCCAAGTTAGATCGCCGTGGGGCCTACAATTTGGTCAGAATCCATAAAGGAGATGAATGGAAGACAGCATTTAATACTAGATTTGGTCACTACGAGTATCTAGTAATGCCATTCGGATTGTGCAATGCACCAGCAGTATTTCAGCACTTTGTTAACAAAATCTTCAGAGACTATCTAAATCAATTTGTTATCATTTATCTTGACGACATTCTGATCTATTCCAAAACATTACAGGAACATGTACATCATGTAAGACTGGTACTTCAGAGGTTACGAGACAATTCTCTGTTCGCTAAATTGGAGAAATGCTCTTCTCATCAGAGTTCCATTCCCTATTTGGGTTATATCATTTCAGAATCAGGTTTTGAGATGGATCCTGCTAAACTTTGGGCTATCAAGGACTGGCCCAGACGAACTACTCTCAAATCCCTGCAGAAGTTTCTTGGCTTTGCCAATTACTATAGAAGTTTATTAAGAACTTTGCTGACATCACGTCTCCGCTCACTTCTCTTACTAAGAAAGGGAAAAATTGTAAGAACTGGTCCACTTTGGCAGTACAGGCTTTTAAAACGCTAAAATCAGCATTTTCTTCAGCACCTCTTCTCAGTCATCCAATTCTTGATCTCCAGTTTATTTTGGAGGTTGATGCTTTTTCTATAGCAGCTGGAGCTGTTCTCTCCCAACGTGATCCGACTACCAGCAAGATACATCCTGTGTCGTTCTTTTCGAAAAATTCAATCCTGCCAAGTTAAATTATGATGTGGGCAATAAGGAGCTTTTGGCTATAAAATTAGCTTTGAATGAATGGAGGCATTGGTTAGAGGGTACCAGTCAACCTTTTTTCATTCTGACAGATCATAAGAATCTTTTATACCTCCATACAGCTACTCGTCTCAATCCTCGTCAGGCTCGGTGGGCCTTGTTCTTCTCCAGGTTTAATTTTGTACTTTCCTATGTTCCTGGTTCAAAAAATTCCAAGGCAGATGCTTTATCTAGGCAGTTCCAATCTTCTGAGCCTTCTCCTTTGGATTCTGAACCTATACTACGTCCAGTCAAAGTTTTGGCTCAAGTATCCTCTTTTCCAGTACAGGCTTTACATGCTGCTCAAGTCCGGGTACCATCTTCTTGCAAACTACCTTCTGGTATCCTGTATGTACCCAAAAGATTATGTCTTAAGCTTCTACATTGGGCTCATGACAACATTTCAGCAGGTCATCCTGGAGTAACCAATACTTTGTGGAAACTGAAGCAGCATGGTTGGTTGTCCACTATGAGGAGGGATGTTAAGGATTATATTGCTGCTTGTAGTTCTTGTGCTTCGAACAAACAATCTTCTCATCGACCATTTGGTCTATTACACCCTCTTCCTATTCCTCATTACCCTTGGTGTCACTTATCCATGGACTTCGTTACAGATCTTCCTGTTTCTGCTGGAAATACGACATTTGGTAGTGGTGGATCGGTTCTCCAAGTCTGCTCACTTCATACCTCTTCCAGGTTTGCCTTCAGCTCAAAGACTTTCTGAACTCTTTGTTCTGCATATATCTCGTTTACATGGTTTTCCCACTGACATAGTCTCAGATCGCGGAGTTCAATTTGTTTCCAAGTTTTGGAGGTCTTTTTGTAAGCACTTCGGAATCAACAGATCTCTTTCTACTGCACATCATCCTCAATCCAACGGACAGACTGTAAATCAAGCCTTAGAATCTTTTCTTAGACATTATGTAGACCATCACCACTCCAACTGGTCTCAGTTATTGCCTTTGGCGGAATTAGCTCGCAACTCACGCTATAACGCCTCATTACAGAACTCTCACTTTAAGACAGCT
Organism: Bombina bombina; assembly: GCF_027579735.1. NCBI lineage: Eukaryota > Metazoa > Chordata > Amphibia > Anura > Bombinatoridae > Bombina > Bombina bombina. Next base: position 1,259,974,237 of record NC_069501.1, on the reverse strand, counting down.
TATGGTTTTGAACCTAGAACCTTTCCTATGATTACCAGTTCTACTGAAGTCCCTGGAGCAGATCGTATTGCAAAAAATCTCAGTAACCACTGGCAACTCATTCATCAAAATCTAATTTCCTCTTCCTTAAGACACAAGAGATATGCTGATCACAGAAGGTGTAAGGCTCCTTTACTTCGTACTGGAGACAGAGTATTTTTATCTACCAGATTCATACGTCTAAAACAACCTTGTACTAAGTTTTGTCCTAAGTACATTGGACCTTTTCGAATTGTTTCCAAAGTTTGTTCTTCTGCATACCACCTGGCTTTACCCAAGACTCTCAAGATCCATCCAGTGTTTCATGTCTCCTTACTCAAGCCTGTCATCTACAACCGGTAGTCTATCAAGAGTAAACCACCTCCTCCACTTTCCATAGAGGGAACTTCTGAGTTTGAAGTCAGCCAGATTTTGGATTCCAAGCTACGGGGCAATCGGCTGTACTACCTGGTCCATTGGAAAGGTTATCCTTTCTCTGAACGATCTTGGGAACCAGCCTCTCATGTTCATGCTCCAGCTCTTGTCAAGTCTTTTCACAAGAAATACCCTGCCAGGCTCGGTCAGGCTGCTGTTTGCCTGTTGCCAAACTCTGCAAAGACTGACTATGCTGGGTTAACCCTCAAACTTCCTGATAACCTGTTCCCAAACACTGCAAGTACTGTTTATTCTGTGAATCTCTCAAACTGCATGTTAACCTGTTTACAAACTCTGCAAGTACAGTTTATTCAGTGTAACCTTCAAACTGCTTGATATCCTGTTGCCAAACACTGCAAGTACTGTTTATTCTTTGCAACTCTCAAACTGCATGTTTACCTGTTGCCAACCTCTGCAAATACTGTTTATTCAGTGTAAACCTTCAAACTACTTTATATCCTGTTGCCAAACACTGCAAGTACTGTTTATTCTGTGAAACTCTCAAACTGCATGTTAACCTATTGCTAATCTCTGCAAGTACTGACTATTCAGTATTAACCCTCTAACTGCCTGATAACCTGTTGCCAAACTCTGCAAGGACTGACTATACAGTGTTAACCCTCAAACTACCTGATTTCCTGTTGTCTTACTCTGCAAGTACTGACTATTCAGTATTAACCTTCAAACTGCCTGATAACCTGTTGCCAAACTCTGCAAGGACTGACTATACAGTGTTAACCCTCAAACTGCCTGATAACAAGTTACCTACTCCTGCATTATTAACTGTTTCTTGTTTTACCCATCCTCTGTCTGAGTATAAGTAGACTATCCCTGCTCTCCTGATTCTGTGGAAGACATTTCCTGAAACCAGTTTCTTACTCAGAAGTCTATTTAGCTGATATTCTGAATTACTTTGGACTCAGGCTAACTCTGCTCCATATCGTGAGTACATTGTTTTTTAGAGGTTGTCGTGGCATCACGTCCTGGATTAAACTCAGAGTGCAAGGGTGTTGTTTAAGTTCGCCCTAGCATTTGGGTCTTCTTCTGGACTTTTCCTAGCCTGACAGTGGGATTTTGCAAAGTCAATTGTTAATGCTGTGATTCTGTATCCCTGAACCCAGCTCAGACCAAGATCACTTAATAAAAATATGCTGAGTGTTTAGCTTTTCAACATACAGCTGATTAATCCTTGTGCTAAATGTGTTGCCTGGATTTAATCACTTAATAACATAATAATAAAGTTAGGTATTCAGTTTTTTAGCAAACAATTGATAAATCCTTGTGCTAAATGTGTTGCCCAGATTTTGATCATGAAAAATTATTATTATATCGCAAACTCCTTAGCAAGAAGAGCAAAGGGAAGGTAAGAGTAAAAGTATGTTGCCATAATTCTGTTGCTATAGGCTTGGCTCAGTCCGAGATCCCCTGCTCAGAATAAGCTTGTATATTAATTTAACATTAGGCCACTGGCGGTTATATTACAACTTTTATGCAAAAGGACACTCAGGGCAATCCGCAGATAACCTTTACACAGAGAGACAGGTATTTGGCTATGCCACAAACAATTTGATAACTTATGCAACATCATCAAAAGGAATTTGCCAGTCCAACTGTCTTACTTGTCAACAGATTGCAACCGGAGTTGACTTTTCTAGCCATGCAACCAAACAAAATTTTAAAATCAATCACTACGCCAATTGTGGTACGACTTTTGTAGTTTACCTTATAGACTGTACCCTTTGTTCGGAACAGTATGTAGGCCAGACCTCACATGCTCTAAGGTCTAGGATAGGTGAACATAAATGAGACATCAAAAACTATAATAAAGATTCCATTGTAGCCAGACATTTTAATTGTTTCCATTTCACAGACCAACCCAAATTTACGGTGAAAGTAATAGATGTAGCCAAAAAACGATCAGAGGTGGGAATATTTATAATATACTATCCAGAAAGGAATTGTTCTGGATTTGGAAATTAAACACCAGGGAACCCAATTGGCTAAACAAAGAATGGGATATTAGTTATTTTGTAGAATAGTTATACTATAGTTTGGCTTTGGTTGTATGTTGAGCTACAATATTTCCTGATCATCATACTGACAATAATAATAATAATAAGGGTTGTTTTCCATCTGTTTGACATAAAGAGTACTCACACATCTACATTCTATTAGTATATATGTTTTCACATTAATTCAGTATTTATGTATTTGTTGTGGTATGCTTTATTTAATTAATCTATTTTGTTTTATTAGGGTTATTGTTATCTTGCATTCTATCACCATATTACATTTATTCCTTCAGAAGTACCTTGGGAATAGAAATGAGATGTCCTATCATTTCCATTTTGGATGTCATTGGGAATTTTGTAGGAGTCTGGGTTATCCCGTCATTATACTATCCAAACTAATTTATACAGTATCCCTGATGTTACTCAAATATGGACTAAATCTATTAGTATTACATTATGTAACTGTTTGAATAGTTTACACATACATGAACATGTCCTTGTAATTAGGATTTTGTTGAATTTTGGTTATGGTAGCACCATGTTTTCTTGTAAATCTTTGAAAATGTAAATTTTAAAATTCAAAATTTAAAATTCAAAATGTATAGTTTTGAATATTTAAGGTAAATTTAAGGATTTGGAAATTTTAAGATTTACATATGTTGATTTACTGAGGTTATATGTAAACATTTGTAACAAATGATTGTTTTTTCTTTCCATCTTGCAAATTATTGTTTTCTTATGTTTTCATTTTTAATTTGCAATTGGATTTTTAATGTGTGTTACATTTTTTTCCTAACACCTTGGTAGTGCATTTTTTATGTTGAAACTCACCCCCATGGGAGTGTCAGATCTTTCAGTATTTTGATTGGTCATTACTTTCCTTAAAGATGCACTACACAGGTGGGGAGCTATCCTATGATTAAGTGCTGCATAGCACGAAATATGTCAGGACTCCACTCTCCTCTCCATTGATGTCTTTGGCGTTTGGCTGTGCTGTTTGCATTTAATATTTTTAAACTTTGGAAATAAATTCTGTTTTTATACTTCACGATTTGGGAGTGCTGCTGCTTCTTCTTACCATTGTTTCTCTGGAGTTGGCTCTATCCCCACATTGCTGGCACCCCTCCACCAGTGCACCTTCAGCTACTGGAATCTATTTCCTTGGATTGGGCTACAGTGCCACACCTCCTGGGCTGTAGCTACGTCACCCTCCCCCAGTGACGTGCATTCATAGGAGGCAGGTGAGGCAGTGTCTCCCCTGGCCAATGTGGGAATTACAGCCTTTTTTTTATAAAAAATAAAAATAAAAAATAAAAAATCGTTTTTATTTTTCATTTTTTTTTCCATCTGAAAGGTTATCCCCCCCCCCTCCACCAAATTCAGTATTTTATTGAAATGTAAACTTTTAAAAAAACAAACGTAATATTAAGTAATACATTCATATTGCGCAAGAAGGTAGAGGCCAGCTATCCTTCCATTGCGCAATATGAATGTAATACTGTGCTGTGTTATGGGCTGCTTTAGAGACTGCCACCCAGTGAGGAATAAGAGTTTATGCAGCAGTCTCTTTTTCAGCCCATAACTGCTCCCACCGGAGGCTTGACTCTTCAAGCCTCGGGAGCCCTCAGCCCTGCCTGCCCGCCCCTCAGCCAATCAGAAGGACTGTCAGTCTCGGTCAGCTCACAGCTCAGTCAGTCGTCTCAGCCAGGCTAGCCCGCCGTGACCCATCCTCCTCACTCAGACTACTCAGTACAGTTGAACTTGTCAGCCCAGTCAGGAGACTCAGGACAGGACTCAGGAGCAACAGCTTAATAGCGGTACGGTAGGTGACGGACATCAGTGCAGTAGTGCACTGCTTTAAGCCTTTTATTAGACAATAGACAGATGATCACAAACATTACAGTCACACCAATGTCTAATACAGTTAGGAATTGTGAATGTTGTCAAACTTGTCAATATGATGTGATGATCACATTGACAAGTAAGTTTAACAACATTCACAATTCCTAACTGTATTAGTCCTCCCGCACCGGCTTCAAAATAATTTTTTTTTTGTAATTTTTAATTTTTTTAAATCCCATTTAAAAAAAAAATAAAAAAAATTGCCGCTTTTTTTTTTACATTTTGCGCGTGCCGCGGTGGCGCAAATTTCCCGCAAATTTGAGCCCAGGATTGAGAGGGGAGGAGGGCAGAGATCAGTCACTGTGTGTGTGCAGTGCACTGTAAAACTGGGAGTCACAGCCAGCCTCGCAGGCATCGGAGCAGCGCAGCCAGCTTGAGTGAGTCAACGACGAGAGTGGTGATTCACTCACTGTCACTGTGTCTGTCAATAGAACAGTGGCTGGGACTGGGAATGTGTCAGGGCCCAGGGGTGGGTGCTGGCTGGGGGCATCATTTTATTGCAGGGGGACTGGCTGGGCAGTCTGGGGGAATAATTTTATTGCAGGGGGGCTGGCTGGGGGGCATCATTTTATTGCAGGGGGAGGCTGGCTGGGGGGCATCATTTTATTGCAGGGGGGGGCTGGCTGGGGGCATCATTTTATTGCAGGGGGGGGCTGGCTGGGGGCATCATTTTATTGCAGGGGGGCTGTCTGGGGGGCATCATTTTATTGCAGGGGGCTGGCTGGGGGCATCATTTTATTGCAGGGGGCTGGCTGGGGGCATCATTTTATTGCAGGGGGGCTTGCTGGGTGCATCATTTTATTGTGGGGGGGCTGGCTGGGGGCATCATTTTATTGCAGGGGGGCTGGCTGGGGGCATCATTGTATTGCAGGGGGGGCTGGCTGGGGACATCAATGTATTGCAGGGGGGTGTTGGCCGGGGGCATCATTGTATTGCAGGGGGGTGCTGGCTGGGGGCATCATTGTATTGCAGGGGGGCAGGCTGGGGGCATCATTTTATTGCAGGGGGGGCAGGCTGGGGACATCATTTTATTGCAGGGGGGAAGGCTGGGGGCATCATTGTATTGCAGGGGGGCAGGCTGGGGGCATCATTGTATTGCAGGGGGGGTGGGCTGGCTGGGGGCATCATTGTATTGCAGGGGGGCTGGCTGGGGGCATCATTTTATTGCAGGGGGGCTGGCTGGGGCATCATTTATGGCTGGATGCATAATTGTATTAATTTTATTGCAGGGGGGCTGAGGAAATCATTTTATTGCAGGGGGTTGGCCTGGGAGCTTATTTTTAATGCTATGGGCATCATTAATTGCAGGGGGGATCAGGGCATCATTTTATTGGTGGGGGCATCATTTTATTGCTGGGGGTATCATTTTATTGCAGGGGTGCTGGGAGCATCATTCTATTGCAGGGGTGTTGCTGGAGGCATCACTTTATTGCAAGGGTGCTGCTGGGGGCATCACTTTTGGCTGGAGTCATAATTTTATTGCAGGGGTGCTGCTGGGGGCATCACTTTTGGCTGGAGGCAAAATTTTATTGCAGGAGGGCTGGGGGCATCATTTTATTGCAGGGGGCTGGCTGGGGGCATCACTTATGGCTGTGGGCATCATTTTATTGCAGGGGGGCTGGCTGGTGGAATCATTTTATTGCAGGGGGGCTTTGGACGTCATTTTATTGCAGGGGGCATCATTTATTACAGAGGGGGGCTGGGAGCATAATTTGATTGCAGGGGTGCTGGGGGGATCATTTATTGCTGGGGGCATCATTTATTACAGAGGGGGGCTGGGAGCATAATGTTATTGCAGGGTGCTGGGGGCAACAGTTTTTTTTCAGGGTGCTGGGGCATCTTTTTATTGCAGGGGGCCTGGCTGGTGGCATCATTTTATTGCTGGGAGCATCATTTTATTGCAGGGTGCTGGGGGCATCATTTTATTGCTGGGAGCATCATTTTATTGCAGGGTGCTGGGGGCATCATTTTATTGCTGGGAGCATCATTTTATTGCAGGGTGCTGGGGGCATCATTTATTGCTGGGAGCATCATTTTACTGCAGGGTGCTGGGGGCATCATTTTATTGCAGGTGTGCTGGGAGCATCATTTTATTGCAGGGTGCAGGGGGCATCAGTTTATTGTTGGGAGCATCATTTTATTGCAGGGTGCTGGGGGCATCATTTTATTGCTGGGAGCATAATTTTATTGCTGGGTGCTGGGAACATCATTTTATTGCTGGGAGCATCATTTTATTGCAGGGTGCTGGGGGCATCATTTTATTGCTGGGAGTATCATTTTATTGCAGGGTGCTGGGGGCATCATTTTATTGCTGGGAGCATCATTTTATTGCAGGGTGCTGGGGGCATCATTTTATTGCTGGGAGCATCATTTTTTTGCAGGGGACTGGGAGCATCATTTTATTGCAGGGGGGCCGGGAGCATCATTTTATTGCTGGGGCATCATTTACTACAGAGGGGGGCTGGGAGCATAATTTTATTGCAGGTGTGCTGGTGGCATCAGTTTATTGCTGGGAGCATCATTTTATTGCAGGGTGCTGGGAGCATCATTTTATTGCAGGGTGCTGGGGGCATCAGTTTATTGCTGGGAGCATCATTTTATTGCAGGGTGCTGGGGGGCATCAGTTTATTGCTGGGATCATCATTTTATTACAGGGTGCTGGGGGCATCATTTTATTGCTGGGAGCAACATTTTATTGCAGGGGTGCTGGGGGCATCATTTTATTGCAGTGGGGCTGGGATATCCTTTATGATTTGACCACTGATTCCTATTGGTGTGGTGCATGTTACGTGAGTTGTCACTAATAAAAGCTCAATAACAAAGCTTGGCATACCATCATGTGTCACAATACCTTAATATATGCCCTAAAGTAAATACACAACTGTAATTTGCAACTAACCAGCTTGCCTTAGTTACAGTAAGTACCTGTCTGCAACTAAGCTTAAGCAATTTACACCATTTCAGTTGCTTCCCATTTCTAGACATTTTTGCTTTGGGTTTTCATGGTATTAATTGCAGGGGGGATCAGGGCATCATTTTATTGGTGGGGGCATCATTTTATTGCTGGGGGTATCATTCTTTTGCAGGGGTGTTGCTGGGAGCATCATTCTATTGCAGGGGTGTTGCTGGAGGCATCACTTTATTGCAAGGGTGCTGCTGGGGGCATCACTTTTGGCTGGAGTCATAATTTTATTGCAGGGGTGCTGCTGGGGGCATCACTTTTGGCTGGAGGCAAAATTTTATTGCAGGAGGGCTGGGGGCATCATTTTATTGCAGGGGGCTGGCTGGGGGCATTACTTATGGCTGTGGGCATCATTTTATTGCATGGGGGCTGGCTGGTGGAATAATTTTATTGCAGGGGGGCTTTGGACGTCATTTTATTGCAGGGGGCATCATTTATTACAGAGGGGGGCTGGGAGCATAATTTGATTGCAGGGGTGCTGGGGGGATCATTTATTGCTGGGGGCATCATTTATTACAGAGGGGGGCTGGGAGCATAATGTTATTGCAGGGTGCTGGGGGCAACAGTTTTTTTTTCAGGGTGCTGGGGCATCTTTTTATTGCAGGGGGCCTGGCTGGTGGCATCATTTTATTGCTGGGAGCATCATTTTATTGCAGGGTGCTGGGGGCATCATTTTATTGCTGGGAGCATCATTTTATTGCAGGGTGCTGGGGGCATCATTTTATTGCTGGGAGCATCATTTTATTGCAGGGTGCTGGGGGCATCATTTATTGCTGGGAGCATCATTTTACTGCAGGGTGCTGGGGGCATCATTTTATTGCAGGTGTGCTGGGAGCATCATTTTATTGCAGGGTGCAGGGGGCATCAGTTTATTGTTGGGAGCATCATTTTATTGCAGGGTGCTGGGGGCATCATTTTATTGCTGGGAGCATAATTTTATTGCTGGGTGCTGGGAACATCATTTTATTGCTGGGAGCATCATTTTATTGCAGGGTGCTGGGGGCATCATTTTATTGCTGGGAGTATCATTTTATTGCAGGGTGCTGGGGGCATCATTTTATTGCTGGGAGCATCATTTTATTGCAGGGTGCTGGGGGCATCATTTTATTGCTGGGAGCATCATTTTATTGCAGGGGGCTGGGAGCATCATTTTATTGCAGGGGGGCCGGGAGCATCATTTTATTGCTGGGGCATCATTTACTACAGAGGGGGGCTGGGAGCATAATTTTATTGCAGGTGTGCTGGTGGCATCAGTTTATTGCTGGGAGCATCATTTTATTGCAGGGTGCTGGGAGCATCATTTTATTGCAGGGTGCTGGGGGCATCAGTTTATTGCTGGGAGCATCATTTTATTGCAGGGTGCTGGGGGGCATCAGTTTATTGCTGGGATCATCATTTTATTACAGGGTGCTGGGGGCATCATTTTATTGCTGGGAGCAACATTTTATTGCAGGGGTGCTGGGGGCATCATTTTATTGCAGTGGGGCTGGGATATCCTTTATGATTTGACCGCTGATTCCTATTGGTGTGGTGCATGTTACGTGAGTTGTCACTAATAAAAGCTCAATAACAAAGCTTGGCATACCCTCATGTGTCACAATACCTTAATATATGCCCTAAAGTAAATACACAACTGTAATTTGCAACTAACCAGCTTGCCTTAATTACAGTAAGTACCTGTCTGCAACTAAGCTTAAGCAATTTACACAATTTCAGTTGCTTCCCATTTCTAGACATTTTTGCTTTGGGTTTTCATGGTATTAACATCTGTAAGATTATGTGGATATTGGACATCAATGTCTAATGTCTACATCAAAGAATGTAACTGCAAAGTTAAACTTTCATTGTAACTTGGTGTAACTAAGGTACTTTTTGTTTAAATGTAATGCCAGATTTGTTTTCAGTTGCATATAAAATGCACAATGTACACTACCTAACTGCTTTCTATAATCGTTGGGGCTATGAATCAAACCGTATTACAACAGGTAGCTGCCATACCTTTGTATTCTAAATAAAGCATTAACATAGTATTTCTATTACCCTTTAGTGTGTGTGGTTGGTTGGTTGGTGTGTGTGGGGTTGATGTGTGTGTGTGTGTGTGGTTGCCCCATTTCTTTAAGTATTTATTGTTCTGGGTAGAGGCCACTGCGCTGCCATTCTGCCTATGGACCTGCACTTTCTAGGGCCGGCCCTGGCGTCTCTGTAATGTTCCTGTTATCATGAGAAAATGCAAAATAAGGCCCAGTTCAACTCGACTGTCCCTAATTGTCAGCATAATTCTTCATTATATACATAAACAGTTGTTCCAATAGTACAAATGGTTTATTGCAGTATATACAATGCTATAGTGCTCCACATTAGTAGATTTGTTTTTTTTTAAAATTTTGTGCATTACCTTTAAATTTTATTTCTCCCATTTTTTAAAATTAATTTTAAAAACAGGGTTGGGGGCGGAGACTGGGCGTTACAATAACAGCCATTTTACTGATTTCCTGTCATTTTTTTGAAGGCAATTTCCACCCCTTGTTCCCCCTCTGTAATCCATAATCTCATTTATCATGATGGTGCATTTTACTGGCCTTACTGGGCAGTGACGTGTATGTCTTTTAGTGAGCTACTGATGTATATATTTGTATATGAGTAATGTATATTCTTGATATAATTATTATACTGCGTGTGTACAATTTCCCTCTTGCTTCCCCCTCTGTAATCCATAATATCATTGATCATCATGGTGCATTTTACTGGCCTTACTGGGCAGTGACGTGTATGTCTTTTAGTGAGCTACTGATGTATATATGTGTATATGAGTAATGTATTTTCTTGATATAATTATTATACTGTGTGCACAATTTTTTTTTTCTTTTATCTTGGCTGCTGCTGTCATTTTGGAGAATTGGTGTAGATGTTCTTTTTGATGCCTGTTTTTTACTTGAGGAACAAATCTTTTTAAACATATTATTTGTTTTGTGGAGTGTACACGGTCTCTAGGTGGTGGGAAGAATGACAATATTCCTTATGAGTTAATAGAACAATCTTTATTCTTTAAAGGATGGTTTATCAGTTGGTATTTTAGTGGTTTTTATTTATGTGTGTATTTGTAAAACACAAAATCGTCAAGTACCCCCAACAGGCAAGGTTTTCATTATAGCTGAACCAGTGCATAGGTGAAATAATCAGCTGATCAGTAACACCATGGTTACTAAGCTGCTCTCACCCATCAGCTGATTATTTAATTTATACACTGGTTCAGCTATAATTAAAACCTGCCCTGTTGGGGGTACTTGTGGCCTGCGATATATGTGTTTCTCCGGCATATCATATCTAGTGCCCTCTAGTGCCTCACCAGCCTCTGACCTCACCGCACGTCACTGCCCTCCCCTAGATGCCACTCTTGCCTAGGTATTATTAATGAACACTCAGAAGGATATATTGACTTATACAATTAATCTCACTGTTTTACTGTATTAACTCCCGAAAGCCTTGTTGTATACACATATCACATAGGACAGACATTGTGAATCCCTACTTAAATAGCCAACCTATGGTTAAATTACAGAAATGTTTGTTTACAATTTAAACATGTATCAGTACAGATAACACTTAAACCTAGTCTTACCTAAAAAGGTTCCCACAGAATTGTATGGAATTGTATACTAAGCTCTGGTTTTCTCAGATAAATACGTTTGTATTTCATATGTTTTGTTCTGAAAAATTCTTATAGACAATGACAGCACAGTAATATTCTCTTCTTTTAGAATCTCTTGTTACAATATCACAATGACAGACCTTATAACATACTCTACTCCTTAATTCAATAACACTTCATGTTTATAAGCCCCACGTAACTCTTTCTTACAAATAGGAGTTATGCCTCTCACTTATCACCTTACATATAGACTCCTCAACTTTAGTGATTCATGCTTTACAGAGACGAGTTAACATGCTTTTTCGCCTCTACACACATAATATTATATACCACAGCCTAACGTCACAGGGACACATCCCCGTCAGTGTACCTTTTTCTTTTTGTACCCTCTTGAAGAGAGTAATTCTCTTACTCTCTCGCACACCTATAAACTCAATACCTTTCTCTAATACTTATTGAATCATTAAGCCTCATTTAGCAATATCTGAAAACTTTCAATATCTGGTTCAGTTTTATTTTCCATAACCAGATTCTCTCTCTTATCACTCTTTTTCTACTTGTATCCCCTCAATCTCTCTCATATCCTTATTCTTTTCTCCTTTTCTCCTTTTCTCCTTTTTATCACCCCTCCTTCACCTTTTTTTCTCTCCTTGTCCTTCCCAACATTCCCTGCCCTCACAAGATGAACGCAAATCGTTCACGCAAACTGGAACACTCCCTGACACTGATGACAGTTAAAGTTAAAGGCCTCAACAGCCCTGGGAAATGCTCCATTACAATCCGGGAATTAACTAAACTTCACAGCTCCATTGTCTTTCTACAAGAGACACATTTCCAAAAATGTAAAGATGTCAAATGGTCAAACCCCAATTATCCAACTATGTTCTTCGCATCGGGCCCCCAGAAAAAACTGGGGTTGGTATACTGACACACAGCTCAATTTCCTCCAAACATTAACAATATCTAAAGACCCAGACGGTAGATACTTATTAATAGTGAGTCTCCTTTTTTGCAGACCGATTATATTACTCATTATATATGCCCCAAACATTCAGCAACATTGATTTTTAAAAAAAAATCTCTAAGACACTATTAGACCACACAGATGGTACAGTATTGTTGGGCGGGGACTTTAACATACCATTAAACCCTATACTAGACTCATCCAGCTTCACATCTAGTGTTGCCAAAAACATACTAAAGACTGTCAAATCAACGCTTGTGGAACTTAATCTCCATGATATATGGAGAACCCTACACATACTCTCACATTGACTATTGGTTCACAGACTCCATCAGCCTTCCTATCATGCATTCCTGCGACATAGGTACTATTACATGGACAGACCATGCACCAGTAGCATGTAACATTATCTGGCCCGAAGCCCCCTTGACTGAGTTTATATGGAGACTTGACGACCAATTGCTACAAGACCCTTTGGTAGCCAATGCCATTGGCACTACACTAACAGAATATTTCTCCTTCAACAGCAATATAGATAACTCTAACACCACCAATTGGGAAGCGCATTAATGCGTTATACGGGGAGAGCTTATAAAACAGAAATAAAAAAAAAATGATTGAGAAACGAAAACAATATGAATGCGTACATTCAACAATATCCCAATTAGAACACAAACATAAATTAAACCCACATGACACAGAAACCTCGCAAAAACTACAGCAAGCCAAAAGAGATCTTAGAGACCTCTTAACTGTAGATTTGCAAAGGCAAGCCTTGTATTTGAAACAAATATATTATGATCAAGGAAACAAACATGGTAAACTCCTTGCTAGGTCTATACAACGTAAAAAATAAAAGACTTTTATCCATACATTGACTAATCCTGATGGTGCAAAATTACAAGATAGCAAAAGCATAGCCAATACATTCCGTCAATATTACAGTACTTTATACAACATAGATACTTCCACCCCCATGCCATCTACACCAACATACAATACTAACAAAGATCTACTTATTGCGGATTACCTATCAGACCTCCCACTTTATAGTCTAACAGCTGAGGACTTGTGTTCCCTTGATTCACCTATTACATCAGAGGAAATAGAAGAGGCAATAATAGATCTCCCCTCAGGCAAGAGCCCTGACCCAGATGGGCTAATCCCTAAATATTATAAATCTTACAAAATTATTCTACTCCCTCATTTTCAAGCTTTATTTAATGAGCTTACTACAACAAAAACCCTTCCATCTAACATGTTAGAAGTGCATATAACGGTCCTGCTAAAACCAGAAAAGACACCTGATAAACCAAGAAACTTTAGGCCAATCTCACTTTTAAACCCTGACATAAAAATCCTAGCAAAAACACTAGCGAATAGATTAAATACGTTTCTTCCAGATCTTATATCCACTGACCAGGTAGGATTTGTGCCGGGTCGAGAGGCGAGGGACAACACCCTTAAAGTCCATCAGATTATTAGCTATTCCAAACATCACTCACTTTTTTTGTGTCAGACTTCGAAAAGGCATATGACAGAGTTGATTGGCACTTTCTCAATTAAGTTATGTGTAAAATGAATTTTGGAACCCCCTTCCTACACATGGTTTTCTCCCTATATTCTAATCCAAACGCCAAAGTCAAGAGTAATGGCACCATGTCTGAATAATTCAATATTTCTAATGGCACACGCCAGGGCTGCCGTCTCTCCCCATTGCTTTTTGTACTCTCTATAGAAGCATTAGCCTTAAAAATATGACTAAACCAAAGCATTACAGGTGTTACGATCGGCAATAAAGAATACGAAGTGATTATGTACGCGGATGATATCCTTTTTGCTATATCCGATATGGAACATACACTCCCAAATATTTTGAGAGAATTAGATACATATGGGCAAGTCTTAATATAACAAAATCAGAGCTCCTTAACATATCCTCACCACCCCATACAATTACCAATTAGAAAAAAACCACCATGTACATATAGCGAAGGAAAAACTGAAATACTTAGGGCTTTACCTCACAAATAACAATAATGACCTCTACACATTAAATTATTTAAAACTCAAGAATTAAATATTGAGAGACCTTCAATCCTGGAAAAACAAACCAATCACTTGGTTTGGCAAAATAGGTATCATAAAAATGAACATACTGCCACGAAATTTATATATTTTCCAAGCCCTCCCCATCCCTCTGCCACCCCTCTTTATTACACAATTACAAAAAATTATAGATAATTACATCTGGCAGGAGAAAAGAGCAGAAGTAGAAGACAAACCATAAATCTTCCCAGGCACAGAGGTGGCCTGGGGTTACCAAATCGTGCTCTATATAGAAAGACAGTAATATTGCAGCACATAATAGATTGGAGCCAGAAAGCATGGGTTCAAATAGATAACCAAATCTTTTCCAAAGGTAAAATGGCAACTCTGGTGTAGCTTTAGCCGCACTACAGATTACCCAAACTAATGCACTATCCAATCACTCTAGAAACACTAATGCCTAGATTACTTGTTTTGTCGGTAAAAACCTGCGGTGCTAACAAGCCTTTTTTTTCCAGTGCCCCCTTAAGACAATGCTGGTATTACGAGTTGTCTGAATGGCTGCGTTAGCCTCAGAAAAGGGAGTGTGGAGCATAATTTAGCTCCACTTCAACTCTCAATACCAGCGTTGCCTATGGTAGCGGTAAGCTGGAAAAATGTTCTCATGCACGATTTCCCCATAGGAAACAATGGGGCTGAGCTGGCTGGAAAAAAACCTAACACCTGCAAAAAAGCAGCCCCATTGTTTCCTTGGGGGAAACACTTTCTAAGTCTACACCTAACACCCTAACATGAACCCAGAGTCTAAACACCCCTAACCTTACACTTATTAACCCCTAATCTGCTGCCCCCGCTATTGCTGACACCTGCATTATACTTTTAACCCCTAATCTGCGGCTCTGGACACCGCCGCAACCTATATTATAGCTATGAACCCCTAATCTGCTGTCCCTAACATTGCCGACACCTATATTATATTTATTAACCCCCAATCTGTCCCCCCTAACGTCGCCGCCACCTACCTAAACTTATTGACCCCTAATCTGCCGACCGAACATCGCCGCCACTATAATAAATATATTAACACCTAAACCGCCACACTCCCGCCTTGCAAACACTATAATAAATTGTATTAACCCCTAATCTGACCTCCCTAACATCGCCGCTACATACCTACAATTATTAACCCCTAATCTCCTGACCCCAAAGTCTCCGCTACTATAATAAAGTTATGAACCCCTAAACCTAAGTCTAACCCTAACCCTAACACCCCCCTAAGTTAAATATAATTTAAATTAAACAAAATAAATTTACTATAATGAAAAAAATTATTCCTATTTAAAACTAAATACCTATAAAATAAACCCTAATATTGCTACAATATAACTAATAGTTACATTGTAGCTATTTTAGGATTTATATTTATTTTACAGGCAACTTTGTATTTATTTTAACTAGGTACAATAGCTATTAAATAGTTAATAACTATTTAATAGCTACCTAGTTAAAATAATTACAAAATTACCTGTAAAATAAATCCTAACCTAAGTTACAATTACACCTAACACTACACTATCAATAAATTAATTACATAAATTAACTACAATTATCTAAACTAAAATACAATTAAATAAACTAAACTATAATACAAAACTATGAAAACACTAAAAAAAAGTTTAAGATAATTACACCTAATCTAAGCCCCCTAATAAAATAAAAAAGCCCCCCAAAATAATAAAATGCCCTATCCTATCCTAAATTACAAAGTAATCAGCTCTTTTACCAGCCCTTAAAAGGGCTTTTTGGGGGGCATTGCCCCAAAGTAATCAGCTCTTTTACCTGTAAATAAAAATACAACCCCCCCCAAACATTACAACCCACCACCCACATACCCCTACTCTAAAACCCACCCAAACCCCCCTTTAAAAAGCCTAACACTAACCCCCTGAAGATCTCCCTACCTTGAGTCGTCTTCACTCAGCTGAGCCGAATTCTTCATCCAAGCGGGGCAGAAGAGGTCCTCCATCCGGTTGAGGTCCAAGCGGGGCAGAAGAGGTCCTCCATCCGGTTGAAGTCTTCATCCAAGCGGGGCAGAAGAGGTCTTCCATCCGATTGAAGTGTTCATCCAAGCGGCATCTTCTATCTTTATCCATCTGGAGTGGAGCGGCAGCATCCTGAAGACCTCCGACGCGGAACACCCATCCTGGCCGACGACTGAACGACGAATGACGGTTCCTTTAAATGACGTCATCCAAGATGGCATCCCTCGAATTCCGATTGGCTGATAGGATTCTATCAGCCAATCGGAATTAAGGTTGGAAAAATCTTGCATTCTATTGGCTGTTCCGATCAGCCAATAGAATGTGAAGTCAATCCGATTGGCTGATTGAATCAGCCAATCAGATTTTTCCTACCTTAATTCCGATTGGCTGATAGAATCCTATCAGCCAATCAGAATTCGAGGGACGCCATCTTGGATGACGTCATTTAAAGGAACCGTCATTCGTCGTTCGGATGTCGGCCAGGATGGATGTTCCGCGTCGGAGGTCTTCAGGATGCTGCCGCTCCGCTCTGGATTGATGAAGATGGAAGATGCCACTTGGATGAACACTTCAATTGGATGGAAGACCTCTTCTGCCCCGCTTGGAAGAAGACTTCAACCGAATGGAGGACCTCTTCTGCCACGCTTGGATAAAGACTTCAACCGGAAGGAGTACCTCTTCTGCCCCGCTTGGATGAAGAATTCGGCTCGGTTGAGTGAAGACGACTCAAGGTAGGGAGATCTTCAGGGGGTTAGTGTTAGGTTTTTTAAAGGGGGGTTTGGGTGAGTTTTAGAGTAGGGGTAATTTCTGTAATTTAGTGGGGGGGGTTTTGTATTATAGTTTAGTTTATTTAATTGTATTTTAGTTTAGATAATTGTAGTTAATTTATTTAATTAATTTATTGATAGTGTAGTCTTAGTTGTAATTGTAACTTAGGTTAGGATTTATTTTACAGGTAATTTTGTAATTATTTTAACTAGGTAGCTATTAAATAGTTATTAACTATTTAATAGCTATTGTACCTAGTTAAAATAAATACAAAGTTGACTGTAAAATATATATAAATCCTAAAATAGCTACAATGTAATAATTAGTTATATTGTAGCTATATTAGGGTTTATTTTATAGGCAAGTATTTAGTTTTAAATAGGAATAATTTTTTTCATTATAGTAAATTTATTTAGTTTAATTTAAATTATATTTAATTTAGGGGGTGTTAGGTTTAGGGTTAGACTTAGGTTTAGGGGTTACTAACTTTATTATAGTATCAGCGACATTGGGGGCGGAAGATTAAGGGTTAATAATTGAAGGTAGGTGGCGGCGATGTTAGGGAGGGCAGATTAGGGGTAATACAATTTATTATAGTGTTTGCAAGGAGGGAGTGTGGCGGTTTAGGTGTTAATACATTTATTATAGTGGCGGCAATGTCCGGTCAGCAGATTAGGGGTTAATAAGTGTAGGTAGGTGGCGGCGAGGTTGGGGGCGGCAGATTAGGGGTTAATACATATTATATAGGTGTTGGTGATGTTAGGGGCAGCATATTAGGGGTTCTTAGGGATAATGTAGGTGGAGGCGATGTCCGGTCGAAAGATTAGGGGTTAAAAATTTATATTATAGGGTTTGCGATGTGGGTGGTCCTTGGTTTAGGGCTTCATAGGTAGTTTATGGGTGTTAGTGAACTTTGTAGCACTGTAGTTAAGAGCTTTATGTTCCGGCATTAGCCCATAAAGCTCTTAACTACTGACTTTTTTTTGCGGTTGGAGTCTTGTTGGTAGAGGGTCTACCGCTTACTTCTTCCAAGACTCGTAATACCAGCGTTAGGCAAATCCCATAGAAAAGATAGGATACGCAATTGACATAAGGGGATTTGCGGTAGCCTCGAGTCGCGGAAAGAAAGTGAGCGGTAGACCCTTTCCTGCCTGACTCGTAATACCAGCGTTAGATAAAAAGCAGTGTTAGGACCCCTTAACGCTGCTTTTTAAGGCTAACGCAGAACTCGTAATCTAGGCGTAAGAGACTGGGATAAAACTATCTCCACCTCCAATAATATTTCCACACCCTATTTGCCACTCCTTCCTCTCAGGCAACATCCTGAGATTCCCTTATCACACGCAAAGATAGCCAACAGACTACTTTCCAAACAGCTATCATGGCTTCCTCATCCGCAAATACTCAGGAAATGCATTTTAAGTTTGTTCGTAGATGGTACCTTACCCCCTCCAAACTACATAAAACTAACCCTCAAATCACAGACCTTTGTTGGAGAGGATGCAGTCTCAGGTGCTCAATGATCCACATTTGGTGGACATGTCCTGCAATTATTAACTTCTGTGAAAAAGTATTTGCAGCTATTTCAGAAATAATTGAAACAGATCTTGCATTGAAGATCTCTGTTCTTATGTTCCAAGCTCTTCCCAAAATGCAAAACAAAACTGCAAGTTGCCTTCTGTTACTGATGATAAACAGTGCAAAAAATCATTCCTAAACACTGGAAATCCACTAAAACCCCAACTCTAAAAGACTGGTACTAACAAACGACAGAACTCCTTACATTGGAACGTTTTCATTTCATGAAAATTGACAAACTGGATTTACACCAGTCCATGATGGATCTTTGGGAACGATACACTCTCCCATTTCGACTGAATAAATAATTATAGCTAAACTGCTCTTCAAATCAGACGATTCACATCCTATCCTTTTGAATATACCCTGTATGATACCTGGTATCCTCCCTATCCCGTTTCACATTTCCCCCTCCCCCTTAAAAGATCCCTCACAATTCCCCCCCCCCCTTTTTTTTATTTACTTGTTTTCATTCAAAAATTGTATTGCTCTTCCTGAAAACAGAGGACTTTCAGATACAGCATTTACCTGAAAGAAGAAACAAATACCTCCAAGGTAAAATGTTTGTACTATTTTTAACATGGACTGAAACCTGCAATGAACATTCCATATAGAAATTAACTATTGGAGTAAACAGTCCCTTTCTTCACTGTTATACAAATTTTATTGCCCATAGTCCATGTGTTTTGAAGTTTAAAATGTTGTAATACTGAAACTTTTCAATAAATTGTTTTAAAAATTACAAAAAAAAAATCAACAAAAAAATCAAGTGTCATTTATACAGTGATGTATTTCTCTGCGATCAATGCCGTTTCCTCAGACTGTAATGATGCAATATTTGCTACCTATTTAAATCATTCTGATCTAATAAAAATAATCACAGGTAAAAAACATGATACACCCCTTGTGACATCATGCAGGTAAAAAACGCCTATATGGCTTATCAAAGGATAACAATAAATAAAAATACATGCAAACATTTTAGCATTTTTAACAAACACCGCAAGTAAAAATATTACCATACAGCATTGTAACAATCTAAATATACAATAATATACTATCTATATGAAATAGAATCTCCAGCGAAACACCAAATGCAGTTATTTACTCAAAAACGATATCACAGTGTTTTCCGAGCCTGTCAGACAAACACTCGTAAGCCATCTAATTTATTTCTAGTGACACAACATAATTTAAATATAATGCAATAACAAGACATCCAATTCATACAATTATATTAACGTGTTAATTATAATTACATAATTATATATCCTAAATGGGTATAGTGTGAAAAAGACTATGTGCATAGAGATAACGTGATGAAATTATACCATATACATAAATAATGTATGATGTGCAAATAATTGGAAACCTAAATATAATAAGAACGGAAGACAAATGTCCCAGTATGAGTGTAGTTTCACTACATATATGTAACTGCTATGACATTGTGGTGTGTTTGAGGTAAATCTTACTCTAAAAGTAAAATAAGAAAAAAAAAATATTTTAAATCAGTGATATGAATAATCTAATATGTTATAATATAACCTATAGTGATATTATGGTGATTAAAATGCAGCTAGGTCTATATTTAAATTTAAATCATAAGGGGGAAGTGTGTGAAGCTTGTAAATCCAGAAGGTCTCCCTCTGGCGTAGCCTCATGAATCTATTGTATCTATGAGAAGATAAAATGTGTTGAATAGGAGTGATGCTAGAGCAATTAAGATCACCACCTTGTTGTATATTACAATGTTGGGACACATTATGGTATAGAAAGTTTGCCTACATATTTCTGCTCAGACCATCTGTGGCTTAAACACCTACAGGTATGCCCCACGTACTTTGCCCCACATTTACAAGTTAGTAAATATATCACGTATGTGGATGCAGTAATTCGACTTTTGATTAGATTTTTTAGAGTCTGATTTAAATGTAATTTTGCCGTGTGTGATATATTTACACATCTTACAATTTTTCACTTTACATCTAGAAAACCCAACAGATGTGCCCACCTTGCCTCCTCAATGTTTTTTTCTTTTTCATCATGTCATAGGGTTTGAGGGCATGTTTTTTCTATCTGACTAGGGGCTAGATGTTTTTTAAGTGTGGGAGCGCTTTTAAAAACGACCCTAGGTCTATCCTCAATCATTTTATTCAGAACTGGGTCCTTCCTGAGAATACTCCGTATTTATTTAGAGCTTCCTTAATAGCTCTATGATTACTCTTATACTGGGTAATAAACATCATATTATTAGACTTTAAGTTGTCCTCTCCCAGCTCAGTAACTTCCTTAGATTTTCTAGGTATTAGGTCTCTTTCAATGAGTCTGGCCCTCAAATAACCATCCTCAATGATCTGATCAGGATATCCCACATCATAAGTTGTTAACTCACTACAGTTTCTTCTATTTTTAAACTGTCCATAAGGTACATTTGTTTTCCACGGTAAATAGTGGTTGCTATTGAAATTCAAAAAGCTATTGCAATCCACTGTTTTAAAGTGTGTTTGTGATTTAATAGTACCAGTGTTAGTAAAGGATAGCAACAGGTCACGGAAAACAATAGACTGTGGTTGTATATAGCTCGTAAAAGAAAGACCCATATCATTAACATTCAAATGTTCTATGAACTCATTGTCTTCCTTGAGTCCCCCCTTCCATATAAGGATCAGATTATCTATATAACGACCATAGAAGACCAAATTTACTCCAAAGCGAGGATCATAGATGTATTTCTCCTCAAAAATCCCCATATAGAGATTAGCAAAACGTCTCACCGCCGGGATGAAGATGGATGTCAGGACAGGAACCGTGAGTAGATTTTATGGGGTTAGGGCTTTTGGGGTGTTTTTTTTTAGATTAGGGTTTTTTGGGCACTTTGAAAAAGTGCTGAATGCCCTTTTAAGGGCAATGCCCATGCAAATGCCCCTTTAGGGGCAATGGGTAGTTTAGGAATTTTTAGAGTTAGTTTTTTTTTATTTGGGGGGATTGGTTGGGTGGGGGGTTTACTTTTACCTTTTTTAAGGTAAAAGAAAAGTTTAACTTAAGGCAATGCCCTTCAAAAGGCACTTTTAAGGGCTATTGGTAGTTTATTGTAGGTTAGGGGGTGTTTTTATTTTGGGAGGGGATTTTTTTATTTTTATAGGGCTATTAGGTAGTATTTGTTTTTATTTTTGATAATTTTGTTTATTATTTTTTGTAATCAGAGTTTTTATTTTTCGGAATTTAGGGTTTATTATTTTTTGTAATGTTAGAATTTCTAAAAAAAAATTGTAGTGTTAGGTATTTTAAAATTTTTAATTTAAGTTTTTTTTAAATTTTATCGCATTTGGCGGTGAAATGATTGCATGAAATATACCAAAATGGGCCTAGATCAATACTTTGGGTTATCTAATACACTACACGTAAGCTAAAATTAACTCTACAAGCTCCCTACATGCTCCCTAATTAACCCCTTCACTGCTGGGCATAAAACACGTGTGGTGCGCAGTGGCATTTAGCAGCCTTCTAATTACCAAAAAGCAAAGCCAAAGCCATATAAGTCTGCTATTTCTGAACAAAGGGGATCCCAGAGAAGCATTTACAACCATTTATGCCATAATTGCATAAGTTCTTTGTAAATAATTTCTGTGAGAAACCTAAAGTTTGTGAAAAAGTGAACAATTTTTTTTTTATTTGATCGCATTTGGCAGTGAAATGGTGGCATGAAATATACCAAAATGGGCCTAGATCAATACTTTGGGTTGTCTACTACACTACACTTAAGCTAAAATTAACTCTACAAGCTGCCTACATGCTCCCTAATTAACCCCTTTACTGCTGGGCATAAAACACGTGTGGTGTGCAATGGCATTTAGCAGCCTTATAATTACCAAAAAGCAACGCCAAAGCCATATAAGTCTGCTATAATGGCATGTCTGGCACACAGTGTTGGGGCAAGGGTCCATCTGACCACTGATACCTGGTCTGCAAAGCATGGTCAGGGCAGGTATATCACCTACACTGCGCACTGTGAAGTGGGCGTAACCCTTACACTACCTGATCGATACAACATCATACCTGATGTTTTAAAGCATGTTATTCCAAACAATTTAGGAATGTTAGGTCATTTATGCCCTTTATGTATTAAAAACAGACTCTGCATCAACAATGTAATTTTCCATGGGAGTTTTGCCATGGATCCCCCTCCGGCATGCCACAGTCCAGGTGTTAGTGCCCTTGAAACAACTTTTCCATCACTATTGTGGCCAGAAAGAGTCCCTGTGGGTTTTAAAATTTGCCTGCCTATTGAAGTCTATGGCGGTTCACCCGGTTCGCCCGTTCGCAAACTTTTGTGGAAGTTCGCGTTCGCCGTTCACAAACCCAATTTTTTAGGTTTGCGACATCACTAATTCTGACCAATCAGACAAAGGAATACATTTTATAGTTGATATAGAGGTATATTATTTGAAAGGACATGAAATATTACATTTATGTTCAGCATACAATATAAATAAATTTTTAAAATGTGATATGCATTATTTTGTATTTAAAATGCTGATATTTAATTCTAATATTGATTAGACAATATAATGGTATTTCAAATTATGGATATGTATAGATTTCATGTATGAACTTTTTTTTTTTTTTTTTTAAATATGAAGACCAAAAAAAAATACATGTTTGAGCATAGACACAAGATGATTTAACAATTATTTGATTTAATGAATATTTTAAGACATGTGTTCATGAACTAACTAATGTTTATAATATTTTTCTTTCTTTTTCACAGTTTCATCTATTTCAGTTTCTATTTAATTTATTTTCTTGTCAATAAATATTTTTTCATACTATATCTATTTTTTTATTTAAAATGCATATTTAAAAAAAAAAACATATCTCTACCAAAGTAAGATAATAATAAATATATCCATCTAATCTGACAAGTAAACAAAATATTACTCCCATGACTGTTAGTTGTCTATTTGACAAGCACATGCCTGATATAAAATTTTGCCTAATGTATTTAACCCCTTAACGACCGAGGACGTGCAGGGTACGTCCTCAAAAAAAAGGCAGTTAATGCCTGAGAACGTACCCTGCACGTCCTCGGTGTGGAAAGCAGCTGGAAGCGATCCTGTTTGCTTCCAGCTGCTTTCCGGTTATTGCAGTGATGCCTCGATATGGAGGCATCCTGCAATAACCTTTTGAAGCCATCCGATGCAGAGAGAGCCACTCTGTGGCCCTCTCTGCACCGGAGATCGGTGGCTTCCTTCGTTGGTGGGTGGGAGCAGTACCGGGAGGCGGGTGGCGGCCATCGATGGCCCTGGAGATGTGGAGGGGGGCGGGATCGTGGGCGGGGATGCCCGGGGGCGCGCACGGACGCGCGCGCGTGCACGGGAGGGCGGGCGCGTGCATGGGGAGGGAGCGGGTGGGAACCGCTACACTACAGAAAAAGGCAATCAGTTCAAAAAATGTAAAAAAAAAAAAATACGATCAATGAGGTGGTGGGGGTTTGTGGTGGGGGTGGGGGGTGTTTGGGGAATCTACACTACAGAAAAAAAAAACACTAAGAAAGAAAAAAAAAAAGCCCTTTTTTGTGCAAGCTGGGTACTGGCAGACAGCTGCCAGTACCCAAGATGGCCCCCAATAAGGCAGATAGGGAAGGGTTACAGAGCTGTTTTGGGGGGGATCAGGGAAGTTGGAGGCTAAGGGGGGTCCTACACAGCAGAATAATTATTTTTTTATTTTTTTAAAAAACCTAAACCCCCCAAAAAGCTTTTATTTTAGTACTGGCAGACTTTCTGCCAGTACTTAAGATGGCGGGGACAATTGTGGGGTGGGGGAGGGAAGGGAGCTGTTTGGGAGGGATCAGGGGATCTGATGTGTCAGGTGGGAGGCTGATCTCTACACTAAAGCTACAATTAACCCTGCAAGCTCCCTACAAACTTCCTAATTAACCCCTTCACTGCTAGCCATAATACACGTGTGATGCGCAGCAGCATTTTGCGGCCTTCTAATTACCAGAAAGCAACGCCAAAGTCATATATATCTGCTATTTCTGAACAAAGGGGATCCCAGAGAAGCATTTACAACCATTTGTGCCATAATTGCACAAGCTGTTTGTAAATGATTTCAGTGAGAAACCTAAAATTGTGAAAAATTTAACGTTTTTTTTTTTTTATTTGATCGCATTTGGCGGTGAAATGGTGGCATGAAATATACCAAAATGGGCCTAGATCAATACTTTGGGTTGTCTACTACACTACACTAAAGCTAAAATTAACCATACAAGCTCCCTACAAGCTCCCTAATTAACCCCTGCACTGCTGGGCATAATACATGTGTGGTGCACAGCGGCATTTAGTGGCCTTCTAATTACCAAAAAGCAATGCCAAAGCCATATATGTCTGCTATTTCTGAACAAAGGGGATCCCAGAGAAGCATTTACAACCATTTGTGCTATAATTGCACAAGCTGTTTGTAAATAATTTCAGTGAGAAACCGAAAGTTTGTGAAAAAATTTGTGAAAAAGTGAACGATTTTTTGTATTTGATCGCATTTGGCGGTGAAATGGTGGCATGAAATATACCAAAATTGGCCTAGATCAATACTTTGGGATGTCTTCTAAAAAAAAAAATATACATGTCCATTGATATTCAGGGATTCCTGAAAGATATTAGTGTTCCAATGTAACTAGCGCTAATTTTGAAAAAAAGTAGTTTGGAAATAGCAAAATGCTACTTGTATTTATGGCCCTATAGCTTTCAAAAAAAGCAAAGAACATGTAAATATTAGGTATTTCTAAACTCAGGACAAAATTTAGAAACTATTTAGCATGTTTTCTTTTTGGTGGTTGTAGATGTGTAACAGATTTTGGGGGTCAAAGTTAAAAAAAGTGTGTTTTTTTTCCATTTTTTCCTCATATTTTATAAAAAATTTTATAGTAAATTATAAGATATGATGAAAATAATGGTATTTTTAGAAAGTTAATTTAATGGCGAGAAAAACGGTATATAATATGTGTGGGTACAGTAAATGAGTAAGAGGGAAATTACAGCTAAACACAAACACCGCAAAAATGTAAAAATAGCCTTGGTCCCAAACGGACAGAAAATGGAAAAGTGCTGTGGTCATTAAGGGGTTAATTAAAAATATCAAAACAGCTTATTCAGATAATGTTAAAGTCAAGTATCATAAAAAAATTAATTTGGAGTTAAATCCATCAATGCTTTTATTGTGTGATTTACAGATGTTAAAATTAGAAAATGTTTATGACGAGGATGTGTAGTCTAAATTAGAAAGAACAACTTTGTTCTTTCACTTTTAAGAAAGGAAAGTGGTTAACTTACATTAAAGTGACAGTGTAGTTGAATGTTATAATAATAGTATATAGTATAGTAATGTATTTTCATTCCCCTTTAGTTTATTTCTACAATGTTAACTCCACATATTCCTAATGGTTTGGTCCTTAAAGGGACATTCCAAAAATATATCATTTAGTGAATCATAGACAATACAAATTTAATTTAAACAACATTTAAATGTACTATTATTATCTAATTATATTCAGTCTTTAGATATCCTTTGTTAAAGAAATATCAATGCACATGGCTTTGACAATGACATAAGGCATCTATATTTAACTAACAATCAGCAGCAAAAGAGCCTATCTAGCTATGCTTTTCAGTCAAGAATATCAATTAAAAAAAAGCTAATGAGAGAATAAAACTAAATATGACATTGTTTTAACATTGTATTATCCATCGAAATCAGTAAAGAACATATAGCTTAATGTCCCTTTAAGGTAAAGCTGGCTAAATACAGCCATTATAAGATATTTCATTCACAGTGGGGCAAACAATCCAGAAGGTAATACAAATATGCTTTAGTCACATGTTATACTAAGTTTGATAAAGGGAGGTGCATAGGTTTATGATCAGCAAAGCATTACTGGGAAATATATACTTAAAGGGACATGAAACCCAAATATTTTGTCTTTTGTCTTGAAAAAGGCCCTTATGCTGGGCCGAAACGCGTAGACTACTTTGAATAAAGATTTGTGAGGCTTCATATACTACCAGGACATCGGCCTTTGGGGAAAGTTGATTTACCAATAAGCTATACCCCATAGGCCCTTTTTGTTGAGTACACTTTTCTCTTTGATTTCAGGTCCATGTCTTCAAACTGACTAGGATACTGGATCAGGACATACCCCCTAGGATTTTTGTTTTAACTGGATATCTTTAAAGGACATATTAGATTGGGATTGATTAATCCAATCAAAGACTGTGACTTTTACTTGTTTTATGATTATTAGGTTGTTTATTTCTTGTAAATATAATATCTCTTGTTCTTATTAATATTATTTCATATTACTGGGCAATCCAGCCCCATTGTACCAGGAATAATATAGGGCCACTAGTCCTATATGGTTAACATATCGTTATATTCGTATTAGCAAAATTATATTTTTTGTAATATTTGTTCCTATATTGACTATTGGTCTTGTTTTTTCCTTTTTTTCTGTTTCTTGTTTTTGAAAGCATTATCACTATTTCACTATTTACACTTTTTGCACTGCAATTTTGGTATTTTCTCATACCCCTTGGACATACCGGTATTTATCCAATTGTTATTATTTTTACACATTTGTGTGTTATATATATATTTTTACACATTGTATTTTTTCTTCACATTGTGAATAATCTGTCACTTTGGAGCAATTTATCATTATCTTCACATAATAGTTTCTTTTCCATTCCTGTTCCGGATAGGATAGAACTGTATTTGGACACAAGTATATTTTATTTTTATTTTTATTTTTAAGTTGTGGTTTCTGTTTTCTGTGGCACACGACCACCTTGAAATCTACTCACTAGGATTTATTTATGTTGTTGATGTTTTAAACATATGATCTAGTGGTGGAGTCATACCCCACTTTTGACATATTAGCCATATCAGATGAGATAATCTGACTGTGTAATCATTTATCACAAGTTTTAATCGACCAAATTACTTTAGTTTTTAGGTTTTTTTATTTCCAAAGGTCTATTTTTTAGATTGTAATTTGTGCAGTTTTAGACGTTGTGTTTTTAATGGTAAAACCAATTCCACTGTAAGCATTGTAATAAATTGTTTCTACACTTATAAGAATTCCTTTTTTATTAGTAGAGTACCAATTAGTGAGACTTATGGTATTCCATAGCACCGACACCTGTATTATACCTTAGCCTTTGGCGCTCCTATATATCCACTACTGTACATTCTCACTAGACCTATTAGGGGTCTTCGTTATAGTGTAGCAGGTATATTGTCCTAGACGCTAATTACTTCTCCCCCCTCTTCTGTAACTGGCATCGCTTTACACGTGTTGGTCAAATCACAGATGCGCAATTCCGCTTGGAATCATTGCGCAATAATCACGAAAAATAGAATTGCGCACACACGTGAACATGTGTTTGCTGTAACTGGCATCGCTTTACACATGTTGGTCAAATGTATACGTTAATTAGTATATATGGGAAGAATACAGTATCCTTATTTACAATCTTCTACATTATAAAAACTATACAAGAAGATCAAAATAAACAATGAACTATCTCTATCAATTGATGAGAATGCAAGAAGACAACAAATTAATTAAAGCTACAGTCAACAACATAAAAGATTGAAAATAAGAATACAGGATATATTTTTTAAGATATTAATTGAGGAAACAATGAACTCATATGAATAAAAATAGATTATTAGTTTGTCAATGTAAAAATATTTAAAAAATTGTTTGTCTCCATGGCCTGATTTGTATTAATGATATCCAATCCTCATTGAATATTTTACAGATCTGGATGTTGGTGCTGGAACCTCAAGCCAGGGTTTGTCACAGCATGGTATGTCTCATTTTCATTTCCATTTGTCTTAGAAACATGGACATAACATTACAATACATTCACATTGATCGATATTTATATGGATACTCTAATTCTTTTTTCTTGTTAGTTTAAATTAAGAATCACAAATCAAAGTTGGGATTACATTGTAATACAAATCTAAAATTAGGACTATTCTTGATATCCCTTCTATTCTTGATAGCTTTATTTGAATGTAAGATTAGTTTCATGGCCAATTTATATTCTGCCCCTGTGTAGTGCTTGACATTTTTTGGATACATTTTGACAACAATAACACATTTTTGCATATGTGCCGAGTCAAAAAAATATACATTACATACGTTTTTGGGTTCTTATCATTAAAGGGACATGAAAACAAATGTGACAGACCCCTCTGTTAGTACTGGAAGGGTTAACTTTGTTCAGTTTTGAGAAACTATTTTCTGAAGACAGGTTTCCTGGCATCAGCTATTGTTTACTGTAATTAAGTTTAGGTGATAAGCGTTCACCTTGTTTAATCACCCCCAGAGATCAGACTGCCAGGTTCCAAGAAGGACTCCATTGTTTTCTTGTGTTTGATTGTTTATTTGGTTAAGTAATGTAATTCTATTGTATCCTGTAAAAGGGCGTCTTCCCTCTATCTAATGTACTATACTCTTCCAATCCCCCGTTTCCTAGGGAGTGTCAACCAGGTGGGAGACCTGCATAAATACTGGGCATATAGCCCTCAATAAAACACATTCTGTTTTACCCTCATGATGGGCTTGGTCTCATGTTTGGGGGGAATTAACTGGGTTTGTGTGTTGTTGATCCCGTATTCAGGGCATCTTTCATCAGGTATTAACCCTTGATATCTGGGTTATACCATAACAACAAACATTTCACATGTGATTTCAAAATAATTTTAAAATGTATTTGATTAGCTAAATTGCTTCAGTCTATTGTTATCCTTATTCTAAGATCATATCTAGGTCGGCTCAGGATCAGCAATGCAATACTGGGAGTAACCGGCTGATTGTTTGATGCAGAAAATTGCCTATTTTCATTGGTTCAACTCATGTGCTCAGATAACAGTAGTACATCGTTGCTCCTTTAAAAAAAGATTTTAACACAATGAAGCAAAATAGACAATAATAAGTCTATTTGAAATATTTTTTAAATCACAGGCTGGATTTTATTTAAAAATTAATACAATTACACATTTTGAGCTTCATGTCCCTTTAAGAGAGGATAAATAAAGAATCTTGATGATATCCTTAAATTACATATTTGATTGTAATCGCATGCTCCATCCCATTTATTACATCAACATATGGACTCGACAATTCATTAACAGCGACATTGTCAAATCAAGATATTTCAATATTAAAGGGACACTGACCACAAATTATTTCTGTTGTCATTCAGATAAAGCATGCAATATTAATAAACTTTCTTATTTACTCCTATAATCATATTTTCGTTATTCTCTTGGTATCTTTATTTGAAAAGCAATAATGTAAGTTTAGATGTAAGTCCATTTTTTGTGACCAACCTGGGTTGTTCTTGCTGATTGGTGGATACCTTCAACGACCAATATTTTATGAACAAAAATAATTGCTTAGCTGCCTTTAAAAAAAAAAAAAAAAAAAAAAAAAGAGAATACAGACAAATTTATAATTGGAGTAAATGTAAAATTTGCTTAAAATTGAATGTTCTATTTGAATCAATAAATTAAAAAATTGTGGTCAGTGTCCCTTTAATAATCAATATATTCATTCATCCTTACATTGTTTTGATGAAACAATATTGATATCTAAATCACATATTCACTCTTGGACTTACTTTATAGATATAAGCATACTCTAACAGCACCATGATGACATATTTTTATTAATAACTTCTGTTTTGCATTGTGATCAATATGTGTTGTGTCCTAAAAAAGATTACTGTACATTGCACAAATGGATCGATGTGACACATGGCTTTGGTTCAATTTGTCACCAGTTGTTATTCCAAATGTTGTTTGTCTGTATTATTTTAAAAACATTGATCAATGGGTATATTTAGATATGCAATAGAATCATATGAGATGAATTGTCTGTCTAATATAGTAAGAAATTAAACATATGTTAAAGACATCATTTTCTTTAGAATCCCCTTGATTAACTCATGCATTTATACTTCATATTAGTGCTCTATTCTTCACATTTCTAAGTATATTATTCTCAAAAATCGATACTGATGTGATTTAGTGATGTCCAAACTGTGTTCACTAATATATATCTATATCATTAAAAATGTAATTGTTCTGACGAGCCATGAGGGATCCAGCACCAATGATGACCTGCCTTTGCGGGCTTCGGGTAAGTCCATTGACTCATTTATATGTCATTGAAGGTGTATTTGTAATAAATATTATGATCATGATTCTGATGAAGCATTACATTTGAATAAACCAGATAATTTACTCCTCTGATTATATATTTGACATGTTAGTGGTCGAAAAATTTGTTTCGTTTCGTTTCGATTCGTTGTTTTTTTTTCGGCTCGGTTCGGTCGAATTAATTCGGTATGCGTACTTATTAGTTTCGGTACCGTTCGTAGTTTAGTTAATTCGTTCTTTCGGATTCATTCGAAACCGCCATTCGAATTTCGGACCGATTCATAATTTCGGACCGATACGTAATTTCGGTCCAAATTTAATTTCGGTCCGAATAGTAATTTATGACGTTTTTTTAATTTCGTATACGATTTGGTTCGATTATTTCGGATACATTCGATTTGTTTTTCTAATCGATTAGATATTTAATCATATCAAATATTATTCATAAATGAAATGTATTGTATTCCACTTTTAAATGACTGTAATATATTAATAATAAATAAATGTAATATGTCATTTATTTTAAACACTATCTTTATAATTATTTAGACTGTGCAGTGTGCAGTGTGTGTGCACTGTGCAGCCAATCAGGCAGCCTGCAATTATGCTTGCATCACTCCTGCACACTTTAGCCACACCCATGAACATATCTGATTCTTATATTTTTTTGTGAGTTGAAGAGAGCAGGTTGTTGGAGAATGTCTGGTACAAAAATTGCTATTGTTCATGGAGGTGATAGGGGGGACATTAGAGATAGGGACAGTGTAGCTAGGGAGAGTAGTACTAGAGGTAGGGATAGGGACCGTGGAGCTAGTAATAGGGATAGTGATAGAGGTAGGGATAGGCATAGGATTAATCATAGGGATAGGCAGTTTAGGGACCTAGTTGGTACTAGTACTACTAGGGTAGGTAGGGACAAGGAGAGGCATGAGCACACCAGTGCCAAAAAACATAGTAAGAGGAGGAGCCCACTTACAACAAGTTCCTCTGAGTCTGATGCTGTTGAAGAGCGTGCCACATCACCAAGGCACAGAGGGCCAATTTTTACAGCCGATGAAAATTGGTGTCTAGTGTCTGCTGTTCTCAAAGTCAGGCACATTTTATTTTCATCAAGTGTTTCCTCGTCGGCCAAGCAAACACCCTTAATGACCGGAACATTTTTCAATTTTCTTACCCTTAATGACAATGGCTATTTTTACATTTCTGTGGTGTTTGTGTTCAGCTGTAATTTTCCTCTTACTCATTTACTGTACCCACACATATTATATACCATTTTTCTCGCCATTAAATGGACTTTCTAAATATACCATTATTTTCATTATATCTTATAATTTACTATAAAAAAATTATAAAATATTAGGAAAAAATGGAAAAAAACACACTTTTTCTAACTTTGACCCCCAAAATCTGTTACACATCTACAACCACCAAAAAACACCCATGCTAAATAGTTTCTAAATTTTGTCCTGAGTTTAGAAATACCCAATGTTTACATGTTCTTTTGCTTTTTTGCAAGTTATAGGGCAATAAATACAAGTAGCACTTTGCTATTTCTAAACCACTTTTTTTTCAAAATTAGCGCTAGTTACATTGGAACACTGATATCTGTCAGGAATACCTGAATATCCATTGACATGTACATATTTATTTTTAGAAGACATTCCAAAGTATTGATCTAGGCCCATTTTGGTATATTTCATGCCACCGTTTCACCGCCAAAAGCGATCAAATTAAATTTTTTTTTCACTTTTTCACACATTTTGTCACAAACTTTAGGTTTCCCACTGAAATTATTTACAAACAGCTTCTGCAATTATGGCATAAATGGTTGTAAATGCTTCTCTGGGATCGCCTTTGTTCAGAAATAGCAGACTTATATGGCTTTGGGGTTGCTTTTTGGTAATTAGAAGGCCGCTAAATGCTGCTGCGCACCACACGTGTTTTATGCCCAGCAGTGAAGGGGTTAATTAGGGAGCATGTAGGGAGCTTGTAGGGTTAATTTTAGCTTTAGTTTAGTGTAGTAGACAACCCCAAGTATTGATATAGGCCAATTTTGCTATATTTCATGCCACCATTTCACCGCCAAATGCGAGCAAATAAAAAAAAACTTTAAATTTTTCACAATTTTAGGTTTCTCACTGAAATTATTTACAAACAGTTTGTGCAATTATGGCACAAATGGTTGTAAAAGCTTCTCTGGGATCCCCTTTGTTCAGAAATAGCAGACATATATGGCTTTGGCGTTGCTTTTTGTTAATTAGAAGGCCGCTAAATGCTGCTGCGCACAACACGTGAATTATGCCCAGCAGTGAAGGAGTTAATTAGGTAGCTTGTAGGGCGCTGGCAGGGTTAATTTTAGCATTAGTGTAGAGATCAGCCTCCCACCTGACACATCCCACCCCCTGATCCCTCCCAAACAGCTCTCTTCCCTCCCCCACCCCACAATTGTCCCCACCATCTTAAGTACTGGCAGAAAGTCTGCCAGTACTAAATAAAAGGAGTTTTTTTTATTTTCGTTTTAAAAAAAATGTATTCAGCTGTAATGGAGCCCTGCCTTAGCCCCCAACCTCCCTGATCCCCCACCAAACAGCTCTATAACCCTCCCTGCTACTTAATTGCCGCCATCTTGGGTACTGGCAGCTGACCTCCAGTACCCAATTTGCCCCCAAAAACAGTATTTTCAAACTTTTCTGTAGTGTAGCCCTCGTGCACACGCGCGCGCCCCTCGTGCACACGCGCGTGCACGCTGCCGCCTCCTTGCTACACTCCCCCCGGAAAACAGCACCATTATTACCGGTGCAGAGAGGGCCACAGAGTGGCTCTCTCTGCATCGGAGGCTTGTTAAAAGGTATTGCAGGATGCCTCCATATCGAGGCATCACTGCAATACCCTGAGAGCTGCTGGAAGCGATTGCGATCGCTTCCAGCACTCTGTAAGACAACTGACGTACCAGGTACGTCTATTGTCATTAACAGTTGGTTTTTGCTTGACGTACCTGGTACGTCAGTTGTCATTAAGGGGTTAATCCACTTTATGGGGCACAAAGTCACACTTAACCCAAATTATTTATTTCATGATTCCGATAGAGCATCAATGTTTTTTTTATCAAGTTTCTAATTTACTCCTATTATCAAATTTTCTGTGTTCTCTTGGGGGTCAATGTATTAATGTGCGAGGGGAAATGATACGATGTAGCGTATCATGTCCGCCGCACATTGATAAATGACAGCTGCTTCATAACTTTTCCTGTGAGCCTCAGGGGCATGAAGCCCTGTATCGAGCTTGATAAATTAACCCCTTGGTAACTATCTTTATTGGAAAAAGAATGAATGTAAGCCTATGAGCCAACCCATCCTTGGGTCAGTACCTGGGTAGTGCTTGATGATTGTTGGTTAAATGTTGCCACCAATCAGCAATTGCTATCCAAGATGCTGAACCAAAAATTGTTCCATTTCTTAAAGGGACAGTCTAGTTAAAATCAAACTTTCATGATTCAGATAGGGCATGCAATTTTAAACAACTTTCCAATTTACTTCTATTATCTAATTTGCTCAATTCTTTAGATATCATTTGTTGAATAAATAGCAATGCACATGTGTGAGCCAATCACACAAGTCCTCTAGGTGCAGCAACCAATCAGCAGCTACTGAACATATCTAGATATGCTTTTCAGCAAGTGATATCAAGAGAATGAAGCAAATTAGATAATAGAAGTAAATTAGAAAGTTGTTTAAAATGACATGCTCTTTCTAAATCAAGAAATAAAAAAATTGTTTTTCGTGTCCCTTTAAGCTTTACAATTACATTCCTTCTTTTTCAAATCAAGCTCCAAGGAGACTGACTAAAGAAAAAAAAATAATAGTATTACATTTTAAATTGAATTAAAATTCCATGCTCTACCTGAATCGTGAAAGAAAAAATTTGTTTTCAGTGTGCCTTTAAATATTCATTTATAAAAAAATTTATACTTATCAATTTATTATCAAATTCACTTTGAGCAGCGCCGTCCTCATGCTTTTCTCGCGCAGTTTCCTCTACTCTCCACTGCACATTCAGCGTTGGTTGTAATATTTTTTAAGGCCAGGTATGTTTTTCTCATGCTGCAGTCTCACTCTCTAGTATGTGCATGACAGAATCAGCCAAACATACCAGTCCTTATAATATAAATATCTTATTATTAAAGGACCGCTAATGCTGTTTAATAAATAACATAATTAAGAAGTAGCTATAGCTAATAAAAATACAATGCAATTCTAACACTTCATTAAAATATATAGAATTATTTTTATACCAATTATTTGTTTATGGTCCCCTGTATATGTGACAGATATCATCCAATCACAGACTATGGGGCATATGTTGTATCAAGCTCCGAATGGAGCTTGATGCCCCGTGTTTCTGGCGAGCCTGCAGGCTCACCAGAAACAGCAGTTATGAAGCAGCGGTCACAAAGACCGCTGCTCCATAACCTGTCCGCCTGCTCTGAGCAGGCGGACAAAACTCGCAAGAATACAACCCGATCGAGTACGATCGGGTTGATTGACATCCCCCTGCTGGCGTCCTATTGTCCGCGAGTATGCAGGGGGCGGCGTTGCACCAGCGGCTCTTGTGAGCTGCTGGTGCAATGCTGAATAGGTCGAGCATATTGCTCGCCGTATTCAGTGAGGTCTGTCGGACGAGGGGGTCGATCCGATATAAATCGTCGCCCGCAAAAGCCGGCGACGCCAATATTTACGCTGATTTGGTATCCTATATACGGCGTAACCTAGAAGTTACGCGCGTATATTTCTGCCGTCGCCCGTAGTTTTTTGGGCCATAGGCAGGTATACCAAACCAGCGCAGTTTGGTATCCAATATGCAGCGTAAGGACTTACGTGGCGAAAATGGAGAAAACTTACTCCATTTTCACCTCGCCACAAAAAGCAGCCGTAAGAAGCCTTACGCTGACTATTGGAGCCCCGTAACTCCCTAAACTAACTAGAAAATAAACCTAACACCTAACGCATGCGCAATGTCTATCTCCCTGTCAACCGCGATCTTCTAAAATAAACCTAACACCTAACGCATGCGCAATGTCTATCTCCCTGTCAACCGCGATCTGCTAAATAAAACCTAACACCTAACGCATGCGCAATGTCTATCTACCTGTCAACCGCGATCCCCCCCCCCCCCCCAAATCCCTAATAAAGTTATTAACCCCTAAACCGCCGCTCCCGGACCCCGCCGCCATCTACATAAACTAACCCCCTACTGTGAGCCCCTAAAACCGCCGCAATCTACCTTATCTATCCCCTAATCTGACCCCTTACACCGCCGCCACCTATATAAAAATTATTAACCCCTAATCTAATCCCCCTATACCGCCGCCAGCTATATTAATATTATTAACCCCTAATGTAAGCCCCTTACACCGCCGCCATCTCTATTAAAATGATTAACCCCTAATTTAATCTACCTACCCCGCCGCCAGCTATATTATCTATATTAACCCTAAGTATATTATAGTTAATATAGGTATTACATTATATATATTAACTATATTAACCCTAATTATATTAGGGTTAATATAGTTAATATAGTTACTATAGTATTTATATTAACTATATTAACTCTATCTAACCCTAACTAAATTTATATTAAATTAATCTAATTCATTTATAAACTAAAATATTCCTATTTAAATCTAAATACTTACCTATAAAATAAACCCTAAGATAGCTACAATATAATTAATAATTACATTGTAGCTATGTTAGGGTTAATATTTATTTTACAGGTAAATTGTTAATTATTTTAACTAGGTATAATAGATATTAAATAGTTATTAACTATTTAATATCTACCTAGTTAAAATAATTACCCAATTACCTGTAAAATAAATCCTAACCTAAGTTATAAATACACCTACACTATCAATAAATTTAATAAACTACAAACATCTATCTAAAAATACAATTAAATTAACTAAACTAAATTACAAAAAAAAACAAACACTAAATTACAAAAAATAAAAAAAAGATTACAAGATTTTTAAGCTAATTACACCTATTCTAAGCCCCCTAATAAAATAATAAACCCCCAAAATAAAAAAAATTCCCTGCCCTATTCTAAATTAAACAAATTTCAAAGCTCTTTACCTTACCAGCCCTTAAAAGGGCCTTTTGTGGGGCATGCCCCAAAGAATTCAGCTCTTTTGCATACAACAAATACAATCCCCCCCCCCATTACAACCCACCACCCACATACCCCTATTCTAAAACCACCCAAACCCCCCTTAAAAAAGCCTAACACTACCCCCCTGAAGATCTCCCTACCTTGTCTTCACCACACCGGGCCGAACTCCTGATCCGATCCGGGCGATGTCTTCCTCCAAGCGGCAAAGAAGAATTCTTCCTCCGGCGATGTCTTCCTCCAAGCGGCAAAGAAGAATTCTTCCTCCGGCGACGTCTTCCTCCAAGCGGCAGCAAAGTCTTCATTCTTCCGGCGGCATCTTCAATCTTCTTTCTTCGCTCCGCCGCCGCGGAGCATCCATCCCGGCCGACTGCTGTACTACGAATGAGGTACCTTTAAATGACGTCATCCAAGATGGCGTCCGCCGAATTCCGATTGGCTGATAGGATTCTATCAGCCAATCGGAATTAAGTTAGAAAAATCTGATTGGCTGATTGAATCAGCCAATCAGATTCAAGTTCAATCCGATTGGCTGATCCAATCAGCCAATCAGATTGAGCTCGCATTCTATCGGAATTCGGCGGACGCCATCTTGGATGACGTCATTTAAAGGTACCTCATTCGTAGTACAGCAGTCAGCCGGGATGGATGCTCCGCGGCGGCGGAGCGAAGAAAGAAGATTGAAGATGCCGCCGGAAGAATGAAGACTTTGCTGCCGCTTGGAGGAAGACGTCGCCGGAGGAAGAATTCTTCTTTGCCGCTTGGAGGAAGACATCGCCGGAGGAAGAATTCTTCTTTGCCGCTTGGAGGAAGACATCGCCCGGATCGGATCAGGAGTTCGGCCCGGTGTGGTGAAGACAAGGTAGGGAGATCTTCAGGGGGGTAGTGTTAGGCTTTTTTAAGGGGGGTTTGGGTGGTTTTAGAATAGGGGTATGTGGGTGGTGGGTTGTAATGGGGGGGGATTGTATTTGTTGTATGCAAAAGAGCTGAATTCTTTGGGGCATGCCCCACAAAAGGCCCTTTTAAGGGCTGGTAAGGTAAAGAGCTTTGAAATTTGTTTAATTTAGAATAGGGCAGGGAATTTTTTTTATTTTGGGGGTTTATTATTTTATTAGGGGGCTTAGAATAGGTGTAATTAGCTTAAAAATCTTGTAATCTTTTTTTTTATTTTTTGTAATTTAGTGTTTGTTTGTTTGTTTTTTGTAATTTAGTTTAGTTAATTTAATTGTATTTTTAGATAGATGTTTGTAGTTTATTAAATTTATTGATAGTGTAGGTGTATTTATAACTTAGGTTAGGATTTATTTTACAGGTAATTGGGTAATTATTTTAACTAGGTAGATATTAAATAGTTAATAACTATTTAATATCTATTATACCTAGTTAAAATAATTAACAATTTACCTGTAAAATAAATATTAACCCTAACATAGCTACAATGTAATTATTAATTATATTGTAGCTATCTTAGGGTTTATTTTATAGGTAAGTATTTAGATTTAAATAGGAATATTTTAGTTTATAATATGAATTAGATTAATTTAATATAAATTTAGTTAGGGGTGTTAGGGTTAGATAGAGTTAATATAGTTAATATAAATACTATAGTAACTATATTAACCCTAATATAATTAGGGTTAATATAGTTAATATATATAATGTAATAACTATATTAACTATAATATACTTAGGGTTAATATAGATAATATAGCTGGCGGCGGGGTAGGTAGATTAAATTAGGGGTTAATCATTTTAATAGAGATGGCGGCGGTGTAAGGGGCTTACATTAGGGGTTAATAATTTTAATATAGATGGCGGCGGTGTTAGGGGCTCACTTTAGGGGGTTATAGATATAATATAGCTGGCAGCGGGGTACGGGAGCGGCGGTTTAGGGGTTAATAACTTTATTAGGTTGCGGCGGGGTACGGGAGCGGCGGTTTAGGGGTTAATAGCTTTTTTATTGTTAGGCTAGTGAGGGGGGATAGCGGATAGAGGGTTAGACGTGTCGGGCTATGTTAGGGAGGCGTGTTAGACAGTGCGGGCTATGTTAGGGAGGCGTGTTAGACAGTGCGGGTGTTTTAGACTTTAGTCAGGTTTTATAGGCGCCGGCAGTTTCTAACGTGGCGCAAGTCACTGGCGACGCCAGAAATTTGTACTTGCGCAGATTTCTGGACATCGCTGGTTTGTCAGACTTACGGCACGTTAGCATCTGACGGCGCCATATATGGGATAGCTCGAGTTGCGAGCTGAAACTGCGGGCGACGCCGGTTCCCTCACTTGCACCGCAAACTGCGATCTATATCGGATCGCGCCCCAGATCCGCACTGTCAGATCAGGTCCGCCAGACCTTGATAAATATGCCCTTTATGTATACCCTGTGAGCTTCTGCACATGCTCAGGAAGTTATTACATAAAAAGACTGTCAATTTATATAAATGAAGTAAATTATTAAATGTATATACTTAAAAGGACATGAACCAATGTTTCTTCCACGATTCATATAGATAATTCAATTTTAATTAAATAACTTTCAAAATAACTTATATTATTTCATTATCTTCCTTCTCTTGTTATCATTTGTTGAAATGTTTTTCTAGGCAAGCTTTGGAGCATCAGAGAAGCTATTTTCTCGCTGTTGATTGGTGGCTGCACAGTGCATATACATATATTTCAATTTTGATTGGCTCACCCAGGTGTTTTGTTAGAAATTATTCGTGCATTGCTGCTCCTTCAATAAATGATACCAAGAGAATGAAATAAATTTGAAAATCAAAGTAAATGCGAAATTTTTGGAAAATGATATCCTTTATCTGAATCAGTCAAAATATTTGGTTTTCTTTTCATGTCCCCTTAACTTTCCAATTATCTGATCTAGCTGATTCAGAATCAGAAAACTTTATTTTGACCTTATAGTCCATTTCAATGTATACCAGATAAGCAAACACTGTACTAACTTTACAAAAAAAAAAAAATTATTTGTTACATAACTAAATTTTACATTCATATAAAACAACAATAACCTGTGAATTTATATATATATTTCTATTAATCTATATATCTCTATAATATAACTTTTTAAAACTATAAAAATCCGTTGTAAAGGTCAGGCACTGTCATTCATTTCCAATAGCTCCGCTGGTATTCTTTGGATGTATCAGATGCAAAATGTAAGAAATCCTTATTTTCAAATAAAGTCAGTATAGTTTTTCCATAACCAAAAATATGTTTTTATTTTATTTATAGGTATTATGATTGCAGGGCCATTGTGAAAAAGAAAATGTCATTGACGCACTCCACAAAGAGAGTGCATTTCAACACTTGGGAGATGGAGATGCGGGACAAGCTTCTTGAAGAGGCTGTTGTCACTGGAGAAGGAAGCTCAAGTTGGAGAGACGAATCTGTCAGGCAAAAGAGAGCTGGTGAGTAAAATTAAATATATGATTACTTTGATTATTTTGCATGGGTGTGGAAATAAAAA
This sequence comes from Bombina bombina, assembly GCF_027579735.1. Taxonomy (NCBI): domain Eukaryota; kingdom Metazoa; phylum Chordata; class Amphibia; order Anura; family Bombinatoridae; genus Bombina; species Bombina bombina. The sequence goes on along the minus strand of NC_069501.1, from coordinate 1,259,933,975 downwards.
ACAAAAAAAAGGGAATAAAGTGGAGGACAAGACAATCGATTTATCCTTTAGCTATTACAATTTACTTTTTTTTTTTTTAAACAAATAAAGAAAGACCCATATCTGTAAGGCAAAAATCATGTATGACGGGAGTTGCATTCTAGGTAGCATACATAGTTACATAAACATATGTCATAACTCAACTTCCATCATCCACATACATTTCTTGTGTATGTGAATTGTGTATGTTAAAGATGGAATATGAATGCATCTGGCATAGTTGTATATGACAGAATCAAAATCACCTTTTATATAAGGCTGGTGAGGTAGCTCAATTGTCAAAATGCCCTGACTACAAAAGCTTGTTCAAAGATACAAAGGTTCAAATCCCAGCAGGGCCAACTCAGCCCTTAATCCTTCTGATGTCGCTCAAATGACTACCATTAAATTTCTTAATAATAACAACTATAATTATTCACCTGCCGATTATTTTAAATTTTGAGAGCGAGCGCTGAAAATGAGCTTCAAGACTTTGAGTCCCACTGTGAGAAAGGCGCTATATAAATACTAGTTATTATATATATATATATATATATATATATCATCCTTCTCCCTCACCATGGCCCTTCTTTTGTGTTCCCCTCACTCCCCTATGCGCCTTCATTTGTTGTTCCTCTATATCCTTTTTCCTCATGTCACCTTTCTTCTCTTTCCCTCCCAAGGCCCTTTTTTTGTCTTTCCCTACCTCACCAATACCTGAATTTTATACGCTGTGGCCTTTGCATCCTTTTTTCTGTAATGTGACTTCAAATATTTAAAATTTAAAAAATCGACCATGACATTAAATGCCTATCTTACCTGTCTCTTATCCTTGATATTTTCCAGATCCCCGAAAATACTCTGCAGGGCGATCAGCCCCAAGCATGTCTCAGCCAAGTTCTGGTAAGTACCTAAATAAGGAATACAAAGTAGGTTTTAGAAAAAAAAAGGATTGAAGATTAGATTTTTACTCCCAGAGTATTACGGTACATTCAAATAGTACCCTGTCCCAGTCCCTAGCCCATCACTAATAACTATTGTTCACTAATACACGTGTTAGACTTACCTGTCTCTTATCCTTGATGTTTTCCAGATCACCGAAAATACTCTGCAGGGTGATCAGCCCCACTTCTCAGCCTAGTTCTGGTGGTAAGTACCTAAATAAGGAATACAAACATCGGTTTTAGAAAAAAAAATGGATTGAAGATTAGATTTCTACTCCCAGAGTATTACATTCAAAATGTATCCTGTCCCAGTTCACTAGCCCTGTTACCTTTTTCTTGGCAAGTTACTTTCCCTGATCAAGTGTTGTGCTTAAAGATATAATGAACCAAACATTTTTCTTTCATGATTTCATACTAGAATCTGCTAGAACAGAAAAATTAACCTACTTAATTACAGGTGGCCCTCGGTTTACAACGGTTCAATTTACACCGTTTCTGAATAACAACCTTTTTTTCCAGTCATGTGACTGCTATTGAAAAGCATTGAGAAGCAGTGCATTTATTAAAATAGCCAGTAGGTGGAGCTGTCCGCTTGTGTTACAGCAAAGCCAAGCAAGCTGAAATTAATCAGTTTAACTAGACCTGAGCTATCGAGCAGATTTCAAAGGAACGAGATCTTCCTGTCTATAAATCAGTCCAGATTGGAATGCATAGAAAGAACTGTTTACAGAAAAATGCAAGTGAAGTCTGTGTTATTTAATTTTTTTATTAGGTATATAATGCTGTTTAGCAAATGTTTTTGTTCATTTAACTCAGTTTAATTATATATTCTGTGTTGTGTTATTATTTTATTAGGTTTATAATGCTGTTTAGTTCAAAGCTTTAAAAATAATGTATTAGGTGTTACTTATGACAATTTTGAGAGGGGCCTGGAACCGTACCCCCTCACTTCCCATTGACTTACATTATAAACTGGGTTTCAATTTACAACGGTTTCGATTTACAACCATTCCTTCTGGAACCTAACCCCGGCGTAAACTGAGGGCTACCTGTATTTGATAATCAATTTTTCTTTGTTCTATTATTATCTTTATTTTACAAACCAATAATGTAAGCCTGGTCCCCGTTTATTTTTTTTTCTTTCCAACCCATGCATAGCGGCATAGTGCTTGCTTACATTTTTGATTTATAAAATAACAATAATAAGAAGACAACAAAACAAATGTTATGATAGGACTATACATTTATAAAGCTGCTTTATATTTCCTGCTCTTTCAAAATATTGAAAGTCAAATATTTGTTTTATTATCCATTGTATCGCGATTTTCATATAATGACTTTCATCAGCTTGATAATGATTCTGCCGGCCATCCACTTGTTGCGACTATCAGCTGACCATTCTCAGCCAAATGTATGGCACAGTATTCACCTTTTCATAAAATAATTTTTTTTTGCTATGCTTTACCATTTAAAAAAAATAATGTAATATTCAAAATAAATATTGATGTCTTTACACAAACTTATTATCTATAATTTAGTATACCTTGACTTGTGCTGATTTTATTCTATATTTAACAGTGTTAGTAACTCGGATTCGGATCCCACCAGTAGCAGCCTTTGGAAGTGGAGAGATGCCCACTACTCCTCCACGTAAGTTATAACAAACTGAAAATATAAACAAACAAGACAGGCAATAATTATCTGGACATTTTATGTAATTAAGCCTTTACTATAGCAAAAATAATCAGCTACAAATGATTTATTACGCAATTTTTCTACAAATAAATTTGTTAAAGGGATACTAAACCCAATTTTTTTCTTTCATGATTCAGATAGAGCATGAGATTTTAAGCACCTTTCTAATTTACTCCTACTATCAATTTTTCTTTGCTCTCATGCTATCTTGATTTGAAAAAGCAGTACTGTAAGCTTTAGAGCCGGACCATTTTTTGTTCAGCACCTGGGTAGCACTTGCTGATTTGTGGCTAAATGTAGCAAACCAATCAGCAAGCTCTACCAAGGTGCTGAACTAAAAATGAGCCGGCTCCTAACCTTTTATTACTGCTTTTTCAAATCAAGATAACATGAGAACAAAGAAAAATTGATAATAATAGGAGTAAATTAGAAAGTTGCTTAAAATTGCATGTTCTATCAGAATCATGAAAGAAAAGATGTGGGGGTTAGTATCCCTTTAATTGAATATAACTTTTATTTAGATTTGACAGAGAGATAAAATCTGTCCATCCTGGATATTAAAATATATTTGAGCGAATAATGTATAATAAAAGTTTGTGGATAGTCTGTTGCTGTCTTTTTCTTAGGTATTATGGAAGAAATCTTTTAGCGAGAGTCTTTCTATGTCTGTACAACATGTCCACAAATACATTGGTTTTCATACAACAAAATAATAACATTTGATTACTGTTTCATCTATTTCAGAACTAGGAGGCATTTCTGCAGGTGGAAGCCATAGCAGTCAACTGCATTCACCTGTTCTTAGTGTAGAGGGAAGTCCTGTAGTAAATATTCAACAAACATGCTTCTCACCATCGTCATCTGTCATCGTTGACCAACCATCAACAGAACATCATGCCCCCATTGTGGATGAGCAGACAGGCCAGAATCAACCACCTCAACTGGAACAAGACAAACCGACAGAACCGGAAGCACAACATCGGTATAGCCGGATGGAAGAATTACTTCTGGAAATTTTACTGGCAACAAAAAAATTAACAAAAGCGGTCAACAATATGAGAAAAGATTTACATAGACACATAGACAGGGCATTAGCCCGTGTCAACAAAGATCAGAGGCATGCAATTGATCACATGCACAAATCCATTTTGGATGCAATTTATCTAAATCAACACAATGTTTCATCACCTAAAACATAGATAGAAGTTTATTATATTACTTAATTTTATGTCTCAAAATTACTAGCTGTGATACTTATATTATTTTACAGAGTTTTCAATTGAAAGTTAAATTAATACCTTCTTTATGAGCAGCACTCCATGCCGGTTTAATAAAAATTATTTTGAAGTACACATGTATTGATAATTCTTACCCGTGAACTCCTTGTAGCATCCTCTTTTTTAAGGTCCGTCTCCTCCCTCAAAGTCAAGTCTACAGTTTTTCTTTAGTATTCTCTGAAAAACATGAGAAAGAAACAGAATATTTTATTAATAAATGGAAATAAATGATGGAATGTGGATTAAGTGGTAAATTTAAAATTCACTCACTTGTTTGTGCCTCTGTGCAAAGCATTAATATTATTGTATTTTTTTCTTATGAGGAGCGGACTTCAAGAATGACAACACTGTCCTAGAGAATAACCATATTTTTTTTGCGTATGGTAGCAGCTCGCTGCTTGTTAAATCTATATTTTTTTGTAGCACTAATATTTTTTCTTAGTGCCCAAAAATATTATTCTTAGTTGTAATTCAAATTTTTTTTTTCTTAAAAATTAAGACAATAATTTTGGATAACAGTCTCCAAAACTCCCACTAACTAATAAAACAATTTGTGGCTTAACTCGAACTGTAACTAATGTGTGACAATGCTTACAACAGAAACGTGTAAATATGTGTTAACAATTGTAAAATTATGATTAAGGTGCACTTATTAATTATAAGCGATTTTTTTAAAAAAATGGATAGACTAATACAAATGCTTGAGCAAGCTTGTTTAGGCTAAATCAAGATCTAAAAAAATAACGAAAAATATAAAGAAAGTCAATAGAAAGTTGAAATTGTAATAAAATCAACCATCACACCCTTGGGAAGTAAAATCGCTGTGACATAGAAAGTTTTTTTTTGGTCGCCATTCAATGACAAATCATCACGTAACATTTCGATGTTTATTATGAAATATTTAAGGTTGAAGGTCACATGACGTTACCTTCAAATTACTAATATAAATCAAAATTATTGTATTTTTTGGCCTTAGCTTTTAAGTTTAAATTATTTGGAATTTGTTTTACATTTTTGGATGGATACCCTGCTGTAGTGGGAATAAAATATATTATGTCTCAAAGAGGGGTAGAAAATTTTGAATTTGGGAAGCTACTTGATTGATGACCTCTAGCTAACTACAAAATATCATCAAAATAAGAGATCTTTTGGTTTAGGAGCCATGATGATTTGTCATATAATGACAACCAGCAAAGCCGGATTAGCCTAACGGGATACCAGGAAATGTATTGGTGGGCGGCAGCAGCTATGGCTAGAAAAGCTACAATTTAAAGTGCTGATTAATGGATGTAATTGGGCTTTAAAGTGCATATAGCAAGAATATGGGGAAAAAATTAATTAAAAAATAATATACTATAATTTTGAAACTAAATATTGTGGGGAAGGAGTATCCCAGTAATATCACCTTTGAGAAAAATTGAATGTGTGCATTATACTGAGTGAACGGAAAACAGGGCTGTTCACCCAATTTTCCAGGGATGATTTTAATTCCCAGTCCAGTACTGACTGGCACACTGCACAAGTGGGTCAGCAGGAGATTATATCCACTTTTTAATCTGAATCAAATCTGAGAGCTGGGTAACCCAGCTTTGGAAGATTTATTTTTAAAAATGTCATCTGCTCCAGGAGCTGGGGGGACAACTGTGCACGATAAGGTGAAAGTGTATTTCCTGTGATTGAAAATACACGTTCACTGTGGATGCTGGTTGGGGGACAGGAAACTAGCTCTTGGGCTACCACAGACATGACAGGCCACAAATACCTCTTTTCATCCCAAAATGTCAAGGGATCTGTACTGGGGGGCAGGGGAGGTTGAGATAGGTAAAGCTTAACCATGTCGGCAGCATTGCTCTCTTTCATCGGGGGATCTCTAATGTCTCCAACCAATGTGCCCAGTGTATCAGCCCAAAAAGTAGCTGCTGTGGTGGGACTAGGACAAGCAGCAGTGCTAGAGCTTTTGGTTTTAGGTGACAGAGTATCACTATCAGACTCTGTCATCTCTTCATCTTCCTCTACAGGTGACATTTTTTTTGTCTATCACGCACCCTCTGTATCAATTTGTCCCTCCATGAGGTCAAGCTATTTGTATGGAGTGCTATCTTTCCCTTTACTCTAGGATCACAAAGTGTGGCTAGCATGTAGTGAGGGCTACTGTCGATGCCCTCTTTTACGCGCCAAGTCAGTTGCTCCTTCAACCTCCTTACAAGGGCAGCAACATCATCATGAAGATTACCACCAGGCAATACTTCCCTATTAGTAAGGAAATTATCTAATAGGTTCAAGAGGTGAGTGAAGAGGGGAATGACTTGTGCCAGGCTAGCGTTCTCTTGACTTAAATTTTCTGTCACCGCCCGAAAAGGTGTGAGGACTGCCACTACCTGTTCAATCATGGCCCAGTTATCCCTGCCCAGTGGTCTGTCAATGCCAATGGAATGTTTGTATGCCATTGCATGGATTGCCTTTTGCTGTTCTAACATACGCTCCAGCATATCTAATGTGGAGTTCCATCTAGTACTCACATCTTGTTTGAGCCGGTGCTCTGCAAGTCCAAAATGTTTCTGTTCCTGCCTAAGGAGATGGCTATCTTTGACACTATGATGGAAGTGGCCAGCTATTTTTCGGCAACACTCCAAAAGTGTTGCCAACCTTCCGGTGTCGTGATCGATGGCAGCCTTAACAACAAGATGCAGTACATGTGCCAAACAGCGTATACCCACAAACCCGCCATCCCGTAGCGCCTTTAGCATATTGGCTGCCGCATTTGTGCCTTTGTCCCTGCCTGCTCTCCTAGCAACTGAGCCACCATATTATTCAGTGCATGTCGGATGTTCTGTGAGGTGTGCTGATGATCCATCACCTCAGCATGCAGGAGAAAGGAGCGGTACCCCTTGGCTACTGCACCAGTCACTGAGTCTGAGGTTTTTGAGCCTGAACTTTTGGCTGATATAACTGGTGGTGACACATTTGGCAGCCACCAATGTGCCGTCAAAGACAGGAAGGCATGTTGGCCACTAGGAGCACTCCATAGGTCAGTGGTGAAGTGCACTGACTGTCCAGCAGCCTTTACCAGCTCCTCCTTCAAACAACAATGCATGATCGGTAAAGTGAGGGAATTACAGATCTACTGAATGTGGTATGAGCAGGAACTTTATAATGGGGTGCAACTGCCTCCATAAGTTGTTTAAAGGGGTCCCCTTCCACCATATTTAAAGGAGCCCCTCCAACCGCTATGAGCTGGCCAATGAGGCGTGTAATTTTTCGCACCTGCTGTCTTGACATCCGACTGGAATGAAATACACCAAATTGCTCCATTGTGGGCTGGGTGGATTTCATCGGATGTTGGCTGACACTGATAGCAGCTGCACCAGAAGAGGCATGATCACCAAGCCCCTTGTGATTCCTACTGGTGGTGACTGTGACACTGCTAGTCGTAGTTCCCCTAGTAGTGCTGTCTGGAGCAAGAACACCACTTTCTTCCCTTAACACCACTGGCTTGTGATGGGTGTGTTGGTTCATTCCTGAATTGGTCAGATGCCCCAACACTCTACCCCGGCTGACTTCCCTACCACACAATTTGCATTTGGCTTGGCGACCATCACCAATAGCCTCAAAATGCTCCCACACTTGTGCACAACGGTTACCTTTGCCACTGTGCATTGAAGAATCTTTTGTGACAGTTTCTTTGGCTGCACATGCTGTAGCAACTTCTTTTGTTTTTGTTATTTCATGGCCTTCTCTCTGTGATGTAACAGGAGGAGGCCTAAACATTGAAGGGATGGTGGGAATGGAGGAGGTTAGTGGCCTACCAGTAGTGGCGGGTGCACTAACTACAATCTGGCTGGGAGACTCAACACGAGCTTCTTCCTCATACTCAAATACTTCACGTTTGGGCTGCTTAAATGAATGTTCACTGGAAAAAGCCTGCTTTGCTACTGTTTGGCTTCTACTGTAAAACATTTTATTTGGCAACACGGTACTAGAACTGGACATAGCAGAGGTGGTGACACAACTGGCACTAGTGATTGTACTAGTTGTTTTGGGGGGAAGCTCCGGAAAATTAAGACGCCGACGAAATGAGGACTGCTTCCTGGTCTCAGAGGAGGACCTATCAACCCTGCTAGAGGATTGTGAACTTGAATGTTTACTTACAGCCCTTTGAAATTTAGAGGGTGGACTCAGATGACTACTAGTACTACTGCTAGTGAGTCTACGAGTGATTTGACTACTGCTGCTGCTAGCTCTGCTTGAACCAATAAACTTTACCTGAGGCTGCTTCATTTGCCTCTCCTTTGTAGTATCAGGTCTATTGTGAGACCTAAATGATGTTTCACGTGTGGAGGGTGGATGAGAAATGTCTGTGCCTGGCAATGAGGATGTGGATTCTGTGGAAGGATTTGACACAGACAGTAACGGTACACATGTGGTGTCACTGGTGGTTACTGTGTCACTGCTACTGGTTGTTTGAGGACATGAGTTGGGGGAGGACTATCCATTACAAATAGGTAGTTGTCTACTAATTATATATATTTAAAAAATAAAAATTTAAAAATTAAATAATACTAATTATTACTATAGATTTAGCCAATAATAGAGATTAGATAATGTGTCTGATGATGATGCTGATGTGTTCCAAAAAAAAAAAACCTATGCTAAAGGACAAGTGTGCCTGCTGTAATGTAATATAGGAAGACAGCAAAGCAAATAAAGATAGAACTCTGATAAACAGACAAAAAAAATGTAATTAAATTGTGTGTGGATATCTATAAAAAATGATGACTAGTATACATACACACACACCAAAAAAAAATCCTATGCAAAAATAAGAAATGTGCCTGTAATGTTATATACGTTTACAGCGCAGAAAATAAATTAAACTACAGTTAAACAAACAAAAAAAAAAATGTAATTAAATTCTGTGTGGGGATATCTATCTACAATGATGAATAGTATACATACACATACACACACACACACACACACACAAAAATCCTATGCAAAAACAACAAATGTGCCTGTAATGTTATATACGTTTACAGCGCAGAAATTAAATTAAACTACAGTTAAACAAACAAAAAAAAATGTAATTAAATTCTGTGTGGGGATATCTATCTACAATGATGAATAGTATACATACACACAAACACACAACAAATAATAATTAGATTTATCCACAAAGAGTAAATAAGAGTGTTGTCTGTGTCTTTTGCTGATGTGTTCAAAAATCAAAACAATCCTATCATCATTCAGCAAACTGTGTGCCTGTTATCTAACTTTAAGACAGCACACACACAGCAATAACTATATCTCTGTCTTAAACAAAAAAAAAATAATTGCAGTGAGCTCAGCTCAGCTCATACAGATAGAACTCCAAAAAAGTCACACAAGACAATCAATACAATAGTACACAATTATAATATTTATTTTTAACTAACTACTAACTAAATAACTAGTACTCTAGTGAGAAGTTTTAAATAATAACAATTATTAATGCAAGAACTATAAGCTAAAGAAATATATATTTGACTGTTGTAAAACTTTCTCCTCTCCCTTGAGTCACAATTTCAGCCAAAAATAATAATATAATAAGCAAAAATACGCAGACCAGTAAATCTCTAGGACACTGTGCCTTCTTCTCTTCTTAACTGTTCAACTTCACAACAAGTTCAGGTATTGTCTTCTGCTGCAATGCTGACAGAATGGAAGTCTGATAATGTCTGCCTTCTTATTAACACAACAGTACAGATAAGCACAGCCCTTGAGGAAAAGCTATAGCACATTACACTGCGTGCGACAGTAATCCAACCCACAACATTTAAATAATATAATTATTGGACCAGAAAACTATCACTGTGACAGTAATCCAACCCCCAAAACAAAAGGAATGATCTGATTGGACAAGAAGATATATGAGACTACACTCATTTTAATAAACTAATCAATTTGAATCGATTCGTTGTCACTCGTTATTAGTAGTATACCATGCTAGTCCAAAAACCTAAATAAATATTTTATATTTTCATTTGTTCAATAAATAATTACATAATCATTCAGATCTCACTTTCTTCTAACTATTTTGTGGTTCTTTGGATTTAATAATAAGATTTATTTGAAGAAATCTTTTTAAAACTGCTCCACGCGCACGTCCGGATAAAAACGAATATATCGGAACGATTCAAATTTTTTGGAACAAATGCATTCGGATTAGTAGTTACGTCACGTGTAACTAAAATCGAACTGTGCCACACACATCCGAATGAAAAAGAATACGTCCGAACGATTCAAAGATTTTGGAACAAATGCATTCCAATTAGTAGTCACGTCAAATGTAAATAAAAAAATCAAAATGCGCCACACACATCCGAATTACAACAAATACGTCCGAACGATTCGAAGATTTCAGAACAAATTCATTCAGATTAGTTTCTTTCGGAAACCATTTCATTCGGATATTCAAATCGGTCCGAAGCTCAAAATTCTACCAAATTCAGATGAATTCGAATTCGGAACGAAACGAATCGCACATATCTATTATATATCGATTTTATTTTAATATTGAAAGATTAATATCTCAAAGCTTCTTAGTCTACACTTTGTTCTTCAGAACATGGATAGCATATGTTTGGTTGTTTTTTTCACATATCATTTTTATTGAAATTGGGTAGAGCAATACACATATCGTCAGTTATTAGTAGTGCAGGTACAAGAAAAAGAAAAACATAAATTACATAGCAATGATATGAATAATGCACAGATCATCTACAATCAGTACAGCAAATTGGAAAGAAAACAGGTTGCAAAACAGTGAATAGTGATCCATTCCTAGCTGTATATGTCTACGGTGTGTTCTTATTAAGCATAATTTCTGACATTTCTATGTGCTCACTCAACCCCAGTCTCCTTATTTTCCAATAATTTAACACTTCTACCTAATACCTAACTACATTAATCTAAACATCAAAACTTAACAAAAAGCTTAAGGAATTCCTATGAAATTATCCAAAATGCGCCAACTTGTGGCCTGGCGGTGGTGGGGAGAAAAAAAAATAAAATAAAAAAAAAAAGTGAGGGGGGGACAGGAGGAGACGAGAGGGGGGTGTTGCAGAGGGGGAAAGGAGGAAGGCATTCTCATCCTAGGGTTATTGTTTCTGTAAATAAGTGTTCCCATTCACCCCTCAATTCCCCCTCCATAAAAGCAGCTGAGTCTTTAAATGGTATTAGGATCAGTCTCTGGATCTCTAATTCAAAAGTTAGTATAAGCCTGCGCCACTTGCATAGGAAGAGGCCCAGTCTATTTTGGACATCCATCCTGACATCCATTTGTTCAATGAATATCTGCGTTCTGAGTAGGTTTCTAAAGCCTTGGAAAGAAGGACCCCTTCTCACCATCCAGCTTTTTAGAATACATTTTCTGGCTATTAATAGTACCAAGCTCAGCACCGCATCATGTTGATTGTGTTGTTGTGCCCAGTGTAGAAAAATGACCGTTTCTGGCTGAAGTGTGAGTCTTATCTGCAAGATTTGATTAATCCAGTATTGGATTTTACCCCAATATTGTCTAACTGAAGGACATTCCCACAGGTAGTGTAAGAGGGTAGGGGCTTCCATGGAGCATTTTGCACACTCATTAGGGTGTGAAGGTACCCATTTGGCCAGATGTCTTGGAGTAAGGTATGCTTTATGAAGAAAGCGCACCTGGGTTTCCCTGAACATGGCAGACAGAGTGGTTGACTTAGTTCTGTCCAGTCCTAGCCGTATATCCACCCATGTAATTCCGCAAATTCCCTCCCTAGTCCAGCCCCCCTGCAACTTCTCACGTACGCTCTCCGAGTGTTGATGTATGAGCGACTGGTAAATTTCAGATAGGGAAAATTTCCCCATCTGATAAAGAGCTTGGGTGATCTTGAAAGGAGAACTCTCCCAGAGCTCCGGTGTGTTTCTTATTAAGGTGGTGACATAGTGTCTCACCTGCAAGAAGGCAAAGAAGTGAGTTCTCGGCAGGTCAAACTCCCTTTGTAAGGCCCCAAAGGTTTTTATCTCCTTTGAAAGTGGGTCCAGCAGCTGTTTGAGTGATCTCAGCCCTCTCTTTTCCCATATCAGGAAAGGCTGTGTATCTGAGCCCGCCGGAAAGTCCGTGTTTTTAACCATCGGTAAGTAACTGGAGGCATGGCATGATTTCTTCAGGAATTTGTGAGCCTGGTGCCAGGCTCTTAAGGGGTCTGTAAATAGCGTGTTGAGGCCCAGGGTTTTTACTGACTTCATGTTTGTGATGTGCGGCAGATATGCCAGCGAGATATTCCCCAGGACAGCCTGCTCCAGAGAAGGTTGACAGAAGTGGTGTGTGCCCACCTGCCAGTCCAGCACCAGGAAAATTAGGGCGGCCTAGTTGTACAGCCTGAAGTCTGGCAAAGCCAGACCCCCGTTAAGGAAGTTCATACTTAACTTCTCTCTTGAGATACGCGGTTTGCCCCCCCGCCATATGAAGCGGGTCGCTGCTGAGTTTAGCATTTTAATGTCTGATTTGTATAAGAGCAAAGGCAACATTAGGAGCGGGTAAAGAAGACGGGGTAGGACTATCATTTTTAGCAAGTTGATCCTGCCGGATAGCGAGAGAGGTAAAGATTTCCAGCTATTCATCTGGGTTTGTAATTTTGTGCAAATGGGCGTCAGATTGTTAGCATACAATTTGTTAGGGTTGGCAGAGATCTTAACCCCTAGGTAAGTGATGTCCCGCCTAGCTACCGTAAACGGAAAATCTCCGTCCCCAGAGAATTTTCGGTGTAACCATAAGATCTCTGATTTCTGCGTGTTCACCTTGTACCCGGAAAACCGGCCAAAGTTAGTAAGCGATTCCAGAACAGTCGGGATGTGCGTTTGAGGATCTTGAACAAACAGTAGCATGTCGTCCGTGTATAATGCTAAGTATTGCAGCTGACCCATGACATCAATGCCAGGAAAAGCCTGCCGAAGTGTGATCGCCAGTGGTTCAAGGGCAATATTGAAGAGTAGAGGCGACAGAGGGAAACCTTGTTGCGTTCCTCTGTGGAGATGAATATTTGTTGAAAAAGTATTATTAACAAGTATGTTGGCATACGGAGAGGTATATAGGTTCCTAATGAACTCAAGGAACGGGCCAGAGAAGTTGGCCTTGGTCAAGGTATTGAAGAGGTGATCCCATTCAACACGATCAAAGGCCTTCTCTGTGTCCAGGGACAGCAGGAAGGCCTCCTTATCATTTTTTACTGAGTCATTATGTTTATTGGTCCAGTAGTGTTGTATAACTTGTAGGACTCGACGAACATTTACCACTGATGACCTCGCGTGCATGAAGTAGAATCAAAGTAGTGGAAACAGCACACCAGATTTTCTTCAGTGGGGCACGGAGCAACATACTTGCCAAGTCTCACCAAAGTCCATAAATTTCAAAGAACTCCAGCCACCAATTTCTTTAAAAGACCTTTATTCTTTTGTCTTGGGTCCCATTGATAATACAACGTTTCAAGCCAGCATTAGGCTCTTAGTCATGTACACTTTAGTTATACAGGTTTCTGCTACTTATACCTGCACCTGTTAATCATTCACCTGATGTTAATTAACCCATTCCATAAAGAACACAACTATTGCTAGTGCAACAGTGACATATTGTGGATGAAAAATATAGTACATCACTGTTTTTATTTTTAATATTTGTTAGTGTTCTTTCATGGAATGAATAAACACCATCCATATATTTTTAAAATAACATAAAACCTATATACAATTTAAAAAGAGGAGCATAAAATCCCAATATCTACAAAGCCACAGTAATTTGGGTAAATGTACATAATACATTCTCATCACTACAGAATATTTTTGGTGTCTACACTCATGATATATTCTCTTAGCTCATCTATATGGAATGAAAGATAAATAATGTAAAGTCAACAAAACAAACTCCAGTCAAAATCTTTGTTTAGACCCTTGGGGGTCAGGCAATCCAATTTATGTATCCAGAACATCTCCCTCATTTTAAGGAGATGTTCTCTATCACCGCCCCTCCTAGGTTTTATTACCTGATCTATGACAAGAGCTGACTAATATTATGACTAGTGATGTCGCGAACCTAAAATTTTCAGAATTTGAATTCAATAGGCAGGCAAACTTTAAAACCTACAAGGACTCTTTCTGGCCACAATATTGATGGAACAGTTGTTTCAAGGGTACTAACACCTGGACTGTTGCATGCTGGAGGGGGATCCCTGGCAAAACTCCCATGGAAAATTACATAGTTGATGCAGAGTCTGCTTTTAAGCCATAATGGGTCTAAATCAACTAACATTCCCAAAGTGGCTGTCTCAAAACATCCCGGACAGAAGATAGATTGATAGTGATAGATAGGATAGATAGATATACATAGATTGATAGTTAGATAGAAACGATAGAAGAGAAATAGATTTGTTAGATATATAATTACCCTAATAAATTCTAATAATCAAACATGCGTTCTTCTTGGACCCAACTAGCTTGTGTCAATTAGTACTTTTCTTAGCACTTTAATCCCTGCCCCCCCCCCCTATCGGGGGAGTTCTATATGGCCTGCCAGATTACCCTGAAAAATTATAATAATAAGACATGTGGTCTGCTACCTATTTTAACGAGGTTGTGTTTTAAGTACTACCATTCTTAGCACTTTAATCTCTGTAACTCCCCCTATTTGGTGAGGTCTATACGGCCTGGATGATTACCCATACAAAATATAATAATAAGACATCTGCTCTTGGTCTGCGACCCATGGTAACTATGTTGTGTTAATTAGTAATGTCTTTCACATTTTAATAGCTGTTACTCATACTCACCCTATCGGTGGAGGTCTATATGGCCTGCATGATTACCCTTACAAAATATAACAACCAAACATATGCTCTGGGACCCATGGTAAGTAGGTTGTGTTAAGTAGTACTGTTCTTTGCATTTTCATACCTGTTACAACACCAAATGGTGTCAGGTCTATCTGGCCTTCATGATTAGCTGCACCCAAACCCAAAAAAAAGCAGAGTGGTCTTAGACTAACACCCATGGCTAACTCGGTTGTTTCAATTAGTACTATTCTTAGCACTTTCATCCCTGTTACGGGCGGTCTACATGGCCATCATGATTAGCCGAACAAAATACTACAATCCAACCTTTGCTCAGTCTTCATAGGCCCTTAATTGTCTGTATTTGATAGTACAGTTCTTATTATTTTTATAGCTGATACAACACCGAATGGTGGCAGCTCTATATGGCCTGCATGATTAGCCGCACCCAATACAAAAATAAATCCAAGCGGTCTTGGATTAACACCCATGGCTAACTCTGTTGTTTCAAGTAGTACTATTCTTAGCACTTTCATCTCATCATCCCTGTTACTTCCAGGACTCTCGGTGGTGGTGGTCTACATTGCCATCATGATTAGCCTAACCAAATACTACAATCCAACCTTGGCTCAGTCTTCCTAAGGCCCTTCGTTGGCTGTATTTTGGTAGTACTGTTCTTATTAGTTTAATAGCTGATACGACACTGAATGTTGTCAGCTCTATATGGCCTGCATGAATAGCCGCACCCAAAGCCAAAAAAAAGCCAAGCGGTTTTGCACTAACACCCATGGCTAACTCTGTTGTTTCAAGTTCTACTATTCTTAGCTCTTTCATCTCATCATCCCTGTTACTTCCAGGACTCTCGGTGGTGGTGGTCTACATGGCCATCATGATTAGCCTAACCAAATACTACAATCCAACCTTGGCTCAGTCTTCCTAAGGCCCTTCATTGGCTGTATTTTGGTAGTACTGTTCTTATTAGTTTTATAGCTGATACGACACCGAATGTTGTTAGCTCTTTATGGCCTGCATGAATAGCCGCACTCAAAGCCAAAAAAAAGCCAAGCGGTTTTGCACTAACACCCATGGCTAACTCTGTTGTTTCAAGTTCTACTATTCTTAGCTCTTTCATCTCATCATCCCTGTTACTTCCAGGACTCTCGGTGGTGGTGGTCTACATGGCCATCATGATTAGCCTAACCAAATACTACAATCCAACCTTGGCCCAGTCTTCCTAAGGCCCTTCATTGGCTGTATTTTGGTAGTACTGTTCTTATTAGTTTAATAGCTGATACGACACCGAATGTTGTCAGCTCTATATGGCCTGCATGAATAGCCGCACCCAAAGCCAAAAAAAAAGCCAAGCGGTTTTGCACTAACACCCATGGCTAACTCTGTTGTTTCAAGTTCTACTATTCTTAGCTCTTTCATCTCATCATCCCTGTTACTTCCAGGACTCTCGGTGGTGGTGGTCTACATGGCCATCATGATTAGCCTAACCAAATACTACAATCCAACCTTGGCTCAGTCTTCCTAAGGCCCTTCATTGGCTGTATTTTGGTAGTACTGTTCTTATTAGTTTAATAGCTGATACGACACCGAATGTTGTCAGCTCTATATGGCCTGCATGAATAGCCGCACCCAAAGCCAAAAAAAAGCCAAGCGGTTTTGCACTAACACCCATGGCTAACTCTGTTGTTTCAAGTTCTACTATTCTTAGCTCTTTCATCTCATCATCCCTGTTACTTCCAGGACTCTTGGTGGTGGTGGTCTACATGGCCATCATGATTAGCCTAACCAAATACTACAATCCAACCTTGGCCCAGTCTTCCTAAGGCCCTTCATGGCTGTATTTTGGTAGTACTGTTCTTATTAGTTTAATAGCTGATACAACACCGAATGTTGTCAGCTCTATATGGCCTGCATGAATAGCCGCACCCAAAGCCAAAAAAAAGCCAAGCGGTTTTGCACTAACACCCATGGCTAACTCTGTTGTTTCAAGTTCTACTATTCTTAGCTCTTTCATCTCATCATCCCTGTTACTTCCAGGACTCTTGGTGGTGGTGGTCTACATGGCCATCATGATTAGCCTAACCAAATACTACAATCCAACCTTGGCTCAGTCTTCCTAAGGCCCTTCATTGGCTGTATTTTGGTAGTACTGTTCTTTTTAGTTTAATAGCTGAAACGACACAGAATGTTGTCAGCTCTATATGGCCTGCATGAATAGCCGCACCCAAAGCAAAAAAAAAGCCAAGCGGTTTTGCACTAACACCCATGGCTAACTCTGTTGTTTCAAGTTCTACTATTCTTAGCTCTTTCATCTCATCATCCCTGTTACTTCCAGGACTCTCGGTGGTGGTGGTCTACATGGCCATCATGATTAGCCTAACCAAATACTACAATCCAACCTTGGCTCAGTCTTCCTAAGGCCCTTCATTGGCTGTATTTTGGTAGTACTGTCATCCTTTTGAATAATAGATTACAGGAAAGGCATTGATTTTAGAATCCCAGAGATCATTTATATGACCCGTGAAATAAAAAAAAAATTCATTAGATACCCGTTACACAATTATTTATCCTCATGCCTTTTTAATACGAGGGTCCCGGAGCCTCAAACCAAACAACAGCATGAAAGAGGAGATATGTCATCCTTTTGAATAAAAGATTACAGTAAAGGCATTGATTTTAGAAACCCACAGATCATTATTTGCAACCGTTAAATTAGAAAAAAACATTGATTAGACAGCCGTGACACTTATTTATGCTCAGGCCTTTTTAATACGAGGGTCCCGGAGCCTCAACCGAAACAACAGCATGAAAGAGGAGATCTGTCATCCTTTTGAATAAAAGATTACAGTAAAGGCATTGATTTTAGAAACCCACAGATCATTATTTGCAACCGTGAAATTAGAAAAAAACATTGATTAGACACCCGTAACACTTATTTATGCTCAGGCCTTTTTAATACGAGGGTCCCGGAGACTCAACCGAAACAACAGCATGAAAGAGGAGATATGTCATCCTTTTGAATAAAAGATTACAGTAAAGGCATTGATTTTAGAAACCCACAGATCATTATTTGCAACCGTGAAATTAGAAAAAAAAATTGATTACACACCCGTGACACTTATTTATGCTCAGGCCTTTTTAATACGAGGGTCCTGGAGCCTCAACCGAAACAACAGCATGAAAGAGGAGATATGTCATCCTTTTTAATAAAAGTTTACAGTAAAGGCATTGATTTTAGAAACCCACAGATCATTATTTGCAAGCGTGAAATTAGAAAAAAACATTGATTAGACAGCCGTGACACTTATTTATGCTCAGGCCTTTTTAATATGAGGGTCCTGAAGCCTCAACCGAAACAACAGCATGAAAGAAGAGATATGTCATCCTTTTGAATAAAAGATTACAGTAAAGGCATTGATTTTAGAAACCCACAGATCATTATTTGCAACCGTGAAATTAGAAAAAAACATTGATTACACACCCGTGACACTTATTTATGCTCAGGCCTTTTTAATACGAGGGTCCCGGAGCCTCAACCGAAACAACAGCATGAAAGAGGAGATATGTCATCCTTTTGAATAAAATATTACAGTAAAGGCATTGATATTAGAAACCCACAGATCATTATTTGCAACCGTGAAATTAGAAAAAAACATTGATTAGACACCCGTGACACTTATTTATGCTCAGGCCTTTTTAATACGAGGGTCCCGGAGCCTCAACCGAAACAGCAGCATGAAAGAGGAGATATGTCATCCTTTTGAATAAAAGATTACAGTAAAGGCATTGATTTTAGAAACCCACAGATCATTATTTGCAACCGTGAAATAGAAAAAAACATTGATTACACACCCGTGACATTTATTTATCCTCAGGCCTTTTTAATACGAGAGCCCCGGAGTCTCAACCGAAACAACAGCATAAAAGAGGAGATATGTCATCCTTTTGAATAAAAGATTACAGGAAAGGCATTGATTTTAGAAACCCACAGATCATGATTTGCAACCGTTAAATTAGAAAAAAACATTGATTAGACACCTGTGACACTTATTTATGCTCAGGCCTTTTTAATACGAGGGTCCCGGAGCCTCAACCGAAACAATAGCATGAAAGAGGAGATATGTCATCCTTTTGAATAAAAGATTACAGTAAAGGCATTGATTTTAGAAACCCACAGATCATTTATATGACCCGTGTAATAGAAAAAAACATTCATTAGACACCGGTTACACTTATTTATCCTCAGGCCTTGTTAATACGAGGGTCCCGGAGCCGCAACTGAAACAACAGCATGAAAGAGGACATATGTCATCCTTTTGAATGATAGATTACAGGAAAGGCATTGATTTTAGAAACACTGAGATAATTACTTGCAACCGGGAAATAAAAAAAACATTGAACAGACACTCAGTACACTTTATTATCCATAGGCCTTTTCAGCAGAGGCTCCAGGACCCTCAACAAAAACAAAAGCAGGGAGCTGGGCATAGGAGTACAATGGATTGTGACAATAATAATCTGAAGGTAAAGATTGCATAGTTGTGGCATTTTAATTTTGTTATCGTGGGAACTTAGTACTTGCAATGACCTTGCTCTGGTGAATCCATATCGCAAATGTGTTATTTAAGGCACTGTTTGAATATCAGCATTTGGTAAATGAAGCTCAACTTAAGGCTGGTGAGAAACGACCGTTCTTCTGGCTGTTTGCAAATGTTGTGGCTCTGGGCAAACATGTGAATAAGGGGCCATCAGCCATATTCTGCATGCAACCCCTTTGATGATTGACGATAAACATGTGTCACCTGCAAGCAGAGCTCGTTACTTCTGTCTAAATCATCTTCCTGGTATGGACAGGCCACTGTTTCCCACAGCAAGTACGAATTTTGAAATACAAGATTGTCTTGAGTATGGTAGGAAACCAAAGTTTATTTAATTCTGTACTATCTATCACCACAAAAAATGAACTTCTTGAAGCAACGAAAATGTTAGCAATTTCATGTGCTTATGGATGACAAGGACGTCCTGTCCTGTGGTGCACAGAGATGGAGACGATTTTTGCCCTCCCTGTACACTACCCAGATGTCTCAAACATCACCAGAAACACAATACAGCCACTCTTGTGAAGTTCCTGGAGTGTTCCGGTAGCCATCTCTTTGCGCTCCTAAAGGAATACTTTATCAGTGTTTTTGTATACATCCGACAACAGCTTCGGAGACTGTGGTGACGCACATGTTATTTACTGTTGTTCCAGCTGTGGCAATATCAATTGGCATGAAAAAGATTTGTTGCGGTAGGACATGTGTTTGAGGAGCTCCAGGTCTTACAAGTTACTTTGGAGTTAGTTTTCAACCTTAATTTAAATTTCTTTTTGGGATTCATGGTCACACTTTCTGGGGCTATCCAAGAGGAGCCTGGTAAAAGCAGTAGTCGTCACCCCTTATATCAACGGGTACGGAGACCTGTTTTTTGCCTTTCCAATATTGCGCCGGTCCACAAACTAATCCTGAATGAAAAAAAAACTTAAAATTTGGACTAGTGACGCACATTTTATGCACGCTGTGGCAATTGCAATTTGCAATAAAAATAATCTGCTAAAAACAACCACTACTTACGACCACACCTGACTCCTGAAGTCATGCTTCAGTTATTAAGTCAAGTTAAATAAAAAAAAAAAAATGTTATGCTCAGCAGAGGCTCCAGGACCCTCGACAAAACCAGCAGCAGGAAAGAGGACATATGGCATCCTTTTGAAAAAATGATTATAGGAAAGGCATTGATTTCAGAAACACAGAGATCATTAGTTGCAAACGGTAAATAGAAAAAAACATTGATTAGACACCCAGTACACTTATTTTTCATTAGGCCTTTTTAATAAGATTAAGAGGCTCCCGGAGCCTCAACAGAAACAACAGCATTAAAAAGTACATATGGCATCCTTGTGAATAATAGATTACAGGAAAGGCATTGATTTTAGAAACCCGTGGATAATTTTTTGCAACCATGAAATCTAAAAAAACATAGATTAGACACCCAGTACACTTCTTTATCCTTAGGCCTTTTAAGCATAGGCTCCAGGACCCTCAACAAAACCAGCAGCAGGAAAGAGGACATATGGCATACTTTTGTAAATTAGATTACAGGAAAGGCATTTATATGACCAGTGAAATAGAAATAAAAAATGATTGGACACCCAGTACACTTCTTTATCCTTAGTCCTTTTTAATACGAGGGTCCCGGAGCCTCAACAGAAACAACAGCATGAAAGAGGACATATGTCATCCTTTTGAATAATAGATTACAGGAAAGGCATTGATTTTAGAATCCCACAGATCATTTATATGACACGTGAAATAGAAAAAAACATTCATTAGACACCCAGTACACTTATTTATCCATAGGCCTTTTTAGCAGAGGCTCCAGGACCCTCAACAAAAACAAGAGCAGGGAGGTGGGCATAGGAGTACAATGGAGTGTGACAATAATAATGTGAAGGGGAAGATTGCGGAGTTGTGTCATTTTAATTTTGTTAATGTGGGAAATACTTGCAATGACCTTGCTCTGGTGAATCCATATCGCAAATGTGTTTTTTAAGGCACTGTTTGTCTATTTTTTGAATATCAGCATTTGGTAATTGAAGCTCAACTTAAGGCTGGTGAGAACCAACCTCTCTTCTGGCTGTTTGCAAATGTTGTTGCTATGGACAAACATGTGAATAAGGGGCCATCAGCCATATTCTGCACGCAACCCTTTTGATGATTGACGATAAACATGTGTCACCTGCAATCAGAGCCTGTTACTTCTGTCTAAATCATCTTCCTGCTATGGACAGCCCACTGTTTCCCACAGCAAGTCCGAAGCTACAAGATTGTCTTGAGTATGGTAGGAAACCAAAGTTTATTTAATTCTGTACTATCACCACAAAAACTGAACTTCTTGAAGCAACAAAAATGCCAGTTATTTCATGTGCTTATGGATGACAAGGACGTCCTGTCCTGTGGTGCACAGAGATGGAGAGGATTTTTGCCCTCCCTGTACACTACCCAGATGTCTACAACATCACCAGAAACACAAGACAGCCACTTTTGTGAAGTTCCTGGAGTGTTCCGGTAGCCATCTCTTTGCGCCCCAAAATGAATTCTTTATTGCTGTTTTTGTATACATCCGACAATAGCTTCGGAGACTGTGGTGACGCACATGTTAGTTACTGTTGTTCCAGCTGTGGCAATATCAATTGGCATTAAAAAGGTAAGATTTGGGTGGGCGGAGCCTATACCTGTTGCGGTAGGACGTGTGTTTGAGGAGCTCCAGGTCTTACAATTTACTTAGGAGTAATTTTTCAACCTTAATTTAATTTTCTTTTTGGGATTCATACTCACACTTTCTGGGGCTATCCAAGAGGAGTCTGGTAAAAGCACTAGTAGTCACCCCTTATATCAACGGGTACGGAGACCTGTTTTTTGCGTTTCCAATATTGCGCCGTACCCCAAACTAATCCTGAATGAAAAAAAAAAAATTTGGACTAGTGACGCACATTTTATGCACGCTGTGGCAATTGCAATTTGCAATAAAAATAATCTGCTAACAACAACCACTACCTATGACCACACCTGACTCCTGAAGTCATGCTTCAGTTATTAAGTCAAGTTAAATTATTTTTTTTTCTTTATTATGCTCAGCAGAGGCTCCAGGACCGTCGACAAAACCAGCAGCAGGAAAGAGGACATATGGCATCCTTTTGAAAAAATGATTATAGGAAAGGCATTGATTTCAGAAACACAGAGATCATTAGTTGCAACCGGTAAATCGAAAAAAACATTGATTAGACACCCAGTACACTTATTTTTCATTAGGCCTTTTTAATAAGAGGCTCCCGGAGCCTCAACCGAAACAACAGCATCAAAAAGTACATATGGCATCCTTGTGAATAATAGATTACTGGAAAGGCATTGATTTTAGAAACCCGTGGATAATTTTTTGCAAATGTGAAATCTAAAAAAACATAGATTATACACCCAGTACACTTCTTTATCCTTAGGCCTTTTTAGCAGAGGCTCCAGGACCCTCCACAAAACCAGCAGCATGAAAGAGGACATATGGCATCCTTTAGAAAATTAGATTACAGGAAAGGCATTGATTTTAGAAACACAGAGATCATTAGTTGCAACCGTGAAATCTAAAAAAACATAGATTATACACCCAGTACACTTCTTTATCCTTAGGCCTTTTTAGCAGAGGCTCCAGGACCCTCCACAAAACCAGCAGCATGAAAGAGGACATATGGCATCCTTTAGAAAATTAGATTACAGGAAAGGCATTGATTTTAGAAACACAGAGATCATTAGTTGCAACCGTGAAATCTAAAAAAAAATAGATTATACACCCAGTACACTTCTTTATCCTTAGGCCTTTTTAGAAGAGTGCCCCGGAGCCTCAACAGAAAGAACAGCATGAAAGAGGACATATGGCATCCTTTTGAAAAATAGATTACAGGAAAGGCATTGATTTTAGAAAGACAGAAAAAATTTGTTACAAACGGGAAATCTAAAAAAACATTGAATAGACACCCAGTACACTTCTTTATCCTTCGGCCTTTTTAGCAGAGGCTCCAGGACACTCAACAAAACCAGCAGTAGGAAAGAGGACTTATGGCATCCTTTGTGAAAAAAAGATTATAGGAAAGGCATTGATTTTAGAAACCCGGGGATAATTTGTTGCAACCGTGAATTTGATTTAAAAAAGTGATTGGATGGACACCCAGTACAATTCTTTCTCCCTAGGCCTTTTTATAAGAGGGTCCAGGAACCTCAAACAAAACACCAGCAGGAAAGGGGACATATGGCATACTTTTGAACAATAGAGTAAGAGTACAGGAAAGGCATTGATTTTAGAAACCCATAGATAATTTTTTGCAAATGTAAATTTGAATAAAAAAAAATATTCGATGGACACCCAGTACACCTCTTTCTCCTTAGGCCTTTTTATAAGAGGGTCCTGGACCCTCAAAAAAAACACCAGCAGGAAAGAGGACATATGGCATACTTTTGAAAATTAGATTACAGGAAATGCATTGATTTTAGAAACACAGAGATCAGTTATATGAACCGGGAAATAGAAAAAAAACATTGATTGGACACCCAGTATACTTCTTTATCCTTAGTCCTTTTTATAAGAGTGTCCCGGAGCCTCAACAGAAAGAACAGCATGAAATAGGACATATGGCATCCTTTTGAAAAATAGATTACAGGAAAGGCATTGATTTTTGAAAGACAGAAAAAATGTGTTACAACCGGGAAATCTAAAAAAACATTGAATAGACACCCATTACACTTCTTTATCCTTAGGCCTTTTTAGCAGAGGCTCCAGGACACTCAACAAAACCAGCAGTAGGAAAGAGGACATATGGCATCCTTTGTGAAAAAAAAGATTATAGGAAAGGCATTGATTTTAGAAACCCGGGGATAATTTTTTGCAACCGTGAATTTTAATAAAAAAAAAATGATTGGATGGACACCCAGTACAATTCTTTATCCATAAGGCCTTTTTATAAGAGGGTCCAAGACCCTCAAACAAAAAACAAGCAGGAAAGAGGACATATGGCATACTTTTGAACAATAGAGTACAGGAAAGGCATTGATTTTAGAAACCCATAGAAATTTTTTTTTAAATGGAAATTTGAATAAAAAAATGATTCGATGGACAGCCAGTACACCTCTTTCTCCTTAGGCCTTTTTATAAGAGGGTCCTGGACCCTCAAAAAAAACACCAGCAGGAAAGAGGACGTATGACATCCTTTTGAACAATAGAGTACAGGTACAGCATTGATTTTACAAAGACAGAGATCATTTTGGTCAATTGTTAAATAGAAAAATAAAAATGAGTGGCCAACCAGTACACCTCTTTCTCCTTAGGCCTTTTTATAAGAGGGTCCTGGACACTCAAAAAAAACACCAGCAGGAAAGAGGACGTATGGCATCCTTTTGAACAATAGAGTACAGGTACGGCATTGATTTTACAAAACCAGAGATAATTTTGCTCAAATGAGAAATAGAAAATAAAAATGAGTGGACACCCAGTACACCTCTTTCACCTTAGGCCTTTTTATAAGAGTGTCCAGGACCCTCAAACAAAATACCAGCAGGAAAGAGAACATATGGCATACTTTGGAACAATAGAGTACTCGTACGGCATTGATTTGTGAAACCCACAGATAATTGTTTGTAAAAGTGAAATAGCCCAAAAAACCATGTTTGGACTCCCACTCCAGGTCATTCTCCTTCAGCTTTTTTATAAGAGGGTCCAGCACCCTCAACAGAAACAACTGCAGGAAACACCACCACATATGCCATCCTTTTGCACAAGCGAGTACAGGTATGGCATCCATTTTAGAAACCCAAAGATAATTGAGAGGAACCAGGAACATTTTTCTAAAAACTGGATGGGGCACCCATTACTACAGGTCGTTCTCCTTCAGCCTTTTTATATCATGGGCCACGACCCGCAACAGGCACAACAGCATGAAAAACAACATATGCCACCCGTTTGCACAATAGAGTACAGGTATGGCATAGATGGAACACGGAGATAATTTAGAGCAACCAAGAGACGGATAAAGATGCTTGGTCGGTCCTACTCTTTCAAATTTGTTGCATTTTGCGTTCAATTGAATGGTCCACCAGATATGAGTGGTGTGTAAAGTTGTACAATTCGTAACAGTTTAATCACTAGTGTTATGTGCCTTATTTTTTTTAATTGAGTTTTGTACCCACAGAGATGCAGCAGAGGCCAGAAAAATTAGGAATGTACAAATGACTGAAAAATTGGGGTATTGTTTTAGCAACTGCTGTAGCAGCGGCCAGAAAAATCGATGTTTGTAAAACATTTATAAAGTGCCCTAAAAGCTTGTGGCTTGAACACTAGTTGTTGGCGGATAAGTCAAGCAAGTCCTCCATCTTTATAACCAAAAAAAAAAGGCCAGCCTGTGTACCAGTTGTAGCCCAAACCAGCTCATATCATCATCAGTAGTTTTTTATTCAAATGTATCGCCCAATGTCAGTCCCTTCGGGATCCAGCCCTCATTCATTTTTATAGTATGAAAATGCTCCATCCCTTCCGACTTGCGGGAATTTGGTAACATTTCAGGTACTTTATGCTTATACCGGGGGTCGAGGAGCGTGGACACCCAGTACAGGTTGTTCTCCTTCAGCTTTTTTATACGAGGGTCCCTCAACAGGCACAACAGCATGAAAGAACCCATTTGAACAAGGTTGGATGCTGAGCTAATCATGTCGCGTTCCTCCTCCTCACTGATCTCACTGATGGTATCTTCTTCCCCCCAGCCACGTACAACACCACGGGTACCAGAGAGGTGACAACAACGAGCACCCTGGGATGACTGTTGTGCTCGGTCTTCCTCCTCCTCATCCTCCCCAAAGCCACATTCCTCCTCTGACTCCTCTTCCTCACAATCCTCTTCCTGCGTTGCCGCAGGTCCAGCAAGTAATGCTGATTCGGCTGTTTGCGGGGGTGATGGACACCACAACTCTCCCGCTTCCTCTTCACGCTCATCTACTGCCTGATCCAGCACTCTTCGCAGGGCACGCTCCAGGAAGAAAACAAATGGTATTATGTCGCTGATGGTGCCTTCGGTGCGACTAACAAGGTTTGTCACCTCCTCAAAAGGACGCATGAGCCTACAGGCATTGCGCATGAGCGTCCAGTAATTTGGCAAAAATATCCCCAGCTCCCCAGAGGCTGTCCTAGCACCCCGGTCATACAAATACTCATTAACAGCTTTTTCTTGTTGGAGCAGGCGGTCAAACATTAGGAGTGTTGAATTCCACCGTGTCGGGCTGTCGCAAATCAAGCGCCTCACTGGCAGGTTGTTTCGACGCTGGATATCAGACAAGTGCGCCAAGGCCGTGTAGGAACGCCTGAAATGGCCACACACCTTCCTGGCCTGCTTCAGAACGTCCTGTAAGCCTGGGTACTTATGGACAAATCGTTGTACAATTAGATTACACACATGTGCCATGCACAGCACATGTGTCAACTTGCCCAATTTCAATGCCGCCACCAAATTACTTCCAATGTCAGAAACAACCTTGCCAATCTCCAGTTGGTGCGGAGTCAGCCACTGATCCACCTGTGTGTTCAGGGCGGTCAGGAGTGCTGGTGCGGTGTGACTCTCCGCTTTCAGGCAAGTCAACCCCAAGACGGCGTGACACTGCCGTACCCGGGATGTAGCATAGTACCTGGGGAGCTGGGGGGGTGCCATAGATGTGGAGCAAGACGCAGAAGTTGAAGAGGACTCAGCCGAGGAAGAGGTTATGGAAGAAGATGGAGTAGGAGGAGTAGAGGAGGTAGCAGCAGGCCTGCCTGCAAGTTGTGGCAGTGTCACCAACTCTTCTGCAGAGCCACGCATTCCATGCTTGTCAGAAGTCAGCAGGTTTACCCAATGCGCAGTGTAGGTGATATACCTGCCCTGACCATGCTTTGCAGACCAGCTATCCGTGGTCATATGGACCCTTGCCCCAACGCTGTGTGCCAGACATGCCATAACTTCCTTTCTCACAACAGAGTACAGGTTTGGGATTGCCTTTTGTGAAAAGAAATTTCTGCCAGGTACCTTCCACTTCGGTGTCCCAATAGATACAAATTTTTTGAAAGCATCAGACTCCATCAGCTTGTATGGTAAAAGCTGGCGGGCTAAGAGTTCAGACGAGCCAGCTGTCAGACACCGGGCAAGGGGGTGACTTTGAGAAATTGGCTTCTTACGCTCAAACATGTCCTTGACAGACACCTGACTGTGGGCAGATGACCAGGAACTGCTACGTAAGAGAGACTGAGTGGAGGATGGTTGAGAGGGGGCAAGGAGGACAGCACTGGTTGACGTGGCTGAAGATGCTGGAGCAGGAGGAGGAGGGCGGCTTTCACTTTGTGTGCTGCTTCTACTCATGTGTTCTTCCCATCGGCCTTTTTTGATGGGAGACCATGTGCCTTCGCAAAGCAGTTGTACCTAGGTGGCTGTTGGACTTCCCACGACTCAGTTTCTTTTGGCACAGGTTGCAAATGGCATCACTGTTGTCAGAGGCAGACACACAAAAAAATGCCACACTGCTGAGCTCTGCGATGACGGCATTCTGTTGGTGGCAACAGCATGCGTTGATGGGCGTCGGCTGGCTGTCTGGCTGACCCATGGTGACGATGCATGCTGTCTGACTGTGCCACTAGCTCCTTGAGACGACCTCCCCATGTTTCCAAATCGTCTCCTCCTCCTCCTCCTCCTCTCTGTCTCCCCATCTGAACTTTCCCCCTCTTCTTCTTCTCTTCTAGCAGGCACCCACATGACATCCACCGACACATCATCATCAACCGCTTCACTTGTATCTGAAACATCAAGAAAGGAAGCAGCAGCGGGTACAACATCATCATCATCATCACACCGTACCTCCATGTCGGTAATGCTGCCTGACTGAGACTGATCACTATTATCTACATCCTCTGTCAATGATGGTTGCGCATCACTCATTTCTTCCAAATGATGCGTCAATAATTCCTGTGACAGATCAAGTGAAGCGGATGTGGTGCTAGTGTTGGTGGTGGCGACAGGCGGCGGAGTGGCACTGGTCACTTGAGACCTGCCCAAAGCACAGCTGGACTTAGATGGTGCGTCAAGGTTAGGAGGACTAGCAGCGGAAGCTGAAGAAGATTGGGTTTCCTGTGTTAGCCATTCAACTAGGTCCTCCTCAGAAGTTTTTGCATCCCCACTGGCACCCGGCATCTGAACAATGTGCATATTTGTAGGGTCTAAAGGAATCACAGCACCACGACCATGGAATCTGCGGGGTGGCCTGCCTCTGCCTGTCATTTTTTTTTAAATGGAAACTAACAATACTATTACACAATTGAGTGGTGGCACTGTGAAAGTGGGCACAGTATACGCTGTGAGATTGACAACAACAAAAAAGACAGATGTTTTACAAATCGCAAATTGTTCATTTTTTTGAAATATTACTAGTACTGTGGCAACAAATATGATTGTTTGGCACTATTTGGCAAATGGGCCTGTCTGGCACACACGCTGGGAGAAATGAAACTGCAATTCAATGGCACTAGAAGACTGAAGAATCACAGTCAAAACAGTTATGATTAACAAAAATTCCAATCCTGTTACAATAAATATGAGTGGTGGCACTAGTAATTGGCTAATTGGGACTGGCACACAGGCAGGCAGGCAGGAGGAAAATGCAATTCAAGGGCACTAGTAGACTGCAGATTGACAGTCAAAACAGTGTTGATTGACAAATTTTGCAATACTGTTAAAAGAAATATGATTGCTAGCACTAATTGGATAGTTAGGCCTGGCACACAGGCTGGCAGGCAGTAGAAAAGTGCAATTCAATGGCACAAGCAAAATGAGGATTAAGATCAACAATCAAGATTTTTTTAATTTTAATTAGTAACTATACTGTGACAACAATTAGGATTGGTGTAAATAGTTGGCAAGACGGCCTGGCACAAAAGGATGGCAGGCAGGAGGTAGATGCAATTCAAGGACACTAGGAGACTGATTAATGACAGTCAAAACAGTGATGATTGACAATTTTTGAAATACTGTTAAAAGAAATATGATTGCTGACAACAATTGGCTAGGTGGGCCTGGCTCACAGCAGGCTGCAAGGCAGGAGGAAAGTGCTATTCAATGGCACCAGCAAACTGAGGATTCAAATCACAGCAACTATTACCAAAAATTTTAATTTTTAATTATTAGAATACTGTCACAACAAATATGATTGGTGTAAATATTTTTTAAGTAGGCCTGGCACACAGGCTTGGAAGGCTGCAGAAAAGTGCAATTCTAGGGCACAAGTAAACTGAGGATTAAGATCATCAACAATCAAGATTTTTTTAATTTTAATTAGTAACTATACTGTGACAAATAATTAGGATTGGTGTAAATAGTTGGCAAGACGGCCTGGCACAAAAGGATGGCAGGCAGGAGGTAGATGCAATTCAAGGACACTAGGAGACTGATTACTGACAGTCTAAACAGTGATGATTGACAATTTTTGCAATACTGTTAACAGAAATATGATTGCTGACAACAATTTGCTAGGTGGGCCTGGCTCACAGCAGGCTGCAAGGCAGGAGGAAAGTGCTATTCAATGGCACCAGCAAAATGAGGATTCAAATCACAGCAACTATTACCAAAAATATTAATTTTTAATTATTAGAATACTGTCACAACAAATATGATTGGTGTAAATATTTTTTAAGTAGGCCTGGCACACAGGCTTGGAAGGCTGTAGAAAAGTGCTATTCTAGGGCACGAGCAAACTGAGGATTAAGATCATCAACAATAAAGATTTTTTTAATTGTAATTAGTAACTATACTGGGAAAAAAAATTAGGATTGGTGTAAATAGTTGGCAAGACGGCCTGGCACAAAAGGATGGCAGGCAGGAGGTACATGCAATTCAAGGACACTAGGAGACTGATTACTGACAGTCTAAACAGTGATGATTGACAATTTTTGCAATACTGTTAACAGAAATATGATTGATAACAACAATTGGCTAGGTGGTCCTGGCTCACAGCAGGCTGCAAGGCAGGAGGAAAGTACTATTCAATGGCACCAGCAAACTGAGGATTCAAATCACAGAAACTATTACCAAAAATTTTATTTTTTAATTATTAGAATCCTGTCACAACAAATATGATTGGTGTAAATATTTTTTTAAGTAGGCCTGGCACACAGGCTTGGAAGGCTGTAGAAAAGTGCTATTCTAGGGCAAGAGCAAACTGAGGATTAAGATCATCAACAATAAATATTATTTTAATTGTAATTAGTAACTATACTGTGACAAAAAATTAGGATTGGTGAAAATAGTTGGAAAAACGGCCTGGCACAAAAGGATGGCAGGCAGGAGGTACATGCAATTCAAGGACACTAGGAGACTGATTACTGACAGTGTAAACAGTGATGATTGACAATTTTTGCAATAATGTTAACAGAAATATGATTGCTGACAACAATTGGCTAGGTGGGCCTGGCTCAAAGCAGGCTGCAAGGCAGGAGGAAAGTGCTATTCAATGGCACCAGCAAACTGAGGATTCAAATCACAGCAACTATTGCCAAAAATTTTAATTTTTAATTATTAGAATACTGTCACAACAAATAGGATTGGTGTAAATATTTTTCAAGTAGGCCTGGCACACAGGCTTGGAAGGCTGTAGAAAAGTGCAATTCTAGGGCACGAGCAAACTGAGGATTAAGATCATCAACAATCAAGATTTTTTTTAATTTTAATTAGTAACTATACTGTGACAAAAAATTAGGATTGGTGTAAATAGTTGGCAAGACGGCCTGGCACAAAAGGATGGCAGGCAGGAGGTAGATGCAATTTAAGGACTATAGGAGACTGATTACTGACAGTCTAAACAGTGATGATTGACAATTTTTGCAATACTGTTAACAGAAATATGATTGCTGACAACAATTGGCTAGGTGGGCCTGGCTCACAGCAGGCTGCAAGGCAGGAGGAAAGTGCTATTCAATGGCACCAGCAAACTGAGGATTCAAATCACAGCAACTATTACCAAAAATTTTAATTTTTAATTATTAGAATACTGTCACAACAAATATGATTGGTGTAAATATTTTTTAAGTAGGCCTGGCACACAGGCTTGGAAGGCTGTAGAAAAGTACAATTCAAAGGCACGAGCAAACTGAGGATTAAGATTATCAACAATAAAGATTTTTTTAATTGTAATTAGTAACTATACTGTCTGACTGTGACAACAATTATGATTGGTGTAAATAGACGGCCTGGCACAAAAGGCTGGCAGTGGCAGGCAGGAGGTAAATGAAATTCAATGGCACTAGGAGACTGAATATTTGCAGTCCAAAAAATTATGATTTTTTTTTTTATTACTGTTACAAGAATTGTAATTGGTGCCACTAATTCGCTACTTGGGCCTGGCAGACAGGCTGGAAGATATGAGTCGTGGATGGTAGGTAGGGCAGCAATTTAACACAGTATGCTGTGTAAGTGACAAAAACACAGGACTGATAGAAAATTAAGTTACATTACACTAGCAAAATATTTGAAAATTTTAGATTTTAATATTAAAATTATGTTAAGAAGTGCAATGCACATATGACTCTATGAGTGGTCGCACTGGCTGGCTGCTACGTAGGGCAGCAATTATAACAACAGTATGCTGTGTAAGTCAGATAGACAGTTAGACACAGGCCTGATAGAAAATACAATTAGATTACACTAGCATAATGATTTAAAGACTTTTTTTTGGAAATTTTAAGAAAAAGGTTAAGCACATACATATGAGTCGTGGCTGATAGCCTTGGAAGGGCAGCTATTAAAAACAGTAGGCTCTGTATGTCGGATACACACACGCCTGATAGAAAATACTATTAGATTACACTAGAAAAATTATTGAAATTATTTTTTTTGGGGGGGGAATTAAAAAAAGGTTAAACACATATGAGTTGTGGCTCATAGACTAGGGAGGGCAGCAAGTAAACACAGTAGGCTCTCTATGTCAGCAAAACACACAGGCCGGATAGAAAATTATATTAGATTACATTAGCAAACAAATTTAAACTTTTTTTTTATATATATATTAAAATTAAGGTGAAAGAAAAATAGATATGAGTGCTGGGTGGCTGCCTGGCACAGACCAATTAACAAAAAGACTGAAAAAAAGAGGTATATTAATGCTGGGTGAGCCTGACAGACACAGGCATGATAGTAAATGTAATTAGATTACAGTAGCGATTTTTTTTTTTTTTTTAATTTAAAATAATGTTATAAACGGATATTAACACTGGTGGCTGCTGGCTGGCACAGAGCAATAAACCAGAGTATATGCTGTGTGACACTGGCCTAATAGAAAATGAAAAAAAATTACACTAGAAAAATAATTATATTTTTGGGTTAGTTAAATTTAAACTAATGTTGTTAGGGAGATATCAGTGGTGGCAGTAGTCACAGCATATGCTGTGAGCCTTAAACACACAGCTAAAAGCCAGGCAAATGCTAATAAAAAAAAAAAGAAAAAAAAAAAAAAACGGCACGAAATATAGCCCTAAAAAGGGCTTTTTGGGATGCTGTGCTTGCAGCAGAGATGAGTGGAGTCCTTCTGGACTGTAAATACACTAGCCTAGCTATGTTTTTCCTATTAATGTCAGGAGCAAAAACACAACACGTCCTCTCATTAAAAAAGCAAGGTCGTTATGTGTCTAAAATGGCGGATTCCGAGTAGCTGGGAGTGTCTGTGAGGGAGTGTCTGATGTTGAGTGTCTGTGAGGGAGTGTCTGATGTTGATTGGCTCTGTGTCAGGCGGCTGTGACATAAAGGGTG
This sequence comes from Bombina bombina, assembly GCF_027579735.1. Lineage (NCBI taxonomy): Eukaryota > Metazoa > Chordata > Amphibia > Anura > Bombinatoridae > Bombina > Bombina bombina. Next base: position 1,259,900,815 of record NC_069501.1, on the reverse strand, counting down.
AAAGTTTCCACAATGATGACACATAGGGGCGGATCGAACATCGCCATGTGTTCGCCCACAAACGCGAACGCGAACAACCTATGTTCGCTGTGAACCGTTCGCGGGCGAACAGTTCGGGACATCACTAATTATGACCTGCAGAGAGGAAGTGAGAGGACACAGGGTTAATGTTATATATAATAACATAATGGGTTAATTAACATCAGGTGAATGATTAACAGGTGCAGGTATAAGTAGCAGAAACCTGTATAACTAAAGTGTACATGACTAAGAGCCTAATGCTGGCTTGAAATGTTGTATTATCAATGGGACCCAAGACAAAAGAATAAAGGTCTTTTAAAGAAATTGGTGGCTGGAGTTCTTTGAAATTTATGGACTCACGTGCATGAATCCCATTTGATCACTGTGAATAATATCTGGTAAGATATATTTAAGCCTCTCGGCCAACAGTTTTGTCAATATCTTGTAGTCCGAGTTTAACAGCGAAATCGGATGGTACGATTCTGGTAATAAGCTATCCTTCCCCGTTTTCGGGATCAAGGTGATGCAGGCCGCGGAGAACTCAGGGACCGGGGCTCTTTCCCCTTCAAAATAAGAAGAGTATAGAGCTGCTAAGATTGGGGATACTTGTTCCTTGAGAAGTCGATAGAATTCCACTGGCAACCCATCGGGGCCTGGTGAAATTGCCATTATTGTCCTCTGGATCTCCTCCTCTGCTATATGGGCATTTAATTTCTCCAACTGAGACTCTGAGATCTGTGGGATGTTAATACCTTCCCAGAATTTATCCCTCAGTTCCACTTCAGCTGGTCACTCGCTGGAATATAAAATAGAGTAATATGTTGCGAACGCTTACGCAATTGACTCTGCATCCTTTACAATTTTACCTTGGGCCCACAGTGCAGCTATGTGTTTAGAAGATGTAGGGATGTTTACCAGGGATGCCATAAGCCTCCCAGATTTATCCCCAAATCTATAGTATTTACATTTAGATCGTAATAGGGCTTGTGAGGCTTGGTTAGACAGCAATGCATCATATTCCTTTTTCAAGGTTATATAATTGCAGTGGTTCGGACCAGAGGGTGTTGCACAATAGGTGCGGTAGGCCTCAGTTAAGGTCACCCTCAGTCTCCCAAGCCTCTCTGTACACTGTTTTTTCCTGTGAGCCAGAAAGGCAATAATGTTACCTGCCAGGACCGCTTTAGCAGCAGTCCAAAACAGTTCTGGGGAATCCGTGTGTTGAGCATTATTTGCCCGGTAGTCATCCCAAGAATGCACCAAATAGTTTTGGAATTCTTGTGAGTGAATGAGGTGTTTCAAGAATTTGAGAGTACGTCTGTTAGAGACCGGGGGGTTCCCATCCAAAAAGAGCGCTATGGGGGCGTGGTCTGAGACCACCACTTCCCCAGTTTTGGTGTCAATAATGTGTGGGAGCAAAGAGTTCGAAACCAAGAAGAGGTCTATACGAGACAGGGTGGGAGATACACGCAACACGCAGGTATAATCTTTTCCGTCAGGATTGAGCTGTCTCCAGATGTCTACCACATACAGGGAACCGCCCAGAAGCGCAAAGGTGTCTTTTTCAAATTTTTCCGAGGGCCTGCTAATCTTACCAAGTTTCCCTCTTTGTGGCTCTCTCAACCTATCACATTGAGGGTTGGGGGTGAGGTTGAAGTCCCCTCCCAGAATAATATGGGTGTCTAAATAGGGAGTGATAACTGCCACAAGAGCATTCCAAAAACTTCTATCCCTCTGGTTAGGGGCATAAATGTTGCATAGTGTGTAGATTTTTCCTGCAATATTTATCTGTACTAGTATGTATCTACCCTCTGGGTCCTTGAGTACTTCTTTTATTTCGTACTCAATTCTCTTCCCCAAAAGTATTGCTACTCCTCGGCTAGCTGAGCTGTATGAGGCATATTCAACCCTCCCCACCCAGTCAGATTTCAGTTTCTCATGTTCGGGATCTAAAAGGTGCGTCTCCTGTAGGAACGCTATGTCTGCTTTCTTTTTTCTGAGCTGAGTGAGGATCGTCATTCTCTTTATTGGGGAGTGTATACCTCCAATGTTCCATGAATAAAGATTAAATTCTAGTTATTCGGTTAGATCACATGAGCTGGTGTGATTGGGTATATGTGTGTAAGGTGTAAATACAGCCAAGATAGCGGCCAGGGAGTTGGAGGAGGGGGAGGATAGGAGGAGGGGAGAAGGAGGAGGAGAAAGACGAGGGGAGAAAAAAAAAGACCACCATCCTCACCGCATTGTACAGGCTCCCGGATCAGCCTCCCTCTGAGATGAACCACCGCCAGGCCCCAGTAAATGGCTTGGGTCATGAGCTGTTCTATGATAGAAAAAAGAGTGTTTATTGTCACCACATTTAACATAGCAATCTGAAATTGCGAGCGGAACAGCTTTTGTACAGTAGAACATTTCAAACAATGAGTAAAAAACTTCACAACCTTCCCGTGGGAAGAACCTAACCTCTCAGGGGAATGAGTTTGGGTGATAATTATCAGGGCCAGTCTTGCATAGGAAAAAGGCGAGTCAATTGTTTTGACCTTCGTTGTCACCGTTTGGATATATAGGAAGAGCAGCCTACATATAATAGGTGAAATGGCAAACATCGAACAGACTAAAAAAAACACATAAATTTCCCAAGAGAAAGACCTGGCCTCTTGGGGTCTGACTAATGAATATCAGTTAAAAATCTAACATAACCATTTAGCTCTTAAACCTCATCCGGCTCTGTCAGATGAGTTGTGTGGCATTGTTTTTTCCCCATTAGAACAAACATCCCCGCAAGGACAACTAACCTCAAAACATAACTTGTGCAGAATAGCTTGAGCTGTTGCTCTTTAGACAAATTCTGAGCCATCATGTAATATTTATTTAGTTGCATGACTAAAGTGTTGTGCGATAGGCACATGTCTATTTATTCCCTTCAGCCTAGGTCCCCCCCCATCCTGTTCGCTCTCCGGGCTATGCGCAGGGGACTCCCCTTTCTCTACAAATTCTTGGGCTTCCAAGGGAGTATTGAAGAATCTTGGTCCTCTAGGGGTAATGACTTTAAACCTAGCAGGGTATAAAAGAAAGGCCTGTCTACCCTCTCTATGCAACCTAGATCAAATAGGTGAGAATTCCCTGCGCCTGCGCGTGAGGTCCGCGGAGAAGTCTTGAAACAGTAGCAAGTGTGCATTTTTAAAGGTCAGATGTTCCAGCTTTCTGTATGCTCTCATGATGGCTGTTTTTGTTTGAAAATGCAAAAATTTGATCATGATAGGTAGGGCGGGGCTGCGATCTATCTGCGCCTGGCTTTTCTGATCCTACCCTATGTACTCTCTCAACTCCTCCATCTAGATCTCTAAGCGGGATGTTTAGTAAAGAAGGCAGTGTTTTTTCTACAAACTGAAGTATGTCACCCGGTTTAACCGTTTCAGGGAGACCCAGTAGATGCACATTATTGCGTCGCAATCTGTTTTCCAGATCATCTACTTTTAGTTGTAAAGTAAGAGCCTGTCTTTCAAGATTCCTAATTTTGTTAGTATTTTCTACATTGCTATCTTCTAGGTCAGAGATTCTGCCCTCTGCCTCGGCCACCCTTGTAGAGAATTGCTTGACATCGTCAGTGAGTGTGTCAACCCCTCTTTGTAAATTATCAATTTTAGGCATAAACAGCATCGAAATCTGTTTTACTATAGGGTGTGTGTCTATCTGACTGGCTTCCTGGAATGGGTCAGCATTAGAGCTTTGAGAGGCTTATTCAGTGCCAGCCCTATTTTTTCGCTCACTATTTTTGTTGCGGCCTGACATTGCGTGATTAGTTAAGAATCTCTCCATGTACCCATAAAGCAATAAAAAGAAAAAAAAACAACAACAACAGGGCTGAAGTTACAAAAATGAAGATAGAATAACACAGTGAATCTAAATGTAGTGTAAATAGTACAAGCCAAACTACACCATACAATGAAAAAGATTCTAGTGAACAAGTGCCATTTTACCTGCCAGTATTTAGCATATATAGCATCTTTTAAAAGAAATATACAGAACACAAATTATAGCTTTCAACTGTCACGCAGTCTCTGATTGCAGGTTATAGCGGTTTGAAACCGAGAAACGCGTTGCAATATTGGGGTAATATTGTTAACCCTTTTATCCACTCATTACAACAACTGTTATGTTGTTTGCTTTATATTTCTGTTTTTAATAAATATTTGTATTTTATTATAAATACGTTTGAGTGGATCTCTTTACCTACCTACTTATTGCCTCTGTTGATATACAAGAAGTTTTCCTGAAACCTGGTGCAGTTTACTTGGACTACTGCTCTCACAACATCAAGAGACCATATTTGGGGTGAGCTGTTACACCTGCCTAAAAGTTGCAGCCTGTCCCTACCAGCACATAAGTGTGCTTTTGGAGCATGTGAGTACCCATCTGTATCAGTAAGAAAATACTGCTGGTTATACCTTTAATGGTCTGCACATGTAGTGCTTTCTCTCTGTGTCTTTTACTCCATTTTCAGCACCACAGCACTGTTTGATGGGTGAGCTGTTACACCTTCATAAATCTGCAGCCTGTCCCTACTAGCACATAGGTGTGCTTCTGGAGTACGTGAGCACTCATTTGGCCTTATTGCTGTTTACATTGTACTTTCATCTGATGATACTACACATGAGGCGCCCCTCTGTTTCTTTCCATTTTTTGTAGTAACATATGTTATAATATCTTAGTTTAACGTGTACACAACATGTTATGTTTTACAGAGATTGATGTAACATGTGAGACGGAGGAGGGATTGGTTTCCTTGGAGTCTGATGGTATGTCAAATATATATAACATGTATCGAACATGTATTATTGTTTTAAAACATTCTCTGGAAGAAAGCCAGTCTACAGCTTTGGCACTTTCAAAATTATTATTCTGTTTCTTTTAGAATACACTACTGCCCCCCTTTCTATATCATGCAGCATGAACATATTTTTGTATTATTCTTTTATTTATGTATGATTTGTCATTAATGACATCATGATGTCACATGCATATTCCATGCCAAACCACAATAATCATCTTCTTATTGTACAGACAGTCATTGCTATTTACCTGAGTGCCTATATGCATACCATATCCTTATGTCATCATTGTTTCTAAATTCCAAACCACTTCTTAGTATACATAAAACATAATGATGTTGAAATGACTTGATTTGATTTCATGATGTATGAGATTGTAATATATTTTTATTATATATTTCAGATGGAACCTCCACTTCTGGGCATCAGTTCCCGAACCCTCCCCAGGCCCCTCCCCAGGTAGAAGCCCCTCCCCAGGCCCCTCCCCAGGTAGAAGCGCCTCCCCAGGTAGAAGACCTTCCCGGCCCTTCCCATTCTTCCTGTCCTGTCCCTCAAAAAATGGGGCTGTGTTGGCCCTTGTCAACTCCCTTCAAGGACTGTGATGCAGTCTTTTACCTTGTCAAATGGCTCCAATGGGGCGATGTTGGCCCTTGTCATCTCCCGCCAAGGACTGTGATACACTCTTTTAACTTGTCAAATGGCTCCAATGGGGCTGTGTTGGCCTTTGTTGGCCCTTGTCAACTCCTTCCAAGGACTGTGATACACTCTGTTACCTTGTCAAATGGCTCCATTGGGACTGTGTTGGCCCTTGTCAACTCCCTCCAAGGACTGTGATGCACTCTTTTACCTTGTCAAATGGCTCCAATGGGGCTTTGTTGGCCCTTGTCAACTCCCTCCAAGTACTGTGAAGCACTCTTTTAACTTGTCAAATGGCTCCAATGGGACTGTGTTGGCCCTTGTCAACTCCCTCCAAGGACTGTGATGCACTCTTTTACCTTGTCTGATGGCTCCAATGGTGCAGATTTTTCTATATGTTTTTTTTTAAAACTTTATCTTATTTCTTTATGTTTTATGACATAATAATAAAATACATGTCATTCCAATATTATTTGTCCTCTTTATTCATGTCATTGATTGACATCTATAGTTTATGTGGTTAATCCTTAAAGTAACATGAAACCAAATAATGGTCCTTCCTGATTCATAAATATAATACAATTGTAAATAAATGTAATATTTACATCTCCAATTTAATTTGATTAATTTTCTTGATATACTTTTCATAAAGGTTTATCTTTGCAAGATTATGATTAGCATAGGACTGAATTTCTCTATATATATTGCTGTTTGTATATATATATATATATAGTCCAGATAGAGGACAGCACAATCTTACGCCAATTCAACTGCCAAGGTGCACTGCAAACCAATTTGTATCCTCTCCAAGAACACAGGCACTCACTGGTCTTTATAAAAGGTAATCCTTTATTCAATCCATTAAAACAATTATAATACCATGACGTTTCGGCACACCATTGTGCCTTTATCAAATGTGACAAAAATATTAAAAGCTTCATGAAGCTTTTAATATTTTTGTCACATTTGATAAAGGCACAATGGTGTGCAGAAAAGTCATGGTATTATAATCGTTTTAATGGATTGAATTAAAGGATTACCTTTTATAAAGACCAGTGAGTGCCTGTGTTCTTGGAGAGGATATATATATATATATATATATATATATATATATATATATATATATATATATTCACATCCATGTGTTCATTTGTAAACTATTTGTGAATTGATGCACCTTTAACAAATGATCCCAGGATTGATACAATGAGATAATCTCTGTAAATTTGTAATTTGATGTAAATAGTATCCTCTCTGCGAATCCTGAAAGTGAATTGTTTGTATTTCATGTCCCTTTAAGTGATGCTGACCACAATTTTTAAGGAATGGATATGCATTTCTAATGTGTTTTTGTCCTTTTTACATAAACATGGACATATATTTTAAAAAAAGACTATTCTTTGATTGTTGACAGCACATGTATTCCAATTTCACTTATATCTTATTGTAGTAGTGTAACAAAATCAATCACTGTGTGTAATGTGCATATTTTACGATATATCCTACGATATATGGCTATAGGTAGGCTAAAACTTGAATAAGTGACACGTTTGATCAATACATGTGTCATTATTGTTATGCAAAATAAATCTTAACATATCTGAAAACATCCCTGACATATGTATTTCTCATGTGTACCTTTTAAATAGTAAAGATGGACACCATAGCTATAGGTAACATATAATATATAACACATCCCTATTTTCCTAATGCATCTCCTAGCATTATTTCTCATTTAAAGGGACATGAAACACAATAATCCAAAGATTTACATTTATTGTTAAAAATTTATTTCAAATTGCAATGTCGTACATAATCGTGTAATATAAAATGTTGTTTTCATGTCTATTTAAACCCTGCTGCTTGCTAAATAGTTTAGTTAATAATCCTCTGCTTCTAATGAAATATTTCCTTATTTTCAATAATGGATTCTATTTCATATATCACAGTATTATGTTATCTAGCGTGACATTCATAGCTATCAATATAGCACATACTAGTTTATAAAATATAAATATGTTTCTTATTGATATGCCAAGCTGTCAAATGAGTTATTGTATTGGCTGACGTTTTTACGCGATCTCGGATGTGCCATGTTGCTTAAGACGCCATGTTGTTTAAGACGTCACCTGCCAAGCTGTCAAATGAGTCCTTGTATTAGCTGACATTTTTACGCGATCAAGGATGCACCATGTTGCTTAAGACGTCACCTGCCAAGCTGTCAAATGAGTCCTTGTATTGGCTGACGTTTTTACTTGATCAAGGATGCGCCTTTGATTGGATGGCATTTTTACTTGATCAAGGATGTGCCTTTGATTGGATGGCGTTTTTACTTGATCAAGGATGCGCCTTTGATTGGATGGCATTTTTACGTGATCAACGATGCGCCATGTTAATTAAGACGTCACATGCCAATGTGTAAAAACCATCTGATTGGATTACTTAGTCCCGCAATATTTGAATTTGCATGTAACCCACGTTTGTGAATGAGAAGCCAAGTTTAAAACCATGTCGAGTATGGATTGTGTGAATCATGTACATTGTTGACCCATAGCTGATAAAGAACACAAAATTATCTTTTGATGGCTGTCTTGTTGAATAAACGAATGAAAGCAAAATGTTTTCCTGCATAAGATATTTTGAGGCAAGTGCAAATCCATGAATATAGTCCATCTTGTTTAATGTTTGTCAACAATATGTTCCTTTTTATGAATAATGACTGTGTTGTGTTTAATTTTCAACATTTCGAATTCCGAAAGATGCGCTATTATATTTGAATCAAGTAATCAATATGCATTGACCTTTATCATATGCTAAATATATGAGATGCCTACTTCTTCTAAATGTTATGTCGTGGTATTTTTTATTAAAGGGTCATTATACACTCATTTTTAAAACGCAAATATATGTTTTTTCTATCTATTTATATAGTCCTTTTTTATAATCAATGTCTAGTTTTGCTTATGTTTAAATAACATTGCAGTGATTTTCTGATTCCTCCCCAAGCCTCAAAGTTTGATGTGAGTACCATCAGCTACCTTCTCCAGCTTGCTCCTGTTTGTGTAAAGGGTCTTTTCATATGCAAATGAAGGGGTATTGTCTTATTTCCCAATTGGAATGGGCTTTCCAGCTAACTTTTCAATATAGCTAAATAGATTTTCTAAGTCTTTAAACCATTTTCTCATGGATTTTAATATCAGTATGTGGTCATCTTGTTGTTTATAGCAGTATCTATTACATGCAGTTCTCTGAAAATAATTGTATACTGTCCCTTTAATGTAAATGCTCAGTGTTGTGTCATGTATGAGTTCCACATTGGTTAATCTCCAAATATATTAGTGTGAGCATATATTTCTAAAGTAACTCAAAAAAGGCCCTGAAACCATATTCTTTCTAAATGTCTTTCTTAAATAATTCAAACACAATAATGTATCTTTAAGAAAATAGACTTTATTTAACACGTCAATAGAAATCCTATTCCAATATTTTCTTGTTTGAACAAGTACATGTAGATATACCAACAATCACAAAGGATTAGTATATGTTAGCATATGTAATTTTTTAAAGGGACAGTCTTGAAAAACAATAATGATTTTAATGTAGAAAAATTCAATTTTTTAAAATAATTATCTCAAACATTTCTCACCAATTTATCATAGTTCTCTTGTTATTCTTAGTTGATAGCTAAACCTAGGAGGTTCATCTGCTCATTTCTTAGAGCTTGAAGAGTGCATCTATTCTGAATGCATTTTGACCACTAGAGGGCATTTTGAGTGAATTTTCATATAGAAAACCTTGAGCTCATACAGTATAGTTACCCTGGATTGATCAGTGATTGGCTAAAATGTTGGTCTGTCAAAATAACATAAATAAGTGGTCATTTTTCAGAGGCATAGATACAAGGGTAATTACAGAAGTCAAACATGTATTTCTCTAAGTGTTTTTTTGGAAACTTGATAATGTGTAATAGAGTGTTTTCTTTTAAACAACAATAATGTTCTGACTGTCCCTTTAAGCTGTGTTATTGGCATTCAAACAGTAATATGCCATTATATATAAATGTAATGATCATTTTGTTTGAGATTAGGGAAACAGTTTTGACATCACATCACAGAAACCAATCAATGTAATCAACAAGGATAGGTATGTGATGATGTGGTGTCCACACACTTGTAATCCACACTCTGCAAACAATCTGCCTTCATAGACCCGGTCCCATAGAAGCAGATTATATACAGAGTGTGGTCCACAAGTGTAAGAAGACCACATCATCACATACCTATCCATTACACATTAAATAAATAAAAATATATATCTCAAAAAATACTTACTTCCTCTTCCTTCCCCTCTTCCCACAAGACAAAGTCTCTGGGGGGGCAACTGCCCCCTCCGATGAGTTCTCATCGTAGATGTTTGGGGAAGAGAGGTAGGGGGAGTACTGGGATGACCAGGCTGAGGAGGAGATTGAGGAGTACTAGGAGCAGATGGCCCAGGTTCAGATGGCCCAGCAGCAGATGGCCCAGCAGCAGATGGTGCGTTATGCACCTCCCGGAGGACCTGAAATATAGCTTGGAGAATATGTAACATCTTGTTTTGTCCTTGTATAATTTCTCTTTGGCCTTGTATAATTTCTCTTTGGCCTTGTATAAGCTCTCTTTGGCCTCTTATAAGCTCTGTTTGGCCTTGTAGAGTGGCATGAATGTCTTCTGTCATCTGGATTCTGCTTTGAATATTTTCCCTCCGGGAGGCACGCATCTGTTCTTGAAAATCAAGCAATACCTGCACCTCGGCTATCTCCTCCTGAGGTACTGCTGGTGCATGGCGGGCTGCTGGTGCACGGCGGGCTGCTGGTGCAGGAGGGGCTGCTGGTGCAAGAGGGGCTGCTGGTGCAAGAGGGGCTGCTGGTGCAAGACGGTCTGCTGGTGCAAGAGGGGCTGTTGGTGCAGGAGGGGCTGCTGGTGCAGGGATCTCTTTTGCAGTGGGGGCTTCTTCTGAGGAGGAGTATAGAGGGATGTCTTCCATGTCTCCCCGAGGTGGCGAGTCATCTCCACCACTCTCATAGCTGGGTGAAGGAGGAGCCTGTAGTTGCTGTGCTGCCTCCTCCCCAGACTGCATATTGTAAAAAGAAAGAAATGTATATATTAGCATAGTTCCAAATAAAGATGTAAATGCTTTTGCTTACAATAGAATTACAAATGCAGCCTTATTAATCCACTTTAAAATATAACAATCAATACGATTTCTGAATTTTCCAATCCGTGTTTCTGATATCTATCTGGTCAATCTGAATGTTTTTGAGTTTGTTTTCAGTCTGTTTAAATGCACACCTAACCTGTAGCCTAGATATTAAAGTAATTGCAAGGTAAATGTGAATGCATTTACGTAATAATGTGTTAAAAAGCGTAATAGTGTTAATGATGTCCTTAAATACATTCTTTAGTTTTGATGTTACAAGATTATTAAATGAGCTTACCGTCAGATGAGAGTGGCAGGTTCCCGGTATCGACTCCTCTGATCCCAACTATGGCCAACTCGGAGATGCTGGGACACAACATATCCTCCCATCAGGAATACTCCACAGTCATTGGAGGCCCGCCACTGTTGCTATTGGTACTCCCTCGATATTTTTCTTTTAGTTCCATATTGCAGTCCCGGTAGCGATGTTTAATCAATTTGACATCCCTGTTATGGGCCCCCACTGCATTAACTGCATCCCTGATCTCCAGCCAGAGCTTCCTCTTCTCCCTAGGGGGGGCCTTCTGAGCCTACAGCCTCCTAGACCTGTCCATATATGCCTCTATCAGGGCCTCCTTCTCCTCCATGGTATACCTTGCCTCCCTAGTCAGCTTGGCCTTCCCCTGTGATGGTGTTCTCTGTTTCCCGGACTATGAAGCTCTACTCTGTCCGCCACTGGGCCCAGCCACTTGTTCATCTTGAACCAAGTGGCTGGGTCCACCCACCGCTTCCTCCCCCGTTTCCTGCCCCCCTTCCTGTCCTGTTCCTCTCCCTCTCCCCCTCCCCCTCTCTCTCCCCCTCTCCTGACTAAGCTCCTGCCTGACCTCCTCTTCCATCTCTTCCCTAAACGGAGTCCTAAGGAACTCTACTAGTTCCGGGCTAATCTGCCCCTTATCCCACCCTCCCGACATACTCCAACAAAAAGTGAATGTGCCCAAATGAAAGGGGGTCAAAAGAAATAACAAAAAAGCCAAAGAAAGTGCTCAAAGTGTGAAAGGGATATAAATAAAAGAGGGTAAGGAGTATTTAACAAACAAAAATGTAAAAAGACTAAAATGAGGATATGTCAAGAAAATGTAACTATGGGATGGGTATGGGCTTAAAAGGCATGGGGTATGGGCTTAAAGGGAATGGGGTATGGGTTGAAATGAATGGGGTATGGGATCAAAGGGAATGGTATATGGGTTGAAAGGGAATGGGATTACAGGGAATGGGGTATGGAGTGTAGTATGAGAGGGTATGGGGTAGGAAGTATATGTAGTGTTATTGATAAGTGTATGTATGTATTGAATGTGTTTGCGTGTAAATGTGTTAAGTATACAGAAAAACCACTCGCACACTCACCCAAACCAACTGTTGCTCACTACCGCTCTCTTACTCTCTCACACTACCACCAAGTAATTAACTCTCTCACACTACCACTAACTAACTCACAACCCCACTAACTCACAACACCACTAACTCACACTACCACTAACTCACACTACCACTAACTCACACTATTACTAACTCACACTACCACTAACTCACACTACCACTAACTAACTCGCACAATAAAACTAACTCACTTTCTCACACTAACTCTCACAATAAGGCACTAAATCTCTCAATAATCTCCAAAAACCCACCAGCAACACAGTCAAAGAAGCCATGCTTGTGGTGTGCTTATATACCCTGTGTAAATGTGTAATGATGTTTGCCTTGTAAATTGTGTTCAGGTGTGCTTTGTTAGTAATTAGTATGTGTGCAATGTGTATTAGTTGTGTGAATTTGCGCATGCTCATATTGAGTTAGTATTTGTGGAATGTGTAGAATGCGATGATGTCATAGTGATCGTTTTGCATAACATTGTCCAAAAGTATTATGTGTAAATGTAAATGTTTATTTATGATGATGTCATATTTGTGAAGTGTTGTAAATGTTTGTTTGTACTAATATTCCATAATGTTGAATGCGAGTGTTTTGTGTATGAGTGTGCAATTCTAGTTTCGTGTTGTTTTGTTCCGTGTTGTAGGATCGTAAAGTATATGTGTATTCCTCTTTTTTTATTTTTTTATTACATTTCCGCTTGTGATTATGTAATTTGTATGTGCTATGTTGCGTGATTGTTGTTAGTACATTTGCAGTGTGTTTTTGTTGTGCATTATGTGGAATATGTCATATGACCAAGCAGTGCGTATTTCTCGCGAGATTGAGTGTTAGCTGAAAAATGCGTGTTTGTTTGATTTCTCATTGATCTCTATGGGAGAATGTTTAACGCGGCCGTGATTACGCGTATAAAATAAATGCGGTAGTCGTGTTACCGTGACGCATTAGGAGGTTGTTTTGAAACTCGTAATACCTACGTTAAAAAAAGTGCGGCCAGGAAATAAAATACGTGTAAATAACGCACCCCAGTTAACGCAAAACTCGTAATCTAGGCGTTAATTTGTTTAGTAAGGTCTGTTTACTAATTTACTTTATAATACATATATATATAAATTCTTATATTATTCACTCTCAGATCCACTTCTTATTATTATAGAAAAATAAAATATATTGTAATCAGAAAATTTCTTTATAAGAAATAAGACCTGTTTCACTGTTAGTGCTTTAAATCTAAATTTCAAAATAACTGTACTTTAAATTATTTTAAGTGAAAAAGGTGTGTACCACTATACTACTAACATACACCTAGATTACGAGTTTTGCATTACGGTTTTAATGCTGAAAGAATGGCCATTTCAGCGTTAAAACAGTAACACAGCCATTACGACTCTTGACGGTATAGCTGTACCGCAAGCATTTTTGCCTGTAACGCAACGTCAATCCCGCATTTAAAAAAAATACGTTTATGCATGGATAGTGCCGGTATTACAAGTTGTGCGGTGAGGCTAAAACGCTTGCGTTACAGCCTATACTGACACGAGCCATTCCGCAATCTGAGATCAGTAGTTATGGGTTTAGCAAAACAAAAATGTTTCACAAAACTCATAACTAAACTGTTACATAGTACACTAACACACATAAACAACCTATTAACGCCTAAACTGCCACCCTCCTGCATCGCAAACACTATTTAAAATGTATTAACCCCTAATCTGCCACCCGCCCACATCCCCACCACTATAATAAAGTTATTAACCCCTATTCCGCCGCTCCAGGACACCACCACCACTAACTAAACCTATTAAACCCTAAACCACCAGCCCCCCACATAGCCACTACTAAATAATCCGATTATCCCCTAAACTGCCAGTCCCCCATATCTCCACTAATAAATTAAACTATTAACCCCTAAACTTAACAACCCCCTAACTTTAAATTAAAATTACAATATCCCTATCTTAAAATAAATAAAAACTTACCTGTGAAATTAAAAAAACATAATTTTAAAATATAAATTAACCTAACATAACTATTATACTAAATTATTATGCTAAAATTAAAATAACTACCAATCAACTAGATTACGAGTTTGTCGTTATGAGTGAAAAAGCAGCATTATGGCCCATAACGCTTCATTTTCCCTAACGCTGCTATTACAAGTCTTGTTGGTATAGGTGTAACGCACACCTTTTAGCCAGTCACGCAACGTCAGTACCGCACTTTTAAAAAAGTCCTTTTTCAATGGGACTCCCATAGTGCCGGTATTACGAGTTTGCCTGGGAGGCCAAAAAGTGGTACACTCTATAACCACAAGATCCGTACCACCATATAAAGTCAGTAGTTATGAGTTTTACATTACAAAGCTGTAGCATAAAACTCATCGCCACCACTATAAAAATGTATTAACCCCTATTCCGCTGCTCCCTGACATCGTCACAACTATAATAAACCTATTAATTCCTAAACCACCGCCCTTCCGCATCGCAAACACTATTTAAATATAATTAACCCCTAATCTGACGTCCGCCCACACCGCTGCTATAATAAACCTATTAACCCCTAAACCACAAGCCCCCACAACGAAATATACTTAAATAAACTATTAACCCCTAAACCGAAAGTACCCACAACGAAATATACTGAAATAAACTATTAACCATCCTATCCGTCCCTTGCATTCCTATTGGCTGAAAGATTTCAATCAGCCAATAGGATTAGAGCTGCTACATTCGTATTGGCTGTTCCAATCAGCCAATAGAATTGAGCTCTCATCCTATTGGCTGATTGGAACAGCCAATAGGATTTTAGCAGCTCTAATCCTATTGGCTGATTGGAACAGCCAATAGGATTTTAGCAGCTCTAATCCTATTGGCTGATTGAAATAATTCAGCCAATAGGAATGCAAGGGATGCCATCTTGGATGACGTCACTTGCATTGAAGTTCCAGTGTATGGCGGAGACCTTATGAAGAGGATGCTCCGCGCCGGAGGTCTTCAGGATGGACCCGCTCTGCATCGGATGGATGAAGACAGAAGATGCCGTCTGGATAGAGACTTCTTTCCACCTGGATGAGGACTTCACCGGCTGGATGAAGCTGGAAGATGCTGTCTGGATGAAGACTTCTTGCCGCATGGATGAGGACTTCGCTGGCTGGATGGATCCTTCAAGCGGGACTTCAATAACTGTAAGCAGATTGTCGGGGTTAGTGTTAGTTTTTTTTAAAAGATTTTTGGGTGTTTTTTATTTTTAGTTTAGGGTCTGGTCATGTAAAAGAGCTAAATACCCTTTTAAGGGGAATGCCCATAAAAATACCCTTTTCAAGGCAACAACGTTCCAATGTAAACAAATTGAAATCCTGCGACCATGCACGCGATCACAAGATTTCAATGATGGAATCGGGTCAGGGGGGTATCCCTGTAACGCTAGGCATGCCCTCCAGACCACGATCACATCATCGGAAGCTGAGTTGGCTTTAGGACAGCCAATGGTTATGATGTTCTATTTCGTCATAACGGCACTAAAGCCCATTGTAATTATGACAGAATAGAACGGCATAACGGGGTTAAAAGGTTAAGGGCCATTGGTAGTTTATTGCAGGCTAGGGTGATTTTTATTTTGGGGGGCTTTTTTATTTTGATAGGGCTATTAGATTAGGTGTAATTCTTTTTTATTTTTAATAATTTGTTTCTTATTTTTTGTAATTTAGTGTTTGTTTTTTATGTAATTTGGTAATTTTTATTTTTAGTAATTTTAGTGTTTATTTTTTTTTTTTGTAATGATAGGTTTTAGTGTAAGGCAGGTTAGGTTTTATTTTACAGGTAAGTTTATTTTAACTACCTAGTTAATAAATAGTTAATAACTATTTACTAACTAGTCTACCTAGTTAAAATAAATACAAACTTACCTGTGAAATAAAAATAAAACCTAAGCTAATTACAATATAGCTATTAGGTAAGTTTGTATTTAGTTTTAAATAGTAATTATTTAGTTAATAATTGTAACTTTAGTTTAGCTCTATTTTAATTATGTTAAAGTTAGCGGGTGTTAGGCTTAGGGTTATGTTAGGGTTAGGGTTAGGTTTAGGGGTTAATGGATTTATTTAGTGGTAGTGCTGTGGGAGGCCAGAGGTTTAGGGGTTAATAACTTTAGTATAGTGGCAGCTACATCAGGAGTGGCAGATTAAGGGTTAATAGTTTTATGTAGGTGGCGGCAATGTTGGGGGGTGGCAGATTAGGGGTTAATAACTGTATTTAGGTGTTGGCGATATCTGGGGCTGCAGATTAGGGGTTAATAACTGTATGTAGGTGTTGGCGATGTCGGGGGCAGCAGATTAGGGGTGTTTAGACTCAGGGTTATGTTAGGGTGTTAGATTTAAACATAACTTTTTATTTTTCCATAGACATCAATGGGGCTGCGTTACCGAGATTTTCATTCCGCGATCGCAGGTGTTAGGCTTTTTTTTTTTTGCCAGCTCTCCCCATTGATGTCTATGGGGAAATCGTGCACGAGCACATCAAATCAGCGCTTGATTTCGGTGCCACCCGCACAAGCCTGCTTTTTTTTAAACCTGTAATACCAGCGCTATAGGGAGGTAAAATAACACCGCTTTTATGGCGGTCGTTAAAATCCCTATAGCGCTCAAAACTCAAAATCTAGCTGAATTAAAATAACTAAATTACACATTAAAAAAAACTAACACTACTAAAACAATTTAAGTCTAAAATTACAAAAAATAAAAAATACTAAATTACGAAAAATAACAAACACTAAACTACAATAAACTACTAATAGCCTTTAAAAGGGGGCTGTTAGGTTTAGGGGTTAACAGTTTAATTTAGTTTTGCAATGTGGGGGGGCTGGCGGTTTAGGGGTTAATATGTTTATTTAGTGGAGGTGATGTGGGAGGCCAGAGGTTTAGGGGTAAATAACTGTATTTAGTGGCGGCGATGTAGGGGAGTGGCGGAATAAGGGTAAATAGATTCATTATAGTGTTGGTGATGTTGGGGTGCAAGGGAATAGGGGTTTATAAGTGTATTATAGTGGTGGCGATGTTGGGGAGTGGCAAAATAGGGGTTAATAACTTTTATTAGTGGCGGCGATGTCGGGAGCAGCAGACTATGGGGTTAATAACTTTATTTAGGTGTCAGCGATGTAGGTGGTGGCAGAATAGGGTTGTTTAGACTAGGGGTTTATGTTAGGGTGTTAGGTTTAAACATATATTTTTATTCCCATAGACATCAATGGGGTTGTGTTACAGAGCTTTTCATTCCGCGCTTCAGGTGTTTTTTTCTAACACTCTCTCCCCATTGATGTCTATGGGGGAAATCGTGCACGAGCACGTATTCTCAGCACATGGATTTTGTGCGGTATGGAGCTTATTGCCACCATATCAGACGCACAAGGAGGCTTTTCAGAAACTTGTAATGGCAGCGTTCTGGAGGGTGAAATGACGCAACTTTTGTTGCGTTCGTTTCACACTCTCTTTAGCGCAAAACTTGTAATCTAGGTGATACTCTTTATCATTTGACAATGCAAATTGCATCCTTATCTCCCATAAAAAAAATTGTAAATTCCTTTCTTTCAGAGAAATGGGTTTTAGGTTGTATTTGTTTAAATGTTATTGAGTTTTAATCAAGTCTTTGGTATGCACCAAGAGTTTCAGGCTGATCGTAGGCATCTGCCCACGCCTTCCTACCATGTTGGTGACAGGGTTTGGCTGTCCTCCCACAACTTGAACCTTTGTGTGCCTTCCAATAAACTGGCTCCCCGTTATGTTGGTCCTTTTTGAATACTCCGAAGGGTCAATCTTGTGGCCTACGCTCTTGATCTTCCTCCTGCAATGCGCATTTCCAATGTTTTTCATGTCTCCTTCTTGAAACCATTGGTTTGTAATTAGTTTACCACTGTGTTGCCTTGTATCCGTCCTATCTTTGTTGACAACCATGAAGAATATGAGGTCAGCAGCATTATTGACTCTCGTATGTCCAGGGGCCGCGTACAGTATTTGGTTCACTGGAGAGATTACGGTCTGGAGGAGCATTCATGGGATTTCCTCCTCTGATGTTTATGCTCCCACCCTCCTCCATGCCTTCCATACCCGTTTCCCCAATAAGCCTTTTGTCTTCCCTCGGGGGAGGGGTCATTGAGGGGAGGGTACTGTCAGGGTTTTTACCTGCTTTGTTTGCCATGTGCTGCTGGCAGCCATTTTACTCACCTCTCTTGCTGACTCTGGTGCATAGTGTGTGATGCTGCTCATTTCCTGCATGCCCTTTTATGGCCAGACTGGTGTACATCTTCCATGTGAGACAAGTTTCAGTCTCAGAATTGTGATGTCATCACTTATTATTTAAAGGGCCTCTGTTTAGTATGCTTTGCCCTTGCATTGTCTCAGACCTGTTTGTGAGCGTTCCAGTTCCTGTGTATTGCCTGGCTGACGTCCCTCCTGGTTCCTGATCCCTGGCTTGTTCCTGACTCTGCTGTTCTCCTTGTTCCTGATTCCGGCTTGTCTGAGTACTCGCTTTGGCTCCTGACTCGGCTCGTCTGACTATTCGCTTTGGCTCCTGACTCGGCTCCACTGACTACCAGCTCTGGTTTTGACTCCTGGCTTGTTATTTGACTTGTAGACTTTTTATTATTTTTTGCTATTAATAAAGGTGTGATTATTTTTCAACTTCTCGTCTCAGTCTGATTCCTGGCACCCTGACAGATATATACTGATTTAGCAACTTAGATTTTTTATAGACTGCCCTGGTTGTACTGTTTCAGACTTGTCATGGATTGCCTAGGTCATCCCAAACACCAATTTCTTGGCCAAGAGGAAGCCTTTTGATTTCCTAATGGTTACTTGTCAGTCAGACAAGGGAGTAAATAAGGAACAGAGGACAAGGTTTGCAATCTTATTGGAGCATCTGCATGTTGTGTCTAGTCCTCAGTATAAGTTGGACCAGAGTTGTCCATCATGTTTGGTCAGCAGTAGTGGGATCTTCTCTGCTGGAGATCCAAACCAACCAATGGGACAAGTTCTGGCTATTAAGAAGAGTTTGCCCAAGGCAGCCCAGCAGAGTTTTGAAATGTCATTCTCATATGAGTTGATGACAATGGCTAGCCTGCAGACCATGTCAAGAGACACAGTAATTATGTATGCTGGACTCCAGAAAAAGTTATAATCCATAGTCTTTAGCAGTATAATGACCACAGAGTGAAAGAGAAGACCAATTGAGCTGGGTGTCACTTCAGTAGAAGTGACAGCAGGCCATTCCAGAGGAATTCAGGCTTAGATTAGGGGTTGGCAGACATCAGCCTGGGCACATAAGTTACTGAGCATGCTGTCACTGGAGCCACATATAGATGTGGTGCTCCAAGTCATGGAGCAGGCCTAGAAGTACAAGTAGGTCCCAGATGCTCTGGTATGAGCTACAATATTCCCTGCTATACCAGCGACCAGTCATAATACTACTTGAAATCCTCCTCTGCTAAAAACTACACCACCAGGTACTTTGAACCTTCAATGAGGAGAAAGATGGGATTGAAGGACACCTACAAGATTTTAAGCAGTTGTGTGTCCTGTAAGAGGTGGCCCCAGGGTATAAAGTGCAGCTCATGGCTGCCAAGTTGCCCACTAGGAATGTTGAAGTCAGGTGGTTGTGGCTGAGTATATAAGTGGATATCTGTAAGTGAAGCATGCTCAATTGCTAGTGCACTTTCACTTGTTGTACGTTCACAAGCTGAACTTGTTGTAAGTCCATATACACTAGCAGGATAGAGAAAGCTTGTCTGAGTTGGAAGAGTTCCACCAGCTTATGATGGAACAGATCATTGTACATGCAGCTCTGGGTGTCACAGAGAGCAAGCAAGACAGAGAGCCACAATCTCTGAGGGGAGTTGCAAAGATGACAGTGAAGCCACTAGATGTCTTAATAGCAGACAAGAATTGGGTTACAAAGGGAGACTCTCTCTGATCATGGCACCTAGTTTTTGTCCGACTTATTTCAGCAGATCTAGAACCTTAGTGGCATTGTGCCATGTAGCACCCTGAAAAGGATGTTGTGGGCATTTGGTGCTTTCTGTCTTGTTACTCTGGGAGAAGCTTAAAACCTTGATGAGATTATCTTAGATTAGCTTAGTCACACCTAAGATCAAGCAGGTTGTCTAGTCGAGTTCCTACAAAATTGCCCAGAGGATAAGCGCCACCATTTATTAGGTGAGATAGGGCCTCTCCAACTGAGTGCAGAAAAGTTAGTAGATGAGAGGTTGCAAAGCTTTACTTTGCCTTGATGAAAATGCAATCTACAGTCTAAATTAGACAATCACATAAAACACTTAATGAATGTGTTTGACAGGCTCCATTCTGCATTTCTCACCATAGTATTGACCCTGAAATGGCAGTCTGCCTTTTTTTGTCCTGAAGGCCACCCTGTGCAGCTCCCCTGACCTGGCTTTTCCGGACTATTCCTGCTGATTTTAAGTGAATAAAGATCCTTATATGTATAGTATTGGCACTATATGGGATGAGCATCCAGTATCTTACCTACGCAGAAAGTTGCTAGATATAGAGGTTGCTACAAGGCCAAAGAGAAGCATTGCATAGTTCTGGAACTTCTGGTATTAGCTGTCAAGGAATTGCAAACTTAACTCTATGGAAAAGTTTGTTATTACTGATCACAATCTGCTCCACTAGATAAACTGAGTATCAGAGGATAAGAGACCATTGTAACGGTGGAGCTCAGCCTTGCCTCCTTGCTATTTTATGATTCAATTCCAGCAGGATTAAGCCTCACTCTAGCCCTGGATGCAGGAGTGTGCCATGGACATTATTATATTATGAATTTATATTACAATAGTAATGCATTTGGAAATACTTTGAATACTTTGGGAATGTTAAAGGATAAGAGATACTGCATTCCAATGATGTTTAATGTAGATGGATGCTCATTCAGCAGATAAGATAATTGCTTATTGCTTGATTACCCTACTGATAGATTTTCTGGCCTGACAATATTTGCATCCTTATCTCCTATCAAGAGAACAAATTGGAAATTCCTTTCTGTCAGGAAGAGCTGGGTTGAGGGTAATATTTATTAAATTGTTATTAGTTCTGTTCCAAGTCTTTGGCATGCATATGTACTGGAATAATAAGATTGCTGTATGTAAATATGTGTGCAGTGTTTAATAAAGGATATTATCTTAGACTCAGGTTTAGTTCATGAAATCTTGGGTAAAGTGTCAAAGGATATTCCCCTTTCAGCTGTCACGTGAGTCTCCGGCAAAGAGTCTAAAGACTGCCTTGATTGTACCCTCACAGACTGCTTCTGGACCCCTCAGGTCATTGGCAGTGACTACTGTCTTGGCCGAACAAGAGCATTCTAATACTGCAAAGGTTACTTGCCAGTTGGATAAGTGAGTAGATAAGGGCAAAAGGACATGGTTGGCTTGCTTATTGGAGCATTTACAGACTGTGTCTAAGCTATGGTGGTGTGGGGCAAGAGTTGTCTGTCACAATAATACGCACACAATGTCTACTGTCATTTTTGCATATGAATCACAATTGAGGATATTAAGTACTGGGACTGATGTTATCAGTAATCAGATACAGATGGATTTAAATAAAAAGAGAGAAGCGCTCAACCTGGAAACGAACAATAGCATAATAGCTTGTCCTATGGCTAGTTACCACCCAAGAAGCAGCCTCTTTTTGCTCAACATGTGCCTTTCACAGAGAAAAACTTTCCTGAAGCATATCAGTCTGATCCTGACTTCACAGTACAGTCCAGCCCCAAAATACCAGGCAATTCTTCTCTGAACGAGAGAAACAGCAAAACCCCAGACGTACGTTTCGTAATTCTTTTATTAGAAAAATAATCATATATGCATATATACAAAATAAAATCATAATAACAAATGCAAACAAAATATCTCTTGTTACAAAACTGAAATATTGACCCAAATTTTCGTCATCAGAAAAAAATCAAAATGCAAACATTAAACTTAAATAATCACACAAAATAAAATTAAACATATTTCAAATACAGACAAAAACAAACTGGAGGGAAAAAAAAAAAAAAAAACTAAATAATCCAATCCTTCCACTTCTTTGTCTTCCAGATGCCTTCAGAATCTAATACCCCATATCGCCTCCTATCAAAAGAAAAATACAAAAACAACTTCCCACGGATCATACCCACAGAATTACCTACAGTAACTACCTCTTTCTTAAAAATCTAAATATTACGCACATCCCACAACACCTCCTTCACACAACATGCCAACAACCGTATCAATCTTGCTTTCTCATTTTCCACACCACTTCCACACAAACCATACATCATTATATTAAATGTAAAAAACTGCACTCCAGTCAAACCCTTAATCATCCTTTTCAAACTTCTCCAAACATCCCTAGCATACTCACAATTCCAAAACAAATGAATAACACTCTCGCTTTGAAAACAACCATCTCTAGGACACACTTCTGAAGCCACTAAACGACGCATTCTCTGAAAATCCCTTGTTGGCAAACACTTATGCACACTCATCCAACTAATATCTTTCTGCCTATTCATCAAATACTTATTACACACATTTTTCCATACCAACACACATTCATTTTCATTCAAACCCCCAATCAACTCAAGACCTTCCTTCTTCTCCAACATTTTCAACACCATTCTGTTTGCACACCACATCTCCCTACTAACATCCTCCAAACCATATTTTTTAATCCAACATTCCACCCTTACATAAAACCACGGAACAGCAAAATATACCGGTTTCTTTCTATCAATCTCAAATAAACCATATCGTCTTAAAACATTCCCACAAGCATACTTTATCATACAACCAGCCATGCTATCCTTACCACTCAGAACCACACACCTACTAACATATTTCACAGCCAAAAATCTCTCCACATTTGGAAAACCCTTACCACCAACATTCTTACTCTTAACAACAACATCTCTTTTCAAACGCTCCATACCAGAACTCCAGAAAAAAGAAAACAACACTCTCAAAATTCTCCGAAAAATCCTTTCAGGTGGCGGAAAAACTAACGCCAAATATAATATAATAGGGATCAGAACCGATTTAATAACTAACATTTTTCCTTCCAAAGATAAAGTCCTTAAAGACCAAAACTGAAGTTTTCTACTCACTTTATCAAAAAAATTCTCCCAACTTTCCAAGCCTTTCAAATCCACATCAAATTTCACACCCAACACCTCAATTGCACCTTCAGTCACAGGCCATCCACAGGAATCAATCTCCCTATCATTACCAAAAACTAACTTTACACTTATTCCAATTAACTCTGAAACCACTTGCCATGCAAAAACATTCAACTAAAGTTTTCACCCTCCTCAAACCAGCCTGAGTCTCACATACCACACTCACATCATCCATATACCCAATCACTTTTAAACACCTTCCATTACTACCAGGAACACTCACACCTCTAACTAATTTATCCTTCCTCAAACTAGTTAATAATGGCTCAATGACACATACAAATAACACAGGAGACAAAGGACATCCTTGACGCACTCCAGATTTAACACAAAATTCCTCAGTCAAAAAAACATTAACCTGGACTTGACTCACAATATCACTATACAAACATTTAAACCATCCAATAATCTTACCAGAAAAACCTAAACGTTCTAAAACATGAAACATAAAATCATGCACTACCCTATCATACGCTTTTTCAAAATCCACAATAGCAACAGCAACAGACCTCATCCTCTCCCTCACATACCACAGTACATCACGTAGTAACAACAAACTTTCAGAAATCTGATGCCCAGGAACAGCACACACTTGCTCTTCACCCACAACCTTACCAATCACTCCACACATTCTATTTGCCAACACCTTTGCAATAACCTTATAGTCAACATTCAAAAACGTAATCGGCCTCCAATTCCTCAAATCTCTCTTATCACCCTTTTTAAATAACAAAACAATCAAACCTTTCCTCATTGAAACAGGCAAAACATTCATTCTAAAAACAAACTTACAAACATCCAACATATCAACCCCAATCAAATTCCAAAAACAAGTATACAATTCAACAGGCAAACCATCACAACCAGGTACCTTCCCATTCTTAAAACTCCTAACAACCTCTGCAATCTCATCCAAACTTAGATCCCTTTCTAACAAATCATTATCATATTTTTCCAACTTAACCTCAATGTTTTCAAACAACTCATTTTCCAATAAAACATCTCTTGTTTTTTCTTTATACAGCTCACTGTAAAACTCATGAACTTCACGCAAAACACCATCCGTACCTTTAACTTCACACTCAACCTTATCAAAAACACTAACAAAACCAGTCTTTCCTTCAAAAGCTTTCTTAAAAAAATATTTACTACAAGACTCATCCTTTTCCATTTTCTCCAATCTTGCCATAAAAACAATTTTCTTTCCTTTTTCATGCATACACTTTTTAATTATCTTTCTTGCTTCAACAATTTCCTCATGCACATCAATACCACAATTTCTCAATTCATACAAATACAACAACCTCAGATACCATTTATCATACAACTCCCTTTCCATTCTAGCTTTCTCACAGCCTTTCTTAATAAAAAACCTCTTTATTTCCACCTTCAACCATTCCCACCACATAAGCACATTACTAAAATCAAATTTTCTTTCACGCCACCTTTCATACATCCAAACAAACTGACGCTTAAACTTCTCATCTTCTAACAAATCCACATTCAGTTTCCAAACACCCTTACCATACTTGATCTTCAAATCACAAGTCACTTTACACATCAAAAGGGCATGATCCGTAAAGGGCATCCGCTTTAAAGAAAAATCATCAACACATAAAAATTTAGATAAAAAACAAAAATCAATTCGAGATTTTATCCCACCACTATCACTAAAGAAAGTAAAACCCTCCCCTGAAAAAGAAACAGACCCGAAGGCATCCTTCAAACCGAAAGATTTAAGCAAATCAAGTAAAAACTTCCCTGAGCTATCCACCCAACAATCACTCCCACCCTCTCTGTCCCCATTCTTAATAATACAATTAAAATCCCCAACCAAAAAAGTTGGCTCTCGACCTGGCAGAAAAAACTTTAAAGTTTCAAAATTAAGCAAACGTTCTACCCTATTTGGAGAAGCATATACATTAAACAAACGAAAAACAGTCCCACAAAAACTAAAACTAACCAAAGTACCCGACCTGGGACAATATGAACTACATTAAGGATAGAAAAACTAAACCCCTTAAACAAAACTCCCACCCACCCCCATTCCTATCAGAAGAACAAGACCATACTTTAGGACCATATTCCCAGTCAGCACATTTAGGATGTTCAGAGAGACCACATTCCTGCAAACAAAAAATATTAGCAGAACATACAGATAATAATTTAAAAATTGCAGCTCTCCTTGCTATAGTTGTCATACACCTGACATTAAGGGAAGAAATGGTCAGAAACATCACAAAAATAAATTAAAGAACAATAAACAAAAAAATAACATCAGGACTTCTTCTTTCCTTTCTTTTTCTTAGGACTCAAAGGAGATCCTTTAAATCTGCCTCTGTGACGTTCCGACCTCCTAGGCTCCCCCTTGCCAGCCTCATAACCAGTAACTTCAGCAAGTTGGTTCACATCTCTTTTATCTAGATAACCAACAGAAGAGGCATCAGAAAAGTCACCTATACACTGGCTTGAGTCAGAAGGAACGTCTTTAGTAGAGACAGAAGGAAGGCACCCTTAACTACTGGAAGATTCAAATCAGGACTCTCCCATCCATCAGAATCCGCATCTATTTTTCGCTTGGAGGCAGATTTTTTCCCTTCAGTGTCCATATCCTCCTCATAACTAGAGGACACAACAGCAGACCAATCAATGTTCTCCCCTTCACCAAGAACAGCATCAGGAGCAGCATCACAAGATGACTCAGTGAAGGAAAAATTCTCTGTCCCAGGAACAGCAACAGTATCATCCACAGAATTGGGCAACAGGGCTTCAAGAACATCTGAAGCAGCTATCACATTAGATGTAGCAAGATCCACCTCCTGAAGATGAGATTGGGCTTCCTCTACCTTCTTAGCCACAGGAACCACCACAGGAGCATCAGACACCTCTCCGACAGGGACCCCCACTGCAGATTTCTTACACAAAAGAGGTAATATAGAGTTCAATGCCTCATCAGAGACCTCCTCCTCATTCACAGATGGCTCAACTGCAACTGAAGATTTTTTTTTTGCAACATCAGCATAGGAATGCTTCACTCTATCAAGCCCCTGAAATATCATCAAAGGACACATCCTGCACAGATGACTTGAAGAACCACACAGGTCACAGGTCCGGCATTTACTACAGTGGGCCACAAGATGATCCTCCTCACCGCAATTTCGACATCTGGCACCTGGGCAATTTTCAGCAATGTGACCAAACAGGTTGCAACTACGGCAAAAAAGAGGCATGTCATCATAGTATAGGAAACCTCTATTTCCACCAATGGCGAAAGTCTGTGGAGGGTGTTTCTTTCCACCAATACCTAATTCGTCTGGCACAAACCGCACCCAGAACCTGCGCTTTCCATTGAAAGTCCCAAACTGATTCTTCAGCTTGCTACCTCCTTGAACATCATCAAAGTAGCAACAAAGAAACAGACGAATTTCCACATCAGTGACCCAAGGGTTGTACATATGTACTGTCACTGTGATTCTTCTCTCCCTCTGCACACAGGCAACAAATCTCATGCCCACCAACTCTGGAGCAGCAGCCATATCAATAGTCCGTTGATAGCAGGTCTGTAAATTATGCTCATCGGTGAAAGCCACATCAAAAATCCCTCTTGAAGGGAAAGACTGAACACAATGCAAACTTGCTCTTGGCATCTTCAAAACACCCTCCAAAACAACCTGCTGGACATGAGCCAAACCAATCTTCTCTCGAAAGTCCTCAGAAATCAACACCCGAAGTGTATGGGGAACGTTTGGCACATTGGTAGCCATAATTGTCCTATTGCCTCTCTAGGCTGGATTTCAGAGCGCCCCCCCCAAAAGCAGCATGTGGCTGAAGTCCAGGGACGATGCCACAAGGCCAAGGGGACGGCCCTACTACCCAGTTGCTCTACGCCTAAGGAGTAGCCACCCCCCCAATAGCAGCAGGAGCCGAAACCCTAAAGGGAAAGGACCCCAGGCCGAAGGAGCAGGTCTCCAGGCAGCAAACCAAGACCAAGACCAAGCACAGAAAACTGCACTTGATCCAAGCCAAAGGCCCGAGAAGCAACCTCAGCTGATCATTTCGGCCTATTGTGGGCCTCGTCAGTGAGGTGCAGCCATATCCCTCTAGGCACACTGAGCAACGGGTCCACGTCTGGATTCCTGCATCACACTTAGGGAGACTTCCCAAAATGTCATAATTTGCATAAATAAAAAGAGAGAAGCGCTCAATCTGGAAACGAACAATAGCATAATAGCTTGTCCTATGGCTAGTTACCACCCAAGAAGCACCATCTTTTTGCTCAACATGTGCCTTTCACAGAGAAAAACTTTCCTGAAGCACATCAGTCTGATCCTGACTTCACAGTACAGTCCAGCCCCGAAATACCAGGCAATTCTTCTCTGAACGAGAAGATGGATTTAAGTAATATATATACTTAAAGGTGATTATTCGTACATTAGAAGTACTAATATATGATATCTCAAACCTGGATTCCCCTGAAATCTATCCACAGCCACCAAGAGGATATGTCTCTTCCTCCACAACCCTGTGCAGTGGCACTTCCTCAAAAAGAAACACTATGCCTGATTATGTAATCAGCAGCATGCTACTATAGCCACAAAGACATTTTAGGAGAAATAGAGAAAGGTCCAACCAGAGTGATCTTAACACCTGAAATATAGTTTGAGCACCCCAAAATAGCACTCAATCTTGGTTCTGCACCTATGGTGGGCCTTCTTACAGACTCTCTCTGCTGGACTAGGATTGCGGATGATGAGAATGTGCACCCAGGCCGTGCATCCTTATCTTGCATGACTTATGGGAAGGAGACAAACTGTGAGGGGTGTGGAATTTAGAATGCAGGAACAGATAAACAGAAAAATAAAAGTATTTTTAGAAAGCTTAATTGATTGATAAGCAAAAGTTGGTAGTTTGATTTGAGGATCACAGAAACAGCAAGTTTTAACATAGGTCCAATGCAGAACACTAAAGTACAATATAAAGTTCAGAATAATTAAGTAGGATGCAGTACCAAAGTCCAATTGACACTGTGCAGTAAAGTGTTAGGCTGTCACATGATACCTGTAAGTACAGCAGGCACAGCTGGTAAGAGGAAAGCAGACACACGATTCTTAACTGGCACAGGTACTGTTACCAGTGGGTACTGTTGGTGAGACTGGCATAGGATACCAGATAGGTACAGCAGGCACAGCTGGTTTGCAGAAGGATGTAAATGGTTTAGTAGACACAGGTTTCTCAGCAGGCACAGGATTCCCAACAAGTAACGTTGGATAGACTATAACGGGATATCAGATAGGTACAGCAGGAGCAGCTGGTTTGAAGATGGCTGTCACTGGTATAGTAAACACATTTTTTCAGCAGGTACAGGATACCCTGCAGGTTCTGTTGGTGAGATAGTCAAAAGATACCAGATAGGTACAGTTGCAGAAACAAGGTGAGCATGCACAGGTATCAAGCAGGTATGCTTGACTTAAGGAACCAGGTGAGTATATGCAGGTGCAAGGTAAGTATGTTTAGTTTCTGGAACAAGGTAAGCATACACAGGTATCAGTTAAGTATGCTTGGTCTCTGGATGAAAGTGAGCATATGCAGGTGCAAGGTAAGTATGTTTAGTTTTTGGAACAATGGAAGCATACACAGGTATCAGGAAAGTATGCTTTGACATTTAGGAATCAGGAGCAAGGTAGGAAGGCAATAACTCAGCCCAGATTGAAGGCAGAGAGAGCTTATATAGGAACTCCCACACCTGAGTCCTCCAGGTGGGGGTTCCAGTAATTATGACATTGCCTCTTTAAATCCTGGCAGCATGGAGTATTCGAATCTCAGCGTCCCTCCACGTGGCATACCAAGATGAAAACTGTGTTTTACAAGACTGTAGTCCCGTACACAAGCTGTTTGAGACCATATCAGTTAGAAAGAGCTGGAATTATTTTTTTGCATATGAGCATATATTCCCGAGAAGCTCCCTGCATGCATAGAATTGGGTAATTCCCATAAGTGAGCAGTAGACAATGAGAATTCTATTTGTTAAGCATGGGATGAAAAGGTGTTGGGCTGCATGAACAATATTTAGAATGCAGGTAGATGATGGTGGCAGATGAGGTTGTAATAAAGTAAAGAAGGTGAGGGGATGAGGGCAAGTGATATGGGGTTATACCCTGTGTTGCAGGGTTTAGCATGCAGATATCTGTGATGCATTGTGAGGGCAAGGAATTATAGTCAAGTGTTGAGTGTTTTTTGTGTTGTGAGTGACTGAGAGGCCCCATGTAGAAGGATAATTACCCAGCAATAATCTATTAGGAAATTCTCCTTTCTCAAACCTGCCAAAGAGAGCTGAGTGACATAGGAGTCGTGAGTACTTCATGGGAATGATTTCAGCTAACACTCTGTATGCACATGGAATGGTCGCAAACAAATTGCACATAGAGAAATTGCTTGCAGTTTCTTTATTTGGCCTCTTGATGTTGGGGGGCCTAAGTGCCACATGGGTGCAATATACAGCACCCCATAGAGAAATTGCTTGCAGTTTCTTTATTTGGCCTCTTGATGTTGGGGGGCCTAAGTGCCACATGGGTGCAATATACAGCACCCATGCCATTGGGTTATCCTCCCCATAAGTAGAAACCTCTCTTTAATACATGCCAGTCCTCAGACATTGAAGAAAAGAATCTGTGACAGCGAATGTGGATGGCTGTAAGTACTTTAGAAACGATTGACTGCAACATTCTACTGATAATGCATTCCATCCTCTGAAAAATTCAAGGGACCAAAACATTTATGCAACTTAACATGTATTCCAACCAGGTGACTGCCCTATAAGCCAAAGACATTGGAACCAAACCATCCTTCATGTCAGTGCGTGTTGGGATTTAAAGGGATAGTCTAGCCAAAATTAATCTTTCAAGAATATGCAAATTTAAGCAACTCTATAATTTACTCCTATTATCAATTTTTCTTAGTTTTCTTGGTATCTTTATTGGAAAAAACAATGTAGCCACCAATCAGCAAGCACCAGGTGCTGAACGATTCTTCATTTTTCAAATAAAGATACCAAGAGAACGAAGGAAAATTTAAAATAAGAGTAAATTAGAAAGTTGCTTAAAATTGCATGCGCTATCTGAATGATAAAAGTTTAATTTTGACTAGACTACACCTTTAACACTCATCGGCTCATGATTGTGCACTTTGCTTCTATAACACAGCCAGGGGTCTAAGCAACCTGGTTGCTACTTACATTTACGCACCTCACTTCCAAATATTGCGGTGGGTTTTCTTTAATTACTCACTGGCTGCACTATTTCTGGAGTTACAACGTTGGTTTAGTGCTTCCTGTTCTTTTCTTCGCCGTCGGGTATTTATAGCTTGATCTTTCAACTAAATATTGCCAAGTATTGTGTTCTTTATTCTGGATGGTGCAGTATTTACTGTTAGATTACTTGTTGCTGTCCTCCTGGTATTTAGACCCTCTTACTGTCCCTGACTACTTTTTGACCTAGTGATTGTGATTATTCTTTGCTTAACTGTTACTGACCCGGCTTGCTGACACCTCTTCTCATCTAAGTGCTGTGCTTCTGTTACCATATCCTGAATCCGGGGCCCTGAGTTATTGTTCCTTTGGCAGAAAGATTTTATTGCTGTCCTTCCACCTGGTGCCAGGATAAGAAGACTACTGGCTAGGCAATTGGTTGGACGTGGCTTTCTCTATAGCCTTAACACTCGATCAGGTCTTATTAATCAAGGAGACTTATGTGCCTTTACATTAGACTCACGTCCCTCAAACAAGTAAAACCTTCTTATATATTATCAACTGTTCATTCCTCTCATGCTCTACATTCTGGTAAGCAGCTCTCAACCACTGGCTAGGCCTCCCATGCAATCTCTCATGGTCAGCTTTACCTCCATTCACTCTCTCCAAATGATCAGGCCATTCATCCTCATTCTGCTAGTCCAGCATTCTCTCCTCTCCTGGTGTTCTTATCTCTCTCTCTGCATTCCAGTCTCAATATCTCCACATCCATAACTCCAAAAGATTGCTGCCCCTATTATTTATTGTTTGCTTTTAAATTGGGTTAATGGGGTTAATGTATTTCATGTGTATATAGCACCATGATAGAGTGTTGTATTTTTGGTAACCTAATAATTAATTTTTTATTTAAATACCTGGTCAGTATAGATTGATGTTGTTATCTGCATGGATTTCACAAGTATCAGTATAATGTAGATATATATAGTTTATTTTTACACTAAATCACTGGTTTTAAAACCGGTCCTCAGGACTCCACAACGGTCCAGGTTTTCTGGATTACCTTGGATGAGAGCAGATAAAATAAAAATGTTTACTAATCAGCTGATTATTTCACCTGTGCTGCAGTTCAGATAACCTCAAAATGTGGCCTGTTAGGGAGACCTGAGGACAGGTTTGAAAACCAGTGCGCTAAATTGATGGTGATGAGATATTTGGCATTGTTTGTTATTTGTCACACCTCAAAAAATAACTGTCATCATTGTTAGCATAGGCACCATCTTGTATATCATGTATCACCATGTTCAGATCGGTGACGGATATAGTTATCTTTCATTGCAGTTATGTTATTGTTCTTCCTGGGGGTATTGATCATTGATCAAATGCCTCTGTGTGTTCAATTTGATGTCCATATGTGTTTGATAAGTTCAGAAATGTTCGGAAGAATTATGATCGCCAAAGGTGATGTCGTCTATGCATGGTATGGGTGCTTTTCCTGATATTCACTCACATCCAATAATCTTATTTTTAAGTATAGAATAAGGTTATTGTTTGGATTGCTCTTAACTTGAAAAAAAGGATCTTTTGCTGAAAAAAAATACAGATAGGACTGAAAAAAATAGAATCAACCCCAAAGTATCTGGAATATATAATGAGATGTTTTCA
Source organism: Bombina bombina (assembly GCF_027579735.1). Lineage (NCBI taxonomy): Eukaryota > Metazoa > Chordata > Amphibia > Anura > Bombinatoridae > Bombina > Bombina bombina. Next base: position 1,259,868,599 of record NC_069501.1, on the reverse strand, counting down.
CAAGGTACTTTTATTTATTATTTTGATATATATTTTTAAAACACCTTACAAGCAAATAGGTTTTAAGCAGCCATACATTCATTTAGCATAAAAAATAACCCACAGTGGGTTTGTGTGCATGCATGTGTGTATTTGTGTGTGATTTCCTGTTTTTGAAGGCTGTTTATAGCTGCAAAAACCTGTATGTATCTCATAGCGACCAGGTCACCATCTTCAGCCTTTGTGGTGAAATTTCATCCAGTATGTGTCCAGCCATGTTGCAAGTTTTGTTGAACTGCTGTCAGCTGTATAAATTCTTTGACAAAATGTTACTAATAAGTTGGTATGAAGATTTTATTTGTTCATTAACAGATGTTAAAGTGACAGTCTACTTGAAAAGTGTTATTCTTTAAAAAGATAGATAATCCCTTTATTACTCATTCCCCAGTTTTGCATAGCCAACACAGTGATATTAATACACTTATTACCTCTGTAATGACCTTGTATCTAAGCCTCTGCATACAGTCCCCTTATCTCAGTGCTTTTGACAGACATTCATTTTAGCCAATTAGTGAGTAAGCACAATGTTATCTATATAACACACATCAACGACCAAAACCAATCCTGAATGGAATGAAAAGAGGCGCCAATAGGGTGATAACGTATATACAAAAGTCAATAGCAGCAAGCAACGATGATTATACTCACAAACAAAGCGGCACTGATTTGCGCCAGACACAGCTGACCGGGACCTGTTCGTCGCCCGGCAGACCAGCACTCGATAGAAACTCCAGGCGGTCACGTGGGACACTTCAGCCAATCAGGTACGGGAACACGTCCACACCTTCCTCCTAGCGGCCGCTCCACCAATCCACAGACGATCTGGATACACACCTTCCTCCCTTAGGAGCACCGTGGGATACCCGTATTCAGTGAATACTTAGTGAAATACACAGGGCGGGTGGTATTAACGTCCAATAACCACTGAACCCAAGAGCTTGAATTCGAAATCACAGGAATGGACTCTATGCATTTAATAACCCAGACGCTAATGGTTATAACACCGGATTTACAGATACATATGAGTCTTCAAATAATCAGACTTCTACACGTTTTTTAGAGCCACGACCAAAACAATCGACTTGGAAACAAAAAAAGATTGCCAGCTACTTGGAACCCGTAGTCTCTCTAACTCCATCCCACAAGGGAAAAAGACCTCACGCAAACAAGGGTGCCGAGGAAGAAATACAGCCTGCAAAGAGGCAAGACTACGGAGACTAAGTAGTGGCATCTTTAATTTGTCTTCTCACGTTTTGACAGATGACGAAATTAGAGTTCTTGGTAAGGGTTTATCCTTCAGCCCAACAAATACACATAATACTTTTTCTCTTTTCGTCGATCTCAATCGATTTACTCAAAAATTAACATTACAAAAATATTTTGCAGAAAAAAGATTAAAAGATGATTCGAGAATGCCCATTTTGACAAATGATATGGACTCTAGGCTTTCCAATCAATGTATCCCTGTTTTTGAGCCTGAGTCACTAGTGGATCATTTGTGTGACAGTTTCATTCACACTGGGCTAAGGAATAAATCTAATTTCACACCCAGACTGAATAATAACGCCCACATAGAGATTTTCAGACAGTTGGTAAGTGATGAATTTGATCTGATTCGGAAAGGAATCAGTAACAAACACAACCTTTTTGGAAATGAGAGACGTGCTCTAGAAACTTTGAAAAGTGACCAATCCATCGTAATCAGACAGGCCGATAAGGGCGGTGGGATTATTATTCAAGATCTAACTGATTATCTGATAGAGGCCAGAAAAATCCTGAATGATACTAATTATTATATCAAACTCACATTTGACCCCACTACAAAATTCCTAGCCATTTTGAAAGATTTGGTGGAATACGCATATAAAGAAGGAATCATTATAAAAAAAGAAAAAGATTACTTGATCCCTAATGAACCAAATCGAGCGTTCTACTATCACCTCCCGAAATTACATAAAAATAGAACATGTCCTCCTGGTCGGCCCATCATATCAGGAATAGGGAGCCTAACTGATAATGCTTCATCTTACGTAGATTATTTTTTACAAAGATATGTAGTGGGGTTAGAATCATACATTCAAGATTCATCAGATTTGATCCGAAAGCTTGAACAAGTGGCCATCACGCGTGATCTTATTTGGATCACGTGTGATGTCCAATCACTATATTCTAATATACCACACGATCTAGGCTTATTAGCCATTAAAAGCTATCTGGAACAAGACATTTACCTACCTCCATTACAGAGGAATTTTATTTTATCATTAATTGCATTCATTTTAAACCACAATTATTTTATGTTCCAGGATGATTATTATTTACAGGTGAAGGGGACGGCCATGGGTACCAGGTTCGCCCCAAGTTATGCAAATCTTTATATGGGGTCATTTGAGTAATGTTACATCTATGACTCCCATTTTGGGGCGAACCTGGTATTCTATGGCCGCTATATAGATGATTTAATCCTCCTATGGAGAGGCGATACCACATCAGCAGATAAATTTGTGGCACACTTGAACACAAATGATAGGGGACTGAAATTTACTAGTGTAATTGACACCAAGACTGTAGTCTTCCTTGACTTAAATTTGACATTTGAAGATGACAAAATTATTTCTAGTACCCACTTTAAAGAGGTGGACTGCAACAGTTACCTTGATTTTACAAGCAGCCACTATTACCCGTGGAAGAAAAATGTGCCATATGGCCAATTTAAACGGGTACGTAGAAACTGCAGTAGATTATCTGATTATGAGGTACAGGGACAGATTCTAATAGAGAGATTTAAAGAGAAAAAATATCCCCAACATATTATTACTAGTGGGTATGAAAGGGCTAGAAATGATAATAGAGATTTATATTTCCAATACAATAAAATTAAGAACAAAACATCTATAAATACTAATAATGGCCCAATGTTCATAACTGAATATAATTGTAACTATGAGATCATTAAACAAATTATTCATAGACATTGGAATGTCCTTATGAAAGATCCAATACTTGGACATGTAATAGAAAATAAACCCAATGTTGTTTTTAAAAAGGCACCAAATCTGAAAGGTATATTGGCACCTAGCAAAATAGTGAGAAACAAAAGAAATCATACCAACAGCAAGTATGTCCAACTTAAACAAAACAAAAACAAAAATTCAAACACAGAAAGAAATTTTCTTAATACGCATCTGAAAGGGAAAAAGGGTAGTTTCAAATGCAATAATAAAAAGTGTAAGATGTGTGACTATATCACACATAACACTTGTTCTTTTAGATCTAACACCACTAATAAAACATATCCAATTGGTAGTAGAATGACTTGTGCATCAAACTACGTGATATACTTACTATCTTGTTTCTGTGGGTGCCAATATATAGGGCGCACCTGCAGGCGCCTTAGTGTCAGATGGTCGGAACATCACAGAAATATCAAAAATAATTTCAAATCACATAGTGTACCCAGACACTGTCATCAAAAACATAATGGCAATAAAAATTGTTTTAATATCACCTCTATAGAATATATTCCCAAGTCTGATTTATTTAATCGTTTTTTCAGACTTAGACAGAGAGAGACCTTCTGGATATACAGACTTCAGACGTTATATCCAGTTGGTCTCAACATGAACATAGATTTGGCAGCGTTTAATTAGCATCCTTTTCTGTAGAGTTTTTGGATTTTCAGTGATGTTTGCAAATAGTCCAGCCCATTACAAGAGAGCTGGATAATATGATGCATAGTAGACTTGTGGATAATCCCTAGTTTTCATTAACAAATTATATTATCGTTATTAGATCATGTTACAGTGGTATTATTTTAGGTTAAATTTTTATAACTTTATCATCATGTAGAAATGCTAACTATGTAATATGGTGTAGACAGGAATAGGTTATCATTAGTCTAATATCAGTCCCATTGTAGGTTTTCTCTATGTTTAGAGGATTGTCACTATTATCATGCTGCTTTAATGGCGAGTATTTCCCATTATTGGGTTAATTCAAAACTGCAAGTAAATCTGATCTAATACTGTTACTAACTTGTATCAAATGTCACATTTGTTGCTTATGATATAGATCACTAGTATATATTGTAAAGTTTTATAGGAAATTCTTTTGTGTATATCGATATAACAACATTGCCAATGGGGGAGTGTGTGTTTTGAAGTAGAGCTTTTCCATTGGTCCAGAGGGGTATTTATACAGCAGGTGTGTGTCAATGATTATTACAGCCTGATGAAATGGCTCTGTGCAGCCGAGAAACACGTTGCTGGTTTCTTTTTAACTTTTTAAAATAAATCTTTTATATATACCCCTTTGGAGTCCATTCCTGTGATTTCGAATTCAAGCTCTTGGGTTCAGTGGTTATTGGACGTTAATACCACCCGCCCTGTGTATTTCACTAAGTATTCACTGAATACGGGTATCCCACAGTGCTCCTAAGGGAGGAAGGTGTGTATCCAGATCGTCTGTGGATTGGTGGAGCGGCCGCTAGGAGGAAGGTGTGGACGTGTTCCCGTACCTGATTGGCTGAAGTGTCCCACGTGACCGCCTGGAGTTTCTATCGAGTGCTGGTCTGCCGGGCGACGAACAGGTCCCGGTCAGCTGTGTCTGGCGCAAATCAGTGCCGCTTTGTTTGTGAGTATAATCATCGTCGCTTGCTGCTATTGACTTTTGTATATACGTTATCACCCTATTGGCGCCTCTTTTCATTCCATTCAGGATTGGTTTTGGTCGTTGTCGTTTCACTTGAGAGAGCAGCCTTTTGATCTCCGCCCATCGTTTGTTCTTCATCTGTTTGGCGCCTAGCGCACCTCTAGAGTTTGACCAAACATTCTCTTTTTTATATAACACACATCAACTAGCACTGTCTAACTGTTAAAAACTGTCAAAATGCACTGAGATAAGAGGTGGTTTTTAATGGGTTAGAAATCAGTTTGCGCCTACCTACGTAGGTTTAGTTTTCAAAAAAGAATACAGAGAAAACAAAGCATATTTTATGATAAAAGTAAATTGAAAAGTTGATTAAAATTGCATGCCCTATTCGAATTATGAAAATTACATTTTGCCTAGACTGTCCCTTTATAGTTACACTTATTGTAATATTATGCATAAACATCAGTTTATTTTGAATTTTTGGAAGAGAGAATTTTGTGACAATATAAAGATTGTACGTTAAAAACAAACAACTTTTGTGACACTGAGGTGTCCAACTGTAGGGGACGCTATAACAATACCAATCAAATAATATAATAATAATTTAAATGTGGACCTATCTAATGGTGAGTGTGACTATATATGTGATTTGACTATAATAGACTAATATTTGTAATTCATTCTATAATCATATAATAGCTGTAGATTGATAACATATAATACAACCATACAATCAAAACAAGCAGTTTTAGATACATACTGTATCGTAACTGAGTCTTTGTAAGAGCTTATATCGCAAGTTAAGGTGTTCGGGATTATCTAGATGTGTTCATTAGTGATTGTAATTCATCAGTGATTGTATTCTAAATGGAACTGATTCGGAAGATGTGGGCAGCTCCTCTCATGAATAGTTAACAACAATCAGGAATCTGTGAAAAACAATCACAAAAAAAGAGGGTGCCTCCTAATGCAACACAGGCATCTCTGAGGAAACAGCTAGCTGAGCTGAGAAACGCGTTGCAATCTGTTACATTTGTTTTTATATCAACTTGGGTGAATTCAAACACCCTTTGTTTTTAATACTCTTTTAATAAATATATGTTGTATGATATGGAAGCCTGAGTCTGTTTTACCTGTTTAATCACCTGGAATCCCTGAATCCACCACCATCTCAGTGTTGCATTAGGAGGCATCCTCTTTTTTGTGATTGTTTTTCACAGATTCCTAAGTTAAAAACATCAGCTCTTCAGCTCAGTAATCATAAGGTTTTTTTTGCACTTACTTGATAACAAAGTAAGTATAGATTTGTGTTTCCTGTGGGAAATTCTCTCTAAATACCAAACAGGAATAAACCTCCAGCGAGGTTTCTCTAGTTATTATTGGTCACATAGAACTAATTTTTATTTATATTTCTTATGTAGCACTAACATTTTATTATAGGAAAGTTATTTTGTACAATAAGAATGTCGTCAGTATTTGGTAAATATAGAGGTTAATGTGTGTGAGATTATATAATCATAGGATCCTTATTGCCAAACTCAGTCTCACTACTGGAAGCAAACAGAGATCTGCTTACAATTAATTGCTGGTTATAATTTAACCTGATCTGCACAATATATTTTATGCATAGAACGCAGGCTGCAGTATTGTATGTTTTGCTGTTACTGTTTAATATTTTATAGGTTTTGTCATTTTTAAGAGAAATTGTTGTTTCATAATTGCAAGATAATTGTACTTGACTATACACTGTGCAGTTTCTACAGCTGATTCTCCAGTGAGTTTGATTTAATACTGCCCATAAAGGACATGTTTACTTTCTGTATTTTGCTTATACTGAAGTATAGGCTTCTTCCGCTGAACTGGATGCTAATTATGGTCCCTGCTTCCGGAGAAGAGATGAGGTTTGTGCGCTCCTGTTACCTTGAGCAGGGTCTTCACACTAACACATACAGCTACTCCAAGCCTGGTGATTTCATCCTGGGGGGAATCATTCAAATACAGGATGAGGTGTATCATCCTTTGTTTCCTGGTTTTTTATCCAAACCAAGGCATTACTCTACAATTGAGTAAGTACATATTTTCTGCATAAAGTAATAATCTGTATATAACATGCCTTTAAAAAAATAGAGTCTGCATAAATAGTTATCAGAAAAATAGAAGAAATAATATTATTTAGAAAGCAGATGAGTTTTTTATGAAATGTCACTAAAGTGAACTATGTCTGACCAACTTACATATAAAGTTATTCTATAATATTGTAAGTACAAATAACCTGCTTTTTTTATTATTTAAACATTTGAATGAATTGGTATGTTGTAGAAAATAAAATGGTAATGGTGTAAAAAATAAGATGTATGGCGCAGAAAATAAAATACATTGGTATGGTGTAGAAAATAAAATACATTGGTATGGTGTAGAAAATAAAATACATTGGTATGGTGTAGAAAAGAAAATTCATTTGTACGGTATAGAAAATAAAATTGATTTGGTAAGGTGTAGAAAATAAAATACATTGGTATGGTGTAGAAAATAAAATACATTGGTATGGTGTAGAAAATAAAATACATTAATATAGTGTAGAAAATAAAATTGATTTGTACGGTACAGAAAATAAAATTGATTTGTACGGTACAGAAAATAAAATTGATTTGGTAAGGTGTAGAAAATAAAATACATTGGTAAGGTGTAGAAAATAAAATACATTGGTAAGGTACAGAAAATAAAATTGATTTGGTAAGGTATAGTAAATAAAATGACTCGGTATGTTATAGAAAATAAAATACATTGGTATAGAAAATGAAATGAATTTGGTGTAGAAAATAAAATGGATTGATATGGAGTAAAAAATAAAATTATTAGGTATGGTGTAGAAAGGAGATGTGTTAATGCTCTCTTTATTAAAGGGACAGTCAAGTCAATATTAAACTTTCATGATTCACACAATTGTAAACAACTTTCCAATTCACTATTATCTAAATATGCACAATCTTTTTATCTGCACACTTTTTATCTGCACACTTTTTATCTGCACACTTTTTATATGCACACATTTTATATGCACACTTTTTATCTCCACACATTTTATATGCACACTTTTTATCTGCACACTTTTTATCTGCACACATTTTATATGCACACTTTTTATCTGCACACTTTTTATCTGCACACATTTTATATGCACACTTTTTATCTGCACACTTTTTATATGCACACATTTTATCTGCACACCCCACACACACCAACTTTAAAGCCACAAAACTGCCTAATGCAGTTGATTTGTATTTAAAAAAAAAAACTACATTTTTTAATAAAAAAAAAACTATAATGCCCTCGATTTTGAGGGCATTTGGGGCACTTTTAGAAAATTAACCAGAGATCTAATGTCTGGTTCATTTTCTGAGTGCTAATTACTACCACAAGCTTGTAGTAGTTATAACCAGGCAATTGTAGTGATTAGTTATTTATCATATGCCCACAAATTTGCCCATTTGTGGGTGCAAGATAAATTAAAGGGACAGTCTAATCCAAAATAAACTTTCATGATTCAGATAGGGCATGTCATTTTAAACAATTTTCCAATTTACTTTTATCACCAATCTTGCTTTGTTTCTAAGCCCTTGAAGTTTGCAGAGGCTTAGATACAAGATAATCACAGAGTTAAAAAGTGTATTTATATAACTGTGTTGATTATGCAAAATTTGGGAATGGGTTATGAAGGGATTATCTATCTTTTAAAACAATAACAATTCTGGTGTAGACTGTCCCTTTAACGCTCCACTTGTAATCTAGCCAAAGTTTATACTTACCATCAGATGTAGCAATATTCCATTGCTTAAACAAAAACTGCAACAAATTGTGACTAGTTTGTAAAAATATAGTACCTATCTGTAACTAATATTCCTATGTGCTGTGGGCCTGAAGATGATTATACAATATTAAGTGGATGGGAATAAACTATAGAGTTTGTTTATAAAAACTTTCCTTCATAATCCCCATACATATCAAACTCAGCTACAGGCTAAACTCCTACAATCCAGGAGCTATATTAAGTTTAAAGGGCCAGTAAACCTACAAAATAATGTTATATAACTCAGAATTATATAACATCAGCTTGCACCATCTTTCTACCTTAAAAGATTTCAGTGAAAAAATGTTTTCCTTAAGCGCATCGGGCACGCTGTCTATTCACAGCCAGCCCGATCGCGCCATTAAACTCAATGTAACTTGCTCCCGCTCTGGTCTGGTAGCAGGAGCGAGCTACATTGAGTTTAATGGAGCGATCGGGCCGACTGTGAATAGACAGCGTGCCCGATGGCTTAGGGAAAACAAACAGACCTGCTCAGTAGAGCTAGGAGCAGCGTACATTAAAAGTAACTTTCATAGCAATTTTTCACTGAAATCGTTTAAGGTAGAAAGATGGCGCTAAGCTGATATTATATGTGCAGAGTTATATACCATTATTTTGTGGCTTTACTGGCCCTTTAATATTATCTAGTCTTGCTCATCTATAACTTCTTTGCTTATTTATAATTCAGGCACACACAAACATAAAAAGAAGATGAGACTCCAAGTGCAAAACACCCCTAACACTTGTTTCACATACACGCTTCTTCAGTAGTTATATCATTAAATGATTTACCCCCACTATGACAAACATTTGTAAAATTGCTAATTAGGGCTATGGCCCATTGTAACTATATTAATAAGTATACTTAACTTAATGTATCTGTACGGATCTCAATGTTAAAGCCCTTTGCCTGCCTTTTTTTCTAACACCTGAGATCTCATATATTTGAGCCCATATAACTTTTGTTTGCAATATTTTTTTTTAAATAATTTTTACTAGATAGTGTTATTATGAGTGTAACTGTACTTTGTAATGTATTTTTAAAGTGTTTTGTGCAACTTTTTTATTTGGGAAAACAGTTAACCACAGCTCTGATATCGCACTAAGGATTTAGCTCAACTTGTAATATTAGCGCAATTAAAAATGCTTGTGAAAAAACAATATTGCTTGCGTAAAAATGTTTGCGCCTCACTCTTAATCTGGCCCTTAGTGTTTAACCCCTTAATTACCAAGGACGTGCCAGGTATGTCCTACAAAAAATACCCTTAATGACCAAGGACATGCCTGGCACGTCCTCTGGGGTTTGAAGCACTGGAAGCGATCGTAATCGCTTCCAGTCGCCTCCAGGGTATTGTAGTGATTCCTCGATATTGAAGCATCACTACAATACCCTTTTTAAACTACCAATGTTGAGAGGGCCGCTCTGTGGCCCTCCCTGTATTGGTCATTAATGGTGCCGATCATTGGTGGGTGGGAGCAGCAGTAGGGAGGCGGGTGGGTGGCCCATCAATGGGTGGATCTGGTTCCTGTGCACACCGATGTGTTCGTGTTCACTCGCGGCTGCGGCGGGGTGGACTTGGGGTGTGTGTGCATTCGCTCTCCACATTGACACAAAAAAATCATGAATGGACATGAAGAAGGGAGTGGGAGGGAGAGGGAGGGGGGATATTAAATATTGGCCAAGGGATCGGGGTGGTTGGAAATGGTATTGAGGGGGGCAGCTACACTACAGAAAAAACTCTATTTTGAATATAAAAATAAATAAAAACTATTTTTGGGGGTAAACTGGATACTGGCAGACAGCTGCCAGTACCCAAGATGGTGGCAAGTAGGTAGAGGGGAGAGGGTTAGAAAGCTGTATGGGGGGGATCAGGGAGGTTGGTGGCTAAGGGGGGATCCAACACTGCATAATCAATAGAAAAAAGAATAGAAAAAAAGAAAAAAAATGTTTTTTTATGTTAGTACTGGCAGATTTTCTGCCAGTACTTAAGATGGCGGGGACAATTGTGGGGTTGGGGAGGGAAGAAAGCTGTTTGGGATCAGGGGGTGGGATGTGTCAGATGGGAAGTTGATCTCTACACTAAAGCTAAAATTAACCCTACAAGCTACCTAATTAACCCATTCACTGCTGGACATAATACAAGTGTGGTACGCAGCGGCATTTAGCGGCCTTCTAATTACCAAAAAGCAACGCCATAGCCATATATGTCTGCTATTTCTGAACAAAGGGGATCAAATATAAGTATTTACAACCATTTGTGCCATGATTACACTAACTGTTTGTAAATAATTTTAGTGAGAAATCTAAAATTGTGAAAAAGTTAAAAAGTTAGTGATTTTTTTTATTTGATTGCATTTGGCGGTGAAATGGTGGCATGAAATATACCAAAATGGGCCTAGATCAATACTTTAGGTTGTCTACAACACTACACTAAAGCTAAAGTTAACCATACAAGCTCCCTAATTAACTCCTTCACTGCTGGGCATAATACACGTGGGGTGCGCAGCGGCCTTTAGAGGCCTTCTAATTACCAAAAAGCAATGCCAAAGCCATATAAGTCTGCTATTTCTGAACAAAGGGGATCCCAGAGAAGCATTTACTACTATTTGTGCCTTAATTGCACAAGTGATTTGTAAATAATTTCAGTGAAAAACCTAAAGTTTGTGAAAACAAAATTAACTATTTTTTTTTATTTGATCGCATTTGGCGATGAAATTGTGACATGAAATATACAAAAATGGGCCTAGATCAATACTTTGGGTTGTCTACCAAAAATAAAAAATATAGACATGTGAAGGGTTATTCAGGGATATCAGTGTTCCAATGTAACTATCACTAATTTTTTTAAAAAACAATGGTTTGGAAATAGCAAAGTGCTACTTGTATTTATTGCCCTATAACTTGCAAAAAAAGCAAAGAACATGTAAACATTGGGTATTTCTAAACTCAGGACAAAATTTAGAAACTATTTAGCATGTTTTTTTTTGGTGGTTGCAGATGTGTAACAGATTTTGGGGGTCTAAGTTAGAAAAGTGTGTTTTTTTGCATTTTTTAATCATATTTTATATTTTTTTTATAGTAAATTATAAGATATGATGAAAATAATGGTATCTGTAGAAAGTCCATTTAATATACACAAAATATAATGAAGAAAAGTGGATATGCGAAATAAGCACTATCCAAAAGACCAGGTGTCAAGCAAACTCACTTATAAATATGAATTATTGAGACAGAGGGGCCTATATATCAAAGAGTCAACTACGTTGCATTTGCCGGCACCAATACGCTCGCCTAACATTGCGGTCGCGTATCCTCAATACAGTCTCCTTATTTATAAAAAAAGTCATCAAAAAGAAGCGTAGCAAGTACAGGGTGATGAGCATCGGACTGTTGTTAACTAGCAGTCATCAATCTCACGTCTATTCGGCTTTTTCCCAACTTTAATTATACCTTGTCGTCACTAAATGCCGCCACTATACTAAAATGTTTAACCCCTATCCTGCCGCTCCCAGACATAGCCGCAACCTAAATAAAGTTATTAACCCTTATCTTGTCGCTCCCGACACCGCCGCAAATAAATAAACGTATTAACCCCTAAACCTCTGGCCTCCCACATCACCACCACTAACTAAACCTATTAACCCCTAAACCGTCAGCCTCCCCACATCGCAAAAAATAAATTAAGCTATTAACCCCTTAACCTAACAAACCCCTAACTTTAAATTAAAATTACAACATCCCTATCTTAATATAAATTAAAACGTACCTGTAGAATTAAAATAAACTAATTTAAACTATTAATTAACCTACCCTAACTATTATCCTACAATTAAATTAAACTACGAATTAAATAAATTAAATTACATATTAAAGAAACCTAACCCTACTAAAATTATTTAATTATACTATTAAACATTATTAAAAGTACTAATTTACCAAAAATAAAAAAACACTAAGTTACAAAAAAAGCACACTAAATTACGAAAAAAACAACAACCAAATTATCATTGCCCCAAAGATAACAGCTCTTTTACATGGCAAAAAAATACAACCCCCCCATCAGTTAAACCCACCACCACCCACCCAACCCACCCCAAAAAAAACCTATCTAAAATTGGTATTGCCCTTTTAAGGGCATTTAGCTCTTTTACTACCCAGAACCTAATCTAAAAATAAAACCCACCCAAAAAACCCTTAAAAAAAACCTTACACTAACCCCTGATGATCCACTTACAGTTCTTGAAGTCCTGCTTGAAGGATTCATCCAGCCGGCGAAGTCATCATCCGTGCGGCAAGAAGTCTTCATCCAGACGGCCTCTTCCATCTTCATCCAGCCTTTTCAGAGCAATGGGGAGCATAGGTTATTTTAGATATGCTTTTTATTTGGGGGGTTGGGTGGTGGGTTTAACTGTTGGGGGGTGTTTGTATTGCCTCACAAAAGGCCCTTTTAAGGGCCATTGGTAGTTTATTGTAGGCTAGGTGTTTTGTTTTTTTTGGGGGGGGGGGCTTTTTATTTTGATAGGGCTATTAGAGTCGGTGTAATTCTTTTTTATTTTTGATCATTTGTTTTTTTTCATAATTTAGTGTTTTGTTTTGTTTTGTAACATAGTTTTTTATTTTTTGGTAATTTAGTACTTTTAATAATGTTCAATAGTATATGTAAATAATTTTAGCAGGTTTAGGTTTCTTTAATATGTAATTTAGTTTATTTAATTGGTAGTTTAATTTAATTGTAGGATAATAGTTAATTAATAGTTTAAAATAGTTTATTTTAATTTTACAGGCAACTTTTAATTTATATTAAGATAGGGTTGTTATAAATTTAATTTAAAGTTAAGGGGTTGTTAGGTTTAGGGGTTAATAGCTTAATTCGTTTTTGGTGATGTGGGTGGCTGAAGGTGTAGGGGTTAATAGGTTTAGTTAGTGGTAGTGATGTGGGAGGCCAGAGGTCTAGGGGTTAATACGTTTATTTAGTGGCAACAGTGTCAGGGAGCAGTGGGATAGGGGTTAATACATTTTATTTTTTTTAGGTTGCAGTGATGTCTGGGGCGGCAGATTAGGGGTAATTAGACTCGGGGTTTATGTTAGGTGTAAATCTAACTTGTTTTCTACCATAGAAATCAATAGTATATGTTTCATTGTCTTGCAGCATCGAGCATAAGCTTTCACTGCGTTTAGACTCCCATTGATTTCTATGGAATTGGCAGCCTCCAGGGTGGCGGATTGAAAAACAGGTACGTTGTGTCATAAAAGACGCGAGCGTACTTGTTAGAAGTTTGATAAATGGAAAAAAATGTCAAATAGAGCTGAATGTGTATTCGGAACATCTTTAATGACGTAAGCATCAATTTGTGTTGGTTCGTATGTTACGTCACAAATTTCAACATTTACCGGTCTGTAGGCTTTGATAACTAGGTCGGATCAATTTTGCAACAATTATGCTGCAGAATTCTGGCGTATTTGTGGTTGACAGCTTGATAAATAGGCCCCAGAGACAGTAAGGTAATATGCAAAAATAGAAATTTATGTGATCATAAAAATATTAATAATAATATAAAACCCACACATATTGATTAATACAAAGTGACTAAGACAAAAATGTGGTCAAACATATGAAGACAAACAGACACACAAACACAAGACATGGGCCCCTTGCAACAACAAAAAGGGGGAGAGCAAAAATTAGCCGGCTAGGAAAATTCATATGGTGCTCCATATATAAATAGGAGCAGTTCAGTATGATAGGTTAGATTGCGTTTGTAGAAATGAAATAGTTTCGTATAGCTGCAAATACAGATGCACAAGCTAAGAGTTACTTGTTAGCCAAAAGCTGTTAATAAAGGTAAATCCAAGCAAGCAAAAAAATGCCCAATGTTGGTGTTTTATATAGACCATATGTGAAATGCCCACATAGAAACCAGCAAGGTAAAAGTTAGTACAGACCACCATCAGTTTACGCCAGACTGCCATCATTATACACGCCAATTCCACTGGTCATATATGTGTTACCTCTTTCGTAAGCTGGTAAGAGTTCATTCAGGGCTCACTTCACCTGTAAATGGTCAGCACGTAGTGGGGGCATCCAATGGGTAGACAAGGCTGCACACCTAGTCGACGGCAGTTTGACCAAGTGGGTCTGGCGTAAACTGATGGTGGTCTGTACTAACATTTACCTTGCTGGTTTCGATGTGGGCATTTGACATATGGTCTATATGAAACACCAACATTGGGAATTCTTTTGCTTGCTTGGATTTATCTTTATTAACAGCTTTTGGCTAACAATGAATTCTTAGCTTGTGCATCTGTATTTGCAGCTATACAGAACTATTTCATTTCTACAAATGCAATCTAACCTGTCATACTGAACTGCTCCTATTTATATATGGTGCACCATATGAATTTTCCTAACCAGTAAATTTTTGCTATCCCCCTTTTTGATGTTGTGAGGGGCCCATGTCTTGTGTTTGTGTGTCTGTTTGTCTTCATATGTTTGACAACATTTTTGTCTTAGTCACTTTGTATTAATTAATATGTGTGGGTTTTATATTATTATTAATATTTTTATAATCACATAAATTTCTATTTTTACATATTACCTTACTGTCTCTGTCTCAATAATTCATATTTATAAGTGAGTGTGCTTGACACCTGGTCTTTTGTATAGTGCTTATTTCGCATATCCACTTTTCTTCATTACATTTTGTGTGTATATTGTTTCCAGGTTGCACCTCCCTTACATACTTAATTTAATTTGTTATAGTTCAGCAAGCTGTTTTCTCATTGTCAAAGTCCATTTAATGGCGAGAAAAACGGTATATAATATGTGTGGGTACAGTAAATGAGTAAGAGGAAAATTACAGCTAAACACAAACACTGCAGAAATGTAAAAATAGCCCTGGTCCCAAATGGTCAACAAATGGAAAAGTGGTCTGGTCACTAAGGGTTTAAAGGGACACTAAACCCAAAAATATGTTATTTCATGTTTCAGATATAGCATGCAATTTTAAGCAACTTTCTAATCTACTACTATTATCAATTTTTCTTCATTATCTTGCTATCTTTATTTGAAAAAGAAGTCATCTATGCTAAGGAGCCAGGAAATTTTGTGTTCACACCACTGGACAACAGTTGTTTATTGGTGCTATCCAATCAGCAAGGAAAACCCAGGTTGTGAACCAAAAACTTACATTCTTGCTTTTCAAATAAAGATAGCAAGAGAATAAATTAAATGTGATAATAGGAGTAAATTAGAAAGTTGCTTAAAATTGCATGCTCTACCTGAATCATGAAAGAAAACATTTGGGTTCAGTGTCCCATTAATGTCCCTTTAAAAAGATTTAAGCTGTTTATACTGATTCTGTTCAAATGTTTTCACAGTATGATTAAGAGTAGTATGAGTAACTGTTCTTTAATCTAACCAATTTACAAGGCAATAAACCAGTATTTTCTTTATTTTCTGTAACTTAATGTTCCTGAATGAAAATCTATGCAATTTCTGTTCAGACAAGAGTGCTCTCCTTTATTGCCTATGTAGCGAGATAAACCTTTATTTAACGACTGTATTTCTGATTCAGTTAATTCAACATTAGAAATATTGTAAATCAGTAACGTATACTATATTTACTAGTAAGTCTAAGAGATATTGGTTTATCGCACTACGCATTTTCAGTTGCAGTTGGAAGAGTCACTTTGTGCCTATTATTTACACTAACATAACCATTAGTGGAAATAATATTTTGTCTGTTGTTGAGATTATTACCAGACTTATAACCATTTATTTTACCTTCATAGAAACAGTCTGAAAGGATAAATTGTCATTGGTTTCTTTTATTGTCATAGAAACTATCTCATAGAGCAAACGTGATCTTAATTTAACATAAGGCTCAAAGTTTTCTGCCAACTTGCCATCTGTTCTCACAATCTTTTGTTACACCTCAAGGACAAAAACATGTTTTTCACAGTGTTTAAATGACAGAGGTGATGATCGGCATGTATTAGTTTCACTATAATAATGAATTGTCTTTATAAGTGCACCTATACGTATTATTTACTGTTTGTAAAAGACAAGGGCCCCTAGTTATCAAGCCGTCAACCTCAAATACGCTGGAATTCCGCAGCGTATTTGTGGCGAGGCTGATTCGCCTTAGTTATCAAGCCCTGCTGCCCGGCAAAAGTAGAATTTAGTAATGTAAGCTTCGATCCGCCGAACTCAGTCCGACACAGATCGATTCTTACGTCACTCCAGATGTTCCAAACACAAGTTCGGCACAATCTGACTACTTTTGCTAGTTATCAAAAAACTAGCAGGTACGCTCGGCACTTTTCCGGCCCAGCGTACCTGGTTTTCAATCCACCGCGTTGGAGGCGGCGGATCCCATAGGAATCAATGGGAGTCTGACCATAGCGAAAGCTCATGTTCGCTGCTGCCCGACATCCCATTGATTCCTATGGGAAATGTGTACACCTAACACCCTAACATGTACCCCGAGTCTAAACACCCCTAATCTGCCCCCCCCACACTGCCGCAACTAAATACATTTATTACCCCCTAAACCTCTGCTCCCGGACCCCGCCGCAACCTACATTATACATATTAACCCCTAATCTGCCGCCCCCTACACTGCCGCAACTAAATAAAGTTTTTCCCCCCTAAACCGCCGCTCCCGGACCCCGCCGCAACTATAATAAATATGTTAACCCCTAAACCGCCGCTCCCGGACTCCGCTGCAACTATAATAAATATGTTAACCCCTAAACTGCCACTCCCGGACCCCGCCGCCACCTACATAATACCTATTAACCCCTATCCTGCCGTCCCTATACCGCCGCCACCTCGGGGCATGCCCCAAAGATATCAGCTCTTTTGCCTGTAAAATAAAAATACAACCCCCCCAACATTAAAACCCACCACCCACATACCCCTACTCTAACCCAAACCCCCTTAAATAAACCTAACACTACCCCCTGAAGATCATCCTACCTTTAGCCATCTTCAGCCAGCCGACCACCGATGGAACAGAAGTGGACATCCGCAGCGGCCGAAGTCATCATCCAAGGGGAGCTGAAGAAGTCTTACATCCGATTGAAGTCATCATCCAAGGGGCGCTGAAGAAGTCTTACATCCGATTGAAGTTGTCATCCAAGGGGCGCTGAAGAAGTCTTCCATCCGATTGAAGTCATCATCCACGCAGCGTCTTCAATCTTCATCCATCCGGAGCGGAGCCATCTTCAGACGAGCCGACGCGGAGCCATCTTCTTCCACCGACGACTTCCCGACGAATGACGGTTCCTTTAAGTGATGTCATCCAAGATGGCGTCCCTCGAATTCCAATTGGCTGATAGGATTCTATCAGCCAATCGGAATTAAGGTAGGAAAAATCTGATTGGCTGATTTAATCAGCCAATCAGATTGAGCTCGCATTCTATTGGCTGTTCCGATCAGCCAATAGAATGCGAGCTCAATCTGATTGGCTGATTGGATCAGCCAATCGGATTGAACTTCAATCTTTTCCTACCTTAATTCTGATTGGCTGATAGAATCCTATCAGCCAATCGGAATTCGAGGGACGCCATCTTGGATGACGTCACTTAAAGGAACCGTCATTTGTCGGGAAGTCGTCAGTGGAAGAAGATGGCTCCGCATTGGCTCGTCTGAAGATGGCTCCGCTCCGCTCCGGATGGATGAATAGTGAAGACGCCGCCTGGATGATGACTTCAATCAGATGGAAGACTTCTTCAGTGCCCCTTGGATGATTACTTCAATCGGATGGAAGACTTCTTCAGCGCCCCTTGGATGATGACTTCAATCGGATGCAAGACTTCTTCAGCGCCCCTTGGATGATGACTGCGGCTGCTGCGGATGTCCTCTTCTGTTCCATAGGTGGTCGGCTGGCTGAAGATGGCTAAAGGTAGGATGATCTTCAGGGGGGTAGTGTTAGGTTTATTTAAGGGGGGTTTGGGTTAGAGTAGGGGTATGTGGGTGGTGGTTTTAATGTTGGGGGTTGTATTTTTATTTTACAGGCAAAAGAGCTGATTTCTTTGGGGCATGCCCCGCAAAAGGCCCTTTTAAGGGCTGGTAAAGAAATAGAAATGTTAACTTTTTAATGTAGAATAGGGTAGGGCATTTTTTTATTTTGGGGGGCTTTGTTATTTTATTAGGGGGCTTAGCTTAGGTGTAAGTAGCTTAAAATTGTTGTAATATTTTTGAAATGTTTGTAACTTATTTATTTTTTATTTTTTGTAACTTATTTTTTTTTATTTTTTGTACTTTAGTTAGTTTATTTAATTGTAGGTATTTGTAGGTAATTTATTTAATTAATTTAATGATAGTGTAGTGTTAGGTTTAATTGTAACTTAGGTTAGGATTTATTTTACAGGTAATTTTGTATTTCTTTTAGCTAGGTAGTTATTAAATAATTAATAACTATTTAATAACTATTCTAACTAGCTAAACTAAATACAAAGTTACCTGTAAAATAAATATAAATCCTAAAATAGCTACAATGTAATTATTAATTACATTGTAGCTATCATAGGCCTAGATTTAGAGTTGGGCGGTAGCCATCAAAACCAGCGTTAGAGGCTCCAAACGCTGTTTTTTACCGCCCTCTGGTATTTGGAGCCAGTCATTAAAGGGTCTAACGCTCACTTTCCAGCCGCGACTTTTCCATACCGCAGATCCCCTTACGTCAATTGCGTATCCTATCTTTTCAATGGGATCTTTCTAACGCTGGTATTTAGAGTCGTGGCTGAAGTGAGCGTTAGAAATCTAACGACAAAACTCCAGCCGCAGAAAAAAGTCAGGAGTTAAGAGCTTTCTGGGCTAAAGCCGGTTCATAAAACTCTTAACTACTGTGCTCTAAAGTACACTAACACCCATAAACTACCTATGTACCCCTAAACCGAGGTCCCCCCACATCGCTGCCACTATATTTAAAATTTTTAACCCCTAATCTGCCACTCCGTACACCGCCGCCAACTACGTTATCCCTATGTACCCCTAATCTGCTGCCCCTAACACCGCCGACCCCTATATTATATTTATTAACCCCTAATCTGCCCCCCACAACGTCGCCGCCAGCTACCTACAATACTTAACCCCTAATCTGCCGACCGGAGCTCACCGCTAGTATAATAAATGTATTAACCCCTAATCCGCCTCACTCCCGCCTCAATAACCCTATAATAAATAGTATTAACCCCTAATCTGCCCTCCCTAACATCGCCGACAGCTAACTTCAAACATTAACCCCTAATCTGCCGACCGGAGCTCACCGCTACTCTAATAAATTGTTTAACCCCTTAAGTTAATTCTAACCCTAACACTAACACCCCCCTAAGTTAAATATAATTTTTATCTAACAAAATAAATTAAGTCTTATTAAATAAATTATTCCTATTTAAATCTAAATACTTACCTGTAAAATAAATCCTAATATAGCTACAATATAAATTATAATTAGATCTTAGCTATTTTAGGATTAATATTTATTTTACAGGCAACTTTGTAATTATTTTAACCAGGTACAATAGCTATTAAATAGTTAATAACTATTTAATAGCTACCTAGTTAAAATAATTACAAAATTACCTGTAAAATAAATCCTAACCTAAGTTACAATTAAACCTAACACTACACTATCAATAAATAAATTAAATACAATTCCTACAAATAAATACAATTAAATAAACTAACTAAAGTACAAAAAATAAAAAAGAACTAAGTTACAAAAAATAAAAAAATATTTACAAACATTAGAAAAAAATTACAACAATTTTAAACTAATTACACCTACTCTAAGCCCCCTAATAAAATAACAAAGACCCCCAAAATAAAAATTTGCCCTACCCTATTCTAAATTACAAAAGTTCAAAGCTCTTTTACCTTACCAGCCCTGAAAAGGGCCCTTTGCGGGGCATGCCCCAAAGAATTCAGCTCTTTTGCCTGTAGAAAAAAACATACAATACCCCCCCCAACATTACAACCCACCACCCACATACCACTAATCTAACCCAAACCCCCCTTAAATAAACCTAACACTAAGCCCCTGAAGATCTTCCTACCTTGTCTTCACCATGCCAGGTATCACCGATCGTTCCAGGCTCCGAAATCTTCATCCAAGCCCAAGCGGGGGCTAGACATCCATCATCCGGCTGAAGTCTTCTATCAAGCGACGGCTGAAGAAGTCCAGAAGAGGCTCCAAAGTCTTCATCCTACCCGGGAAGAAGAGTAGATCCGGACCGGCAACCATCTTCTTCCAAGCGGCATCTTCTATCTTCATCCGATGACTACCGGCTCCATCTTGAAGACCTCCACCGCGGACCCATCTTCTTCTTCCGACGACTTCCCGACGAATGACGGTTCCTTTAAGGGACGTCATCCAAGATGGCGTCCCTCGAATTCCGATTGGCTGATAGGATTCTATCAGCCAATCGGAATTAAGGTAAGAAAATTCTGATTGGCTGATGGAATCAGCCAATCAGAATCAAGTTCAATCCGATTGGCTCATCCGATCAGCCAATCAGATTGAGCTTGCATTCTATTGGCTGATCGGAACAGCCAATAGAATTCAAGCTCAATCTGATTGGCTGATCGGATAAGCCAATCGGATTGAACTTGATTCTGATTGGCTGATTCCATCAGCCAATCAGAATTTTCCTACCTTAATTCCGATTGGCTGATAGAATCCTATCAGCCAATCGGAATTCGAACCGTCATTCGTCGGGAAGTCGTCGGAAGAAGAAGATGGGTCCGCGGTGGAGGTCTTCAAGATGGAGCCGGTCGTCATCGGATGAAGATAGAAGATGCCGCTTGGAAGAAGATGGTTTCCGGTCCGGATCTACTCTTCTTCCCCGATAGGATGAAGACTTTGGAGCCTCTTCTGGACTTCTTCAGCCGTCGCTTGATAGAAGACTTCAGCCGGATGATGGATGTCTAGCCCCCGCTTGGGCTTGGATGAAGATTTCGGAGCCTGGAACGATCGGTGATACCTGGCATGGTGAAATCAAGGTAGGAAGATCTTCAGGGGCTTAGTGTTAGGTTTATTTAAGGGGGGTTTGGGTTAGATTAGGGGTATGTGGGTGGTGGGTTATAATGTTGGGGGGGGGTATTGTATGTTTTTATTTACAGGCAAAAGAGCTGAATTCTTTGGGGCATGCCCCGCAAAGGGCCCTTTTAAGGGCTGGTAAGGTAAAAGAGCTTTGAACTTTTGTAATTTAGAATAGGGTAGGGCATTTTTTTATTTTGGGGTCTTTGTTATTTTATTAGGGGGCTTAGAGTAGGTGTAATTAGTTTAAAATTGTTGTAATTTTTTTCTAATGTTTGTAAATATTTTTTTATTTTTTGTAACTTAGTTCTTTTTTATTTTTTGTACTTTAGTTAGTTTATTTAATTGTATTTATTTGTAGGTAATTGTAGGTAGTTTATTTAATTTATTTATTGATAGTGTAGTGTTAGGTTTAATTGTAACTTAGGTTAGGATTTATTTTACAGGTAATTTTGTAATTATTTTAACTAGGTAGCTATTAAATAGTTATTAACTATTTAATAGCTATTGTACCTGGTTAAAATAAATACAAAGTTGCCTGTAAAATAAATATTAATCCTAAAATAGCTACAATATAATTATAATTTATATTTTAGCTATATTAGGGTTTATTTTACAGGTAAGTATTTAGATTTAAATAGGAATAATTTATTTAATAAGAGTTAATTTATTTCGTTAGATAAAAATTATATTTAACTTAGGGGGGTGTTAGTGTTAGGGTTAGACTTAGCTTTAGGGGTTAATACATTTATTATAGTAGCGGTGATCTCCGATGGGCAGATTAGGGGTTAATTATTGTAGGTAGCTGGCGGCGACGTTGTGGGGGGCAGATTAGGGGTTAATAAATATAATATAGGGGTTGGCGGTGTTAGGGGCAGCATATTAGGGGTACATAACTATAATGTATGTTGCGGCGGTGTAGGGAGCAGCAGATTAGGGGTTAATAATAATATGCAGGTGTCAGCGATAGTGGGGATGGCAGATTAGGGGTTAATAAGTGTAAGGTTAGGGGTGTTTAGACTCGGGGTTCATGTTAGGGTGTTAGGTGCAGACTTAGGAAGTGTTTCCCCATAAGAAACAATGGGGCTGCGTTAAGAGCTGAACGCTGCTTTTTTGCAGGTGTTAGGTTTTTTTTCAGCTCAAACAGCCCCATTGTTTTCTATGGGGATATCGTGCACGAGCACGTTTTTGAAGCTGGCCGCGTCCGTAAGCACCGCTGGTATCTAGAGTTGCAGTGGCATTAAATTCTGCTCTACGCTCCCTTTTTGGAGCCTAACGCACTGAAAACCCAGCCATTCTGTGAACTCTAAATACCAGCGGTATTTAAAAGGTGCGGGAGAAAAAAAACATGTGTAGCTAACGCATCCCTTTGGCCGCCAAACTCTAAATCTAGCCGATAGGGTTTATTTTACAGGTAAGTATTTAGTTTTAAATAGGAATAATTTATTTAATGATAGTGTAGTGATAGGTGTAATTGTAACTTAGGTTAGTTTTTATTTTACAGGTAAATTTCTCTTTATTTTAATTAGGAAGCTATTAAATAGTTAATAACTATTAATAGCTATTGTACCTAGTTAAAATAAATTGAAATTTGCCTGTAAAATAAAAATAAATCCTAAAATAGCTACAATGTAATTATTATTTATATTGTAGCTATATTAGGGTTTATTTTAAAGGTAAGTATTTAGTTTTAAATAGGATTAATTCAGTTAATAAGAGTTATAATATTTAGATGTATTTAATTAATATTTAAGTTAGGGGAGTGTTAGGGTTAGGGTTAGACTTAGGTTTAGGGCTTAATAATTTTATTATAGTGGCGGCGGTGTAGGGGGGGCAGGATAGGGGTTAATAAATGTATTATAGGTGGCGACGGTGTAGGGGGCAGATTAGGGGTTAATTAGTTTAATATAGGTGGCTACGGTGTAGGGGGGTAAGATTAGGGGTTAATACGTTTAATATAGGTGACGGCAGGGTCTGGGAGTGGCGGATTAGGGGTTAAACAATTTATTTAGTTGCGGCGGGGTCCGGGGGCGCCGGTATAGGGGGTAGAACAGTGTAGTTTGGTGTGGGTGCTTAGTGACAGCTTATCAATAAAGCTGGGAAAAAGCCGAAGAGCAGTGAGATCGGATGAGTGATAACTATCACAGTCCTCTGCTCATCGCCCCGTACTTGGTGCGCGGCTTTTGGACAGCTTTATTGATAACTTTGGCGAGTGTATTCAGGTCCGCAGCGGCAATGTGAGGCGAGCTTAGGCAGGCGTATTGGGGCCGGCGATGGCAGGTAAGTAGACACGTTGATAACTAGAGGCCAAAGTGCTAGATTACGAGTGGAGCACTATTTATTGCTCTGCTTGTGCATAACTGCACTAGATGGAGGCTTTTTGTTTGCTTTGGGTAGTGTGAGTATTTAAAGTAAAAAGTTATTGCATGAGCACTAACCTGACGCGCACAAAAAGCTGATCTTGGAATATTGCAACCATGTTAACGTATTATCCCATGGACTTCAGTGGAGAACGAAAAACGTAAAATTACACCTGATCACGTTTAACCAAGTGGGCTAATCCGACATCAAATATTAATATTTCACAATCCAATGTTCTTCACATTGAAGGATATGTTTAATTTATTCTTTTTTATATACAGTTGTGCTCATAAGTTTACATACCCTGGCAGAATGTATGATTTCTTGGCCATTTTTTAGAGAATATGAATGATAACACAAAAACTTTTCTTTCACTCATGGTTAGTGTTTGGCTGAAGCCATTTATTATCAATCAAATGTGTTTACTCTTTTTAAATCATAATGACAACAGAAAGTACCCAAATGACCATGATCAAAAGTTTAAATACCCTGGTGATTTTGGCCTGATAACATGCACACAAGTTGAAACAAAGGGATTTGAATGGCTATTAAAGGTAACCATCCTCACCTGTGATCTGTTTTCTTGTAATTAGTGTGTGTGTATAAAAGGTCAATGAGTTTCTGGACTCCTGACAGACCCTTGCATCTTTCATCCAGTGCTGCACTGATGTTTCTGGATTCTGAGTCATGAGGAAACCAAAAGAATTGTCAAATGATCTGCAGGAAAAGGTAGTTGAACTTTATAAAACAGGAAAGGGATATAAAAAGATATCCAAGGAATTGAGAATGCCAATCAGAAGTGTTCCAACTCTAATCAAGAAGTGGAAAATGAGGAGTTCTGTTGAAACCAAACCACGGTCAGGTAGACCAACTAAAATGTCAGCCACAACTGCCAGAAAAATTGTTCGGGATGCAATGAAAAACCCACAAAAAACTTCAAGTGAAATACAGGACTCTCTGAAAATATGTGGTGTGGCTGTTTCAAGATGCACAATAACGAAGCACTTGAAGAAAAAAGGGCTGCATGGTCGAGTCGCCAGAAGAAAGCCATTACTACACAAATGTAATATGTTGTGTTCAAAGCGCCTCAGATGGGTAGGGTGTCAATGAAGGTGGTGTAATAAAAACAAGTCTAATTTACAAACCTGTCAATGTACAATTCATAATTAAAATTAAAACTAAAATTAAAATTAAAATTGAACAGATTTAATTAGTAAAACTTGCAGTTCACATCCAGATGGGACTCATATGGTTGTGAGTACAAATACTGGTTAAAATATGATTGCTGTAAAATTACAGTTACACAATTAAATGTGGATCCACAAATACACAGATGAATAAAAAATAAATTGATACAATATAAAATATCTAATACGCTGAGTCTACAATTCTACAGATATATGTACATTTTTTAACACATTTTTACCACGTTTTTTACCACATTTGTGATTTTAATCTGTTTATATTCAGAGGTACCAAATAACAATTTCACACAACCAATTGTAATTTACAAGTTAAACACTTGCAAATTTTCCAGCTTAGGTCTCCTTTGAAACAATTAGGAGGTCCAACTATTTCTACAGATGTATGTATATATATATATATATATATATATATATATATATATATATATATATATATATATATATATATATATATATATATATATATATATATAAATAAAAAAAAAAATATATATATATATATATATATATACATACATACAAAAGTCTCAAATCTTCTGGCACAAAGTCATTTGGAGTGATGAGACCAAAATTGAGCTTTTTGGCCACAACCATAAACGCTACATTTGGAGAGGAGTCAACAAGTCCTATGATGAAAGGTACACCATTCCTACTGTGAAACACGGAGGTGGATCGCTGATGTTTTTAAGATGTGTGAGCTACAAAAGGCACAGGAAATTTGGTCAGAATTAATGGCAAGATGAATGCAGTATGTTATCAAAAAATACTGGAGGAAAATTTGCATTCATCAGCCCGGAAGCTGCGCATGGGACGTAATTGGACATTCCAACACCAAGTTGACCTGTCATTGGCTACAGCAGAATAAAGTGAAGGTTCTGGAGTGGCCATCTCAATCTCCTGACCTCAATATCATTGAGCCACTCTGGGGAGATCTCAAACGTGAAGTTCATGCAAGACAGCCAAGGAATTTACAGGAATTGGAGGTTTTTTTGCCAGGAAGAATGGGCAGCTTTACCATCTGAGAAGATAAAGAGCCTCATCCACAAATACCACAAAAGACTTCAAGCTGTCATTGATGTTAAAGGGGGCAATACACGATATTAAGAATTGGGGTATGTAAACTTTTGATCAGGGTCATTTGGGTAGTTTCTGTTGTCATTATGATTTAAAATGAGTGAACACAGTTGATTGATAATAAATGGCCTCAGCCAAACACTAACCATGAGTGAAAGAAAAGTTTTTGTGTTATCATTCATATTCTCTGAAAAGAAATTCTGCCAGGGCATATATAAAAAAAAAATTATAAAAAAAATTTCAAAACAAATTAATACAACACACAGAGAAAGTCCAGCACTCACTTACAAGCTCTCAGCTAAGATTTAAAAGCAAAAATGGAAAGGTTACTGCATCTGGCCAAATGGGACATGCCCAGGTACCACATCAAGGTCCTTTCTAATACCTGGGACCCTAAAACAGCCACATAATGCAAGCTCTCAAATTCAAACAAACAGGGAACAAGGAAAGGGTGCACAGACTTATGTAATCACCCTAGACATATACAAAACACAGAAGGGGACTGCACTCTCATACCGGACCGGGTTCACATCCCATGACCCTGCAACATGCCCAGTGCTTGGTGCTCACCGGCACTCACAGTAAGCTGTCCTGTCCCCAGGGTCACAGGCAGTTAAACCCAGAGAGGTCTGGGTGCAAGAACCATAGGGAAAATTACAAAACAAATTAATACAACACACAGAGAAAGTCCAGCACTCACTTACAAGCTCTCAGCTAAAATTTAAAAGCAAAAATGGAAAGGTTAGTTACCGCATCTGGCCAAATGGGACAAGCTCAGGTACCACGTCAAGGTCCTTTCCAATACCTGGGACCCTAAAACAGCCACACAATGCAAGCTCTCAAATCCAAACAAACTGGGAACAAGGAAAGGGTGCACAGGCTTATGTAATCACCCTAGACATATACAAAACACAGAAGGGGACTGCACTCTCATACCTGACAGGGTACACATACCATGATCCCGCAACATGCCCAGCCCTGGGTGCTCACCAGCACTCACAGGAAGCTGTGCTGTCCCCAGAGTCACAGGCAGTTAGCCCCAGACAGGTCTGGGTGCAAGAACCATAGGGAAAATTATATGACCCTGCAACATGCCCAGCCGGTGAGCACCCAGGACTGGGCATGTTGCAGGGTCATGGGATGGGTACCCGGTGCAGTATTAGAGTGCAGTTCTCTTCCGTGTTTTGTATATATATATATATATATATACGTATATATATATGAAAAACACAAGATCACAGGGGTGAACTCAAAGCAAAGAGTATCACCACTGGGAGCTAAGGCAGCGCACACTCGCAGTAGATTAATAATTCACTTTTTGGGTTAAACCTATCACCACAATCAGTAATATAGAAGCATAAGATTACAAATATATAATAAAATACAATCAGATCAAATGTAAACAGTGATTCATATACTTATCACACTCAGAAAGATCCCAAAATTAGGAAAATAAATGAACGGTTTTATCCTTCTGATGATCAGATGTAGTATGAATTCAAAGTAGTTGGTGTCTCAGAGCTGCTCGTCATAAAACAACTCAAGGTTCAATTTGAGTGAAAAGGTACAGCTGCAGGGATCTAAAAAAACAAGCGCACAGATACACCTCTCATAGTGCAAATCAATTTAATACAATAAAACCAAAAAACATAAAATAGGCATCTAGGAGTGAATCCTACTCACAAGTGTAACCCCAATCATATGAGGTAAGTATTGGCAGTCGGATCTTTAAAGTGTCCCCACTTATATCAGGCAACCGGTCCCCAATGTAATAGGAAAGTCTCCTCACTGTTACTGTCCCCAGTTGAATCCAAAGAAGATGCTGTTTCGGTTGTTAACAGTTTATAAGTTCCTAAAGTTCAGGACTGTCTTACCGCTCCTGAAGAATCAATCCAATCCAAGGCTGGTAAGTGAACGCTGAGAGCAGTTGCAGCGCGGATCTGTTTGACAGCGTGCAATACAAATCTCCTGTACAGCGTATGGTTCACAAGTGACGTAATGGCATTTGGGACACCTGCTTGCATAGCAAAAGAAGGTTCTAGGGTGCGCACCTCACAGGATATTGAATCCTCAGGGACTGATGGCTTAGCGGACTCTAAGTTCACTGATTCGAGAGAAAAGAGCACTCTAAAGCAGCATTCAGAACATAACTGATGGGCATGGATTACCTGGGCCATTTCATATTCTTAGCAAGAAGTAGAATCTGAATCAGAGACATCCGTCTCTAAAAAATCAGAATCCTCCATAACTTGGTGATTGAAATCATGGATAAAAATTAAATGGCACCTTACACCCCCAATGGCTGAGGCACTCACTACCTTCTATGACCCAGACAACTAGCGAAAACAGACTCTGTCCATTGCCACATGGTCAGGAATATTAACATGGAGAACAGAAACATGACCACACCCGTTCACAAGGTTCACCGTGCAGGCCAAAAAAAAAGCGTGCCAGTCCACAAGGGCTGCGCAGCCTGACAAAAAAATGCAGGTAGGTTCCGAAATGGCCACGAGCCCAAGCATCACTACACATTAGCAGACAGAGTCCCACTGAGACCCTGTCTTCATTACATTACATTCCCATATTGAAAATGAAAATGAAACGATCTTACCAGAATCTACTCCATGGAACAGGAACATGGCACTTCAAGTGTGACAGATATTAGCATCACTTCTGACATGGACTTGAGTGAAGAAAGCAGGCCACAAAACTCGTTAACGCTGATTGCCTATGGAGCTGTTAATATGAGTCGGGATGGTTTCGCAGAAAGACTCTCCCAGCATCTCTGGACTTTAACTTTCATCCATGCTCTTACTGAGAGGCTGACAGGACTACTTAAAACTCAAGTCCAATTCCATAAGAGACTAAACCGAAATCTTCAGACACTTCTCTGTCAACCTCCTGAGACAAAAGGCAAAGAATGACTGGGGGATGAGGGAAGTGGGGGAGGTATTTAACCCTTTGGATGGGGTGTTTTTGCCTCCTCCTGGTGGGAAGTGGGGGAGGTATTTAACCCTTTGGCTGGGGTGTCTTTGCCTCCTCCTGGTGGCCAGGTTCTGAATTCCCAAAAGTAATGAATGCAGCTGTGGACTCTCCCCATTTAAGAAGAAAAAGGACCTTATTGCTCCTATACCAACATCATGTGATATAGAGTAATAAAGACTTTCTACGTCTAAGGACACTAGTAAAGTGCCTTCAGATACAGTTATTCCATCAAGCTTTTTTAACAAGTCACCAGTATCTTTAACATAGGAGAGAAGGTTGGCCAGGAAGGGGCACAGAAAGAAGTCAACATACTGTCCAAGGTATTTAGTACAGATACCAATACCGTATATATAATGGGTCTACCCGTGGTTTTGTTATGCTTCTGTGAACCTTTGGAATAGTATAAAATACAGGCATTTTGGGGAATTCAGGGTGCAAAAACTTAAACTCTTGTTGAGAAATGAGTCTCTCTTTCTTTGCTTTACCCAGTAAATTAAACAGATCTAACTGTATTGTTTTAGTTGGGTTTGTACTTAGTTTTATGTACTGTTCCTGTACTCCTAGCTGTCTTCTCACTTCAACTACAAAATTAGCCTCGTCCATAAGGACCAGATTACTGCCCTTGTCCGCTGGCTTGATTATGATATTTGTAGCTGTAGTTAACTCTTTGAGAGCCTGTCTTTCACTCCACATCAAGTTGTCCCCTGTTCCACAGTGACTCGGTAGTTGTTCAATATCCTTCTCTACCGCCTTGACAAAAAGATTAATTGCTGAAACTTGGGACAACATTATATATATATATATATATATATATATATATATATATATATATATACCGTATTGTTCAGATTATAGGCCGCACTTTTTTCCCCATATGTAAGACTTGAAATCAGGGGTGCGGCCTATAATCGGGGTGCTACCTTGAATGGTGTGGTCGGGGTTGAGCGGAAGCGCTGTTGTTACACGGAGGGGTTTGGGCAAACACACAGCAACTTCCTGTTTGAATGTGTGGAGTGCTAGTGACGTTAGACGCTGTTCCTGATAACCTGTTCCCGGAAGAAACAAGGAGGAGACGTGCCCTGGTCAGATGGAGCAAGGACTGTACTGGTTAATCACCAGGAGCAGGGAACTAAGGCAAGTGTTATTCCTGGTTAAGAGCTATCTGGGGTAGGTGCTATACGTAGTGGCACTTGATGGAAGAGTTGACCGCTGTACTACTGAGGACCGGACATGCTAAGAAGCGGCGTAGAGAGGGTGAGTCACTCATTGAGTCCCTATTTGGGATACACATGTTCTGTATATGGTTATCTTGCACACCAACTTGGAAATATTTTTTTTTAGTATGTCCCCAGCAACATTGATGTCCTCAGGATGGGAGTGGCAGGGGCTTAAGATAAGAGCTGCTGTGAGTTATAAACTGTGACAGGAGGGTGAGTCAGGATTGGTGAGGAGGGGGTTGTGTGAGGAAGAAGAGGGCTAAGAGTATGGGGATGGCTGAGGGGAGGCTTGTGTAATGTAGGTAGTTAATATGGTGAGTAGTGGGCACTGTGTGAGGGAAGGAGGCAGCCTGTGAGGGTTATGAGGGGGATGTGTGTGTGTGAGGGGGGAGGGTAAGGAAACTTATCTGTCAGGGAGGCTAAGAGTTAAAAATGTAATTTCTTTAAAATGGCACCAAACTTTAAGGGTGCGGCTTATATTCAGGAGCGGCCTATACTCGGAACAATACGGTATATATATATATATACTGTATATACAGTTGTGCTCATAAGTTTATATACCCTGGCAGAATTTATGATTTCTTGGCCATTTTTCAGAGAATATAAATGATAACTCAAACCTTTTCTTTCACTCATGGTTAGTGTTTGGCTGAATCCATTTATTATCAATGAACTGTGTTTACTC
The DNA here is from genome assembly GCF_027579735.1 of Bombina bombina. Classification (NCBI taxonomy): domain Eukaryota; kingdom Metazoa; phylum Chordata; class Amphibia; order Anura; family Bombinatoridae; genus Bombina; species Bombina bombina. Next base: position 1,259,837,489 of record NC_069501.1, on the reverse strand, counting down.
TTTTTAAATCATAATGACAACAGAAACTACCCAAAACCCCTTTGTGTCAACTTGTGTGCATGTTATCAGGCCAAAATCACCAGGGTATGTAAACTTTCTATCATGGTCATTTGGGTACTTTCTGTTGTCATTATGATTTAAAAAGAGTAAACACAGTTGATTGATAATAAATGGCTTCAGCCAAACACTATCCATGAGTGAAAGAAAAGTTTTTGTGTTATCATTCATATTCTCTAAAAAATGGCCAAGAAATCATAAATTTTCCCAGGGTATGTAAACTTATGAGCACAACTGTATATATATAATTAGTATATTAATATATATATATATAAATATATATATATATATATATATATATATATACACTCATCGGCCACTTTCAGCCAGATTACGAGTTTGGCATTAATACGAGTTTGGCATTATGGCTGCTCGCTAATATGGTGTACGTTATTTCCATTGCATAGCTTTTATAACATAGGTATTACGAGACTGAAAACAACTTCGTAACTCGTCGCGGTAATACGAGTACCGTGTTTATTTAATAAGCGTAATCACAGGCGCGTTAAAGATTCTCCCATAGGGATCAATGCGAAATGAACTAATCAAAGATTTTTCATTTAACACTCAATCTCGCGTGACATACACACTGCTCTGTCATATTACGTATACCACATAATGGATAACAAAAACACTCAGCTCAAATGTAGAAACAACAATCGCTCACGCAACATAGCACATATGCATTCAACATTCACAATCTTAATAAAAAAATAATGCACAACATTTATACTAAGCGAGGAATACGTTGAGATCTTGCAACACAGAACAAAACAACATGAAAAAAGAATTGCACACTGATACACAAACAAAACATTTGCATTGCAGATTATGTAACATTAGTATAAATAAACATTTACAGCACTTGACAAATACGAGACATCATAAATCAACATTTACATTTAGAGATACTATTTTTGGAGAATGTTATGCAAAACAATCACTTTGACATCATTGCATTATACACATTACACAAATACATAGGTGCAATTACAAACTCAATATGAGCATGCACACATTCAAACAACTACTCCACATTGCACACATAATAATTACAAAGAAAGCACACCTTAGTGTGAGAGTTAATTAGTGTGAGAGTTAGTTAGTGTGAGAGAGAGAGTTAGTGTGAGAGAGTGAGTTAGTGTGAGTTAGTGAGCGAGAGTTTGTTTGGGTGAGTGTGCGAGTGTTTTGTTCCTACATTCATTATATAAACACATTACACAAATACATAGGTGCAATTACAAACTCAATATGAGCATGCACATATTCAAACAACTACTCCACATTGCACACATAATAATTACAAAGAAAGCACACCTTAGTGTGAGAGTTAGTTAGTGTGAGAGTTAGTTAGTGTGAGAGTTAGTGTGAGAGAGAGAGTTAGTGTGAGAGAGTGAGTTAGTGTGAGTTAGTGAGCGAGAGTTTGTTTGGGTGAGTGTGCGAGTGTTTTGTTCCTACATTCATTATATAAACACATTTACATGCAAACACATTCAATACATACATACACTTATCACTAACACTACATACACTCCATACCCCATTCCCTCTCATCCTACACTCCATACCCCATTCCCTTTCATCCCATACCCCATTCCCTTTAAGCCCATAGGTTTTTGTTTTCTTTAAAAAATGTATTGTTTACATATTCTCATTTTCGTCTTTTTCAACATATATGTTTGTCTGTTTAATACCCCTTACCGTCTTTCATTTATATCCCATTCACACTTTCAGCACTTTTTACTTTTTGTTCATTATTTTGACCCCCTTTCATTTGGGCACCTTCACATTTTGTTTTAGTATGTTGGAAGGGGGGATAGGGGGCAGATTAGCCCACAGCTATTAGAGCTCATTTGGCAGGAGGCTAGGGCTGAATTTATGGATGAGCTTGTAGAGGAGGTTAGGCAGGAGTTTAGGCAGGAGAGAGGGAGGGGGAGAGGAACTGGACAGTCTGGGGAACAGAGGCTCACATCGCATGGGAAGCCCATGCAGAGGGAGGAGAGATATACTATGAGAAGGAGGCCCTCATAGAGGCTTATATGGAGAGGTCTAGGAGGCTGCAGGTACCGAGGGCCACCCCTTCAGATAAGAGGAAGTTGTGGAATGAGATCAGGGATGCCGTTTATGCAGTGAGGTCTATAACAGGGATGTAAAGTTGATTCAGCACCATTACCGGGATGGCAGAGCTGAACGGAAAAGAAAGCTCACAAAGGAGAGGGAATACCTAGCAGGGAGTGGTAGTGGTCCGGAAATAATCTTTGAGTGCATCCCATTCCTTGGAGGGAGTTGCCAAGGCAAAACAAAGGCCAATACAGCCCCATTGGAGCCATGTGACAAGGTGACATAGTGCATCACAGTCCTTGGAGGGAGTTGACAAGGGCAAACAGAGGCCAACATAGCCCTTAGTATAAATCTGACAAGGCGAAATAGTGCAACAGGCACAACAAAAACTAAAAAAATGGCCAAATGGCAACAAATATCAACATCAATAATAAACATAACATGTGGATGGAAGATTCATATCTGCTTCCTCGGGCCAGCTCCGGATCCTCCACTTACTGGGGCATCAGAATCACCTTCATCGTCAGAATCACCTTCATGAGTCCCTCCAGCTGCGGCTTCATGCATTGCCTCTAGCCGCATTATTTGGGCTAGAGTCAAGCGCTGAAGCCGCAGTTGGATATGCATGGTGTCATGCATCCTTCCCAGCAACCAATAGGAACTTGTATATTGTAAGTTCCCACGGGAACAGGGCTCCCAATTCCCCCTGTATTTGTTTGTTACATTTTGTCTGGTGTCTCATATTGTACTGTCCTTTTACCTTCGTTACCCATGGACAGCGCTGCGGAATCTGCTGGCTCTTTATAAATAAAGAATAATAATAATAATAATAACTCCGCAAACTATCCTTGCTAGAGCCTCTAGCGTCAACCATACTGAGTCACAACTTAAACAAAAATAAATATTAAAAATTAATAAGAATTACAGAACATAATACAAATATTGCAAAGAGACGTATTAATTTAAATGCAATCATTATTATAATAAAATATACTATAGAGAAGAAGAATTAAACATTAAATATGTTCTATATTTTGGTTTATGACACACTGTGAAAATGGTGATAACAAATACAAAATATTGGCATATATACAATATATATATATATATATATATATATATATATATATATATATATATATATATATATATATATATATATATATATATATATATATATATATGTATGTATATATCCAACATCTAGGCAATATCATTTAGCTTTTATAAAATCAGGATGTTGATTTCATGAAATGTAAATTGTAAACATTTACATAAATGAAATAAATAAAAGTTTAATAAATACAATTTCCTCTTCAAAATGAAGGTATGTATAATTAGATCAGTATAATGTCCCTTTAAGAATATATGTTCTAATGTTGATTCATAATGATACTTACATCAGTGGCTGGGAAGGAGGACATGACACCCAGGACAATGAAGATGGGGATTGGGATTAGGGTAAAGGTGTTGATGGGAAGGGATGGGGCGAGGTGGGGGATTGGGTTGCCGCTCTGGTGGAGTCTGCACAGCTGGAGAGTCAGGGGCCTGGGGAGTTGGTGGCTGTGCAGGTGGGGCAGAAGCAAGGCAGACCAAATGGGGAGAGTGGCAAGGGGGGGCAAGGAATCTTTTGTTTGGAGGGACAGGACAGGAGTAAGAACAGGAAGGGCCGGGAGTGGGTTCAGTTTGGGAAGGGCCGGGAGTGTTTTCTGGCAGGTAAGGGGGGGGCATGAGAGACTTCTGCCTGGGTGGCAGGAGGGGCTTCTGGTTGAGAAGAGGTGGGGGGCTGGAGGGGCTTCTGGCTGGGAAGGGGCGGGGGGGCTTTTGGATGGGAAGGGGCGGGAGGCTGATGCCCAGAAGTGGAAGTTCCATCTGAAATATATAAAACAATTCTATAAATACATATATGATATGAAAATATGTTATTATCTTGAAAGAAATCAAGATTCAACATTATTTAAAATCTGGATTCTTGTTCTCATAAAATATTTAGACAAAGTCACAATAATGACTATATTTTAAGTTATTGATTGATTTGAATAAAATATAATTAATAAGAAGATCTAATTGATCCTTTAAACTCTGACTGTTCACTGTTATTTTTCATGTAACATTTCATAAATACATTACAAATCATATTTTTCAAAGTCAACATTATGTGCTAATCTTTATGATTTTATAATATATTTAACTTTTGGATAATATTTTGGTACGCACGTATGCATTTGAGATTGAAATGCAATAGAGTTCTTTTAGACACATGCCCGTGGATTGATTTTTTTAAATCCAACAATTGAATAATATGGGAGTGTGTTATATGATCAAATCTAAATGGCCACTCCACTTAACCTTTGAAACCAGGTAAACACTGATTTACATTTATATTTTGGTGTTTGCCTTTGTAATCTTAAATTGAATAATTTGAAGCTTGATGGTTCAATCAATTACTATTCAGAATATATACACGGTAGATACTACCGTTCATATTAAATATTAAGAATATAATTTTATCTATCTGACATTACATTTTCAGAGTATGTTTTGTGAATTTCTCTTTTACATTAGAATTAAATGTATGTCATCCCAATATTAATAGACACATTCAGAAATGCATGCTTTAGTTTTGATGAATATTAATGTTTGTTTGATTGAAATGGACAGTCTACACATAAATCTTTTTAAAATCCATTTACATATCATGAAATTAAATGAAGGAATTTCAACACGATTATGTTTTATGTATACTTAGAAGTGGCTTAGAGGTTCAAAACAATGATGAAAAAATGATATGGTCTGCATCTAGGCACTCAGATGAATAGCAATGACTGTCTGTACAATAAGAAGATGATTATTGGTGTTTTGCATTTAATATGCATGTGATATCATGATGTCAATAATGACAAATCATACATATATTTGAAACAAAATAAAAACATATGTTCATGCTGCATGATATAGAAAGTGGGGAAGTAGTGTATTTGAAAAGAATTGAATAATATATTTGAAAGGTACAAAGCTGTAGACTTTATTTTTCGTCAATAGTATGATTTAGAACCAATACACGTTATATTAGGGTGACCATATTCCCACTTAAAAAATAGACACATATGAAAAATACATAGATCAGGGTTCTTATGCAAAAAAATTCTTGAAACAGCCTTTATAACAGCCCTGACCTATGTATTTTTCATATGTATCCCTTTTTAAAGCGGCAATATGGTTAACCTATGTTATATGCATGTTATAAATATTTGACATACCATCAGACTCCAAGGGAGCCACTTCCTCCTCCATTGCACATGTTACATCAATCTCTGTAAAACAAAATATGTTGTGTACATGTTAAAAAACAAATATTATTACATGTGTTACTGGTACTCAAGGATAGTGATGCCCCGAACTGTTCGCCCGTGAACGGTTCACAGCGAACATAGCTTGTTCGCGTTCACGTTTGTGGGCGAACACATGGCGATGTTCGATCCGCCCCTATGTGTCATCATTGAGGAAACTTTGACCCTTTATGTCACAGCCGTCTGACACATTAGAGCCAATCAACATCAGACACTCCCTCACAGACCCTCCCAGCTACTCGGAATCCGCCATTTTAGACTCATAACGACCTTGCTTTCTTAATGAGAGGACGTGTTGTGTTTTTGCTCCTGACATTAATAGGAAAAACATAGCTAGGCTAGTGTATTTACAGTCCAGAAGGACTCCACTCATCTCTGCTGCAAGCACAGTACCCCAAAAAGCCCTTTTCAGGGCTATATTTCGTGCCGTTTTTTTTTTTTTTCGTTTTTTTTTTATTAGCATTTGCCTGGCTTTAAGGCTGTGTGTTTAAGGCTCACAGCATATGCTGCTGTGATTACTGCCACCACTGATATCTCCCTAACAACATTAGTTTAAATTTAACTACTCAAAAAATTTAATTATTTTGCTAGTGTAATTTTGTTTTCATTTTCTATCAGGCCTGTGTCACACAGCATATACTCTGGTTCATTGCTCTGTGCCAGCCACCAGTGTTAATATCCGTTTATAACATTATTTTAAATTTAAAAAATATATATATATATTTTGCTAGTGTAATCTAATTACATTTACTATCAGGCATGTGTCTGTCAGGCTCACTCAGCATTAATATACCTCATTTTTTTTCAGTCTTTTGGTTAATTGGTCTGTGCCAGGCATCCACCCAGCACTCATATCTTCTTCACCTTAATTTAAATTTAAAAAAATAAATTTTTAAATTTGTTTGATAGTGTAATCTAATATAATTTTCTATCAGGCCTGTGTGTTTTGCTGACATACAGAGCCTACTGTGTTTACTTGCTGCCCTCCCTAGTCTATGAGCCACGACTAATATGTGTTTAACCTTTTTTTAATTCCCCCCCCCAAAAAAATAATTTAAATCATTTTTCTAGTGTAATCTAATAGTATTTTCTATCAGGCGTGTGTGTATCTGACTTACAGAGCCTACTGTTTTTAATAGCTGCCCTTCCAAGGCTAGACAGCCACGACTCATATTTATGTGCTTAACCTTTTTCTTTAAATTGCCAAAAAAAAAGTCTTTAAATCATTATGCTAGTGTAATCTAATTTTATTTTCTATCAGGCCTGTGTCTAACTGTCTATCTGACTTACACAGCATACTGTTGTTAATTGCTGCCCTACCTAGCAGCCAGCCAGTGCGACCACTCATATGTGCATTGCACTTCTTAACATTATTTTAATATTAAAATCTAAAATTTTAAAATATTTTGCTAGTGTAATCTAACTTAATTTTCTATCAGGCCTGTGTTTTTGTCACTTACACAGCATACTGTGTTAAATTGCTGCCCTACCTACCATCCACGACTCATATCTGCCAGCCTGTGTGCCAGGCCCAACTAGCCAATTAGTGGCACCAATCATAATTCTTGTAACAGTATATAAAAAAATAAAAATCATAATTTTTTGGACTTCAAATATTCAGTCTCCTAGTGTCCTTGAATTGCATTTACCTCCTGCCTGCCAGCTTTTTGTGCCAGGCTGTCTTGCCAACTATTTACACCAATCCTAATTGTTGTCACAGTATAGTTACTAATTAAAATTAAAAAATATTTGATTGTTGATCTTAATCCTCAGTTTGCTCGTGCCCTAGAATTGCACTTTTCTACTGCCTTCCAAGCCTGTGTGCCAGGCCTACTTGAAAAATATTTACACCAATCATATTTGTTGTCACAGTATTCTTAGTAATTAAAAATTAAAATTTTGGTTAATATTTGTGGCGAATCCTCAGTTTGCTGGTGCCAGTGAATTGCACTTTCCTCCTGCCTTGCAGCCTGCTGTGTGCCAGGCCCACCTAGCCAATTATTGCCAGCAATCCTTTTTCTTTTAACAGTATTGCCAAAATGGTCAATCATCACTGTTTTGACTGTCAGTAATCAGTCTCCTAGTGTCCTTGAATTGCATCTACCTCTTGCCTGCCAGCCTTTTGTGCCAGGCCGTCTTGCCAACTATTTACACCAATCCTAATTGTTGTCACAGTATAGTTACTAAATAAAATTAAAAAATTCTTGATTGTTGATCTTAATCCTCAGTTTGCTCGTGCCGTAGAATTGCACTTTTCTACTGCCTTCCAAGCCTGTGTGCCAGGCCTACTTGAAAAATATTTACACCAATCATATTTGTTGTCACAGTATTGTTATTAATTAAAAATTAAAATTTTGGGTAATATTTGTGGCGAATCCTCAGTTTGCTGGTGCCAGTGAATTGCACTTTCCTCCTGCCTTGCAGCCTGCTGTGTGCCAGGCCCACCTAGCCAATTATTGCCAGCAATCCTATTTCTTTTAACAGTATTGCAAAAATTGTCAATCATCACTGTTTTGACTGTCAGTATTCAGTCTCCTAGTGTCCTTGAATTGCATTTACCTCCTGCCTGCCAGCCTTTTGTGCCAGGCCGTCTTGCCAACTAATTACACCAATCCTAATTGTTGTCAAAGTATAGTTACTAATTAAAATTAAGAAATTCTTGATTGTTGATCTTAATCCTCAGTTTGCTCGTGCCCTAGAATTGCACTTTTCTACTGCCTTCCAAGCCTGTGTGCCAGGCCTACTTGAAAAATATTTACACCAATCATATTTGTTGTCACAATATTCTTAGTAATTAAAAATTTAAATTGTGGTTAATATTTGTTGGGAATCCTCAGTTTGCTGGTGCCAGTGAATTGCACTTTCCTCCTGCCTTGCAGCCACACCTAGCCAATTATTGCCTGCAATCATATTTCTTTTAACAGTATTGCAAAAATTGTCATTCATCACTGTTTTGACTGTCAGTATTCAGTCTCCTAGTGTCCTTGAATTGCATTTAACTCTTGCCTGCCAGCCTTTTGTGCCAGGCCGTCTTGCCAACTATTTACACCAATCCTAATTGTTGTCACAGTATAGTTACTAATTAAAATTAAAAAATTCTTGATTGTTGATCTTAATCCTCAGTTTGCTCGTGCCCTAGAATTGCACTTTTCTACTGCCTTCCAAGCCTGTGTGCCAGGCCTACTTGAAAAATATTTACACCAATCATATTTGTTGTCACAGTATTCTTAGTAATTAAAAATTAAAATTTTGGTTAATATTTGTGGCGAATCCTCAGTTTGCTGGTGCCAGTGAATTGCACTTTCCTCCTGCCTTGCAGCCTGCTGTGTGCCAGGCCCACCTAGCCAATTATTGCCAGCAATCATATTTCTTTTAACAGTATTGCAAAAATTGTCAATCATCACTGTTTTGACTGTCAGTAATCAGTCTCCTAGTTTGTGCCAGGCCGTCTTGCCAACTATTTACACCAATCCTAATTGTTGTCACAGTATAGTTACTAATTAAAATTACAAAATTCTTGATTGTTGATCTTAATCCTCAGTTTGCTCGTGCCCTAGAATTGCACTTTTCTCCTGCCTTCCAAGCCTGTGTGCCAGGCCTACTTGAAAAATATTTACACCAATCATATTTGTTTTCACAGTATTGTTAGTAATTAAAAATTAAAATTTTGGGTAATATTTGTGGCAAATCCTCAGTTTGCTGGTGCCAGTGAATTGCACTTTCCTCCTGCCTTGCAGCCTGCTGTGTGCCAGGCCCACCTAGCCAATTATTGCCAGCAATCCTATTTATTTTAACAGTATTGCAAAAATTGTCAATCATCATTGTTTTGACTGTCAGTATTCAGTCTCCTAATGTCCTTGAATTGCATTTACCTCCTGCCTGCCAGCCTTTTGTGCCAGGCCGTCTTGCCAACTATTTACACCAATCATAATTGTTGTCACAGTATAGTTACTAATTAAAATTAAAAAAAATTTTGATTGTTGATCTTAGTCCTCAGTTTGCTCGTGCCATTGAATTGCACTTTTCTACTGCCTGCCAGCCTGTGTGCCAGGCCCAACTATCCAATTAGTGCCAGCAATCATATTTCTTTTAACAGTATTGCAAAATTTGTCAATCAACACTGTTTTGACTGTCAATCTGCAGTCTACTAGTGCCCTTGAATTGCATTTTCCTCCTGCCTGCCTGCCTGTGTGCCAGTCCCAACTAGCCAATTAGTGCCACCAATCATATTTATTGTCACAGGATTGGAATTTTTGTTAATCATAACTGTTTTGACTGTGATTCTTCAGTCTCCTAGTGCCATTGAATTGCAGTTTCCTTTCTCCCAGCGTGTGTGCCAGACAGGCCCATTTGCCAACTAGTGCCAAACAATCATATTTGTTGTCACAGTACTTGTAATATTTTAAAAAATTAACAATTTGTTATTTTTAAAACATCTGTCTTTTTTGTTGTTGTCAGTATCACAGCGTATACTGTGCACACTTTCACAGTGCCACCACTCAATTGGTGTAATAGTATTGTTAGTGTCCATTTTAAAAAAAAAGACAGGCAGAGGCAGGCCACCCCGCAGGTTCAGTGGTCGTGGTCGTGGTGCTGTGATTCCTTTGGACCCTACAAATATGCACATTGTTCAGACGCCAGGTGCCAGGGGGGACACTAAAACTTCGGAGGAGGACCTAGTTGAATGGCTAACACAGGACACCCAATCTTCTTAAGCTTCCGCTGCTAGTCCTCCTAACCTTGACGCACCATCTACGTCCAGCTGTGCTTTGGGCAGGTCTCAAGTGACCAGTGCCACAAACGCCGATGGGAAGAACACATGAGTAGAAGCAGCACACAAAGTGAAAGCCACCCTCCTCCTCCTGCTCCAGCATCTTCAGCCACGTCAACCAGTGCTGTCCTCCTTGCCCCCTCTCAACCATCCTCCACTCAGTCTCTCTTACGTAGCAGTTCCTGGTCATCTGCCCACATCTGCTCAGCTGTCTGTCAAGGACATGTTTGAGCATAAGAAGCCAATTTCTCAAAGTCACCCCCTTGCCCGGCGTCTGACAGCTGGCTTGTCTGAACTTTTAGCCCGCCAGCTTTTACCATACAAGCTGGTGGAGTCTGATGCTTTCAAAAAATTTGTATCTATTGGTACACCGCAGTACAAGGTACCTGGCAGAAATTTATTTTCACAAAAGGCAATCCCAAACCTGTACTCTGTTGTGAGAAAGGAAGTTATGGCATGTCTGGCACACAGCGTTGGGGCAAGGGTCCATATGACCACGGATAGCTGGTCTGCAAAGCATGGTCAGGGCAGGTATATCACCTTCACTGCGCATTGGGTAAACCTGCTGACTTCTGACAAGCATGGAATGCGTGGCTCTGCAGAAGAGTTGGTGAGACCGCCACGACTTGCAGGCAGGCCTGCTGCTACCTCCTCTACTCCTCCTACTCCATCCTCTTCCCTAACCTCTTCCTCGGCTGAGTCCTCTTCAACTTCTGTGTCTTGCTCCACATCTATGGCACTCCCCCAGCTCCCCAGGTAATATGCTACATCCCGGGTAAGGCAGTGTCACGCCGTCTTAGGGTTGACTTGCCTGAAAGCGGAGAGTCACACCGCACCAGCACTCCTGACCGCCCTGAACGCACAGGTGGATCAGTGGCTGACTCCGCACCAACTGGAGATTGGCAAGGTTGTTTCTGACAATGGAAGTAATTTGGTGGTGGCATTGAAATTGGGCAAGTTGACACATGTTCCGTGCATTGGAACATGTGTGTAATCTAATTGTACAATGATTTGTCCATAAGTACCCTGGCTTACAGGACGTCCTGAAGCAGGCCAGGAAGGTGTGTGGCCATTTCAGGCGTTCCTACACGGCCATGGCGCACTTGTCCGATATCCAGCGTCGAAACAACCTGCCATTGAGGCGCTTGATTTGCGACAGCCCGACACGGTGGAATTCAACACTCCTAATGTTTGACCGCCTGCTACAACAAGAAAAAGCTGTTAATGAGTATTTGTATGACCGGGGTGCTAGGACAGCCTCTGGGGAGCTGGGGATATTTTTCCCAAATTACTGGACGCTTATGCGCAATGCCTGTAGGCTCATGCGTCCTTTTGAGGAGGTGACAAACCTTGTCAGTCGCACCGAAGGCACCATCAGCGACTTCATACCATTTGTTTTCTTCCTGGAGCGTGCCCTGCGAAGAATGCTGGATCAGGCAGTAGATGAGCGTGAAGAGGAAGAGGAAGAGTTGTGGTGTCCATCACCCCCACAAACAGCCTTATCAGCATCGCTTGCTGGACCTGCGGCAACGCAGGAAGAGGATTGTGAGGAAGAGGAGTCAGAGGAGGAATGTGGCTTTGAGGAGGAGGAGGAGGAGGAGGAGGAAGAGCGAGCACAACAGGCATCCCAGAGTGCTCGTTGTTGTCACCTCTCTGGTACCCGTGGTGTTGTACGTGGCTGGGGGGAACAAGATACAATCAGTGAGATCAGTTAGGAGGAGGAACGGGACATGATTAGCTCGGCATCCAACCTTGTTCAAATGGGTTCTTCCATGCTGTCGTGCCTGTTGAGGGACCCTCGTATAAAAAAGCTGAAGGAGAACGACCTGTACTGGGTGTCCACACTCCTCGACCCCCGGTATAAGCATGAAGTGCCTGAAATGTTACCAAATTCCCGCAAGTCGGAAAGGATGGAGCATTTTAAGAATAAATTAAAAACTATGCTTTACACAGCGTATAAGGGTGATGTCACAGCACCACGGGAATGTAACAGGGGAAGAGATGAAATTAATCCTCCTCCTCCTCCCACGACCATGGCGGCAAGGACAGGACGCTTTCCTGACGTCTTGTTGATGGAGGACATGCGTACCTTTTTAACTCCCATGCACCATCAGAGCCTTTCGGGATCCAGCCTTAGAGAAAGACTCAACCGACAGGTAGCAGACTACCTAGCTTTAACTGCGGATCTCAACACTCTCAGGAGCGATGGACCCCTTGACTACTGGGTGTGCAGGCTGGACTTGTGGCCTGAGCTATCCCAATTTGCAATGGAACTTCTGGCCTGCCCCGCTTCAAGTGTCCTGTCCGAAAGGACTTTCAGTGCAGCAGGAGGTTTTATCACTGAGAAGAGAAGTCGCCTAGGTCAAAAAAGCCTTGACTATCTCACTTTTATAAAAATGAATGAGGGCTGGATCCCAAAGGGACTGACATTGGGCGATACATTTGAATAAAAAAGGCCTGATGACGAGATGAGATGGCTTGGGCTACAACTGGTACACAGGCTGGCCTTTTTTTTTTTTTTATAAAGCCGGAGGACTTGCTTGACTTATCTGCCAACAACTAGTGTTCAAGCCACAAGCTTTTAGGGCACTTTATAAATGTTTTACAAACATCAATTTTTCTGGCCGCTGCTACAGCAGTTGCTACAACAATACCCCAATTTTTCAGTCATTTGTACATTCCGAATTTTTCTGGCCTCTGCTGCAGCTCTGTGGGTACAAAACTCAAATAAAAAAAATAAGGCACATAACACTAGTGATTAAACTGTTACGAATTGTACAACTTAGCACACCACTCATATCTGGTGGACCATTAAATTGAACGCAAAATGCCACAAATTTGAAAGAGTAGGACCGACCAAGCATCTTTATCCGTCTCTTGGTTGCTCTAAATTATCTCCGTGTTCCATCTATGCCATACCTGTATTCTATTGTGCAAAAGGGTGGCATATGTGGTGTTTCATGCTGTTGTGCCTGTTGCGGGTCGTGGCCCATGGTATAAAAAGGCTGAAGGAGAACGACCTGTAATGGGTGCCCCATCAAATTTTTAGAAAAATGTTCCTGGTTCCTCTCAATTATCTCTGGGTTTCTAAAATGGATAATTTTCAAAAAACGAGAGAGCACCAACGCCATAAAGTAAAACAAATATCTTTATTCCATAAAGTTAAAAACGTTACAGGACAGCAGTACCCTGTAATTAGTTAGAACAAGTGTAAAAAAATTGGCTTACGCGTTTCAGCATATAGCCGTAGTCATAGCCTGTCATTTTGTGATACACTTCGGTTTAAAAAGTACTGCCTAAAATGTTATTGGATATCCAAACTCCACCTCTAACTAATTAACCAATGCCAGGCTGAGATTTTTGTTGTTAGTGTTCAGCACAATCGGTGATTACAAAATCGTATGTTCACTATAATCCCTATTCACAGGGCATATGTGCTGACAAGTAACAAAACAAATCTCACTGTGAAAGAAACATTGTGGATATAAGTGAATAGTGTTTACTGGAAGGACATTAAGTGTCCTATTACCCTCCATTTAACCATGTTGCCATTTTAGTGGGTAAATTGATATTACTCTCTGTATCATATTCCCTGATTACTCCTGATCCTTATTAGAGTGTAGTGACTAATATGTATAAGTAATTAGTTACTAAATACAATATATAGTATACTCAATTGGCAAGGATAGGTACAGAGTAACATTATTAAACATTAGATTTATTTACTGAAATGTTATAGAAAACTGATGTTAAAAGAATATGAAACAAATTAGGTTGTTATAAGTCTCAAAAGAAGCCTGAGTATAATGGGAAAGGGATAATCCTATATTATCACTTTTGATAAGATAGAAGCAGGAGCGCTATAGCTAAAGGTGAATCAAAATGTAAGTTGATAGTATAATGACTAAAGTGGAGTGAATTTTGTGGTAGAAAACTTAACAAAACTAATTGTTCCTATATGTCAAGTGCATAATCATATGGGAGGATATCGTAAACCACTGTGTGCATGTGGTTAAGAAATAAAGGATGACCAGTGAGCAATTTAAGGATAACCAGTAAACAGTAAATAAATAAATATGGCTATGCCAAATTTAATAACAATATTGTATTAAAAGATATACACAATAAAAAACAGATTTACACAGTAAAAAACGGACGTCTCCGTTAACTAAGTAAAGGTTGCCACCAAAAACATAAATTACAAATTAAAACCGGCCTTGCAATTCGAGTAAATTGGGACTTGACACAGTCCGAGATAAACATCCAAGGTAAAAGTTCCAAAGTTGAAACTAGGTATAGGATTGCAGGCACCGCAAGCTTACCTCCAGCCTGTGTGTACTTATCGGTCTCTGCAAAGGAAGTTACCGCCGTAGCGGGATGACGTCACCTTTATGGGCGCTGTCCTGGATCCACCGCCTGATTGGTCTTTTGGTGTAGCGGCTCCGAATGTAGAAATGAATCTCCAACAACAAAGTGTCTGCTCTTAAGTGCCTGTCGGCACGCAGAATACTTCAAAGAGAATGGTGTGTAGAAGGAGGTAGCTCACAATCTCCAGATGCAGGGAATCTGTGGTATCGCTATGCGATGAAACGATCTGTCCTGTGCTACCTGTTAGACCTTGCTGACCTTAGTATTGTCAGTTTCCTTTCAGTAGACTTTACAGGCTTCAGAGAATAGCCCATGCAAGAGGTAGCTAATCCCAATATTGATCGAGTCCAAACTTATAGTTTCAGCTTCAAAATAGAAAACAGTCTCAAGAGTTGTGACAGTCTCAAGAGTTGTAACACATCAACGCGTTTCTCCCTATACAGGGCTTTTTCAAGATGGATAAGTTACAACACCTATACCCTTTTTAAAGGTGTATCCCAATTCTCATTGGTCAAAAGTTAATTAATCATCACTTAAGGTGGAACACAGTTTATTAAGGTGGTATTGGCAAACCTACACATTAAGGCAACCAATAGCTATAAATAAATTAATATTTTAATATTAGCAATCGTGGTTAAAATAGTGATAATGTTAATAAAATTAGTACAATCTAAAATAAGAAATAAACAATGCCAGAAGTATTAATTTATTTGATAATTATATTGGGTACTAATAGCAGATTCAATGTAATGTTTGCCTGACTCTAAATAGCCAAAAGGTAAGGAATATGGCAATGGAAAACTGGAAATATAATCTAATTGCAATAGATATAGAATATAGTTAGTCTAGTAGAAAAGAGGAAATGTCCAACTCAGAGTTGAGGCCCGCAGGAAATAATGTGTCAAATTTATATATAAATTCAGCCTCTTTTAATTTTAGGAATTTTTCTATGTTCCCCCCTCTCCAATTCTGCTTAACATGCAATACCCCCCAGTATTTCAGATCTTTAGTGTTACCATTATGTATTTGTTTAAAATGCTTATAGAGATTAGTGTCCTCAACTCCCTTCTCAATGCATAGGAGATGCTCCCTGATTCTATCCCTGATCATTCTTTTGGTTTCGCCAAAGTACATCAAATCACATGTACACTTGATAACATAGATTACCCCTTTAGTGGAGCATCTGATACATTCTTTAATGGTAATCTCTTCTCCTGACTTAGGTACACTTACTAAGCTTCTTTTATCACTGTGCTTGCACGCCTTACAGGAATAACAGGGGAAAAAACCTGATCTTTTTTCTCCTTAACCCCTTAATGGCCACAATGTACCCTGTATGTCACTGGTCGTTAAGGTTTTTTTCAGGACATAATAGCACAAGTCTAGCAAGAAAACGCTATTAATGCCCTCCCTCCAGCAGGCTTTGTGGAATAGAGCAGTCTCAAAGCTGGTGACAAGACTGCGCTATAAAACAATCACGTCCCAAAAAAAGTCCAGCGACATACAGGGTACGTCGCTGGTCCTTAAGGGGATATAGATTCTTTTGTATGGAGCATTGTTTTTTATTTCCATTGTGAGCACTAGGTGCCAGGATAGATTTAAAGTTTTTAGTTTTTCTAAATACCATTCTGGGTTTATCTGGGAGTAGATTCCCTATTATGGGATCAGCTTTTAATAAATTCCAATGTTTGTTTAAAATCTTTCTCATAATGCCATGATCTATATTGTATTCCATAATAAAAGGCACATCAATCTTTTCAATATTTTTATTGGTTTTTGTTTGTTTGTATGAAAAGGAGTGATGTCCTATCAGTTTCCCTTGCCCTACTCAGGTAGCACAGGACAGATCGTTTCATCGCATAGCGATACCACAGATTCCCTGCATCTGGAGATTGTGAGCTACCTCCTTCTACACACCATTCTCTTTGAAGTATTCTGCTTGCCGACAGGCACTTAAGAGCAGACACTTTGTTGTTGGAGATTCATTTCTACATTCGGAGCCGCTACGCCAAAAGACCAATCAGGCGGTGGATCCAGGACAGCGCCCATAAAGGTGACGTCATCCCGCTACGGCGGTAACTTCATTTGCAGAGACCGATAAGTACACACAGGCTGGAGGTAAGCTTGCGGTGCCTGCAATCCTATACCTAGTTTCAACTTTGGAACTTTTACCTTGGATGTTTATCTCGGACTGTGTCAAGTCCCAATTTACTCGAATTACAAGGCCGGTTTTAATTTGTAATTTATGTTTTTGGTGGCAACCTTTACTTAGTTAACGGAGACGTCCATTTTTTACTGTGTAAATCTGTTTTTTATTGTGTAAATCTTTTAATATAATATTGTTATTAAATTTGGCATAGTCCATGAATTTCAAGAAACTCCAGCCACCAATTTCTTTAAAAGACCTTTATTCTTTTGTCATGGGTCCCATTGATATACAACGTTTCAAGCCAACATTAGGCTCTTAGTCATGTACACTTTAGCTATACAGGTTTATGTTACTTATACCTGCACCTGTTAATCATTCACCTGATGTTAATTAACCCATTCCATAAGGAACACAACCATTGCTATTGCAACAGTGACATCTTGTGGATAAAAAATATAGTACACCACTGTTTTTATTCTGAATTTTTCAGTGTTCCTTTATGGAATGCTTAAGAAAGAAACAAAAAGAAAGTTGGTACAAAAGAATAAAAAGGATAAATTGGCAATTCAGTCACTAAAAAACAATAATGATATAATCATTAAGGAGGCAGACAAGGGCGGGTCTGTAGTTATCCTTAATAGGTCTGATTACATACAAGAGATTGAACACCAGTTAGCAGATAGCCAAGTGTATGAGAAATTACCTAGGGACCCTACTGGCCAGATCAATAAGGAGATAGAGAATATATTACAACTAGCGGTTAAGAGGGAGATCATTTCAGAAAAATTTAAAGATGCCTTGTTTGAAAAAAATCCTATTAGACCTGTCATTTATGTGTTACCCAAGATCCATAAAACCATGATTAGACCACCTGGGTGCCCTATTGTGGCTGTAATAGGCTCTGTATTTTCAAATATTTCAGTTTTTTTTTATAAGGTTTTACAACCCTTAATACAGAAGACCACTTCATATATAAGAGATACAAATGACTTCCTGTCTAAACTTAAAGATTTGGGCCAGGTTGGTGAGAAATGCATACTATTTACACTAGATGTTTCCAGCCTGTATACTTCAATTAAGCACACAAGTGGAATAGCAGCAGTTGAGAATATCTTAAAAACTGATAGCAATTATACACCTGCAGAAATTGGCTTTTTGATAGATCTACTAACCTTAATATTACATCAGAATTATTTTTTGTTCATGGATACTTACTACATTCAGAAACAGGGGACAGCAATGGGCTCCAACGTCGCCCCCACATACGCCAACATATTTATGAACAGCTTTGAGGAACACTTTGTGTACTCTAACTCACTTTTTCAAACCTATGGGGTCTCCTGGTGGAGATTTATTGACGATGTGTTTGGCGTGTGGGGGGGGGGCGACGTTGGGAGCCTATTAACATTCATAGAGGATCTGAATTGTTCAGTGAAAGGATTGAAATTTAGTATGAATATGAGTGAAGTGGGTATAGAATATTTGGACACTTATGTATATAAAGGAAAATGTTTTTTAGAAACTGATCTATATATAAAAAAGACGGATAAGAATAATTTGCTACAATATGGCAGCTGCCATCCAGAGAGTGTGTTTAAAGCAATACCTAAGAGCCAGTTCACTAGGGTTAGGAGAATTGTGTCAGATAGCAATAAATGTAAACAAAGATTGGGAGATATGGCTAACAAATTTATTGCAAGGAAATACCCTAGGAACTTGATAATGGAACAATTGGCAAATGCAGAGGTCGATTTTAAACAAAATCAGAAACAAGGGAATCTAGGTAAGAAAGGAGAGAACAACATAATATTTGTCACCCAACATAATAGGTTTAGTCAAAAAATAACCGGTGTCTTGAAAAGACACTGGCATATAATAAGGGAATGTAATCCACAAGTGGAAGAATTCAAACAGGTGCCCATGGTAGCATACAAGAAAAATAAAAGTATCAAGGATTTGATTGTACACACTGACATAGGTTCTGCCAAAAGAAATATCCAATCAACAATTGGTAGTAAAAATAATGGCTGTTATCCGTGCTTGAACAGCAGCCATTGCAGTTCCATGATAAAAGGAAAAAACTTCTATCATCCAACTAGTGGACGGAAATTTGTAATAAATAAATACTTCACATGCAGAACTACTTTTGCTATTTATATGATCAAGTGTCCATGTGGACTTATCTATATAGGCGAGACCTGCAGAGAGGTAAGGGAGAGGATAACAGAACATAAGATGTAAAAACATGGAGGCTCCTGTGTCCTCTCACTTCCTCTCTGCAGGTCATAATATTAGTCAACTTAGATTCCTTATCATAGATCAGGTAATGAAACCAAGGAGGGGTGGTGATAGAGAACATCTCCTCAAAATGAGGGAGATGTTCTGGATTCATAAATTAGATTGCCTGACCCCTAGGGGTCTAAATAAAGACTTTGATTGGAGTCTGTTTTGTTGACTCCTAATCAATTATGTAGTATATAGATAGGTCAAATAATAAATACATTATGGGTACAGACATTAACATCTAAAGACACTAATAACTGGTCAAATATTGGCAAATACGATTGGAGTTTTTCTTGAAAAAACAGGCGCTTTTGGGAAGGTATATCTCTTTAAATTTTTCTGTATGATTATATATTTTTTTGTCTGAATTTATGAGAATGTATTATGTACATTGATCCCTATCACTGTGGCTCTATAGATATTGGGATTTTATACTCCTCTTTTTAAATTGTATATAGGTTTTATGTGGTTTTAAGAATATGTGATGGTGTTTATCCATTCCATAAAGGAACACTGAAAAATTCAGAATAAAAACAGTGGTGTACTATATTTTTTATCCACAAGATGTCACTGTTGCAATAGCAATGGTTGTGTTCCTTATGGAATGGGTTAATTAACATCAGGTGAATGATTAACAGGTGCAGGTATAAGTAACAGAAACCTGTATAGCTAAAGTGTACATGACTAAGAGCCTAATGTTGGCTTGAAACGTTGTATATCAATGGGACCCATGACAAAAGAATAAAGGTCTTTTAAAGAAATTGGTGGCTGGAGTTTCTTGAAATTCATGGACTTTGGTGAGACTTGGCAAGTCTGTTACTCCGTGCCCCACTGAAAGAGGAAAATTGGTGTGCTGTTTTCCATTATTTTGATTCTACTGCATGCTGCCCTGGGATTAACGTGCACACCAACATGGCTGAAGGTATTGCCTCTAATACAATTACTAACATGCAATTGGGACCCACTGTGTTTGGGTATGATGAGGAGACTGCCCAGCATATTAATGCCACAGTAGTGGGAAATAGAGACTTTTTAAACATCACTCCCTCAGAAACCACTGGGAGATTTTTGGAGAAAGAGAGTAAGAAAAAAATGGTACTTGAACTACACGCTATAACCCTCTCTGAGTACCATAAAGTCCAGCGCATACCCAGGGGGTTAAGAATGTCCACATGTCCAACACTATTTGCTGACAGAAAGGAATACACTGACAAATTCGAAAGTATATTGAACAAGTTTTCCTTTGATATCATCACTTGGACAGTGGAGTTTGCACAGCAGGAAATAAATGCATACAAAGAAAAAAATCAACTCACAGAAAGAACAACTTGTAAAAAACTTACCCCTGGATGAATATAAAAAGCTGGTCATGGACGTGGAGAAATCTGTAAATGACTACAGAAAGCAACTGGAAAGCCGAAAACGACAGAAGTTCATAAGAGATGAGCAGGATTACTGCCATGGAGTCGTCTATAGATGGCGCCAGAACACAGGATTCAACAAAAACCCAAACGGCGGTATGCGAGGCCAGAGGAGACTAATGAGACAGACCGCAACTCAAGGAGATGTCCACAGTGGATCCGAGTCCTCTGCTAGTTTTTTAACCGAGGACTCGGATATCGATATCACCGGGCTGGGAGGAAACACAGGAAACAGCGGAACGGGCCCAGTGATGACGTCACAACGTCAGCGACCACGCCGCACGCGCGGCGCACATAGAGGCGGCTATCGCTACTGAGTACACACAGACCAGAGGGGATAGGAGAGCAGCCCAGCACAAGTGTCAGGTATGAAGAGGCCAAAGATACTTCGATTGAGAGACCGACACAATGTGAGGATACATGGGCTGATACCCCGGACCGGCTGTTGGTAAGAAATGTAACAAGGGGGACTGTTGAAAGAACTGTGTCTGAAAATGTTGTGAGAGAGCATGACACAAACGTTGACCATGGTGATGTTTTCAGTGGTGAGAACTTATGCAGGCACATACAAAAATCTCCCGTTGGGGCAAAGACTGATATTGTCATTTATTCTAATAGTGACTTTCTGAACGATAAAATGTTGGGACATGTTACTCATAATTCTAATCACGTTTTTTCACAGGAGGTTAATTCACAATCAGCATCTATGAATGTGCACAATAATGTTATTTATGACACTGATACTTTGGTATATAATTTGTCTGATTATGTCCTCAGTGATGAGGAACACTTAGCATTAAATAAGGGATTATCGTATTGTTTAGATGATTCTTTTAATGATTTCACAATTTTTCAAGATTTGCACAGGTTTTTTAGGAAACTTAAATTAAAGATATATTTTTCTTTACAGAAAGACACCAATTTGACACACATTAAGGTCACTGATAAGAATGCTAGATTTAATAACATTAAAGATTTTGGAATAACTAAAAAAAGTAAATTTACACCTTCAACCACTCACAGTGTTACAACTTATATGAATTTGGTTCAGAGAGAAATTAAAAACTTGCTTAAGAAAGAAACAAAAAGAAAGTTGGTACAAAAGAATAAAAAGGATAAATTGGCAATTCAGTCACTAAAAAACAATAATGATATAATCATTAAGGAGGCAGACAAGGGCGGGGCTGTAGTTATCCGTAATAGGTCTGATTACATACAAGAGATTGAACGCCAGTTAGCAGATAGCCAAGTGTATGAGAAATTACCTAGGGACCCTACTGGCCAGATCAATAAGGAGATAGAGAATATATTACAACTAGCTGTTAAGAGGGAGATCATTTCAGAAAAATTTAAAGATGCCTTGTTTGAAAAAAATCCTATTAGACCTGTCATTTATGTGTTACCCAAGATCCATGAAACCATGATTAAACCACCTGGGCGCCCTATTGTGGCTGGAATAGGCTCTGTATTTTCAAATATTTCAGTTTTTTTGGATAAGGTTTTACAACCCTTAATACAGAAGACCACTTCATATATAAGAGATACAAATGACTTCCTGTCTAAACTTAAAGATTTGGGCCAGGTTGGTGAGAAATGCATACTATTTACACTAGATGTTTCCAGCCTGTATACTTCAATTAAGCACACAAGTGGAATAGCAGCAGTTGAGAATATCTTAAAAACTGATAGCAATTATACACCTGCAGAAATTGGCTTTTTGATAGATCTACTAACCTTAATATTACATCAGAATTATTTTTTGTTCATGGATACTTACTACATTCAGAAACAGGGGACAGCAATGGGCTCCAACGTCGCCCCCACATACGCCAACATATTTATGAACAGCTTTGAGGAACACTTCGTGTACTCTAACTCACTTTTTCAAACCTATGGGGTCTCCTGGTGGAGATATATTGACGATGTGTTTGGCGTGTGGGGGGGGGCGACGTTGGGAGCCTATTAACATTCATAGAGGATCTGAATTGTTCAGTGAAAGGATTGAAATTTAGTATGAATATGAGTGAAGTGGGTATAGAATATTTGGACACTTATGTATATAAAGGAAAATGTTTTTTAGAAACTGATCTATATATAAAAAAGACGGATAAGAATAATTTGCTACAATATGGCAGCTGCCATCCAGAGAGTGTGTTTAAAGCAATACCTAAGAGCCAGTTCACTAGGGTTAGGAGAATTGCGTCAGATAGCAATAAATGTAAACAAAGATTGGGAGATATGGCTAACAAATTTATTGCAAGGAAATACCCTAGGAACTTGATAATGGAACAATTGGCAAATGCAGAGGTCGATTTTAAACAAAATCAGAAACAAGGGAATCTAGGTAAGAAAGGAGAGAACAACATAATATTTGTCACCCAACATAATAGGTTTAGTCAAAAAATAACCGGTGTCTTGAAAATACACTGGCATATAATAAGGGAATGTAATCCACAAGTGGAAGAATTCAAACAGGTGCCCATGGTAGCATACAAGAAAAATAAAAGTATCAAGGATTTGATTGTACACACTGACATAGGTTCTGCCAAAAGAAATATCCAATCAACAATTGGTAGTAAAAATAATGGCTGTTATCCGTGCTTGAACAGCAGCCATTGCAGTTCCATGATAAAAGGAAAAAACTTCTATCATCCAACTAGTGGACGGAAATTTGTAATAAATAAATACTTCACATGCAGAACTACTTTTGCTATTTATATGATCAAGTGTCCATGTGGACTTATCTATATAGGCGAGACCTGCAGAGAGGTAAGGGAGAGGATAACAGAACATAAATCAAACATAAGATGTAAAAACATGGAGGCTCCTGTGTCCCCTCACTTCCTCTCTGCAGGTCATAATATTAGTCAACTTAGATTCCTTATCATAGATCAGGTAATGAAACCAAGGAGGGGTGGTGATAGAGAACATCTCCTCAAAATGAGGGAGATGTTCTGGATTCATAAATTAGATTGCCTGACCCCTAGGGGTCTAAATAAAGACTTTGATTGGAGTCTGTTTTGTTGACTCCTAATCAATTATGTAGTATATAGATAGGTCAAATAATAAATACATTATGGGTACAGACATTAACATCTAAAGACACTAATAACTGGTCAAATATTGGCAAATACGATTGGAGTTTTTCTTGAAAAAACGGGCGCTTTTGGGAAGGTATATCTCTTTAAATTTTTCTGTATGATTACATATTTTTTTGTCTGAATTTATGAGAATGTATTATGTACATTGATCCCTATCACTGTGGCTCTATAGATATTGGGATTTTATACTCCTCTTTTTAAATTGTATATAGGTTATGTGGTTTTAAGAATATGTGATGGTGTTTATCTATTCCATAAAGGAACACTGAAAAATTCAGAATAAAAACAGTGGTGTACTATATTTTTTATCCACAAGATGTCACTGTTGCAATAGCAATGGTTGTGTTCCTTATGGAATGGGTTAATTAACATCAGGTGAATGATTAACAGGTGCAGGTATAAGTAACAGAAACCTGTATAGCTAAAGTGTACATGACTAAGAGCCTAATGTTGGCTTGAAACGTTGTATATCAATGGGACCCATGACAAAAGAATAAAGGTCTTTTAAAGAAATTGGTGGCTGGAGTTTCTTGAAATTCATGGACTTTGGTGAGACTTGGCAAGTCTGTTACTCCGTGCCCCACTGAAAGAGGAAAATTGGTGTGCTGTTTTCCATTATTTTGATTCTATTAAATTTGGCATAGCCATATCTATTTATTTACTGTTTACTGGTTATCCTTAAATTGCTCACTGGTCATCCTTTATTTCTTAACCACATGCACACAGTGGTTTACGATATCCTCCCATATGATTATGCACTTGACATATAGGAACAATTAGTTTTGTTAAGTTTTCTACCACAAAATTCACTCCACTTTAGTCATTATACTATCAACTTACATTTTGATTCACCTTTAGCTATAGCGCTCCTGCTTCTATCTTATCTGTACTATTGCCTGTAACCTATTAGGGACTCTTAGGTTATATCAGGAGCTTGGTGAATTCACTCTGCGCTCATATCTAACTTGTTTGTACTCCTATATTATCACTTTGTTTGACTAGAAGAAATATATAGGTAGCAAGGACTTCAGGGAGATAGATTACTATCTCCTTTCTTATTCAGACTATAGGGGTAGCTAACATAGATAACAAATTACTCCCAGTAGTTTATCAAGTCGTATTTGGAGTTCAGACCCTCTGGATGCCTTGTTCTGAGTCTGAACATCCAAAATGCCTCTCTTTTGGCCAACAGTTTCTCAATATTACCTCCTCTATTAGGA
This sequence comes from Bombina bombina, assembly GCF_027579735.1. Taxonomy (NCBI): domain Eukaryota; kingdom Metazoa; phylum Chordata; class Amphibia; order Anura; family Bombinatoridae; genus Bombina; species Bombina bombina. The sequence continues at coordinate 1,259,812,708 of NC_069501.1, read as the reverse complement.
AGTTTCACTTTTCTATTGCAAACCATCGCAAGGTGTGTATTGATCCCTTGTGTCTGTTTTTGAAGTGACAGACCAATGGAGTGCTAGACTTTCCTCTTGAGATAGTTGATAAGTGTTCCCTTATCCGGGATTTTATGTCCCTAGAGGTGAGACCTATGTATTGCATTCCACATTCTATGCAATACAATAGATATACAACCTCTGTAGACATACAGTTCATGCATGACTTTATCTTAAAAGTTTCTCCTGTCACATTAGAGGAGAAAGTTTTTGTTGTGGTAAGATGTTCACATGGTTTACATTTATTATGTCCACAAGGGTACATACCATTATTGGTTAACCATGAAGAAGATCTGGCAGACTCAGTTTTCAACATTGTTGGGGACAGCAATGATCCCAATGTCGGACATTTTTGGAGCTGTATCTGACACCTGTTTTAACAACATCTATCAGTTTTTCATCAGCTTCCAAAATATGAAAATGTTTCTTAATAATGTTTACAATTTCAGGGTATTGAATGCTGTAATTGGTAGTAAAATTAACACCTTTGAACATTTCTTTGCATGTGCCTTTCTCAGTTAGTAAGGATGACCTATTTATTTTGTCTACTTCTCTTTTTGCTTTTCTAATTACCATATTAGAATACCCCCTATCCTTGAGTCTGTTCTCCAAAGCAATTGCCTCCTGTGAGAAGTCACTCTCAAGAGTACAATTTCTTTTTAGGCGAATAAATTCACCCTTGGCTACTGCATGAGCTGTGTGTTTAGGGTGACAGCTTTTCCCATGAAGCAATGAGTTGCCTGATATTGCTTTTCTGTAGATCTTAGTAACAACCTGTGGATATAAGTGAATAGTGTTTACTGGAAGGACATTAAGTGTCCTATTACCCTCCATTTAACCATGTTGCCATTTTAGTGGGTAAATTGATATTACTCTCTGTATAATATTCCCTGATTACTCCTGATCCTTATTAGAGTGTAGTGACTAATATGTATAAGTAATTAGTTACTAAATACAATATATAGTATACTCAATTGGCAAGGATAGGTACAGAGTAACATTATTAAACATTAGATTTCTTTACTGAAATGTTATAGGAAACTGATGTTAAAAGAATATGAAACAAATTAGGTTGTTATAAGTCTCAAAAGAAGCCTGAGTATAATGGGAAAGGGATAATCCTATATTATCACTTTGTTTGACTAGAAGAAATATATAGGTAGCAAGGACTTCAGGGAGATAGATTACTATCTCCTTTCTTATTCAGACTATAGGGGTAGCTAACATAGATAACAAATTACTCCCAGTAGTTTATCAAGTCGTATTTGGAGTTCAGACCCTCTGGATGCCTTGTTCTGAGTCTGAACATCCAAAATGCCTCTCTTTTGGCCAACAGTTTCTCAATATTACCTCCTCTTTTACGAAGTTTCACTTTTTCTATTGCAAACCATCGCAAGGTGTGTATTGATCCCTTGTGTCTGTTTTTGAAGTGACAGACCATTGGAGTGCTAGACTTTCCTCTTGAGATAGTTGATAAGTGTTCCCTTATCTGGGATTTTATGTCCCTAGACGTGAGACCTATGTATTGCATTCCACATTCTATGCAATACAATAGATATACAACCTCTGTAGACATACAGTTCATGCATGACTTTATCTTAAAAGTTTCTCCTGTCACATTAGAGGAGAAAGTTTTTGTTCTGGTAAGATGTTCACATGGTTTACATTTATTATATCCACAAGGGTACATACCATTATTGGTTAACCATGAAGAAGATCTGGCAGACTCAGTTTTCAACATTGTTGGGGACATCAATGATCCCAATGTCGGACATTTTTTGGAGCTGTATCTGACACCTGTTTTAACAACATCTATCAGTTTTTCATCAGCTTCCAAAATATGAAAATGTTTCTTAATAATGTTTACAATTTCAGGGTATTGAATGCTGTAATTGGTAGTAAAATTAACACCTTTGAACATTTCTTTGCATGTGCCTTTCTCAGTTAGTAAGGATGACCTATTTATTTTGTCTACTTCTCTTTTCGCTTTTCTAATTACCATATTAGAATACCCCCTCTCCTTGAGTCTGTTCTCCAAAGCAATTGCCTCCTGTGAGAATTCACTCTCAAGAGTACAATTTCTTTTTAGGTGAATAAATTCACCCTTGGCTACTGCATGAGCTGTGTGTTTAGGGTGACAGCTTTTCCCGTGAAGCAATGAGTTGCCTGATATTGCTTTTCTGTAGATCTTAGTAACAACCTGTTTATCATTAGTACCTTTAAGAGTCACATCTAGATAGTTGATTTCATCAGATTTTGTCTCAAAAGGAAATTTTAAACCTATTTGGTTCTCATTCAGTTTTTTTGAAAATTATCTACCTGCCATTTGCACCACGCTGAATCAGGTCTATCTGAGTCGCAATAGGATTGGCTGGCAAGCACACACCTGCCCGTGACATCATAGACGTGTTGCAAGTTGGATCGCACAGAAGAATCTGGGGCTCAGGAGTGCAAGCAAGCGGAAGGGTCAAGGAGCGGAACCTGGTTTTCCTGTTGGTCTCCGGTGACACCCGTACACGCTACCCAGAGAAGGATCCTGACACAGAACTAAAGTATGGGAACAGGTATGTAGCGAGGGCCCGCCGTGGCAATATATCTCTATATGGTGCATAGTGCTTGATAACTGCATTTATCCGGGAGGGCCGCTGAGCCTGAATTTGGGATTGTTTGTTATAGCCGGCACAGGAGCTTGTTTCCGCTACATACCGACCCACCTAAGAACTTTGTTCCAACAGTGTGTTTGCTGTTGGATAAACAGGACTGGTAACCATATTATTAATTAAGTTGCTTTAAGACCGCCATCCTAACTGTACTAAAAAGGCTAACAAGCTTTACTAACACAACTCAGTTCCTAGCGTATTGGACATACTTACAGTGAATACCCTTGCTACCTACACTTGTTACTTGAAACTATTCTTAGGTGTCTTGGCAAAACACCTCAGCAAGGTTATTTTTTGTGACCTTACATATAGACATGGACAGCAGTAACCCCAACTTTTTTTCACTTATGCCGGCATCTGACAGAAATGCTAACACTGTGGACTGCGAATTAATCTTTTCTAACGACAAAGGCATTTTAACCCTTGGCAACCTGTTTGACTGCATGGAAAACTTGCTATTGAAAGAAACAAGGCTGCAATGGGATCTCTGGACTTTAGAAAATTATATTCAAATGAAAATGATACCTAGAGGACTGAGAGTCTATAAATTTCCCACCTTCAAGGTGGATGTGAATGATACTGATTTTGTGGACACTTGGAATGAAATCCTCTCAGAATGTGCATCCAGATTAATGCTGTTGCTTGTTAATTACAAGAAAAATCAGTTATTGCATGTTAGAAAAGAAATTGATGTTTTACAACTAGAAATGAACAAAAGAATGGATGATGTGAATTTTCTTAAATATGATGATTTGCTTAGGCAGACATTAGCCACCAACAAGAGAGCAGTAATGGAAAACAAACATTCCAAGTACCTTAGAGATAAGGAAGATTATGACACAAAAACTGTATATATTTGGAATAGAAAATAAAGGGCCAGTTTTAGACAGAGATCTAATTATTCCAGTAAGGGCAGAAATAAAAATAAAAATAAGAATAAAAATACACAATTTAACAAATCAGGGAAAACAGTGTCATTTTCAGACAGTGAACCTGATTATTCCTCTGAGGATAGATCATCTGGCAGTGAGGGACAACATGACTCCATAGTAGGAATACTTAAGAATGTTAATACTGTGCAAGCCTCAGAACAATTATCAGTTAGACCAAAAGAACAACGACATAATCCTAACAAAAACAGTAGTACTAAATATACCCCTGTAGCTACTAACATGCAAGGATCACACACTTCTGATATAGAACAGGTTTTTCCCAGGGATCCAGCACTATCAGCAGTTCCAGAGTTACAACACAAGTCACAGGACAGATACCCACTGAGAGGACAGAAGGTCACCAGCAAATACAAATAGGGAATGTAATTAATCTTTCTAAGAATGTATTGAGCAAAGAACAAATAAAGGTATTGAGTCTAGGCTTAACATTTGCCCCTACTGAGGAATTTGATATTTTTCAAACAATGATAGATGTAAATAAGTTAGTTAGGAACATCACTTTAAAAAAACATTTCTCTGGACAGGATAATACCAGCCAAGATATTCCTGAATCAAACATCAATATTAGTGATAATTCAAATAGACTCAGTTTTTTAGAAACATGTGATGTAGCAGCTCTAGATGAACTGAGAATAGATACAGATAATGAGGAAGGTAACATCACAAGGGGAAAACATATGAAGTCTAAATCTAAATTTTATCCCATCCAATCAAGGGGGGATATAATTGAAACCTTTCATTCAAGAGTAGAAAAAGATCTTATCAATTTGAAAACTAATAACAGCACACCCAAACACAATATTTCTCTTAAAGAGAGAATGGCTATAAAGACACTGCAACATGATGATAACATAATCATTAAAAATGCAGACAAGGGTGGTACAGTGGTGGTAATGGACAAATCTATGTATATAGATGAGGCAATGAGACAATTGAACAACAGGGCCAATTATTCTGTCCTACGAAAGGATCCCACTAAACAATTTGCAGAGGAACTTGGTCACCTATTGGACGATGGTGTAGAGCTGGGGTGTATTGATAATGAGACAGCATTATGTCTGTATGTAGAACATCCCAAAACACCCCAGTTCCACCACCTCCCAAAGGTGCACAAATCTTTGGACAACGTCCAGGGACATGAAATAGTAAGTGGAATTGGGTCCATCTTTGAAAATCTTTCACAATGGCTAGATTCTATCTTAAATCCACTAGTAAAAACTCTACCCTCTTATATCAGGGATACCAAATCTGTATTAAACATAATGAAAGATATAAAATGGAGTAAAAACTACTGTTGGGTCACTGTGGACGCAGTGGCGTTATACTCCTCGATACCCCATGATGATGGTATAAGAGCAATAGAATTTTTCTTGAAATATTATTCAGAATTTTCTCTGGATTTGCAGAAATATATCATCAGAGTTACACGGTTTTTACTTTCTCACAACTTTTTTCAGTTTCAGTATATTTTCTATCTCCAAAGGTGTGGAACTGCTATGGGGGCAAAATTTGCCCCCTCATATGCCAACCTATTTTTAGGTTGGTGGGAGCAGTTCCACATCTTTGGAGATGGAAATGAATACAAGGAGGACATCCTCTTGTATATAAGATACATTGATGACCTCCTCTTTATTTGGAAGGGGGAGGCAGGGGATGTGACAAAATTTGTTAAAAAACTGAATGAGAACCAAATAGGTTTAAAATTTACTTTTGAGACAAAATCTGATGAAATCAACTATCTAGATGTGACTCTTAAAGGTACTAATGATAAACAGGTTGTTACTAAGATCTACAGAAAAGCAATATCAGGCAACTCATTGCTTCACGGGAAACGCTGTCACCCTAAACACACAGCTCATGCAGTAGCCAAGGGTGAATTTATTCGCCTAAAAAGAAATTGTACTCTTGAGAGTGACTTCTCACAGGAGGCAATTGCTTTGGAGAACAGACTCAAGGAGAGGGGGTATTCTAATATGGTAATTAGAAAAGCGAAAAGAGAAGTAGACAAAATAAATAGGTCATCCTTACTAACTGAGAAAGGCACATGCAAAGAAATGTTCAAAGGTGTTAATTTTACTACCAATTACAGCATTCAATACCCTGAAATCGTAAACATTATTAAGAAACATTTTCATATTTTGGAAGCTGATGAAAAACTGATAGATGTTGTTAAAACAGGTGTCAGATACAGCTCCAAAAAATGTCCGACATTGGGATCATTGCTGTCCCCAACAATGTTGAAAACTGAGTCTGCCAGATCTTCTTCATGGTTAACCAATAATGGTATGTACCCTTGTGGACATAATAAATGTAAACCATGTGAACATCTTACCAGAACAAAAACTTTCTCCTCTAATGTGACAGGAGAAACTTTTAAGATAAAGTCATGCATGAACTGTATGTCTACAGAGGTTGTATATCTATTGTATTGCATAGAATGTGGAATGCAATACATAGGTCTCACCTCTAGGGACATAAAAATCCGGATAAGGGAACACTTATCAACTATCTCAAGAGGAAAGTCTAGCACTCCATTGGTCTGTCACTTCAAAAACAGACACAAGGGATCAATACACACCTTGCGATGGTTTGCAATAGAAAAAGTGAAACTTCGTAAAAGAGGAGGTAATATTGAGAAACTGTTGGCCAAAAGAGAGGCATTTTGGATGTTCAGACTCAGAACAAGGCATCCAGAGGGTCTGAACTCCAAATACGACTTGATAAACTACTGGGAGTAATTTGTTATCTATGTTAGCTACCCCTATAGTCTGAATAAGAAAGGAGATAGTAATCTATCTCCCTGAAGTCCTTGCTTCCTATATATTTCTTCTAGTCAAACAAAGTGATAATATAGGATTATCCCTTTCCCATTATACTCAGGCTTCTTTTGAGACTTATAACAACCTAATTTGTTTCATATTCTTTTAACATCAGTTTCCTATAACATTTCAGTAAATAAATCTAATGTTTAATAATGTTACTCTGTACCTATCCTTGCCAATTGAGTATACTATATAATGTATTTAGTAACTAATTACTTATACATATTAGTCACTACACTCTAATAAGGATCAGGAGTAATCAGGGAATATGATACAAAGAGTAATATCAATTTACCCACTAAAATGGCAACATGGTTAAATGGAGGGTAATAGGACACTTAATGTCCTTCCAGTAAACACTATTCACTTATATCCACAATGTTTCTTTCACAGTGAGATTTGTTTTGTTACTTGTCAGCACATATGCCCTGTGAATAGGGATTATAGTGAACATACGATTTTGTAATCACCGATTGTGCTGAACACTAACAACAAAAATCTCAGCCTGGCATTGGTTAATTAGTTAGAGGTGGAGTTTGGATATCCAATAACATTTTAGGCAGTACTTTTTAAATCAAAGTGTATCACAAAATGACAGGCTATGACTACGGCTATATGCTGAAACGCGTAAGCCAATTTTTCTACACTTGTTCTTACTAATTACAGGGTACTGCTGTCCTGTAACGTTTTTAACTTTATGGAATAAAGATATTTGTTTTACTTTATGGCGTTGGTGCTCTCTCGTTTTTTGAAAATTATCTACCTGCCATTTGCACCACGCTGAATCAGGTCTATCTGAGTCGCAATAGGATTTTCTGGCAAGCACACACCTGCCCGTGACGTCATAGACGTGCCGCAAGTTGGATCGCACAGAAGAATCTGGGGCTCAGGAGTGCAAGCAAGCGGAAGGGTCAAGGAGCGGAACCTGGTTTTCCTGTTGGTCTCCGGTGACACCCGTACACGCTACCCAGAGAAGGATCCTGACACAGAACTAAAGTATGGGAACAGGTATGTAGCGAGGGCCCGCCGTGGCAATATATCTCTATATGGTGCATAGTGCTTGATAACTGCATTTATCCGGGAGGGCCGCTGAGCCTGAATTTGGGATTGTTTGTTATAGCCAGCACATGAGCTTGTTTCCGCTACATACCGACCCACCTAAGAACTTTGTTCCAACAGTGTGTTTGATGTTGGATAAACAGGACTGGTAACCATATTATTAATTAAGTTGCTTTAAGACCGCCATCCTAACTGTACTAAAAAGGCTAACAAGCTTTACTAACACAACGCAGTTCCTAGCGTATTGGACATACTTACAGTGAATACCCTTGCTACCTACACTTGTTACTTTCTAAAATGGATGCCATACCTGTACTTGCTTGTGCAAAAGGATGGCATATGTGGTGGTGTTTCCTGCAGTTGCTTCTGTTGAGGGTGCTGGACGCTCTTATAAAAAAGCTGAAGGAGAACGACCTGGAGTGGGAGTCTAAGCATGGTTTTTGGGGCTATTTCCCTTTTCCAAACAATTATCTGTGGATTTCTAAAATCAATGCCGTACCAGTACTCTATTGTTCAAAATTATGCCATATGTTCTCTTTCCTGCTGGTATTTTGTTTGAGGGTCCTGGACCCTCTTATAAAAAGGCCTAAGGAGAAAGAGGTGTACTGGGTGTCCACTCATTTTTTTTTTTCTATTTCACATTTGACCAAAATTATCTCTGGGTTTGTAAAATTAATGCTGTACCTGTACTCTATTGTTCAAAAGGATGCCATACGTCCTCTTTCCTGCTGGTGTTTTTTTTTTAGGGTCCTGGACCGTCTTATAAAAAGGCCTAAGGAGAAAGAAGTGTACTGGGTGTCCATCGAATCATTTTTTTTAGTCAAATTTCCATTTGCAACAAATTATCTCTGGGTTTCTAAAATCAATGCCTTTCCTGTACTCTATTGTTCAAAAGGATGCCATACGTCCTCTTTAATGCTGGTGTTTTTTTTTGAGGGTCCTGGACCCTCTTATAAAAAGGCCTAAGGAGAAAGAGGTGTACTGTGTGTCCACTAATTTTTTTTTTCTATTTAACAATTGACCAAAATGATCTCTGGGTTTGTAAAATCAATGCTGTACCTGTACTCTATTGTTCAAAAGGATGCCATACGTCCTCTTTCCTGCTGGTGTTTTTTTTTGAGGGTCCAGGACCCTCTTATAAAAAGGCCTAAGGAGAAAGAAGTGCACTGGGTGTCCATCGAATCATTTTTTTGATTCAAATTTCCATTTGAAAAAAATTATCTCTGGGTTTCTAAAATCAATGCCTTTCCTATAATCTTTTTTTCAAAAGGATGCCATATGTCCTATTTCCTTCTGCTGGTTTTGTTGAGTGTCCTGGAGCCTCTGCTAAAAAGGCCTAAGGATAAATAAGTGTACTGGGTGTCTATTCAATGTTTTTTTAGATTTCCCGGTTGTAACAAATTATCTCTGTGTTTCTAAAATCAATGCCTTTCCTGTAATATATTTTTCAAAAGGATGCCATATGTCCTCTTTCATGCTGTTGTTTCTGTTGAGGCTCCGGGACCCTCTTATAAAAAGGCCTAAGGATAAAGCAGTGTACTGGGTGTCCAATCAATGTTTTTTTCTATTTCCCGGGTCATATAAATGATCTCTGTGTTTCTAAAATCAATGCCTTTCCTGTAATCTAATTTACAAAAGTATGCCATATGTCCTCTTTCCTGCTGCTGGTTTTGTTGAGGGTCCTGGAGCCTCTGCTAAAAAGGCCTAAGGATAAAGAAGTGTACTGGGTGTCTAATCAATGTTTTTTTAGATTTCACGGTTGGAACAAATTATCCCCGGGTTTCTAAAATCAATGCCTTTCCTGTAATCTATTATTCACAAGGATGCCATATGTACTCTTTCATGCTGTTGTTTCTGTTGAGGCTCCGGGAGCCTCTTATTAAAAAGGCCTAAGGATAAATAAGTGTACTGGGTGTCTAATCAATGTTTTTTTCTATTTCCCGGTTGCAACTAATGATCTCTGAGTTTCTAAAATCAATGCCTTTCCTGTAATCTAATTTACAAAAGTATGCCATATGTCCTCTTTCCTGCTGCTGGTTTTGGTGAGGGTCCTGGAGCCTCTGCTAAAAAGGCCTAAGAATAAAGAAGTGTACTGGGTGTCTAATCTATGTTTTTTTAGATTTCACAGTTGCAAAAAATTATCCACGGGTTTCTAAAATCAATGCCTTTCCTGTAATCTATTATTCACAAGGATCCCATATGTACTCTTTCATGCTGTTGTTTCTGTTGAGGCTTTGGGAGCCTCTTATTAAAAAGGCCTAAGGATAAATAAGTGTACTGGGTGTCTAATCAATGTTTTTTTTTCTATTTCCCGGTTGCAACTAATGATCTCTGTGTTTCTGAAATCAATGCCTTTCCTATAATCTTTTTTTCAAAAGGATGCCATATGTCCTCTTTCCTGCTGCTGGTTTTGTTGAGGGTCCTGGAGCCTCTGCTGAGCATATTAAAAAAAAAAAAAAATTAACTTGACTTAATAACTGAAGCATGACTTCAGGAGTCAGGTGTGGTCGTAGGTAGTGGTTGTTAGCCGATTCTTTTTAATGCAAATTGCAATTGCCACAGCGTTCATAAAATGTACGTCACTAGTCACTCTCCAAATCTTACCTTTTTTTTTCATTCTGGATTATTTTGGTGACCAACGCCATATTGGAAAGGCAAAATACAGGTCACTGTACCCGTTGATATAAGGTGTGACTAGTGCTTTTCCTTCTCTTTGTCAATAGTTGTGATTAACGAGTTGTCCAGTTACTATAGAATTGGTTTGATAACCCAGGGTCCTGGGGGGGTATATTGGCGTCAGCTTTGACAATGACAGCACTATCAGGCTAGAGAGGCCTCTCAGTGTCGCGGTTAGCTGTTACGCAGTCAGCTGAGGAACATAGGTAAGCCGATATGAGTAAGGTATCTCCAGGCTCCTCTTGGATAGCCCCAGAAAGTATGACTTTGAATCCCAAAAAGAAAAATAAATTAAGGTTGAAAAGTAACTATAAAAATAACTTGTAAGACCTGGAGCTCCTCAAACACACATCCTACCGCAACAGCTATAGGCTCCGCCCCCCACAAATCTTAACTTTTTAATGCCAATTGATATTGCCACACCTGGAACAACAGTAAATAACATGTGCATCACCACAGTCTCCGAAGCTGTTGTCAGATGTATACAAAAACACTGATAAAGTATTCCTTTCGGGGCGCAAAGAGATGGCTACCGGAACACTCCAGGAACTTCACAAGAGTCGCTGTTTTGTGTTTCTGGTGATGTTTGAGACATCTGGGTAGTGTACAGGGAGGCCCAAAATCCTCTCCATCTCTGTGCACCACAGGACAGGACGTCCTTGTCATCCATAAGCACATGAAATTGCTGGCATTTTCGTTGCTTCAAGAAGCTCAGCTTTTGTGGTGATAGTACAGAATTAAATAAACTTTGGTTTCCTACCATACTCAAGACAATCTTGTAGTTCAAGCTACGGACTTGCTGTGGGAAACAGTGGCCTGTCCATATCAGGAAGATGATTTAGACAGAAGTAACGAGCTCTGCTTGCAGGTGACACATGTTTATCGTCAATCATCAAAGGGGTTGCATGCAGAATATGGCTGATGGCCCCTTATTCACATGTTTGTCCAGAGCCACAACATTTGCAAACAGCCAGAAGAAAGGTCAGTTCTCACCAGCCTTAAGTTGAGCTTCAATTACCAAATGCTGATATTCAAAAAATAGACAAACAGTGCCTTAAAAAACACATTTGCAATATGGATTCACCAGGGCAAGGTCATTGCAAGTACTTCCCACGATAACAAAATTATAATGCCACAAATCCGCAATCTTCCCCTTCACATTATTATTGTCACACTACATTGTACTCCTATGCCCACCTCCCTGCTCTTGTTTTTGTTGAGGGTCCTGGAGCCTCTGCTAAAAAGGCCTATGGATAAATAAGTGTACTAGGTGTCTAATCAATGTTTTTTTCTATTTCCCGGGTCATATAAATGATATCTGTGATACTAAAATCAATGCCTTTCCTGTAATCTATTATTAAAAAGGATGACATATGTCCTCTTTCATGCTGTTGTTTCGGTTGAGGCTCCGGGACCCTCTTATTAAAAAGGCCTGAGGATAAAAAAGTGTACTGGGTGTCTAATCAATGTTTTTTTCTATTTCCCGGTTGCAAATAATGATCTGTGGGTTTCTAAAATCAATGCCTTTCTTGTAATCTATTATTCAAAAGGATGACATATGTCCTCTTTCATGCTGTTGTTTCGGTTGAGGCTCCGGGACCCTCTTATTAAAAAGGCCTGAGGAAAAATAAGTGTACTGGGTGTCTAATCAATGTTTTTTTCTATTTCCCGGTTGCAAATAATGATCTGTGGGTTTCTAAAATCAATGCCTTTCTTGTAATCTATTATTCAAAAGGATGACATATGTCCTATTTCATGCTGTTGTTTCGGTTGAGGCTCCGGGACCCTCTTATTAAAAAGGCCTGAGGATAAATAAGTGTACTGGGTGTCTAATCAATGTTTTTTTCTATTTCCCGGGTCATATAAATGATCTCTGGGATTATAAAATCAATGCCTTTCCTGTAATCTATTTTTCAAAAGGATGCTATATGTCCTCTTTCATGCTGTTGTTTCTGTTGAGGCTCCGGGACCCTCTTATAAAAAGGCCTAAGGATAAAGCAGTGTACTGGGTGTCCAATCAATGTTTTTTTTCTATTTCCCGGGTCATATAAATGATCTCTGTGTTTCTAAAATCAATGCCTTTCCTGTAATCTAATTTACAAAAGTATGCCATATGTCCTCTTTCCTGCTGCTGGTTTTGTTGAGGGTCCTGGAGCCTCTGCTAAAAAGGCCTAAGGATAAAGAAGTGTACTGGGTGTCTAATCTATGTTTTTTTAGATTTAACGGTTGGAACAAATTATCCCCGGGTTTCTAAAATCAATGCCTTTCCTGTAATCTATTATTCACAAGGATGCCATATGTACTCTTTCATGCTGTTGTTTCTGTTGAGGCTCTGGGAGCCTCTTATTAAAAAGGCCTAAGGATAAATAAGTGTACTGGGTGTCTAATCAATGTTTTTTTCTATTTCCCGGTTGCAACTAATGATCTCTGTGTTTCTAAAATCAATGCCTTTCCTGTAATCTAATTTACAAAAGTATGCCATATGTCCTCTTTCCTGCTGCTGGTTTTGGTGAGGGTCCTGGAGCCTCTGCTAAAAAGACCTAAGGATAAAGAAGTGTACTGGGTGTCTAATCTATGTTTTTTTAGATTTCACGGTTGCAAAAAATTATCCCCGGGTTTCTAAAATCAATGCCTTTCCTGTAATCTATTATTCACAAGGATGCCATATGTACTCTTTCATGCTGTTGTTTCTGTTGAGGCTCTGGGAGCCTCTTATTAAAAAGGCCTAAGGATAAATAAGTGTACTGGGTGTCTAATCAATGTTTTTTTCTATTTCCCGGTTGCAACTAATGATCTCTGTGTTTCTGAAATCAATGCCTTTCCTATAATCTTTTTTTCAAAAGGATGCCATATGTCCTCTTTCCTGCTGCTGGTTTTGTTGAGGGTCCTGGAGCCTCTGCTGAGCATAATAAAAAAAAAAATAATAATTTAACTTGACTTAATAACTGAAGCATGACTTCAGGAGTCAGGTGTGGTCGTAGGTAGTGGTTGTTAGCTGATTCTTTTTAATGCAAATTGCAATTGCCACAGCGTGCATAAAATGTGCGTCACTAGTCACTCTCCAAATCTTACCTTTTTTTTCATTCTGGATTATTTTGGTGACCAACGCCATATTGGAAAGGCAAAATACAGGTCTCCGTACCCGTTGATATAAGGGGTGACTAGTGCTTTTCCTTCTCTTTGTCAATAGTTGTGATTAACGAGTTGTCCAGTTACTATAGAACTGGTTTGATAACCCAGGGTCCTGGGGGGGTATATTGGCGTCAGCTTTGACAATGACAGCACTATCAGGCTAGAGAGGCCTCTCAGTGTCGCGGCTAGCTGTTACGCAGTCAGCTGAGGAACATAGGTAAGCCGATATGAGTAAGGTATCTCCAGGCTCCTCTTGGATAGCCCCAGAAAGTGTGACTATGAATCCCAAAAAGAAAAATAAATTAAGGTTGAAAAGTAACTCCAAAGTAACTTGTAAGACCTGGAGCTCCTCAAACACACGTCCTACCGCAACAGCTATAGGCTCCGCCCCCCACAAATCTTAACTTTTTAATGCCAATTGATATTGCCACAGCTGGAACAACAGTAAATAACATGTGCGTCACCACAGTCTCCGAAGCTGTTGTCGGATGTATACAAAAACACTGATAAAGTATTCCTTTTGGGGAGCAAAGAGATGGCTACCGGAACACTCCAGGAACTTCACAAGAGTAGCTGTCTTGTGTTTCTGGTGATGTTTGAGACATCTGGGTAGTGTACAGGGAGGCCCAAAATCCTCTCCATCTCTGTGCACCACAGGACAGGACGTCCTTGTCATCCATAAGCACATGAAATTGCTGACATTTTCATTGCTTCAAGAAGCTCAGCTTTTTGTGGTGATAGTACAGAATTAAATAAACTTTGGTTTCCTACCATACTCAAGACAATCTTGTAGTTCAAGCTTCGGACTTGCTGTGGGAAACAGTGGCCTGTCCATACCAGGAAGATGATTTAGACAGAAGTAACGAGCTCTTCTTGCAGGTGACACATGTTTATCGTCAATCATCAAAGGGGTTGCGTGCAGAATATGGCTGATGGCCCCTTATTCACATGTTTGTCCAGAGCCACAACATTTGCAAACAGCCAGAAGAAAGGTCGGTTCTCACCAGCCTTAAGTTGAGCTTCAATTACCAAATGCTGATATTCAACAAATAGACAAACAGTACCTTAAAAAACACATTTGCAATATGGATTCACCAGAGCAAGGTCATTGCAAGTACTTCTTATGATAAAAAAATTAAAATGCCACAAATCCGCAATCTTCCCCTTCACATTATTATTGTCACACTACATTGTACTCCTATGCCCACCTCCCTACTCTTGTTTTTGTTGAGGGTCCTGGAGCCTCTGTTAAAAAGGCCTATGGATAAATAAGTGTACTAGGTGTCTAATCAATGTTTTTTTCTATTTCCCGGGTCATATAAATGATATCTGTGATTCTAAAATCAATGCCTTTCCTGTAATCTATTATTCAAAAGGATGACATATGTCTCCTCTTTCATGCTGTTGTTTCGGTTGAGGCTCTGGGACCCTCTTATTAAAAAGGCCTGAGCATAAATAAGTGTACTGGGTGTCTAATCAATGTTTTTTTCTATTTCCCGGTTGCAAATAATGATCTGTGGGTTTCTAAAATCAATGCCTTTCTTGTAATCTATTATTCAAAAGGATGACATATGTCATTTTTCATGCTGTTGTTTCGGTTGAGGCTCCGGGACCCTCTTATTAAAAAGGCCTGAGGAAAAATAAGTGTACTGGGTGCCTAATCAATGTTTTTTTCTATTTCCCGGTTGCAAATAATGATCTGTGGGTTTCTAAAATCAATGCCTTTCTTGTAATCTATTATTCAAAAGGATGACATATGTCCTATTTCATGCTGTTGTTTCGGTTGAGGCTCCGGGACCCTCTTATTAAAAAGGCCTGAGGAAAAATAAGTGTACTGGGTGTCTAATCAATGTTTTTTTTCTATTTCCCGGGTCATATAAATGATCTCTGTAATTCTAAAATCAATGCCTTTCCTGTAATCTATTATTCAAAAGGATGACATATGTCCTCTTTCATGCTGTTGTTTCGGTTGAGGCTCCGGGACCCTCTTATTAAAAAGGCCTGAGGATAAATAAGTGTACTGGGTGTCTAATCAATGTTTTCTACTATTTCCCGGGTCATATAAATGATCTCTGGGATTCTAAAATCAATGCCTTTCCTGTAATCTATTATTCAAAAGGATGACATATGTCCTCTTTCATGCTGTTGTTTCGGTTGAGGCTCCGGGACCCTCTTATTAAAAAGGCCTGAGGATAAATAAGTGTACTGGGTGTCTAATCAATGTTTTCTACTATTTCCCGGGTCATATAAATGATCTGTGGGTTTCTAAAATCAATGCCTTTCTTGTAATCTATTATTCAAAAGGATGACATATGTCCTCTTTCATGCTGTTGTTTTGGTTGAGGCTCCGGGACCCTCTTATTAAAAAGGCCTGAGGAAAAATAAGTGTACTGGGTGTCTAATCAATGTTTTTTTCTATTTCCCGGTTGCAAATAATGATCTTTGGGTTTCTAAAATCAATGCCTTTCTTGTAATCTATTATTCAAAAGGATGACATATGTCCTCTTTCATGCTGTTGTTTCGGTTGAGGCTCCAGGACCCTCTTATTAAAAAGGCCTGAGGAAAAATAAGTGTACTGGGTGTCTAATCAATGTTTTTTTCTATTTCACGCTTGCAAATAATGATCTGTGGGTTTCTAAAATCAATGCCTTTCTTGTAATCTATTATTCAAAAGGATGACATATGTCCTCTTTCATGCTGTTGTTTCAGTTGAGGCTCCAGGACCCTCTTATTAAAATGGCCTGAGGAGAAATAAGTGTACTGGGTGTCTAATCAATGTTTTTTTCTATTTCCCGGTTGCAAATAATGATCTGTGGGTTTCTAAAATCAATGCCTTTCTTGTAATCTATTATTCAAAAGGATGACATATGTCCTCTTTCATGCTGTTGTTTCGGTTGAGGCTCCAGGACCCTCTTATTAAAATGGCCTGAGGAGAAATAAGTGTACTGGGTGTCTAATCAATGTTTTTTTCTATTTCCCGGTTGCAAATAATGATCTGTGGGTTTCTAAAATCAATGCCTTTCTTGTAATCTATTATTCAAAAGGATAACATATGTCCTCTTTCATGCTGTTGTTTCGGTTGGGGCTCCGGGATCCTCTTATTAAAAAGGCCTGAGGAAAAATAAGTGTACTGGGTGTCAAATCAATGGTTTTTTCTATTTCCCGAGTCATATAAATGATCTCTGGGATTCTAAAATCAATGCCTTTCCTGTAATCTATTATTCAAAAGGATGACATATCTCCTCTTTCATGCTGTTGTTTCGGTTGAGGCTCCGGGACCCTCTTATTAAAAAGGCCTGAGGAAAAATAAGTGTACTGAGTGTCTAATCAATGTTTTTTTCTATTTCCCGGGTCATATAAATGATCTCTGGGATTCTAAAATCAATGCCTTTCCTGTAATCTATTATTCAAAAGGATGACATATATCCTCTTTCATGCTGTTGTTTCGGTTGAGGCTCCGGGACCCTCTTATTAAAAAGGCCTGAGGATAAATAAGTGTACTGGGTGTCTAATCAATGTTTTTTTCTATTTCCCGGTTGCAAATAATGATCTGTGGGTTTCTAAAATCAATGCCTTTCTTCTATAATCTATTATTCAAAAGGATGACATATGTCCTCTTTCATGCTGTTGTTTCGGTTGAGGCTCCGGGACCCTCTTATTAAAAAGGCCTGAGGAAAAATAAGTGTACTGGGTGTCTAATCAATGTTTTTTTCTATTTCCCGGGTCATATAAATGATCTCTGGGATTCTAAAATCAATGCCTTTCCTGTAATCTATTATTCAAAAGGATGACATATGTCCTCTTTCATGCTGTTGTTTCCGTTGAGGTTCCGGGACCCTCTTATTAAAAATGCCTGAGGAAAAATAAGTGTACTGGGTGTCTAATCAATGTTTTTTTCTATTTCCCGGGTCATATAAATGATCTCTAGGATTCTAAAATCAATGCCTTTCCTGTAATCTATTATTCAAAAGGATGACATATCTCCTCTTTCATGCTGTTGTTTCGGTTGAGGCTCCAGGACCCTCTTATTAAAAAGGCCTGAGGATAAATAAGTGTACTGGGTGTCTAATCAATGTTTTTTTCTATTTCCCGGGTCATATAAATGATCTCTGGGATTCTAAAATCAATGCCTTTCCTGTAATCTATTATTCAAAAGGATGACATATGTCATCTTTCATGCTGTTGTTTCGGTTGAGGCTCCGGGACCCTCTTATTAAAAAAACCTTAGAATAAATGAGTGTACTGGGTGTCTAATCAATGTTTTTTTCTATTTCCCGGGTCATATAAATGATCTCTGGGATTCTAAAATCAATGCCTTTCCTGTAATCTATTATTCAAAAGGATGACATATCTCCTCTTTCATGCTGTTGTTTCGGTTGAGGCTCTGGGACCCTCTTATTAAAAAGGCCTAAGAATAAATAAGTGTACTGGGTGTCTAATCAATGTTTTTTTTTCTATTTCCCGGGTCATATAAATGATCTCTAGGATTCTAAAATCAATGCCTTTCCTGTAATCTATTATTCAAAAGGATGACATATCTCCTCTTTCATGCTGTTGTTTCGGTTGAGGCTCCAGGACCCTCTTATTAAAAAGGCCTGAGGATAAATAAGTGTACTGGGTGTCTAATCAATGTTTTTTTCTATTTCCCGGGTCATATAAATGATCTCTGGGATTCTAAAATCAATGCCTTTCCTGTAATCTATTATTCAAAAGGATGACATATGTCATCTTTCATGCTGTTGTTTCGGTTGAGGCTCCGGGACCCTCTTATTAAAAAAACCTTAGAATAAATGAGTGTACTGGGTGTCTAATCAATGTTTTTTTCTATTTCCCGGGTCATATAAATGATCTCTGGGATTCTAAAATCAATGCCTTTCCTGTAATCTATTATTCAAAAGGATGACATATCTCCTCTTTCATGCTGTTGTTTCGGTTGAGGCTCTGGGACCCTCTTATTAAAAAGGCCTAAGAATAAATAAGTGTACTGGGTGTCTAATCAATGTTTTTTTTTCTATTTCCCGGGTCATATAAATGATCTCTGGGATTCTAAAATCAATGCCTTTCCTGTAATATATTATTCAAAAGGATGACATATGTCCTCTTTCATGCTGTTGTTTCGGTTGAGGCTCCGGGACCCTCTTATTAAAAAGACCTGAGGATAAATAAGTGTACTGGGTGTCTAATCAATGATTTTTTTCTATTTCCCAGGTCATATAAATGATCTATGTGATTCTAAAATCAATGCCTTTCCTGTAATCTATTATTCAAATGGATGACATATCTCTTCTTTCATGCTGTGGTTTCGGTTGAGGCTCCGGGACCCTCTTATTAAAAAGGCCTGAGAATAAATAAGTGTACTGGGTGTCTAATCAATGATTTTTTCTATTTCCCGGGTCATATAAATGATCTCTGGGATTCTAAAATCAATGCCTTTCCTGTAATCTATTATTCAAAAGGATGACATATGTCCTCTTTCATGCTGTTGTTTCGGTTGAGGCTCCGGGACCCTCTTATTAAAAAGGCCTGAGGATAAATAAGTGTACTGGGTGTCTAATCAATGTTTTTTTTCTATTTCCCGGGTCATATAAATGATCTCTGGGATTATAAAATAAATGCCTTAACTGTAATCAATTGTTCACAAGGATGCCATATGTCCTCTTTCATGCTGTTGTTTCAGTTGAGGCTCCGGGAGCCTCTTATAAAAAGGCCTGAGGATAAAGAAGTGTTCTGGGTGTCCAATCAATGTTTTTTTTTATTTCACAGTTGCAAAAAAATTATCTATGGCTTTGTAAAATCTATGCCTTACCTGTCATCTATTGTTCAAAAGGATGCCATATGTCCTCTTTCCTGATGTTGTTTTTGTTGGGGGTCCGGAACACTATTCTAAAAAGGCCGAAGGAGAACGACCTGTACTGTACTTGGTGTCCAATCATGTTTTTGTTTTCAATTTCACGGTTCATAATAAATATCGCCGTGTAACTAAAATCAATGAAATACCTGTACTCTGTTGTTCAAAAGGATGGCATATGTGGTGTTTCATTCTGTTGTGGTTGTTGAGGGTCGTGGCCGTGGGACAGCGTATAAAACGGCTGAAGGAGAACAACCTGTACAGCCTTGCTCCTCTTTTTCGGCAGGCCAGCTCTTTGCATACATGCCCACAGACTCTGTAACGCATGCCTCTTTTAGGGAGAGGTGCAGCCATAATGCAGGGTCAGAACCTCTGGCTGTAACTGTTATACTCGATTTTGCGAAAGGAAGTAACCTTACCATCGTTCCCTGCACGCACGTATTGTTGTTATATTTTTGGTGAGGGTAATCATGATGGCCATGTAGACCACCACCACTGAGAGTCCTGGAAGTAACAGGGATGAGATGAAAGAGCTAAGAATAGTAGAACTTGAAACAACAGAGTTAGCCATGGGTGTTAGTGCAAAACCGCTTGTTTTTTTTTGGCTTTGGGTGCGGCTATTCATGCAGGCCATATAGAGCTGCCACCATTCGGTGTCGTATCAGCTATTAAACTAATAAGAACAGTACTACCAAAATACAGCCAATGAAGGGCCTTAGGAAGACTGAGCCAAGGTTGGATTGTAGTATTTGGTTAGGCTAATCATGATGGCCATGTAGACCACCACCAAGAGTCCTGGAAGTAACAGGGATGATGAGATGAAAGTGCTAAGAATAGTACTACTTGAAACAACAGAGTTAGCCATGGGTGTTAATCCAAGACCACTTGGATTTATTTTTGTATTGGCTGCGGCTAATCATGCAGGCATATAGAGCTGCCACCATTCGGTGTTGTATCAGCTATAAAAATAATAAGAACTGTACTATCAAAATACAGCCAATGAAGGGCCTATGAAGACTGAGCAAAGGTTGGATTGCAGTATTTTGTTTGGCTAATCATGATGGCCATGTAGACCACCCGTAACAGGGATGAAAGTGCTAAGAATAGTACTAATTGAAACAACCGAGTTAGCCATGGGTGTTAGTCTAAGACCACTCGGCTTTTTTTTGGGTTTGGGTGCAGCTAATCATGAAGGCCAGATAGACCTGCCACCATTTGGTGTTGTAACAAGTATTAAACTGCAAAGAACAGTACTACTTAACACAACCTACTTACCATGGGTCCCAGAGCATATGTTTGGTTATTATATTTTGTAAGGGTAATCATGCAGGCCATATAGACCTCCACCGATAGGGTGAGTATGAGTAACAGCTATTAAAATGCGAAGGACATTACTAATTAACACAACATAGTTACTATGGGTCGCAGACCAAGAGCAGATGTCTTATTATTATATTTTGTATGGGTAATCATCCAGGCCGTATAGACCTCACCAAATAGGGGGAGTTACAGAGATTAAAGTGCTAAGAATGGTAGTACTTAAAACACAACCTAGTTAAAATAGGTACCAGACCGCATGTCTTATTATTATATTTTTTCAGGGTAATCAAGCAGGCCATATAGAACACCCCCGATAGGGGGGGGGACAGGGATTAAAGTGCTAAGAAAAGTACTAATTAACACAAGCTAGTTGGGTCCAAGAACGCATGTTTAATTATTAGACTTTATTAGGGTAATTATATATCTAACAAATCTATCTATTTCTCTTCTATCGATTCTATCTAACTATCAATCTATGTATATCTATCTATCCTATCTATCAATCTATCTTCTGTCCGGGATGTTTTGAGACAGCCACTTTGGGAATGTTAGTTGATTTAGGCCCATTATGGCTTAAAAGCAGACTCTGCATAAACTATGTAATTTTCCATGGGAGTTTTGCCAGGGATCCCCCTCCAGCATGCGACAGTCCAGGTGTTAGTACCCTTGAAACAACTTTTCCATCACTATTGTGGCCAGAAAGAGTCCTTGTAGGTTTTAAAGTTCGCCTGCCTATTGAATCAATGGCGGTTCGCGAACAATACCGGAAATTTTAGGTTCGCGACATCACTACTCAAGGACACACATCAATGTTGCATTAAAGAGATACTGAACCAAAGTTAGGAATTACATCATTTTGATGGAGCATGCAAATTAAATAAGATTTGTAATTATTGATGAGTAATAATTCCATTTTAGGGTCTGTATTTTGAAAATATTCACAAAAGCAGAGTACATGGAACATTTAAGAGTTCTCATGTGTGTATCGCTTGATGATTGTTGTTTAAATTTATACTAAATATAATCATGTGCTAGCCATGTTCTGAAGCACAAAGGTGTAGACTAAGAAGCTTTGAGATCTTAATATTAAACTAATAAAAAATAAATATATATTAGTAGAGGAGTACATTATAAGTTTTATTCAAATGGAATGCTTCATCAGAATCATAATCAGAATATTTATGAGAAAGACACCTTCAATGACATATTAATGATTCAATGGACTAACCAGAACCTTGCAACGGCAGGTCACCATCAGTGATCCCTCTTTGCTCATCCCAATAACTATTAATGATATTAAAAAATATTAGTGAATACAGTTTGGACATCACTAAATCACATTAGTCTAAAATATTCTAAATAATATCCTTAGAAATGTGAAGACTAGAGCACTAATATGAACAATAAATTAATAGTTCATCAAGGTGATTGTAAACAAAATGATGTTATTAGACAGCCAATTCTTATCATACTAATCAATGGCACATCTAAATATAACTATTGGTCCCTGTTTTAAAAATAATACAGACAGGCACACAACACTTGAATAACAACTGGTGACAACTAGAGCCTAATCCAAGATAGTCCAAGAGTAGTGATGTCGCAAACCTAAAAATTTCGGTTCGCAAATGTCGAACGCGAACTTCCACAACTGTTCGCGAACGGGCGAACCGGGTGAACTGCCATAGACTTCAATAGGCAGGTGAACTTTAAAACCGACAGGGACTCTTTCTGGCTACAATAGTGATGGAAAAGGTGTTTCAAGGGGACTAACACCTGGACTGTGGCATGCCGGAGGGGAATCCATGGCAAAATTCCCATGGAAAATGACATAGTTGATGCAGAGTCTGGTTTTATCCATAAAGGACATAAATCACCTAACATTCCTAAATTGTTTGGAATAACGTGCTTTAAAACATCAGGTATGATGTTGTATCGATCAGGTAGTGTAAGGGTTACGCCCGCTTCACAGTGACAGACCAAACTCCCCGTTTAAAGGGACAGTCTACACCAGAATTTTTATTGTTTTAAAAGATAGATAATCCCTTTATTACCCATTTCCCAGTTTTGCATAACTACAACATTTATAATAATATACTTTTAACCTCTGTGATTATCTTGTATCTAAGCCTCTGCAAACTGCCCCTTTTTTCAGTTCTTTTGACAGACTTGCAGTCTAGCCAATCAGTGCCTGCTCCCAGATAACTTCTCGTGCATGAGCACAGTGTTATCTATATGAAATATGTGAACTAACACCCTCTAGTGGTGAAAAACTGTTAAAATGCAATCTGAAAGAGGTGGGCTTCAAGGTCTAAGAAATTAGCATATGAACCTCCTAGGTTAAGCTTTCAACTAAGAATACCAAGAGAACAAAGCAAAATTGGTGATAAAAGTAAATTGGAAAATTGTTTAAAATTACATGCTCTATCTGAATCATGAAAGTTTATTTTGGCCTAGACTGTCCCTTTAATGCACCGCAAACAACCGCAAGCAGTCCATTTGCACAACAGCAAACTCCCCATTTGCACAAGGTTGGATACCAAGCTAGCCATGTCCCGTTCCTTGTCCTCACTGATGTCATTGAAGGTCTCTTCCTCCACCCAGCCACGTACAACACCAAGGGTCCCTGAAAGGTGACAACAAGCCCCCTGGGACGCCTGCTGTGTTTGGTCTTCCACCTCCTCAAAGCCACCTTCCTCCTCTGACTCCTCTTCTTCAGACTCCTCTCTCTGCATTGCCTCTCTCTGCGTTATTATAAGGTGTGTTAAGTAGTACTATTCCTATCAGTTTAATCCCTGTTATGTGCCTTTTTATGTTTGGTTTTTGAAGCCACAGTGCAGCACCAGAGGCCAGAAAAATTAGGCATGTACACATGCCTGAAAAATTAGGTATTGTTGCAGCCACTGCTGTAGCAGCGGCCAGAAAAATTGATGTTTGTTTCCCAGGTAGAAAGTGCCCTAAAACATTGCGGCTTGAACCCTAGTTGGTGGCGGATAAGTGACGCAAGTCATCCGGCATTCAGAGATAAAATACAGCAGTGTGTGGACCATTTTTAGCCCAAAGCCCTTTTTTTGTCGAATGTATCGCCCACTGTCAGTCCCTTCGGGATCCATCCCTCATTAATCTTAATAAAGGAGAGGTAATCTAGACTTTTTTGACCTAGGCGACTTCTCTTCTCAGTGACAATACCTCCTGCTGCCAACTTCATTAAAAGACCTTTATTATCTTATTCTGGGTCCAAGTATACAACGTTTCAAGCCAACATTAGGCTCTTAATCATGTACATCTTAATTATACAGGTTCCTGCTTTTTATACCCTCACCTGTTAATTATTCATCTGCTGTTCATTAAACCTTTCTATGAAAAACACAACTATTGCAATTGCAACAGTGACATCTTGTGGTTGTAACATATAGTACATCAATTCTTTATTTATGATGTCTTTTTGTTTTTCAATAGAATGGGTGAACAGTGTCTGTATACCTTTTAAAACATAAAACATAAAAACCTATATACAATGTTAAAAGAGGAGCATAAAATCCAAACATCTACAATACCAAAACAGTCTGCAGAGTACATTTTCATCAATCAGAAATTTATTTATAAACAGAATGTATTTTTATTGAGAAAAGTCTTTATTAAGACCCTTGGGGATTAGGCAATCTAGTTTATAAATCCAGAACATCTCCCTAATTTTTAGGAGATGCTCTCTATCACCCCCCCTCTTTGGTTTCATCACCTGGTCTATAACTAAGAATCTAAGCTGACTGATATTGTGACCTGCAGACAGGAAGTGAGAGGATACTGGTGCCTCCTTGTTTTTGCACCTTATGTTAGATTTGTGTTCTGTTATCCTCTCCCTTACCTCTCTGCAGGTCTCGCCAATGTAGATAAGTCCACATGGACATTTAATCATGTAAATAGCGTAAGTTGTTCTACATGTAAAGTGTTTATTTATTGTGAACTTTCTTCCACTGGTTGGATGATAAAAGTATTTCCCTTTTATCATGGAGCTACAATGGCTACAGTTCAAACATGGATAGCAGCCATTGTTACTGCTATCTATTGTTGATTGGATAGTTCTCTTCCCAGAGCCTATGTCAGTATGTACAACCAAATCCCTAATACTTCTGTTCCTCTTATATGCCATCATCGGTTCCTTTTTAAATTCTTCAACCTGTGGATTACATTCCCTTATTATGTGCCAGTGCTTCTTTAAGATACCAGCAATATTTCGACTCAACCTGTTATGTTGTGTTACAAATATCATGTTGTTCTCACATTTCTTGCCTGTTTGTTTTTGGCCTTGTCCAGACTAGCCCCCCTCCACATTCGCCAATTGTTCTTCTATTAATTCCCTTGGATATCCCCTAGCAATAAATTTATTAGCCATTTCTCCCAGTCTTTGTTTGCATTTATTGCCATCTGAGACAATCCTCTTTACTCTAGTGAACTGGCTCTTGGGTATTGCCCTGAACACACTCTCTGGGTGGCAACTGCCATATTGTAGCAAATTATTTTTATCAGTCTTTTTTGTGTACAGGACAGTCTCCAAGAAACCTCTATCCTTATAGACATAAGTATCCAAGTACTCTATACCTACTTCACTCATGTTCAGACTGAACTTCAATCCATTTACTGAACAGTTTAGATCTTCTATGAATAACAATAGGCTACCAACGTCGCCCCCCCCCCTCACGCCTAACACATCATCGATAAATCTCCACCAGGAGACACCATATGTTTGAAAATTTATATTTGAGTACACAAAGTATTCCTCAAAACTATTCATAAATATGTTGGCGTATGTGGGGGCGACGTTGGAGCCCATCGCTGTCCCCTGTTTCTGAAGGTAATAAGAATCCATGAATAAAAAATAATTTTGGTGCAATATGATAGTCAGCAAATCTATTAGAAATTCAATCTCTTTGGGAGTATAATTGCTGTCAGTTTTTAAAATATTTTCTACTGCTGCAATTCCACTTGTATGCTTAATGGAGGTATACAAGCTGGAAACATCCAGTGTAAACAATATGCATTTGTCTCCAACCTGTCCCAGATCTTTGATTTTAAACAAAAAATCATTTGTATCTTTTATATAAGAAGTTGTTTTTTGTATTAAGGGTTGTAGCACTTTATCTAGAAAAACAGAAATATTTGAGAATACAGAGCCTATTCTGGCCACAATAGGGTGCCCAG
This sequence comes from Bombina bombina, assembly GCF_027579735.1. Taxonomy (NCBI): domain Eukaryota; kingdom Metazoa; phylum Chordata; class Amphibia; order Anura; family Bombinatoridae; genus Bombina; species Bombina bombina. The sequence continues at coordinate 1,259,786,979 of NC_069501.1, read as the reverse complement.
GAGGTTTATTTATAGCTTTATGAATTTTGGGTAGCACATAAATAACAGGTTTAATAGGATTTTTCTCAAATAAAGCATCCTTAAATTTTTCTGAAATAATGTCCCTCTTAACTGCTAGTTGTAATATATTCTCTATCTCCTTGTTAATCTGACTAGTAGGGTCCCTGGTTAATTTTTCATATACCTGACTATCTGCTAATTGGCGTTCAATTTCTTCTATATAGTTTGATCTATTGAGTATAACCACAGCCCCACCCTTGTCCGCCTCCGTAATGATTATATTAGTGTTATCCTTTATAGACTGTATTGCTAATTTGTCTTTTTAATTTTTTTGTACCAACTTTCTTTTTGTTTCTTTTTTGAACAAATTATTAATTTCTCTCTGAACAAGGTTCATGTAGGTTGTGACACTGTGGGTGGTTGTGGGTGTAAATTTACTTTTTTTATTTATTCCAAAATCTTTAACATTATTAAATCTAATGTTATTTTTTTGTGCATCTTTAGTGTGTATGTGATCAACATCTTTTTGTAAAGAAAAATATATCCTTAATTTTAATTTCCTAAAAAATCGATGCAAATCCTGAAAATTAGGGAGATGTTCTGGATTTATAAACTAGATTGCCTAATCCCCATCCCCAAGGGTCTTAATAAAGACTTTGATTGGAGCCTGTTTTACTAGGAATCTTAATAAGAATCATACATGGATGGGTCAGGAGGATATGCTTTGTTTATATATATGTTGATTTTAGGCACATAAAATAGCTTTGGATAGCAGGTTGTTCTATCATGTGATAATAAAGAAATAAGTAAAAAAAGAAAAAAAGAAAAAAAGTTTTTCCTTTAAAGTAGGGTTTTCTCAATAAAAATACATTCTGTTTATAAATAAATTTCTGATTGATGGAAATGTACTCTGCAGACTGTTTTGGTATTGTAGATGTTTGGATTTTATGCTCCTCTTTTAACATTGTATATAGGTTTTTATGTTTTATGTTTTAAAAGGTATACAGACACTGTTCACCCATCTTATTGAAAAACAAAAAAGACATCATAAATAAAGAATTGATGTACTATATGTTACAACCACAAGATGTCACTGTTGCAATTGCAATAGTTGTGTTTTTCATAGAAAGGGTTAATGAACAGCAGATGAATAATTAACAGGTATAAAAAGCAGGAACCTGTATAATTAAGATGTACATGATTAAGAGCCTAATGTTGGCTTGAAACGTTGTATACTTGGACCCAGAATAAGATAATAAAGGTCTTTTAATGAAGTTGGTGGCTGGAGTTTTTTTAAATTTGTGGATTCTACAGAGACCTGGCAAGTCTGTTACTCCGTGCCCCACAAAAGAAGATAAAGGTGGGCTGTTTTCCATCACTTTGAATACCTCCTGCTGCACTGAAGGTCCTTTCTGACAGGACACTTGAAGCGGGGCAGGCCAGAAGTTCTATCGCAAATTGGGATAGCTCAGGCCACAGGTCAAGCCTGCACACCCAGTAGTCAAGGGGTTCATCGCTCCTCAGAGAGTCGATATCTGCAGTTAAGGCGAGGTAGTCTGCTACCTGTCGGTCGAGTCGTTCTCTGAGGGAGGACCCCGAAGGGCTGTGGCGATGCATAGGACTTAAAAAGCTCCGCATGTCCTCCATCAACAACACGTCTGTAAAGCGTCCTGTCCTTGCCAGCGTGGTGGTGGGAGGAGGAGGATTACTTTCACCTCTTCCCCTGTTAGATTCCCGTTGTGCTCTGACATCACCCTTATACGCTGTGTAAAGCATAATTTTTAATTTATTTTGGAACTGCTGCATCCTTTCCGACTTGCGGTAATTTGGTAACATTTCAGGCACTTTCTGCTTATACCGGGGCTCTAGTAGCGTGGACACCCAGTACAGGTCGTTCTCCTTCAGCCTTTTTATACGAGGGTCCCTCAACAGGCACGACAGCATGAAAGACCCCATTTCAACAAGGTTGGATGCCGAGCTACTCATGTCCCGTTCCTCGTCATCAGTGATCTCACTGAAGGTATCATCTTCCCCCCAGCCACGTACAACACCACGGCTACCAGATAGGTGACAAAGAGCACCCTGGGATGCCTGTTGTGGTTGGTCTTCCTCCTCCTTCTCAAAGCCACATTCCTCCTCTGACTCTACTTCCTCACAATCCTCTTCCAGCGTTGCCGCTGGTCCAGCAAGCGATGTTGATAAGGCTGTTTCTGGTGGTGATGGTGACCACAACTCTTCCTCTTCACGCTCATCTACGGCCTGATCCAGCACTCTTCGCAGGGCACGCTCCAGGAAGAAAACAAATGGTATGATGTCGCTGATGGTGCCTTTGGTGCGACTGACTAGGTTTGTCACCTCCTCAAAAGGACGCATGAGCCTACAGGCATTGCGCATGAGCGTCCAGTAACTTGGCAAAAAAATTCCCAGCTCCGCAGAGGCTGTCCTAGCACCCCGGTCATACAAATAGTCATTAACGGCTTTTTCTTGTTGGATCAGGCGGTCGAACATTAAGAGTGTTGAATTCCAACATGTCGGGATGTCGCAAATCAAGCGCCTCACTGGCATGTTGTTTTGCCGCTGGATATCTGAAAAGTGCGCCATGGCCGTGTAGGAACGCCTGAAATGGCCACACACCTTCCTGGCCTGCTTCAGGACGTCCTGTAAGCCTGGGTACTTATGCACAAAGCGTTGTACGATCAGATTACACACATGTGCCATGCACGGCACATGTGTCAACTTGCCCAAATTCAACCCTAAGACGGCGTGACACTGCCGTATCCGGGATGTGGAATAGTACCTGGGGAGCTGGGGGGGGTGCCGTTGATGTGGAGCAAGACGCAGCAGCAGAAGAGGACTCAGCCGAGGAGGTTATGGAAGAGGATGGAGTAGGAGGAGTAGAGGAGATGGCAGCAGGCCTGCCTGCAAGTCGTGGCGGTGTCACCAACTCCTTTGCAGAGCCACGCATTCCATGCTTGGCAGCCGTCAGCAGGTTTACCCAATGCACAGTGTAGGTGATATACCTGCCCTGACCATGCTTTGCAGACCAGGTATCAGTGGTCATATGGACCCTTGCCCCAATACTGTGTGCCAGACATGCCATTACTTCCTTTCGCACAATCGAGTACAGGTTGGGGATTGCCTTTTGTGCAAAGAAATTTCGGCCGGGTACCTTCCTCTGCGATGTCCCAATAGCTACAAATTTTTTGAACGCCTCAGACTCCACCAGCTTGTATGGTAAAAGCTGGCGGGCTAAGAGTTCAGTCAAGCCAGCTGTCAGATGCCAGGCAAGAGGGTGACTTTGTGACATTGGCTTCTTACGCTCAAACATGTCCTTGACAGACACCTGACTGTGGGCAGATGAGCAGGAACTGCTCAAGGCGAGACACGGAGTGGCGGATTGTTGAGAGGGGGCAAGGAGGACAGCAGTGGTTGACGTGGCTGAAGATGCTGGACCAGGAGGAGGATGGCGGCTTTGAGTTTGTGTGCTGCTTGTACTCATGTGTTGATCCCATAGGCGTTTGTGATGTGTGATCATGTGCCTTCGCAAAGCAGTTGTACCTAGGTGGGTGTTGGACTTCCCACAAGTTTGTTTTGGCACAGGTTGCAAATGGCATCGCTGTTGTCAGAGGCAGACACACAAAAAAATGCCACACTGCTGAGCTCTGCAATGACGGCATTCTGGTGGTGGCAACAGCATGCGTTGATTGGCGTGCTGTCTGGCTGACCCCGGGTGCCGATGCATGCTGTCTTACTGTTCCACTAGCTCCTTGAGATGACCTCCCCCTCCTTCCAACTTGTCTCCTCCTCCTCTCTGTCTCCCCATCTGAACTTTCCCCCTCTTCTTCTTCTCTTCTAGCGGGCACCCACGTGACATCCACGGATTCATCGTCATCATTAACCGCTTCACTTGTATCTGACAAGTCAACAAAGGAAGCAGCAGCGGGTACAACATCTTCATCATCACACCGTACTTCCATGTGTGTAATGCTGCCTGACTGAGACATATTCCTTTTATCTACATCCTCTGGCAATAATGGTTGCACATCACTATCACTCATTTCTTCCAACTGATATGTAAATAACTCCTCTGACAGATCAAGTGAAGCGGCTGTGGTGCTAGTGTTGGTGGTGGCGGCAGGCGGGCGAGTGGTAACTTGAGAAGTGCCCTAAGCTAAGCTGGAGGAGGATGGTGCGTCAAGGTTCCGAGCGGAAGCTGTAGAAGATTGGGTGTCCTGTGCTAGCCAGTCAACAATGTCCTCAGAGTCAGAAATGTTCGAGTTCGGGGTAGGTGGTCTCTGAACACTGGGCATTATTCTAGGGCCAAAGGGAATCACAGCACCACAAACACGACGGCCCCTGCGGGGTGGCCTGCCTCTGCCTGTCATTTTTTTTCTCGATTAGTGGTACTATGCGTGCAAGCTACTGTGACAACAGATATGAGTGGCACTGTGCACTGGCAGAAGTTGGCAGAGTAGATGCTGTAGGCCTGACACACACGCTTGTAGACAACTAACTTCTATTCAATCTATTACAGTCAAAAAAAAAAATTTTTTAAATGTACACTACTGTTACACCACATATGAGTTGCACTGGTGTGACACTGTGCCCTGGCAGGCACTGAAACGCACATGTGTGAAGGAAACTGACTGCTATTATTTAACACAGTCAAAAAAGTGTTGTTTTTTTTAAATCTACACTACTGTTACACCAGATATGAGTTGCACTGGGGTGACACTGTGCCCTGGCAGGCAGGCACTTAAACGCACACGTGTGAAGGAAACTGACGGCTATTATTTAACACAGTCAAAAAAGTGTTTTGTTTTTTTAAATCTACACTACTGTTACACCAGATATGAGTTGCACTGGGGTGACACTGTGCCCTGGCAGGCAGGCACTGAAACGCACACGTGTGAAGGAAACTGACTGCTATTATTTAACACAGTCAAAAAAGTGTTGTTTTTTTTTAATCTACACTACTGTTACACCACATATGAGTTGCACTGGGGTGACACTGTGCCCTGGCCGGCAGGCACTTAAACGCACACGTGTGAAGGAAACTGACTGCTATTATTTAACACAGTCAAAAAAGTGTTGTTTTTTATAAATCTACACTACTGTTACACCAGATAGGAGTTGCACTGGGGTGACACTGTGCACTGGCAGGCAGGCACTTAAGCGCACACGTGTGAAGGAAACTGACTGCTATTATTTAACACAGTCAAAAAAGTGTTGTTGTTTTTTAAATCTACACTACTGTTACACCAGATATGAGTTGCACTGGGGTGACACTGTGCCCTGGCAGGCAGGCACTGAAATGCACACGTGTGAAGGAAACTGACTGCTATTATTTAACACAGTCAAAAAAGTGTTTTTTTTTTTTAAATCTACACTACTGTTACACCAGATATGAGTTGCACTGGGGTGACACTGTGCCCTGGCAGGCAGGCACTTAAACGCATACGTGTGAAGGAAACTGATTGCTATTATTTAACACAGTCAAAAAAGTGTTGTTGTTTTTTAAATCTACACTACTGTTACACCAGATATGAGTTGCACTGGGGTGACACTGTGCCCTGGCAGGCACTTAAACGCACACATGTGAAGGAAACTGACTGCTATTATTTAACACAGTCAAAAAAGTTTTTTTTTTTTTTTTAAATGTACACTACTGTTACACCAGATATGAGTTGCACTGGGGTGACACTGTGCCCTGGCAGGCAGGCACTTAAATGCACACGTGTGAAGGAAACTGACTGCTATTATTTAACACAGTCAAAAAAGTGTTGTTTTTTTTTAAATGTACACTACTGTTACACCAGATATGAGTTGCACTGGGGTGACACTGTGCCCTGGCAGGCAGGCAGGCAGGCACTTAAACGCCCACGTGTGAAGGAAACTGACTGCTATTATTTAACACAGTCAAAAAAGTGTTGTTTTTTTTTTTTAATCTACACTACTTTTACACCAGATATGAGTTGCACTGGGGTGACACTGTGCCCTGGCAGGCACTTAAACGCACACGTGTGAAGGAAACTGACTGCTAATATTTAACACAATCAAAGAAGTGTTTTTTTTTAAATCTACACTACTGTTACACCAGATATGAGTGGTGGCACTGGGCAAGTGGGCACAGTATACGCTGTGAGCCTGACACAGACGCTGGCAGGCAGGCAACTGCAATTAGATTACACAGGAAAAACCTTTCTAGAGCCAACTGGAAGGTTAACATATATTTGGACAGACACCTTAAGGGGCTTCCCATCTTAGCACCTGCTTATAAATTTGGGGATAGAGATTACAATCTAACGTTGCTGCAGCAGCACTGAGTTGGAGGGTGGCAATTAACAACAAACCCCACCGGGTACAATAATACTCAAGCTCTTTTCTCCTATTATTGCTTCACGCCTGGTCTGGTGTGGCAGCTGCAGATAACTGTCACTTTAGACGAATCTAGGAAATAAGAGGCACAAAACTCACTTTTCTGAGACATGTCCAACAGGAGAAACAACAAATCTGAAAAAAGCCTTAAAAGCACTAGTCTTACTAACTATCTTAAGGCGGCGACACTGCCCCTGGGCAGAGCAGAAATGGATCAGACACCTGATAACCCACCGCTCCCGGATGAGAGATCTACCCCGGATTTGTCGCCACAAGAACTGTTGACAAGGGAAGACCTGAACACCATCTCTTCAAAGGCAGATATTAAGGTTGTTTTAATCGAGATGAGATCTCTATTTGGGTATTTAAAAAAGGACTTACACAATGTCAACCAACAGGTCCACACACTTCAAACTAAACATGAAAACCTTCAGAGGCAGGTTACCTCTAACACTCACCATATTCAATCTCAAGAAGGAGACATACAGTTCCTGTTGTCCAGGATTGAGGATTTGGACAACAGGGGAAGGAGAACTAATATGCGGATCATAGGGGTCCCTGAAACCATCTCTAACAATGTACTTGAAGGATACTTACAGGACTTATTTCGAACAATAAAGGGAACACCAAGCGCACCAGAAATACCTCTGGAAAGGGCACATAGAGCCCTGCAACCAAGACCCTCACCAAAGGCACCCCCGAGGGATATTAAAGTTAAATTCCTGAACTATAAGGACAAAGAAATTATATCTCAAAAAGCAAGAATTCTCAAAGATGTGACACATGCGGGCATACCAATACAGATTTTTTCAGACTTAAGCCAAATCACACTGCAGAAGCGAAGGGATCTTAAATTTATTACCAGTGACGTGCAGAAACACAACATTCCGTACAAGTGGGGCTTCCCTGTGTGTATCATTGCTACCAGAAAAGGAAAACAAGCTATCTACAGAGCCCCTGCTGATTTACCTGAATTCTGTAAAATCTTAGAACTGGACATCTCTCCACCAGAGCAGGAACCACTGACCCCGCAGGATCATGGCCCTTAGGGGGACAGCTATAAACAGTTGATTGCATCTAATACATGGACCCTCAATGACGTTTTTATCCCGTAAGGGATTACATATGAAGGTCCTGATGGGTATGACTGTCAAGCATTCTCATGTTTTTGCTCATAAGTTTGTTATATTTATATGTTTATATTAACTTCTATTAGCAGTTTTCAGTGCGTTTGCTTAAACATGGTTAAGGTCTACTCTGACTGGTCACAAGAGATATGAATATACATGCTTGAGTTTAGGCGACTTTGTGAAGGTAAGAGAGCTACCCCTTCATTACCACTCTTGGTTAAAGATTCACCCTGGCATGGTTTAGACAAGATGTCATCTGCCTACAGCTATAGCTAGTATAAATACTATATCACACTGTTGAAAGGTTTAATTTTCTTCATGTTTTACATGTGTTGTTGTGATTGTCTAGGTTCCCTTGCCAATACACCCACGACAATGTTATAATATTTAGGTCTCTTTGTCCCTTCAATATCTGACTGGCCCGGAATCCCCTGAACCTACCTTTCCTTATTCAATGATTAGTTAGACAAGATGAGGTCATGCGTACCTGAATATAAAAGATCCCAAGGAAACAGGAGGGTTGCCCATTTAATACCACACATGAAGCGGCATGATTGAGACACAATGCCGAATGTTTACAGTTACAGTTATTATAATTTTTGTATTGCATTTCTGAAATGTTCAATTTGTTTTATGTTCAATATGTGTTGTACTGATTAATATAATGTTCTTATCCATATGCTCATGACACTGATGGTAGGCCCAGGTTGCTTCTTTTTCTCTCCTACTAATGCCTGGCTGAGCCAGATTACCTCGACCCTATATTTCCACATTCTACTCTACTACACAGTTCGGGTGTGGGGATACTGTCTGCACACTTTACCACTTTACACTTTTCCTTATCTCACCAAACCCACTAGGTTTGACTGTTCATTTCTTGAATTTTCCTGATTTCTTTCTTTTCTTCCCTCACTCTAACCTGACTTTGCTACTAGAGTTTTCCTGACTCCCTCTGCAGAACAGGGCTTAACGTATCACTTTTTTCTCTCTCTTATCCCTTCCCCCCCCCTTCCCCCTTTTTTTTTTTTTCTCTCTCCTCTTCCCCCCTCCCCTCTCCCAAAATGCCGCTACAAAAAGCACATAACCTGTCGATTATGACCCTAAACACTAAAGGTCTAAATATCCCAGAGAAGAGGTCCCACTTGATTAGGGATGCTAATAGATTACAATGCGATATGCTGTTTGTACAGGAGACCCATTTCAAGAAGGGTAGAGAACCACGTTGGTTCAGCCCCAAGTTCCCCACATCTTACTTTGCTTCAAATAGTCATAAAAAAATGGGGTAGGAATATTGTTCAAACATACTTCCCCATCTGCACCACACACATAGAAAGGGATCCTGAAGGAAGATTCTTAATAGTGGTGGGCACTCTACACAACAAGATGGTTACCTTGGTAAACGCATATTCTCCAAATCAGCACCAGAACAGGTTTATGACTTCCTTAACAAACAAAATACTGGAACTGTGCAAAGGCGCACTCATAATTTGCGGTGATTTTAACATCCCACTAGACCCTCAACTAGACACATCCAAAACTACGGCTTCTATCTCAAAGAAAACAATAAAACAATGTAATGCCAGATTTGAAGAATTGGCGGTCCATGACGCATGGAGAACCTTGTACCCAATAAGGCGGGATTACACTTTCTTCTCACATCCCCACAGCCTCTTTACTAGAATTGACTATATATTCACTGACCAAACCACTCTAGCATTAATTACTGACACTCAGATACTCCCGATGACGTGGTCTGATCAAGCCCCTGTGATATGTAAACTAAATTGGCCCACTATCCCTGACCGTCCCTTTATATGGAGATTTGACGATTTCATGCTTAACAATCAGGCAGTTAAAAACCATGTGGAAAACTCACTCCAGGAACATTTCCAACATAATAACATACCCAAGACACCTAATCAGGTAATCTGGGAGGCACATAAATGTGTCCTCAGAGGGGAACTTATTAAACAAAAATCTATCCTTTCTAAACAAACTAAACTCAAATATACTTCCCTTTTAACTAGGATACACAACCTAGAGAGGCAACACAAAAACATGCCAGCTGACAAATCAATCAAGTTAAACCTTCAAAGTGCAAGGGAGGAAATACAATCTTTTCACTCTTTAGATCACCAAAAAACAGCTCTGAAACTTTAGCAGAAGTATTTTGAGTTCAGCGACTGTTACGGTACCAACAGTGTACCAAGGGTTAGTACCAGGGAACAATGTCCTGCATACAGAATCAGCACTTCACAACCTTGATCAGTTTCCCTGCAAACATGAGACCAAGCTCCACATTTCAGGTTTAAAACAGAATAACTCCTTTATTTGAAGGCAGCACACAGATTTATACACCCTGGCTTCAGGTTACAGAGGGCATTGGTTTAACAGTAAAGCAAACATATGAACAATGCATCAAACCTCTAACAATTGTCTATTCACAGGTAAAACAGATTAACACATTAAGTTAATTTACTGGGAAAGAACGTTTACTCAGACAATCTGATATTGGCCAGTCTAGTTAACATAATCACACAAGGACACAATCAGTTTACCCAGACAGACTCCTGAGACACAATCAGATCTGAAACATACATAGAATACATCTTATTAGAGAATATAGGAACAGTTCTTATTAGCTATAAAGTCTTTTATGCCCACTTGGCTTATAGAGTCACAATTGCTCCCACAAGGGGCACTCACACCCTGTACCCATCCTGTATTTATGGATACAGGGTAACATAGACATAAGACAGAGTTATGAAAGTACATGGGGTGTCCAGCATATAAAATTCCATATTTCCATGCAGTCTTTGGGTATCCTTAAGCCCATGTACCTCCAGCCCAAAGAATGTTCCATAACAGGCCCTCCAATGTACAGTGGCGATTGGTTTCGTCACAGTGACAAACCAGGCAAATTACTGGCAAGGGCCCTGAAAAGAAAACAATTAAAAACTAACGTACACTCACTATTTGATCAAAACAATCATGCCTGCTCTGACAGCCCAGCTATCGCAGAGGTGCTGAGAACATATTACAAAAAACTATACAACATACAGAACACTTGGATGGCTGGTTTAGAGGGAGAGGACAACATACACTTACAAGCGATTAATTCTTATCTCGGTTCCCTTACACTACCTTCCCTATCCCAGGAAGAGGCCGAGGAGCTAGACTCCCCTATTTCTACTGAGGAAGTAGCCTGTGTTATCGACGATTTGCCCTCGGGAAAGAGCCCTGGCCCTGATAGGCTCAGCGTTAAGTATTATAAATTTTTTAAACACATCCTGACCCCACACCTAACGGCTTTGTTTAATGTAATAGGTGATACACAGGAGTTTCCCACCTCAATGCTTTTAGCGCATATCACAACCATTCCTAAACCTGGTAAGCCAACAAATCGGCCAGAAAATTTCAGACCAATCTCGCTTCTTAATGTTGACTTAAAGATATTCGCCAAGGTTCTTTCCACTAGACTGAATAAATTCTTGCCACAGCTGATTTCCCCTGATCAAGTAGGGTTTGTCCATGGCCGCGAGGCCAGAGACAACACCATAAAAGCCGTCCTCCTTGTGAATTACGCAAAATGCAATAATATACCTTCTATTCTGGTCTCCACAGACGCCGAGAAGGCCTTCGCCAGGGTGAGCTGGTCTTTTCTAAGGGCCACCCTGTCGAAGATGAACTTTGGAAATCACTTTTTAAACAAAGTTTTCTCCCTATATTCGAATCCCACAGCTCAGGTTAAAATAAATAACATTTTGTCAGACCCCTTTCAAATACACAATGGCACTCGTCAGGGGTGTCCGTTATCACCCCTGCTTTTTGCATTGACGATAGAGGTACTGGCACAGAAAATTAGGGAAAACAATAAAATTACAGGGATTAAAATAGACCATCAGGAACATAAATTACCACTATATGCGGACAATGTCTTATTATCGTTAGCAGATCCCTTAAATTCACTCCCAGAATCCTTGAGAGAATTTGAGGAGTACAGTAGAGTGTCCAATTTCCATCTGAACTAAAATAAATCGGAAATACTAAACATAAAACTTCCCCAAACAGAGCTATGTCAGTTCGCGGGTGCCGGTCCGCTCCGTATTCAAACCCGTACCCTTAGATACTTGGGGGTCAACATTACATCATCACCAGATTCTCTCTTTGAGGCCAACTTTACACACCTGTTGCATTCGATCACGTGTGACTTGTCCTCGTGGAAAAATAAAAAAATTTCTTGATTGGGAAGAATTGGAATAGTTAAGATGAATATTCTTCCCCGGGTTTTATATTATCTACAGACTCTCCCGATTTCATTTCCTGCGACGTATCTGCAGAAGCTGCAGAGTATTATGGAGGAGTTCATCTGGGGAGGTATTAGACCACGCATAACAAAAAACACATTATACCAAATGAAAGAAAGAGGGGGCTTGGGGGTTCCCAACTTACTCTTATATAAGAAAGCCATCAATATCCAGCATCAGATAGAATGGAGTAATAATCATATTCATAAGACATGGGTTCAGATGGGATGGACAATACTCGATACCTGGAATGTAGGGTCCCTGGGATGGAGCTCACCCAAAACTAGACCTAAAGTAGCGGGTTCTTACATGTTTATAAGGGAGTTTTTTCACAATGGGACAAAACATTGATAGAATTTCCCCACATCTCCACAAACCCTTCCCCACTAGCCTCATTTATACAGAACCCAGATATACCTTTCACAAACACACAAAACTTGACTCTGAACAAAGCATGCTTGGATCAAACAACTTTTTATAGACTGTTATCGAAATAAAAAAATCAAGAAGGAGGAAGACCTGGCAGAGTCAGGCTTGCAGATTCCATGGTACTTTTATTTTCAACTACAACACTTTTTGGCATCACATAAACATACAGGGTTCCTAACTAGGTCGCTAACCCTGTTGGAAACACTTTGCTTACAACCCAGAACCCCAGGCCATCTAATATCACTAATATATATTGCATGTTACTATCGCACCAGAACACACCTCTTCCTTCCTATACTAGACAATGGAATAGGGAACTGACCCCCCACCCCACAGACAAAGAATGGCAGAAAATCTTCCTCAGTCATGCAAAAGCTTTGGTCTCGGCTAGGCTATTAGAGTCTAATTATAAGTTCCTCTCCCGATGGTACCTTACACCCAACAGACTGAGAAAGATATATAAACAGACAGATGGATTGTGCTGGAGAGGCTGTGGGGAACAGGGAACTCTTTCTCACATCTGGTGGCATTGCAATTTAATCAAATCTTACTGGCAGGGGGTTCTGGACACTATAGACACTACTCTATAAATTACAATGGACAGAGGACCTGACCTTTTACAATACCATGGTCTCCCCAAAATAACTGACAAGCCCAAAAAACTACTTTTATATATAATGCTTAATAGCGTGAAGGCTATTATCCCTAAAAACTGGAAGTCAACCTTGGTACCCACACTCGCTGACTGGAAACTTCTCACAAATAGACACCTTCAACTGGAACGTTTCAGGTATTTGAGAGATGACAAAATTGAGATCCATGAGTACATGTTGGAGATGTTGAAATCTGTGGATACTTAAACACCCGCACTACACATTATATTAATTGACGCAAAACCCTTTATGAACAGCTGCAAATCAACCCCTCCCCCCCCCTTTTTTTTCCTCTCCCTGTCACAATCGCTATTCTTGCTTTCTCTCCCCTTCCTCTTTTTTTTCTTCTTTCTTATATAAGACATAACTGTCTGCTGTGCGCTGAGGATTCGGTGCATATCAGGACTCGAGCATAACGACTGGTGTGCATTATAACACCACCTAATTTAAGTAAATATTTAATTGTTACCAAAGGTTGTCTCTGAGAATATCAAGGTAATGTTGTTACTTGTAACTCACTTGCAAATTTGTTTTTTCCTTGTATTGCTATCATAAAACTTGAATAAAGCTTTAAAAAAAAAAAAAAAAAAAAAATAACAAACATGTGAGTTTGAGATTCTTATGTTCAAATGAATCTGATAGGTTGGCCAACCTTGTAATCTAAATAATCTTTAATTGATCTAATATTGATTTCTTCCGTATCAGTATCAATAATATCAATATTTGACAGATTTCAATACAGCATTATTTGACAAATTTCAACAAATCAATTTTCGAAAAAGCAATTTTAAAACCCACAGTTATATGATAGGCTGCTTATCTAACCAGGAGTTTAGGACTATATACCTGAATTAAAATTGTATAAACACAGTTACAATTTTTAAATGAAGTTTATAGACTATGTATAAAAAAGTCATTTTTTTCCAAAACGTGATTAAAATCCATCTTGAGGTAACCCTTAGGTAATACCCAATATGAGAGTCTATGATGTTTAGTTGAAATGGTTTTTATTAAGTGCAAAAAATCATAACACAATGAATATACATGGAACAAATCTAAGCCACCAATGACCCAACCCACACCGGGCTTAACAATGTATGAAGACATAAAAAGTTTTGAACAAAAGTAAGAAACCCAGTCCGCTGCCGGATCCTCGGTAGTCCAGTTGCACATTTCTTTTTTTGTGAAAAACAATACAAAAATAAAAGCAAAAGTATACAAAAATAATAAAAATAAAAGCATATGTAATTTTAACATTAACAACAATAAACCTGTCAGAATGCTATGTGCTCTATTTTCGGCCTCATGTCTCTGGTCATCTCAGTCATGTCTACATTTGTGCTATACTTTATGTCTGTCGCTCCCTATCAGCCTCTTTCTGTTGTGTAGGTTAGTAGGAACTCCTATCAGCTCCCCCCATTATCCAGTAAAACCAGACTTTCCCAAAAGTGTCCATCTTATTTTGTAGGTGGGCAGCTGTCTCATGCATGGCGTACACTCCGGCCAATTTGTTGGTAATCTCCGACCATGTCGGTACTCCTGTCTTCCAATGTTTGGCTATTGTGGTCCTAACTGTAGTGAAGATTATTCTAAGAAAGGTATTTATGTGTGAATTGTATCCCTGGGTCCTAGTATTTAATAAAGCCTGAGAGGCACTGATGTTTATTCGGTCGCCAATTAGGTCAGACAAGAGGTCTGAGGTCTGATCCCATATGTTTTTAACCCTGGGACATTCCCACCACATATGTATGTATGTACCTTTGGTCTTGCACCCTCTATAACATAAATTGGAGTCTCCCTTAACAGAATGCGCTACTCTGTCAGGAGTTAATTACCAACGAAACACTGATTTCAAGCTATTTTCTCTGAGATCTGCGCTCAACAAACCCCTACTTGCCTCAGATGTCAGGGTGTACCAATCCTCTGTTGTTAGGTCTATATTTAAGTCTCTCTCCCACCTATTAATGATGGGTGGTCTATACTTTGTTTTGGCTGATTGTATCGCTTGGTACATATGTAATATAGCTTGTTTGGGTCTGTGATGTGCACTACACTGCTTCCCAAGTGTTGTGGAGTGATTTTCCCTCCTATCAAGGGTGTAAGAATGGACAGCCGAGGAAACCTGCAAATACACAAACCACTGTAAGGGACTTGGTTCTAACTTTCTTTGTAGTTGTGTGAATGTGATCATAGAGCCTTGTTGTAGGAAATCCGCCACCCTGTATAGGCCTTTGTTTTCCCATTTGTCTATATGTATATGGCAGTCTCTTGGGATGATATATTTTAATGGTTTTTCGAGAGTATATTGTGACATCAACTTGTGAGAGTATATTGATTTATGCCATTGTCGGCAAGAGATCAATAAAGCGCGTGGTTTAAAACCTTTTGTGGCCTTCAGCGACTCCCTCCTCCACAATATGTCTTCTGGTGAGCTAAGTCCCCCCATGGCAGCTTCTAAAGCAGGCCATACAATATCACAGTTTCGTCTCCCTAATGTTGCAGTCTGAGTTAGTCTGGAAGCCTGGTAGTAGTCTCTTAAATTAGGGAGGCCCACTCCCCCCAGCTGTCTATGTCTTGTGAGTATGATTTTGGGTATTCTGGCATGTTTGCCTCCTCTTAGATAAGAAATTAGTTTGGATTGGATAGTATCTAAATCTTTGTTGGGGACCTCAATTGGCAATGTTCTAAAGAGGTAAAGGAGTCTAGGTAGGATATTCATGATAATCGCCCATACCACGAAAAGCCATGTTGTTGCCATCTCGTGATATCCTGGTTTATAGTTTTGTATAAAGGAAGGTAGTTAGCTGAAGGTAGTTAGCTTGGTAGAGTTTATCAAATTCTGGTGTCAGCTTGACCCCCAGATACTTCACATGTTCGTGTACCCAGGAAAAATCTAAATTAATCTCCAGTAGTTTGATAGTGGGCATAGGGATTGCGATTGGGAAGGCCTCGCATTTATCCACATTAATTTTATATCCCGAGATCTTGGAGAATCTATCCAAGATGTCGTAGACAATGGGCAGGGAACTAGCTGGCTTCATCAGGGTAAGGAGGACATTGTCTGCGAATAGTGTCAGTTTATGGGATTTTCCCCCTATCTGAAGACCCTCGACCCCTGTTTCCCCACGGATGAACTCTGCTAGTGGCTCTATGCATATTGCAAAAAGCAGGGGCGATAGCGGACACCCCTGTCGGGTGCCATTTAGAATGCTGAAAGTACTAGATTGGTGGCCAATCGCCCTTACATATGCTGTGGGGTTGGAGTATAATGTGTTTATTGCAGAGATAAAGGAACCCTCGAAGCCCATTTTTTTTAGTACCGCCCTCATATATCCCCAATCCACCCTGTCGAATGCCTTCTCCGCATCCAGGGATAGGAGCAGAGAAGGCACTCCATGTCTTGTAAGATAGTCTATCACCGACACCATTCTTCTGATGTTGTCCGGGGCTTCCCTCTCTTTAATGAAACCAACCTGATCTGGGTGTATTATGGTGGGAAGAATATGTTTTAGCCTGTTAGCTAAAATTTTTGTGATTATTTTAACATCTTGATTGATGAGGGATATTGGCCTATAACTGGCACAGAATTTTGGGTCTTTCCCTTGTTTGGGGATGACTACTATTTTAGCCTGTAGTAGGTCTTTAGGTAGCTCCCTGCCCTCCAGCACGTGGTTTGCTAATTGTGTGAGGTGTGGGATTAAGAGGCCAGCAAACATCTTATAGTATTCGCCTGGTAAGCCATCGGGTCCAGGAGCTTTGCCTGGCTTAAGTTCTTTGATGACTTGTGCTACTTCTATCGCAGTAATTTTGGAATTCAGGGAGTCCCTATCTGCCTCTGTGATTTTTTTCAGACTAGCCTTGGTGAGAAAATCATTAAGTAAGGTTTTAGTGGATCTGCACTGGGTGACTTTTTTGCCATTGTACAACTCCTGATAAAATGAGGTGAAGGCATCCACAATCTCCTGGGGATGCCCAGTCTCATCACCCCCGTCTCTACATATGAGGGGTATAGACACCGCCACATAGTTATCTCTGATCTTTTTGGCTAAGTATTTATCTGGCTTGTTGGCATAAAGGAAGTATTGTATCTTCAGTCTGTGGGCATATTTTATTGATTGATTATTAAGGATCTCATTAAGCTGGTTTCGTTTTTGGTTTAATTGTTTTAGAGTGGACCTGGATAGGGTTAATTTGTGTTTCCTCTCTAGGTTCTCAATGTCCTTAGTCAAGCTCTCCATAGCCAAATTTGCTGCTTTTTTAATCTGTGCTTTTTCTTTTATTAACATGCCCCTGATTACAGTTTTATGGGCGGCCCAAACTGAAGTTGGATTATACGTAGAGTTCTGGTTAAGAGCCCAGTACTCTTCCATTGCTCGTGTCAATTTTCCTTTTGTCAGTGGGTTTTGAAGGCAGGATGGGTCAAATGTCCAGGTCTGTGTCCTGTTAGGATTTTTTTATACCCTGGAGTAATATCTGTGTGATGGAATGGTCTGACCAGGTGCACGGGTGAATTTTGGCTGACAACAGCAATGGGCGCAGGATCTGGCTGATCATAATGTAGTCTAGTTTGGAATAGGTGTTATGTGCTGTCGAATAGAATGTTGTGTCTGTTGTGACCCCATATAAAGAGTTCCAGGAATCCACTAGGGTATGCGGGGACAACGAGTTTAAAACTGCGCCGGCTACTTTTCTCAGGTAATTTAATTTTTTAGAAGAGTGTGGGGTCTCAACATATCTAAGCGCCTGAAGGTCAATATTGAAATCCCCCGCTAGAATTATTCTAATTTGTGACCAACCCGTTAGTAGTCTTGTAATTTCCCTGAAAAAAAGCATCCTGCTTCTCGTTTGGGGCATATATATTGAAAAACAGGACTTCTACTCCCTGAATCTGGCCTCTCACCAACAAATACCTTCCTTCTCTGTCAGTAGTTGAGTCTATGTGTACAAAATGTAGTGAGGAATGCAGTAGTATCGACACCTCTCTTTTTTTCTCCCCTGCAGTAGAATGATAATGTTGATAAAAGCCACTGGACCAATATTTGGGAAGTTGTGGCTTAATAAGATGTGTCTCCTGTAAAAAGATCACATTCGCTCGAAGGCGTTTGTAGTGGTTAAATGCCGTGCGCCTTTTAGTGTCTGAGTTTAATCCTCTCACATTGTGTGAGATTAGATTAATTGTTGGTAGGGCCATTAAAATTTTCTAGGGTGCGCATGTGACCTAACAACTGGAGGCCATAGATGGCGTGAATGTGAAGGGTGCGTATGTGGGGGCTCTCGGTCTGGGTAGGAGTCAGTCATTACAAGGTTCGCACTAGACAGGCTAGAGATGTCTCTTCTATCGCATCTGACAGTTACATAAAAACAGGTTAGCAGTAAATAAAACAAAAACTTAACTCTAAATTGAACAAAAATAATATTATAAATATTATAGCAACTAAGCATGTGTCTATTAATAACAGTGGGTTATGCAGTAGTTCTAATGTAAACATGTCTAGAACTTTCAGATTATAGGTATGGGTAATACAAGCATTTATTAGAAAGGTTATCTAAGGCGGGCTCGCAAACCTGCTCAGGAATAAGTAATAGGCAAAGACTTTGACAATATTACCTAGCAGTCCAGTTCATGGTTTCATTTTTTTCTTCTTCGCCACTCTGGACCACCTGGGCCTATTTGCCGGGGTCCGCGGCTCTTTACCTGTAGCGTGTTGTGATGAGACAGGTTCCTCTGGAAGTACCGGAGTCTCTACATTTAAATATTGGCATATTTCTGGAATGTCCTGCGCTGATTTAATGGTGAGCATCTTTTGGTTGTGGGAGATGTGCAGCGCAAAAGGATATCCCCACCTGTATGGAATATTTTGCTTCCGCAGTAAAGATGTCAGAGGGCGAAGAGTATATCTTCTTTGTAGGGTGCGGGCACAAAGGTCCTGAAAAAATTGAATAATTTGTCCTTGAAACTTGAAAGGTTGGTGCTTCCTGGCCGCCGACATGATGCTTTCTCTGTCAGGGAAATGCAGTATTCTGACTATGACATCCCTAGGTGGGAGTCCCTCTTTTGGTTTTGGTTTCAGGGCTCTGTGAGCTCTCTCCATCACAAAGTCTGTCTCACCCTCTCCTCCTGTGACAGCTTTGAAAAGGCATAGCAGATATGAGGGTAGATCTGTGGCTTCTACCGTCTCTGGGATCCCTTTTAGCCTGATGTTATTCCTTCTATTTCTATTTTCTAGATCCTCCATTTTGTCTTGGTGGTCTAGAAGCTGTTGTTGGTGGGATGTAATAGATTCAGAGTTGGATGCTATATTTTCGGTCAGGGATTCATGTTCAGTCTCTACCGCCTCCACTCTATCTCCCAGTTCAGATAGATCCTGTTTTATCTCCGCCAAGCTGGTTGTGACTGAGGAGTGCAAACTATCAATTTTGTTCATCAGTTTCTCCAGACCCACAGCCATGTCTTCTTTGGAGACCAGGGTGTGGAGATCAGCTTTTGTCATGCTCCCACCGTCCCTTGAAAGTTCCATTGTGTGTAATGTGGGTGCCTGGTGCCCCTCTTCTGATTCATCATCAATCTCCCCTGCAACCAGACTTTTAGTAGATCTTAGATAATTGTCTAGTGCAGTGGATTTTAGGTTTTTATCAGATTTGTTGGGTTTTTTAGCTGTCATGTTGGCACAGTTCTGGATGACAATATGAGGTCTTGATTGACACACTAGCAGTCAGGGTTATTATATGGGAAGCCCTCACAAACCCCAGAAAGGGTGACAGGCTTATTTTCGATTCAAAGGCTCCCCTGTTCACTTGGCAATAAGAAGCATGACAGCCTGAAATCAAACCTGTGGCAGTACTAATGAGGGGCCTTTTTGATACTTTAGGGTAATGTGCAATGTCCCCTCAGGTGTTTTGTGCGGCCTGGGAGTTGATATCCAGTATTTACATACCCCTCCTGCAAGGCGTTGCGGCTACTGTTACTGATGGAGCTGCGGGGGAGGTAATGGCCTCCTATTCACTTTCACTTTCACCCACGGACCAACTGGAGCTTAATGGCGGCTGTGATCGCGGCCGGAATATGGCCTCTTGCCAGGCCCTGCTGTGTGCTGCTCTATTCTCCGCCTTCTGGCCTCCTCTAGCTATCGCGGCGGGAGATCTCGGCTACTCCTCAATAGCCGGTGTACATAAAGCAGGTAAGGGGTTCTGATCCGGGTCTCAGTTAATCTCCCCGCTCATCCGTCCGTGATGGCGTGTGTGTTGTGGCTCGGTAATGGAGAGTTGTGTGCCGCGGCTCTCAGTCTAATTTGTAGTCTTCTCTGCCAGTATTTTTGAAGGCACTCTGCCAGAAGTGTCTGCTTGCTTTAGTGATCACCCACGGGTACTTTTAGTCATTATATGAAGCCTCCAGACATGCTTTTCTTCTTTATGGCTTTTGTTACTGCAGGGAGCTACCAAGTTATGCTGCCATCTTAGAGCTTGGCTAAACTCCGCCCCCGAGTCTATGATGTTTATAAGGTACTATGTACCTTTATCAAATGTGGTAGGGTAAGCAGGTGTGTAGATCTAACCTTATTATCCTTGCTGAGAGATGTTTTTGCGACCAGCTTTTCTTCTTTGATCTTTAAGTGGTGTGATACACAAATCCGCCTCCTATGTCTTATGGGGAGTCTTTGTATATTATGTTGCGGGTTAGGGACTTCCGCACTTCTACTGTTATTTACAAAAGTAGGTATCCTCTAGGACTTCGGGTTCTCCGTACTAAAGAGTAGATAGATCAGTTCACTTCTACAGATGCCAGTCCTGGAGCGTTTTTGGAAGCGTTTTTGGCAGCATTTGGTGGCAGCGTATTCTTAGCTTACTCAGTCTGCTTATGCTTCCTCGGCTCTGCGGCTCCTGTGTGAACCAGGTGTTAGGGATGAAGGATCAGTGCAATGCGTTTCAGCTGTGATAACCAGCCCTTTTCAAGCATGTCCTTCCTGGCTCTATGGAGTCTTTTATAGTGTCTTTAATTTATTAATTGATCCTTGTGTCTAGAATTAGTTATTTCATCAGCATAACATTACAAACAGCCTTTGCATGTATATACCAAATAAGGATGTAATTGTAACTTCAATTGTTGGGATTTTATTGTTGCATATTAAGATGAATATTTAATAACAACTCTTAGTGTAGGAAAAAAATAATAAATAAATAAACTAATCAAGATTAGAAAGTTAGGAGTATGAAAGAAATCAGTTGAGAACTATAATCAATTGTTAGACATTGTTCAATTATTATTTTGATATTGCTAGTCTAGTATAGCTTTTCTAATGTAGAAGATTGTAATTAAGGATACTGTATTCTTCACATATATACTAATTAACGTATACATTTGACCAACATGTCTAAAGTAATGCAACTGTTACAGCAAACACATGTTCATGTCTCTGCGCAAATAAATATTTTGTGATCATTGCGCAATTATTAAAAATGTAATTGTGCATCTGTGATTCTGAATTGTTTTGGATATAGTAGTGTGATGAGTATAATTTCTAAAGATTTCAAATATATTTGCAATTGGGTGTATTACGATATTTCTATCAGATATTTTTAAAGATTGAATGATACCAATTAATATTTATAACTTTTGTATGATTCGATATTCAATGTATAAAATGGCAGATGATAGGGATTTCACGTATGCGTAATTCCATTTTAGCTCTGTGACGCATATTCTGGAGAGCGCAAGAAACATCATTCCTATTTAATATGTGACAAATCTAAATATGAGATCTATATAGGTTGAATATATGACTATATACACATTGCTTAAATATATACTCAAATATTAATATATTATATGAAGTCTGATATTTACCTGGTTCAGAATCTCTCCTTCCTTCTCCCAGGTCACCGATCGGAGAAGCTGCTGCACTGGGCTCTGGGTCTTGAGTGTCAGAGCCAGCAGCTGGGGATTGAGAAGAAGTCGAGGAGCGTGCGGATGAAAATCTGCTGGGGAAACGGAGATTGAGGAGGGTGCATAAAGTCTCCTCATGAGCTTACAGGAAAAGTTTCCGTTGAGGGTGGATCCTGCTTTCCATCCCTCCGATGGGCTTTTACCCACTTCCTCATGAGGTGGACTTTCTTGCGAAGCCGCAACCTCATATCCCCGAATCTCTGCATGATTTGCTCCGGGGTCCTCTGGATGTCACACACCGATTTAACATCTTGGTTAATAGACACTCAGAGGGCCCTCCTAATTTTCTGCTTCATCGACTTCTTCTTATTCCCAAACAGCTGCGGTTAAAACTCCTCGACCGCGTTGACCAGTGCAGGACTTTCTGCCCGTGTGAACCTGGGAGATGTCATGCCTGCAGAGTTTTATTTGTAAAATAGAATATACTAGCAGGCATTAGAGAACTGAAAAAATGGCAATGTGTAATGGACTTTTATATGGTGAAGTAAACATGATATACACCATGGGACATGGTATCTGTACATCTGATTGAATAAAATATTGAAATTTTGTTATCATGTCTGTAAGGCCATACTGACTCAAGTTATGTTTGTGTGATGAACTCTGATTGGCCGTTCCTTAATGTTTAATAGATTCATATCTTTGTAACTTCCATACACATACCTCCTGGGGTGCTGTTACTACATTTGGCATGTAGACTTATTTGTAATTTATGAGACTGTTATGCGTATATGTGTGACACATATATAATATAAGTAACCCGTTAAATCTTAATATATTGTTTACATTTGAACTCGATTTTTTTTTTACTCACAATAGTAAATATAATCCAGTCACATTAGTAAATGTTTTACACATTTCGATGTTTAATATTGATCAGGTTATTTAATAAAAATGTATTTCTAAAAAGTAAACATTGTATGTATTCATTGTTTATTAAAGAAATATTGTGACTCATTGTGAAGTATTGACATTCCTCTATTAAATGTATTTACAATCCCAACAATGCACATAATTGTGTGCTAGTGCGTGAAATTAGAATAGAAATCTCTAAAGATGCAAATCTTGTGTTGCAAGATACGTTTCCACGCTATATTTCAAAAATATTGAAATGCGTAATTATTATTTATAATGGACAAAACTTGGATTAAAATGTTTTTTATTTTTTATTTTAAAATCAACATTTGTTCATTAGTATTAAAATAAAATGGAGCTAGTATTGGTCTGAACTGCTCACATATATTTATTTTTGCAATGGCGTCTTTATTTTTAAAGGGACATTACACCCAAATATTTTCTCTTTCATGATCTAGATAGAGAATACATTTTTAAACAACATTAAAATTTAACTCTATCTATTTAGCTTAATTCTTTAGATATCCTTTACAGAAGAAATAGCAATGAACATGGTTGAGCCAATCACACAAGGCATCTCTGTGCAGCCACCAATCAGCAGCTGAGCATATCTAGATATGGTTTTAAAGGAAAGTATAGTATATCAAAAGAATGAAAGTAATTAGATAATAGAGGTACATTTGAATGTTTAAATTTATATTTTCTATAGGATTCAGGAAACAAACATTTTTGGATTAATGTTCCTTTAATGGTCTGATATGCAATATTTAAATTTATCTAAAGACATCTGTCTAAACATTGTAAATATGCATTGTTGCCCACCCACAAATAAGTAGATATTTCCCAGTAATGCTTTTCTGATCATAAGCCTATGAATCTCGTTTGTGCAAACTTAGGATAACATGAGAATAAACCAAGAAACAAAACACAAAAAAGCGGGGCTTACCCCCTGTGTATAAGAAACAGGCTTCTTCTGCATAGCTTCAGTGTGTCTTCAGTGTGTGCACTCTGATGGACATTCCTACGGAGCCTGCAGGAGTCAGAAAGGACGTCTCCATCCAATGACGTCAGTAACTCAAGGAAAAATTCAAAATACTCTGGCTAACTGTAGAACACACATATACAAAGAATACTATGGATCATAAATCTGTTCAAGAGCCTTATAACAATCAATTGCAACCAGGTTGGAGCATTATGCCAGAGTATAAAGTCATATCACACAAACTGTTTAGACAAGGTGCCCAGGGGGTAATGCCGCAGCAAACGCGATCCACTAGCCCAAAGGCCAATCTTACCGGACTTTAATGAACTTCGCGGTGCACAGGTATATCAGTATACCTCTCCGAGTGCTCCCCTATCTTCACCGGCGTGGCTCTGCATCCTCGTGGATCAACTGCATACCTCCGATGTCACTGGGTCACACCTACTTTCCTCGTCATCAAGTCTGTTCCTCCAATGGCTTCCCTGATTGTGGATCACACCTCCCCAGAGCCGATGTCCACGGTTGAGCTGGTAAAGCAGTAGATAACAAACAAAGCATCCACAGAATCTTCTAGAAACAACTTTTATTAATCACAGCTAGCACTTTTTTTATTTTTATTTTTATAGGTCAACAAAGATTCCCCTGGAACTTCATCTACTTTGATTTTTGTGTCAGTAAGTAGTTTGTTGCTATACACTCTATTACAAAGTCTGTTATAAAGTTCCTGACTTTGTTTTTGATATAAGGTTTCACTGGAACCAATACGTCTTGTCCTAATGAATTGACCCCTAGGAATGGCATTGAGTACATGTCTTGGGTGACAAGATTTGTAATTGAGTATAGTGTTTCCACTAGTGGGTTTTCTGATCAAATTAGTGTCAATCTCTTGATCTACAATAGACAATTCAATATCTAGGAATACAATTTTTTGTGGGTCCTGACAACCGACAAAACCTAATTTGAACTCATTACAGTTTAAATACTCAAAAAAGGACTCCACTGACTGTTCATGAGAATAAAACATATGTGATTATTAAAGTCCATTTTTATTTTAGACTCAAATCTGCTCTGTCTGAATCATGGAAGATTAGATTATTTTGTCATTTCCCTTTCAATACAAATTAAATAAGCCATCACAAGCTCTAAACTAAAACTAAGTTTATTTTTTAAAATATGCAGTCATGTGTGAATATGAAAAATATATTTAAATATATGATTTTATATACATATAAAGGGACACTAAACCCAAAAGATATTTACTTTAATACACTACTAATTATTGCATATTTGATCCTGTTATATGAATATATGTTTGACCTGTGTGAGAACCTTTTTTGTAAAATGTTTACTTATCTCCATCCTTTCATGGAGCTTTTAAATGATTCAGTGCAGACTCTTAAAGGGACAGTATACTATACTATTTTGAGAAATTAATGTGTTTACAATTCCTTATTATTTTATTATCAGCAGAGTATATAATGCATGAAATTAATTTGTTCATGTTGGTCTATGAATTATTATTGGGAAGCAAAAACCACAAATATGTGTATTAGCTTGGATAGATAGTCTGATCTCCTAACTTTATAACATTTTTAGACATATACATACTTCTTATTTCTGCAAAACAATTAACCGAAAAGATTTGTAATTTGTATTACCTTATGTATTGTATGCCCCACTTTGAGTGAAATATCTTACAGTGTCTGCATTTATATAGCTTTGCCTTAAGGACAAAACCATTAGGAATAGGTGGAGATAACATTGGAGAAATAAACTAAATTAAAATCAAGGGTAACAGAAATACTTATAGAAATTTGATACACTCCAACAGGTAAAGAGTATAATTGTGAGAAATTATATTTTGATATATCTATAGTTAACTGACCCTTTAAATGACTCCACTAGAGTGAAAAGTCATCAATCTGGCATAAAATAACTAGCTTGGTATAAATGTGAAATTAATTTACGTTTTATTATGCCTGTCTAGTTTGCAGATCTTTGTTCTAGTGTTGTAGTTTGCAACATTCTTATTGTGTGTTGAATAAAAAGATAAATGTGTGTTTTGTTGTTGTGTGATGTGTGTTATGTACATCTATGTATGTATTGTGATTCTCTCCCACATATGTTCATTTATATAAAGCAGTATAGCATTGTTGTTCCTTCCAAAAAAGCGACAACTCTACTATTTTCTAATGATATGTAATTCCTAATGGTATATTATGAGTAAATCGTGATGTTAAAGGGACACTAAATCCATAATTGATCTTTCGTGATTCCGAGAGAGAATCCAATGTTAACCAACCTTCCAATGTAGTTGTATAATGTAAATGTGTTTATTGTTTATATCTGTTTTTTTGAATGAATATCAATGCACATGTATGAGTCAATGCCAAAAGGCATGTATGTGCATCCACCAATCATCATCTGGTGAGTCTATCTAGATATGCTATTCAACCCAGCATATGAGTTGAATAAATTAAATGTTATAATAGACGTAAATGAGACATGTGTACAATTGCCTACTGTTTGTGAATAATGCAATCTTAATAAATATTTTTTCTGTCCGTTTAAATATGATTTAATTTTGGAAACCGTATTCGTATTGGTGATGATAGAATTGTTTGTGATTTATAGTTTATGTAATGTAATTTCTTAAAATAATTTTATGTTGTAGTGATGTTCACACAAGTAAAACCCATAACTCCATAGGGAAATAGTAATTTCTTGATCTATTTGTCATAGCTGGACCAACGCAAGAATGAATGAATTAGCGCCACAATTCTAGCGCTGGTATTACGAGTTTTACAGTCTAAATATTTTGCGTGCGTTAGGTAAATCTGCCGGTCGCGTGCATGAGCGTGTATTCCCCATAGAAGTCAATGGAGGAGAGAAATTTCAAGAGAAATAAAACCCAACACTTGTGTTGAGCGTAAAGTCAGTAACGTCATGTTCTTCTGTGAAAAACTAGCTAAATCATGTAAATTTCATAATAAAGTAATATTTTTGTAGGTAATGTGCTGTATATTGTTTGTATGTATTGATTTGTGTTTATATGTGATAATATTTGTAGTTAGATGTAGCTAACTGAGTGTATGTTCCTGTATGTAAAATGGGTTTGTGTGCATTTTCTTTCAAACACTCGAGATCTCGTAACTTTGATCCTTTATAAAATGAAATATTGTAGAGTGTTTGTATGAGTGTAGGTATACTTTGTGTAATGTTTTTGAGGTGATTTATGGATATTTTTGTTATCGTTATATCATTAACTACTGGGTCTGGGTGAGCGTTAGTTATTTGAGCGTAGATGTGGATATTTGTGGCGCAACGGAAACTTGTAATAGCAGTGTTAGGGAAAATTAAGTGTTTTGGCCCATAACAATGATATTTGAGTCATAACTTCCAACTCGTAATATGGCTGTTTATTAGGTACACCTGTTCAATTGCTTGCTATCACAAATTGCTAATCAACCAATCACATGGCAGAAACTCAATGCATTAAGGCATCTAGACGTGGTGAAGATGACTTGCTGAGGTTCAAACCAAGCATCAGAATGGGAAGAAAGGGGATTTAAAAGTCAATCCAGTATATCCAACAAACAAACTGCCAGAGTAAGTGGTAAGAAACTCAAAACAAAAGTAGCCTTATCTGCAAACAGAGAGCTAATATAGACTTCCACAATTAAGGCCTAATTGACCTTCCAGGCCTCCTTAAAGGTACAGCATGCCTTACTGGAGCAGGGACAGAAATCACTCTCCTAGAAAAGTGCCTGATATGACACTTTAGCTGTCAAATTTGAAAGTGTAAAATGGTCTTGAAAACTTATTGAAAAGTATTTGGAATAAAAAGAGACAATTTATATTTCTCTATTAACTCTTTAAAAATATTTGTGAATGTTGTGATTTTTGAACAGATCCTTTTACATTAATTAACCCTTTGAGCCATATGGATGTAGGCACTACATAGGTGCTACATTACACAGTACTTTGCCTAGTGTACTGTTTAGAAGTTGTAGCTTCATCCAACACAACCAGGAACCATAACCAGGGGGCAGAAGGAATATGCCTTAATATGGTAAGGGGTCACTGATCATGCTCTCTTACAATACAAAGCCAGATAGCCGATCATTACAGAGAGTGACACTGTAACAAGCCTCCATTGGTGCTTAGTGCAAGTGGTGGGAGGGAAGGAGGGAGGTGGATGGGTGGTCCAGCAGAGGAGGGGTGAGAGGGGAGGGGTTCCCTACACTACAAAGACTTATTTTTAAGGTAGAGGGAGAGATAGGGCCCTTCACTATGGAAAATTATTTTGAAGTGAGAGGGATAAATGGGGGCCTACACTATGGAACAAAAGTGATCTTGGAGGAGGAGAGGGGTCTCTACTTTACAGAAAACAGATACTAAATATAAAATAAAAAAAAAATAAAAAAAAAAAATAATTTTATACTTGCTGATTTGCTGCCAGAAGTAAACATGGTGGGTAGCAGTATGCAGGTTAAAGAGCTGTTTGGGGGATCAGAGATCCCTGCAATACAGAAATGTAATTAAATATTTAAAATAATTAAAAGCCTTAAACTGCATACTGGCAGACTGCCAGAATCTAAGATGGTGGTGACTAGTAGAGGAGAGAGAGCTGTTTGGGAGGGATCAGGTAGGGATCAGGGGGAGGGAGGTGACAGGTGGGAGGGTAATCCCTATATTAGAGCAAATATTAACCTTATAAGCTACCTGATTAACCCCTTCACTACCAGGAGTTTAACAAGTGTGGGGCTAAGCTGCAATTAGCGGCCTTCTAATTGCCAAAAAACAATAGGAAAGCCATGCATGTCTGCTGTTTCTGAACAAAGACAAATCCAGAGAAGCTTTTATAACCATTTTTCTTATGACTGCAGTAGCTGTGTGTAAATCATTTCCATGAGAAACCCAAAGATTAGGAAAAAGTTAAAAAAATGTTTTTAAATGATCACATTTGGTGGCCAATTAGTTGCATCAAATATACCAAAATGTGCCTAGATCATTACTTTGGATTTTATACTTTAAAAATATATATCGTTTTTATTAAAAAAAAGCTCTGTTTCTGTTTAAAACGAGTGAAAGCAAAAATGCTAAAAATTCTAAAGTACTTTTTGGCCAATTTTTCTCGGAAATTTCAGTTAGCAAAGCGGTTAATAATATAAAAGTAATTTCATTAAAGCATAAGAGTACCTTTAATAACCAAATACAAATGGAATTTAAATTCATCATAACATTTTTTTGTCTTAGGGCCTGATATTTTAAACCTTGACCCCATGGAGAGAAATCACACAAAAATATTGGATTTTTTTTAGAGCTTGTATTTTAATGTAGGTGTTTGTTTCACATAAAGAACACTCTATAGCAACATAAACATTTCTCAAGATAAAAGAGCAATTTATACAGGAGCATCTAGCTAAAAAAACAACATCCGTCTGTTCAAACCCCAGAGTTAGCAACATCCTATAGGATTGTCTCCTCCTACACTCCTCAGCATGTCTGCAAATATTTACTAAAATAAGCTTACGGTATTTAAAGGGACATGAAATCCCAAATTGTTCTTTCATAATTCCGATAGAGAATTCAAGTTTAAACAACATTTCAGTTTACTTATTTAGATATTCGTTATTGAAGAAATAGCAATGCACATGGGTGAGCCAATCACATAAGGATATCAAGAGAACGAAGCAAATTAGATAATAGAAATAAACTGGAAAATTGTTGAAAATTGCTTGTGCTTTCTATATCATATCATATTCATATTCATGTCTCTTTAATACTCACTTGGTAGGATAACTTCACTCCTAAATCACACAACAGATGTATCAATAGTATATGTATAGGCAGCAGAGTGACACAAATATAACTAATTTAACAACATACTTTTTTTTATTCAAACATCTAATAAAAACATAGCTCTTAAAGTATCTTTAAATTCAGCTGGCCAGCATATTTGTACAAAATCAAGTTCCAAGTCCAAGTATAAAACTGCAAAGGTTTTAATATAAAGTAAGTCTTTATATCCTCTTCTAAAACAGTGGGGAATAAAGCAACCAAGAATAAAAAGCATATGTCATTTGTCAATAGCTGTAGTGTCTTAAGTTGCATATAAAGTACAAGCATTGTACCTCTCTTGAGTGGCTATGGCTCTATAGTCTCATTCGTTATTCCAAAGCTCTATCATGCGCGTCACTTATCACATGACCTACATTGTCTACACTGAAAACTCCTCGGAATTGGATACCATTGTTTTTTTTTAAAGGACCAGTCAACACATTAGATTTGCAGAATCAACAAATGCAAGATAACAAGACAATGCAATGGCACTTAGTCTGAACCTCAAATGAGTAGTAGATTTTTTTATAACAAATGTCAGTTATGTATATTTCCACTCCCCTTGTACCATGTGATAGCAATCAGCCAATCACAAATGCATATACGTATAGTCTGTGAATTCTTGCACATGCTCGGTAGGATCTGGTGACTCAAAAAGTGTAAATATAAAAGACTGTGCACATTTTTCTTTAATAGAAGTAAATTGGAAAGTTGTTTAAAATTACATGCTGTATCTAAATCATGAAAATGTAATTTAACCTGAGTGTCCCTTAAAGTTGTTTCAAATAAAACACAGCTCTGAAAAATTATTGGGGCTTTTCTTTTTCCTGATTTTAAAATAAGGGAAACAACACTTATGTTAGAATTGCTTTTACTATTTAATTGTAGGTAAACTATTCTCACAATAATAATGTCCTTTGTCAACCACCTCCTCAACATTTATAAGGAGAATCTGGAAAATCTAGTCACCTTATGAGCTATAAAGGTTTACGGTACTGTATTTTTATATACAAATATACAAACAATACAATTTATACAAACAATACATACACCACACAAGTGTTACAATACACAGCCACACTACACAAATAATACATTTTATACAAACAATACATACACCACACATATGTTACAATACACAGCCACACTACACAAATAATACATTTTATACAAATAATACATACACCACACAAGTGTTACAATACACAACCACACTACACAAATAATACATTTTATACAAACAATACATACACCACACAAATGTTACAATACACAGCCACACAATACAAATAATACATTTTATACAAATAATACATAAACCTCACAAGTGTTACAATACACAGCCACACTACACAAATTTAAGAAAATAAATAAATCTGAAAAAACCTCCCTGTTAAAAGTAATGTTTCTTTTACCTTTCAGAACAGATGCACAACTTTACCGACACTACTTGGCTGTTTTTTTTGCAATAGAAGAGATTAATAAAAGGAATGACATTTTACCCAACATCACTTTGGGATATGAGATTTATAACCCACTAAACGGTGGTTTTGCAGCATTAGACGGCACCATGGCTATATTATCTGGTGACTCTAAAGTTATCCCAAACTACTCTTGTGCACGGAGAGGATTCCTGGCTGGTTTTATTGGAAGTCTGGGGTTTGAAAACACCTACTTAATGTCTCTACTCACAGGGCTGTACCATTACCCTCAGGTACATATATAGTTGTATAAAGTTAAATCATTTGAAACAGTTCCCGGACAGACCACAGTGTACTATTTGAGGTGACTGTTAATTTCTTTGTCATTTAAAGGGAAAATCTAATAAAATTAGACTTTCATGATTCAGATATGGCATTTAATTTGAAACAACATTACTTTTATCATCAGATTTGCTTTGTTCTCTTAAGATTCTTTGCTGAAAGCTAAATAGGTAGAGTCATATGCTAATTTCGAAGTCGTTGAATGCCGCCTCCTATCTCAGTGCATTTAGACAGTTTTTCATAGCTACACAGTGCTAGTTCATGTGTGCTATATAGATACAATTGTGTTCACTCCCATGGAGTTATGCATAAGTCAGCACTAATTGGTTAAAAGGCAAGAATGTCAAAAGAAACTGAGATATGAGGGCAGTCTGCAGAGGCTTAGATACAAGGTAATCACAGAGGTAGAAAACATAATTTATGTAAGAACTTACCTGATAAATTCATTTCTTTCATATTAGCAAGAGTCCATGAGCTAGTGACGTATGGGATATACATTCCTTCCAGGAGGGGCAAAGTTTCCCAAACCTCAAAATGCCTATAAATACACCCCTCACCACACCCACAAATCAGTTTAACGAATAGCCAAGAAGTGGGGTGATAAGAAAGGAGCGAAAGCATCAAATAAGGAATAGGAGTCATAACCACCACAAAAAAGGGTGGGCCTCATGGACTCTTGCTAATATGAAAGAAATTAATTTATCAGGTAAGTTCTTACATAAATTTTGTTTTCTTTAATGTAATTAGCAAGAGTCCATGAGCTAGTGACGTATGGGATAATAAATACCCAAGATGTGGAACTTCCACGCAAGAGTCACTAGAGAGGGAGGGATAAAATAAAGACAGCCAATTCCACTGAAAAATAATCCACAACCCAAAACAAAAGTTTTAATCTTAATAATGAAAAAAAATGAAATTATAAGCAGAAGAATCAAACTGAAACAGCTGCCTGAAGTACTTTTCTACCAAAAACTGCTTCAGAAGAAGAAAACACATCAAAATGGTAGAATTTAGTAAAAGTATGCAAAGAAGACCAAGTTGCTGCTTTGCAAATATGATCAACAGAAGCTTCATTCCTAAACGCCCAGGAAGTAGAAACTGACCTAGTAGAATGAGCTGTAATCCTTTGAGGCAGAGTTTTACCCGACTCGACATAAGCATGATGAATCAAAGACTTCAACCAAGACGCCAAAGAAATGGCGGAGGCCTTCTGACCTTTCCTGGAACCAGAAAAGATAACAAATAGACTAGAAGTCTTTCTAAAATCTTTAGTAGCTTCAACATAATATTTTAAAGCTCTCACTACATCCAAAGAATGTAAAGATCTCTCCAGAGAATTCTTAGGATTAGGACATAATGAAGGAACAACAATTTCTCTACTAATGTTGTTAGAATTCACAACCTTAGGTAAAAATTTAAATGAAGTCCGCAACACCGCCTTATCCTGATGAAAAATCAGAAATGGAGATTCACAAGAAAGAGCAGATAACTCAGAAACTCTTCTAGCGGAAGAGATGGCCAAAAGGAACAAAACTTTCCAAGAAAGTAATTTAATATCCAGAGAATGCATAGGTTCAAACGGAGGAGCTTGTAAAGCCCTCAGAACCAAATTAAGACTCCAAGGAGGAGAAATTGACTTAATGACAGATTTTATACGAACCAAAGCCTGTACAAAACAATGAATATCAGGAAGATTAGCAATCTTTCTGTGAAAAAGAACAGAAAGAGCAGAAATATGTCCTTTCAAGGAACTTGCAGACAAACCTTTATCCAAACCATCCTGAAGAAACTGTAAAATTCTAGGAATTCTAAAAGAATGCCAGGAGAATTTATAAGAAGAACACCAAGAAATGTAAGTCTTCCAGACTCGATAATAAATCTTCCTAGACACAGATTTACGAGCCTGTAACATAGTATTAATTACTGAGTCAGAGAAACCTCTATGACTAAGAATCAACCGTTCAATCTCCATACCTTCAAATTTAATGATTTGAGATCCTGATGGAAAAAAGGGCCTTGAGATAGAAGGTCTGGTCTTAACAGAAGAGTCCAAGGTTTGCAAGTAGCCATCCAAACAAGATCCGCATACCAAAACCTGTGAAGCCATGCTGGAGCCACCAGCAGTACAAACGAACGTTCCTTTAGAATTGTGGAAATCACTCTTGGAAGAAGAACTAGAGGCGGAAAGATATAGGCAGGATGATAATTCCAGGGAAGCGACCACTGCCTCCGCCTGAGGATCCCTGGATCTGGACAGATACCTGGGAAGTTTCTTGTTTAGATGAGAAGCCATCAGATCTATTTCTGGAAGTCCCCAGATTTGAACAATCTGAAAAAATACCTCTGGGTGAAGAGACCATTCGCCCGGATGTAACGTCTGGCAACTGAGATAATCCGCTTCCCAATTGTCTACACCTGGGATGTGAACCGCAGAGATTAGACAAGAGCTGGATTCCGCCCATACAAGTATCCAAGATACTTCTTTCATAGCCTGAGGACTGTGAGTCCCCCCTTGATGATTGACATATGCCACGGTTGTGACATTGTCCGTCTGAAAACAAATGAACGATTCTCTCTTCAGAAGAGGCCAGAACTGAAGAACTCTGAAAATCGCACGGAGTTCCAAAATGTTGATTGGTAATCTCGCCTCCTGAGATTCCCAAAGCCCCTGCGCTGTCAAAGATCGCCATACAGCTCCCCAACCTGTTTGACTCGCATCTGTTGAGATCACAGTCCAGGTTGGAAGAACAAAAGAAGCCCCTTGGACTAAACGATGGTGATCTGTCCACCACGTCAGAGAGTGTCGTACATTCGGATTTAAGGATATCAATTGTGATATCTTTGTATAATCCCTGCACCACTGGTTCAGCATACAAAGCTGAAGAGGTCACATGAAAATGAGCAAGGGGATCGCGTCCGATGCAGCAGTCATGAGACCTAGAATTTCCATGCATAAAGCTACCGAAGGGAATGATTGAGACTGAAGGTTTCTACAAGCTGAAACCAATTTCAGACGTCTCTTTTCTGTTAGAGACAAGATCATGAACACTGAATCTATTTGGAAACCTAAAAAGGTTACTCTTGTCTGAGGAATCAATGAACTCTTTGGTAAATTGATCCTCCAACCATGTTTTTGAAGAAACGACACAAGTCGATTCGTATGAGATTCTGCAGAATGTGAAGACTGAGCAAGTACCAAGATATCGTCCAAATAAAGAAATACCGCAATACCCTGTTCTCTGATTACAGATAGAAGGGCACCGAGAACCTTTGAAAACATCCTTGGAGCTGTCGCTAGGCCAAACGGCAGGGCCACAAACTGGTAATGCTTGTCTAGAAAAGAGAGTCTCAGAAACTGAAAGTGATCTGGATGAATCGGAATATGAAGATATGCATCCTGTAAATCTATTGTAGACATATAATGCCCTTGCTGAACAAAAGGCAGAATAGTCCTTATAGTTACCATTTTGAATGTTGGTATCCTTACATAACAATTCAATATTTTTAGATCCAGAACTGGTCTGAAGGAATTCTCCTTCTTTGGTACAATGAATAGATTTGAGTAAAACCCCAGACCCTGTTCCAGAACTGGAACTGGCACAATTACTCCAGCCAATTCTAGATCTGAAACACATTTCAGAAATGCCTGAGCCTTCACTGGGTTTATTGGAATGCGAGAGAGAAAAAATCTTCTTGCAGGCAGCCTTACCTTGAAACCTATTCTGTACCCTTGTGAAACAATGTTCTGAATCCAAAGACTGTGAATCGAATTGATCCAAATATCTTTGAAAAATCGTAACCTGCCCCCTACCAGCTGAGCTGGAATGAGGGCCGCACCTTCATGTGGACTTGGGAGCTGGCTTTGGCTTTCTAAAAGGCTTTGATTTATTCCAGACTGGAGACGGTTTCCAAACAGAAACCGTTCCTTTAGGGGAAGGGTCAGGCTTCTGTTCCTTATTCTGACGAAAGGAACGAAAACGATTAGCGGCCCTATATTTACCTTTAGATTTTTTGTCCTGAGGCAAAAAAGTTCCTTTCCCCCCAGTAACAGTTGAAATAATAGAATCCAACTGAGAACCAAATAATTTATAACCTTGGAAAGAAAGAGAAAGCAAAGTTGACTTAGAAGACATATCTGCATTCCAAGTTTTAAGCCATAAAGCTCTTCTAGCTAAAATAGCTAAAGACATATACCTGACATCAACTCTAATGATATCAAAGATGGCATCACAAATAAAATTATTAGCATGTTGAAGAAGTTTAACAATGATATGAGTATTATGGTCTGACACTTGTTGCGCTAAAGCCTCCAACCAAAAAGTTGAAGCTGCTGCAACATCAGCCAAAGATATAGCGGGTCTAAGTAAATTACCTGAACATAAATAAGCTTTTCTTAAAAAAGATTCAATTTTCCTATCTAAAGGATCTTTAAACGAAGTGCTATCTGCCGTAGGAATAGTAGTACGTTTAGCAAGAGTAGAGATAGCCCCATCAACTTTAGGGATTTTGTCCCAAAACTCTAATATGTCAGATGGCACTGGATACAATTTCTTAAACCTTTGAGAAGGAGTAAATGAAGTACCCAGATTATTCCATTCCCTAGAAATTACTTCAGAAATAGCATCAGGGACAGGAAAAACTTCTGGAATAACTATAGGAGGTTTAAAAAACGAATTTAAATGCTTAGTAGATTTAGTATCAAGAGGACTAGATTCCTCCATCTCTAATGCGATTAAAACTTCTTTAAGTAAAGAGCGAATAAATTCCATTTTAAATAAATATGAAGATTTATCAGTGTCAATATCTGAGACAGAATCCTCTGAACCAGAAAAATCCTCATCAGAAACAGACAAATCAGAATGATGACGGTCATTTAAAAATTCATCTGAAAAATGAGAAGTTTTAAAAGACATTTTACGTTTACTGGAAGGAGGAATAACAGACATAGCCTTCCTAATAGATTTAGAAACAAATTATTTTATATTAACAGGAACATCCTGAGTATTAGATGTTGAGGGAACAGCAACAGGTAATGGAATATTACTAATGGAAATACTATCTGCATTAGCAAGTTTATCATGACATTCATCACAAACTACAGCCGGAGGAACAGTTACCACAAGTTTACAACAAATGCACTTAACTTTGGTAAAACCAGCATCAGGCAGCATCTTTCCAGAAGTAGATTCTGATCCAGGGTCAATTTGAGACATCTTGCAATATGTAAAAGAAAAAACAACATATAAAGCAAAACTTATCAAATTCCTTAAATGACAGTTTCAGGAATGGGAAAAAATGCCAATGAACAAGCCTCTAGCAACCAGAAGCAATGAAAAAATGACTGAAATAATGTGAAAAAAAGGTGGAGACAAGAATGACGCCCACATTTTTTAGCGCCAAAAAAGATGCCCACATTATTGGCACCTTAAATTTTTTGGCGCCAAGAATGACGCCACATCCGGTGACGCCGACATTTTTGGCGCAAAAACGTCAAAAAAATTACGCAATCACGAAATGACAAAAAAAAATTTTGCGCCAAAAAAGTCCGCGCCAAGAATGACGCAATAAATTGAAGCATTTTCAGCCCCCGCAAGCCTAACAGCCCACAGGGAAAAAAAGTCAATTGAAACAATTTTTAAGGTAAGAAAAAATTGATTATTCATATGCATTATCCCAAATAATGAAACTGACTGTCTGAAATAAGGAATATTGATCATCCTGAATCAAGGCAAATATAAGTTTAAAGACATATATTTAGAACTTTATATATAAAGTGCCCAACCATAGCTTAGAGTGTCACAAAAAATAAGACTTACTTACCCCAGGACACTCATCT
The DNA here is from genome assembly GCF_027579735.1 of Bombina bombina. Taxonomy (NCBI): domain Eukaryota; kingdom Metazoa; phylum Chordata; class Amphibia; order Anura; family Bombinatoridae; genus Bombina; species Bombina bombina. The sequence goes on along the minus strand of NC_069501.1, from coordinate 1,259,749,861 downwards.
ACATATAGTAGATAGCCAAACCAGTACTGAAACGAGAATCAGTAGAGGTAATGGTATATAAGAGTATATCATCGATCTGAAAAGGGAGGTAAGAGATTAATCTCTATGACCGATAACAGAGAACCTATGAAATAGATTGTTACGGTTACCCTTTGTCTCGCTGAGAGATGGACCGCTTAGTAGCCTGGATCCCTATTGCTGAAGAGGGGAGAAGCTGCTTTCCATAGTATTCTATATGAGTCTCGCAAATATAGAATAATCCCCCTTAGCTGTAGTACAGCTAGGATACCCTTCTGCCCACAAAAACGAGTCAACGCTGCGATTGAGGGTCAACCAAGAACTCAGGACTGGGATGCCCAGCCTGCTTTTTTATTGAGGTTATATGCACACAGGGCACTCCCAGGGGGGGAAGCATAAAATCCCCCATCACACATTTAGATAGAGAGACAATGTCCTTTGACAGGCCACAATAGGATTACAGTACTTCAGATAACAAGTTACACATAAGAAAACAATGCAGTTCATCTTATCAATTAGCAGTCTGACTCCGGAGGTGATTAGACAATGGGATTGTTTATCACTAAACTTAGAGCTGAGGCCAGCAAACTTGTATTTAGAAAATAGTTTCTAAAAGCTGAAAAAAAGTTAACTCTTTATGAAATGATACTTGTTACGGTTTTCTTGGAGCCCTTCTTAGGCGCTGGCTTGGCTGGTTCAGGCATTGCTGCTGGGAAATAAGCTCTTCACAACAAAATAACTAATGCTTCAGTAACAGTGCTCCCTTTCTGTGGAACACTCTGGCAGACACCGTCTGACCCCTTTTCGGGGCAGACTAAGGCTGTCCAGACCGCTGGTTATGCGGGGCTGAGGTTGGTTTGTCTGGACAACCCGTAGGCGTTGCCATTCTGTTTCCCAGGTCTGTAAGTAATGGTGAAATTGAAGGGTTGCAACGATAAACTCCAACGTAATAGCCTGCCGTTATCTCCAGAGACCCGGTTCAGCCACACCAACGGGTTATGGTCGGTGACCAGAGTGAACTCCTGCCCATATAAATAGGGAGTCAATTTCTTTAATGCCCACACCAATGCCAAACACTCCTTTTCGACCTCTGCATAGCTGACTTCGCGGGGCAGGAGCTTCCGGCTGATGTAGGCAACTGGATGTTCCCCTCCATCTTCACCTACTTGGCTGAGGACGGCTCCCAGCCCGAACATGGAAGCATCTGTATGGACGATAAAACGTTTGTTAAGGGCTGGGGCCGCCAAGACAGGAGCGTTAATTAGAGCATTTTTGAGAGCCTGGAAAGCCGTTTCACAGTGGGGAGACCACAGGACCTGTCGAGGTAAGTTCTTCTTGGTCAAGTCAGTCAGGGGTTTGGCAAGTATGCTGTAGTCTGGTACGAACCGTCTATAGTACCCTGCCGTGCCCAGGAAGGCTAGGACCTGAGTCTTAGTGATGGGGGTGGGCCAATTGGCGACAGCTTCTATCTTGGCCGGCTCTGGTCACTGCTTTCCACACCCCACCCGGTGACCCAGGTACTGTACCTCGGCCATCCCAAAGTGGCATTTTTCTGGCTTCAGAGTCAGGCCAGCAGCCCGGATCTGATCCAGAACCATTCCTACGTGAGCTAAGTGGTCCTCCCAGGACTCACTGTGGATCGCTATGTCGTCCAGGTAGGCGCAAGCAAAACTCTGGAAGCCATCCAGGAGCCTATCCACCAAGCGCTGGAATGTAGCTGGGGCATTCTTCATCCCAAACGGCATTACCCTAAACTGATATAAGCCGAATGGGGTGACGAATGCTGACTTGGGGATAGCCTCCGGGGCCAGGGGAATCTGCCAGTAACCTTTGCAGAGGTCAATAGTGGTCAGGTAATTTCCCCTGGCTATACGATCGAGTAGCTCGTCTACCCTGGGCATAGGGTAAGCGTCCGTCACGGTTTTTTCATTGAGCCTCCGATAGTCTACGCAGAACCGGGTGGTCCCATCTTTCTTGGGCACCAAGACAACTGGGGAGGCCCAGGGACTATCGGAGGGCTCAATTACCCTGAGTTGGAGCATCTCATCGATCTCCTTCATTCCTGTCCTAACTGCTTTGGGGATTCGGTACGGAGCCTGGCGCAAGGGAGCTTGTCCCGGAGTATCTACCTGGTGGGTGGTTAAAGTAGTGTACCCTGGCTTTGGGGAGAAGGTGAGGTGTTTGGACTGTAGGAGTTGGTTGAGCTGCTCCCTTTCAGTGGGACTAAGTCGGTCTCCTATCTGAACCTGAGCCACTATACCTGTGGGGAGACTCTTTTCTAATAGGTCTGGAATGGGTAGACTGTCGGGGTCTTCCTGAGGGGAACAACATACGGTTGTCACGTTCTCTGGTCACTCAAAATATTCCTTGAGCATGTTAACATGGAATGTCTTTCTAAGATTGTTGTCGTGGCAGCTAGCAATCACATAAGTGGTGTCTCCCCTTTTCTCTACGATCTGGTAGGGACCCTGCCAGGACGCCTGCAATTTGTCTGTCTTCACCGGCTTAAGTACTAACACCTTTTGTCCTATGGTGAAGATTCTCTTTCGGGCCCCCCGATCGTACCATACTTTCTGTCTTCTCTTGGCCGACTGGAGATTAACCCGTACGGATTTGGCTAATTGCTCCATTCGGTCCCTGAGTTCCAGCACGTATGGCACAATGGGGACACCGTCAGTCTCCATCTCTCCCTCCCAGTGCTCCCGGATCAGGTTTAGGGGTCCCCGTACCTTTCTTCCATAGAGCAACTAGAAGGGAGAGAACCATGTCGTTTCCTGGGGCACCTCCCGATAAGCAAATAGGAGGTGCGGCAGGAAGCGTTCCCAGTCTCTGTATTCCTGAGTGAACGTCTTGAGCATTTGCTTGAGGGTCCCATTGAACCTCTCACACATCCCGTTCATCTGGGGGTGGTATGGGGAGCTCAGGAGGGACTTAATTTTGCAAACCTGGCAGAGTTGTTGGGTCAATTCAGCCGTAAATTGGGTGCCTCGGTCGGATAGGATTTCTTTTGGAAATCCTACCCGGGAGAACACCTGTACTAGTGCATTCGCTACCGTATCCACTTGTATGTTGGATAGGGCGACAGCCTCTGGGTACCTGGTAGCGTAGTCCACTATGGTAAGAATGTAGCGCTTACCGGAGGGACTAGGGGTAGCCAGTGGTCCCACTAGGTCAATAGCAACCCGGCTGAAGGGTTCCTCTACAATGGGCATATTTACTAGATGGACTTTAGGGTGATCGCCTCGCCTTCCTACTCGTTGACACACATCGCAGGTGTTACAGTAAGTTCTAACCTCAGCGTGTACCCCTGGCCAAAAGAACGTGTGAGTAATGCGGTGTAGGGTACGGGTTACGGCTAGGTGGCCTGCTAAGGGGATGTCGTGGCCTATCTTGAGGATTTCTTGATGGTATTTGTGGGGCACTACCAGCTGTCGCCTACGCTGTCCCCTTTTCTCTGTCCAGTGGTATAGTTTCCCTTTTTCCCATAAGAATGTTTCGTTATCAACCCCGCCCCCTCCGGTCTCTGCTCGTTCCCGGTACTTTTGTAAGGTCGGGTCAGTCTTAGACTCTGTCTCGAAAGCATCTGGGGTGTCGCAGGGTATGGGGCCTAACATGTCAGGCAAGGTCGGGGTAGGTCTTACCTGTGTCTCCCGCACTGGTGAGAGCTCTCGCTCCGTCCGGGCTTGGGCCCGTGTAGTCACTGGGTCCGCCTCGTTGTTGCATACTGGAGCATAGGCAGAAGTCATGGGGCCCAAATCGTTGCCCAGTAGTACTTTGGCAGGTAAATTATCCATTATGCCCACGTTCACAGCCCCCTTTCCCGCTCCCCAGTCAAGATGCACTTTAGCTGTTGGAATTTTGTACACATCCCCCCCCCGCCACTCTAACGGCCACAGTCTGTCCGGATCGCTTGTGCTCTGGCACCAAATGACTCTGTACCAGCGTGATAGTAGCCCCTGTGTCTCTCAATCCCTCGGTAGATCGCCCCTCGTGCCATACCTTCTGCCGATGGTGCTGGCGGTTATCTGAGGCAGCATATACAGGGTCCGCCTCGTGAAGCGGCCCCAAATATTCCTCCATAGGGGCCTCTTGGTTAACACAGAGGGCCCGGGCCGGACGATATGACCCAGAGGGGTAATTGTAATTCCTGGGTGTCTGGTGCGTATTAAGGGGGCAGCTAGCCATGAAATGCCCTGGTTGCTTGCATTGGTGGCAAGTCGGTCTGGGATGCTCAGAGCTGTTATTGGGTGGTCCTGAGTGTCGGGCGGGCCCTGCAGGCACCGGGGCTTGGAATTCAGCACGAGGGGGTGCACGGTAAACCTCTCTGGGTTCGACCCGTGCTGGAGCTCGGTAGTTCGTGGGTTCGTGAAGACGGGAGTCATAATGTTCATCGGCCAATTTGGCTGCTTCTTCTAAGGTAGAAGGCCGCCTGTCTCGCAGCCATTCCTTCCCTTGCTGTTCCATGCCATTATAAAAATGTTCTAAGAGAAACAATTGTAAAATTTCCTCACCAGTCACCACTTTACTTCCGCTCATCCAGTGATTTGCCGCTCTCCGCATTCGGTGCACCCATTCCATATGGGTATCTTTAGGCTTCTTTTTCGTGCCCTGAAACTGTCAGCGATACGTGTCCGGAGTTACCGCGTACCGTCGCAACAGTGTCTCCTTAACTAGCTCATACTGTGTCACTTCCTCAGCACCCAGAGTACGAAAGGCTTCCAGGGCTCGCCCGAATAGTTTCCCAGACAATATCGTGGGCCACTCCCTGTTGGGAATCTGGTGCAGGGCACATTGCCTTTCGAAATCTGCCAAATATTCATCAATCCCTGTCTCGCTCTCTAGGAAGGGTCGAAATGCCGCATAGGGTATCTTGGGCCTCCCAGCATTTTCGACAGGGATGATTACCTGCGGGGCTTCAGCATTGCGGTGTGCGTTCGCTAGGTTGAGTTCGTGGGCTCGAGTCTTTCGTATATCCTCGTCCGCTTCCGCCATCAACTGCTGTACCAATTCCATGGAGGGGTTCCGCCCGTACAGTGAGAGCCTCTCCCGAACAATCCTGGTTTTTTCGTCACTAATCGTGGTCGGTGTTTCCGCCATTGTGAAGCTCTGATCCAGTTCGGTCAATTCTGCGATCAGCTCTCTCCTCGGCCGGTTGCTGGCGTACCCCCCTCTGCTTTCAAGTAAATCCTTTAGGGTTGTACGCTTCAATTTTTCGTAAGCGCTCTCCATCCATTCTGTACCTCTCCTAGGAAATCCAGGAAAATCCCACCGCTGCCGCCAAATGTTACGGTTACCCTTAGTCTCGCTGAGAGATTGACCGCTTAGTAGCCTGGATCCCTATTGCTGAAGAGGGGAGAAGCTGCTTTCCATAGTATTCTATATGAGTCTCGCAAATATAGAATAATCCCCCTTAGCTGTAGTACAGCTAGGATACCCTTCTGCCCACAAAAACGAGTCAACGCTGCGATTGAGGGTCAACCAAGAACTCAGGACTGGGATGCCCAGTCTGCTTTTTTTTATTGAGGTTACATGCACACAGGGCACTCCCAGGGGGGGAAGCATAAAATCCCCCATCACACATTTAGATAGAGAGACAATGTCCTTTGACAGGCCACAATAGGATTACAGTACTTCAGATAACAAGTTACACATAAGAAAACAATGCAGTTCATCTTATCAATTAGCAGTCTGACTCCAGAGGTGATTAGACAATGGGATTGTTTATCACTAAACTTAGAGTTGAGGCCAGCAAACTTGTATTTAGAAAATAGTTTCTAAAAGCTGAAAAAAAGTTAACTCTTTATGAAATGATACTTGTTACGGTTTTCTTGGAGCCCTTCTTAGGCGCTGGCTTGGCTGGTTCAGGAATTGCTGCTGGGAAATAAGCTCTTCACAACAAAATAACTAATGCTTCTGTAACATAGATCCCGTAGAAGGAGACCATTGAATTCAAATAGGCAATACTCTCTTCACATCCCTCTGACATTCACTGCACTCTGAGAGGAAAACAGGGCTCCAGCCTGCTGCGAAGCGCATATCAACGTAGAATCTAGCACAAACTTACTTCACCACCTCCACGGGAGGCAAAGTTTGTAAAACTGATTTGTGGGTGTGGTGAGGGGTGTATTTATAGGCATTTTGAGGTTTGGGAAACTTTGCCCCTCCTGGTAGGAATGTATATCCCATACGTCACTAGCTCATGGACTCTTGCTAATTACATGAAAGAAAGTATATTACTATAACAGTGTTGGGAGAATGGGTATTACAGGGATTATCTATATATCATTATAAAGAATACAAATTCTGGTGTAGACTGTCTTTAAAGTAAACTTTGTATTCATATTATTAATATGAGGAAAACTTTTTTTGAAAATGTATCATAGCTTTTAGTTTTTTTTTGTTTTAAACAGATATTCATTTGCCAGATAAAGCATTTGTTCCTCTTGTCAAGCTTGTGAGTACTTGTTTATCAAAAGAGTTGCTTGTGTCAAGAAATCATTAGTTAAATCTCAGATGTGTTAAGGAGAAAAAAAAGGTAAGTGATAGGCAAGAGTTAGAAGTACAGAATATTAAAAGGACATAATACCCAAATGTTGAAGCACATGAAAGTGATGCAGCATAGCTGTAAAAAGCTAACTAGAGAATATCACCTGACCATCTCTATGTAAAAAAGAAATGGAAGACATTTTTCCTCAGTACACATTCTATTGTAAATGGTCTTTAAGCAGCCAATCAGAATGCTACAACCAGAACTTGCAAGGAAACCTGCATCTGGCATGTGCAGGCACAGTCATGTTAGTTCCCTATTCAATTTAAGGAAGCTTGCTATGAAATCTTGAGAAATTTTTGTGAAATCTCATGAGGTCAAAGCAAAGCAATGCATGACCTCAGCACTGCTGATACTGATTGGCTATTGTTTTTTTGTTTTGTTTGTTTTGTTTTCAACTTGTAGCTGGACAGTAGCTAAAGTATAAATGTTCACAGAGCACTTACTCTGGTGAGCTGAAGAAACGCTGAGGTAAAATATCTTCCTTTTTTACATAGAGAGGATCATCTGATATTTTTGTCTCAGCTTTTATAGCTATGCTGCATCACTTTCAAGTGATTTAGCGTATGGGTGTAATGTCCCTTTACAAATAAATCAGTGAGGATAAAAGTAGAGAAGAGAGTAGATGAGAAGACATAGATTATAACAATTAGTTTTGTCTCCTATTCAATGTCAGCTATAAATAGTTTCTGAAAGGTTTGGCTGCTAGGATAATGCTCAGAAAGGTCATTGAGAAACAGGGCTAAAGATAGAGGGCCATATTACAAGTGGTGCGCTAACAGTTACGGGCGAGTGATATTGGTTTATCACAGCTGTTTGCGAGCGTTGGATGTAGAAAGTAAATGTGAACGCTAGAGCGCAATTAAGATTTATGCTAGAATGATTACTGCAACCTCAGAGCTCTGGTTAACTGTTTTGCGAAACAAAAGTGTCACAAAACACAACAAAAATACAATCTTAACAACTAATGCAAATAGGTGAGGCTGCTAATAGCAGTGCTGTAATTATAGGAGATTCTAACTACCCTGATATAAACTGGGCCAATGAAACAATTCATTCAGCTAAGGGGGATAGATTTTTAAATGTTCTCAGGGATAACTTCTTGTCACCATTAATAGAGGAACCAACTAGGAGTAACGCTATATTGGATTTAGTGCTAGCAAACAATATAGATATAACATCAAACATAGAAGTCAAGGAACATTTGGGTAACAGTGATCATAACATGGTCACATTTGAAATCTCTTTTCATAAGCAGTCTTAAATGTTTAACTAAGACTTTTAATTTTAAGAAGACAAAATTCAACGATTTAAGGAAATCATTAAATAACGTAAATTGGGACAAAGTATTCTCTAATAAAAATACAGAGGATAAATGGATACCATTTAAAACTTTGTTAAAAAAATATACATATCAACAAATACCCTATGGTTATAAAAATAAAAAATCCAAGCTAATGTGGCTAAATAAAAATGTGTTAAGAGAAATTAGGAAAAACGTAGGGCATTTAAATTATTTAAAGAAAATAGTACAGACTCAACATACCATATTTATAAGGAATGTAACAAAGCATGCAAAAAAGCAATCAAATTAGAAAAAATTAAAATTAAAAATTAATTGCAAAGGAATAAAAAGGATTAAAAAGTTTCTTTAAGTACATAAATAGCAAAAAAACTAAGAAAGACAATATAGGTACAGTAAAATGCGTGGAGGGTAGCATAATTAACAGTGACAGGGAGAAGGCTGAGGTACTAAACCAGTTTTTTTCTTCAGTATACACAAGAGAGGAACCATTGGACAATACTTTGGAACAAAATAAAACACGCCAGCCCATAACATTAACTGGGTTATGTATAGAGGATATAAGGTGAACATTGGATAATATTAAGGTAAATAAAACTCCAAGCCAAGATGGAATACACCCAAGGGTGTTAAGGGAAGTTAGCACTGTTATAGACAAACCTCTACTCTAAATTTTTCAAGACTCATTATCCTCAGGCATGGTACCCCAGGATTGGTGTAAAGCTGATGTGGTGCCACTCTTCAAAAAGGGAAGTAGGGATGAGCCAGGAAGCTATAGACAAGTTAGTCTGACATCAATAGTGGGGAATATATTTGAAGGGATTGTAAGGGATTATATTGATGAGCACATTCGTGTAAACAAGATGATAAATTCTAATCAGCATGGTTTTATGAGAAATAGACCATGTCAAACTAATCTAATAAGATTCTATGAGGAAGTAAGTAAAAATATAGATAAAGGGGAATCAGTTGATGTGATATACTTAGATTTTGCAAAGGCATTTGATACAGTGCCACGTGAGAGAAAAATGCACACAATTAAGGGACTGGGAATAGCTGAAAATGTTAGCTCATGGATAAATAACTGGATAAAAGATAGGGAGCAATGAGTAGTAGTAAATGGATCATACTCAGATTGGACAAAGGTAATCAGTGGAGTCCCCCAGGGATCAGTACTGGGCCCTGTTCTTTTTAATATTTTTAAATAAATGACTTGGAGCAAGGATTAAATAGCATCATCTCTATTTTTGTAGATGATACTAAATTAAGTAAGGTCATTAGGTCAGAGTAGGATGAACTTTCGTTACAATCAGATCTGCAAAAATTTGAAGTATGGGCAGGTAAATTGAAAATGAGATTAAATATGGGAAAATGCAAGGTTCTACATTCTGGAATTAAAAATAAGCAGGCAACGTATTATTTAAATGGGACAAGACTTAGCCAAACAGAGGAGGAAATGGATTTGGGAGTAGTAGTAGTAATAGGAGAAGCTAGCCAAACTGGGTCTGTTTTCTTTAGTAAAAATGCGCTTAAGAGGTGACATGATTACTTTATATAAATATATTCAAGGCCCATATATTATACAGAGATGGCAGAAGCTCTGTTTATTCCCAAAAAAATAGTTTGTTACAACAGGTCACAATTTAAGGTTGGAGAAAAAGAGATTTAATCTCCTGCAATGGAAATGTTTTTTCACTGTAAGAGCAATAAAATTGTGGAACTGTTTACCAAAGGAGGTAGTGAATGCCAATACCATAGATACATTTAAAAATTGTTTGGATACATTTCTGTATATAAACAAAATTCATGGATATGATTGCTAGTATTAAATGGGTCACCATTTAGTGGGATTGTATAAGGTTAAAGGGACAGTCTACACCAGAGTTTTTATTGTTTTAAAAGATAGATAATTCCTTTATTACCCATTCCCAAGTTTTGCATAACCAACACAGTTATATTAATATACTTTTAACCTCTGTGATTATCTTGTATCTAAGCCTTTGCAAACTGCCCCTTTGTTTCAGTTATTTTGACAGACTTGCAGTTTAGCCAATCAGTGCCTACTCCCAGATAACTTCACGTGCACGAGCACAGTGTTATCTATATGAAAAACATGAACTAACACCCTCTAGTGGTGAAAAACTGTTAAAATGCATTCTGAAAAGAGGTGGCCTTCAAGGGCTAAGAAATTAGCATATGAACCTCCTAGGTTAAGCTTTCAACTAAGAATACCAAGAGAACAAAGCAAAATTGGTGATAAAAGTGAATTGGAAAATTGTTTAAAATTGCATGCCCTATCGAAATCATGAAAGTTTATTTTGGACTAGACTATCCCTTTAACTGGAGTTTTTTGTAAGTATTTTAGATTTGTATAGGTTGAACTCGATGGGCTTTGCTCTTTTTTCAACCTCATCTACTATGTTACATTATAAATTACAGTTACACCCATAATAACACCATCTAATAAAAATCATTAAAATAGATTTTGCAGACAAAAGTTATCAGAGTTCAAATAGGTATTCAGGAATTAGAAAAAAAAGCCAGGCAAAGGGCTTTTATCATAGAGATACATATACATGTCTAAATACGTATCTGCATGTATATATATACAGTTGTGCTGATGAGTTTACATACCCTGGCAGAATGTATGATTTCTTGGCCATTTTTTAGAGAATATGAATGATAACACAAAAACCTTTCTTTCATTCATGGTTAGTGTTTGGCTGATGCCATTTATTATCAATCAACTGTGTTTACTCTTTTTAAATCATAATAACAACATAAACTACCCAAATGACCCTGATCAAAAGTTTACATACCCTGGTGATTTTGGCCTGATAACATGCACTCAAGTTGACACAAAGGGGTTTGAATGGCTATTAAAGGTAACCATCCTCACCAGTGATCTGTTTGATTGTAATTAGTGTGTGACAGACCCTTGCATCTTTCATCCAGTGCTGCACTGACGTTTCTGGATTCTGAGTCATGGGGAAAGCAAAAGAATTGTCAAAGGATCTGCGAGAAAAAGTAGTTAAACTGTATAAACCAGGAAAGGGATATAAAACAATATCCAAGGAATTGAGTATGCAAATCAGCAGTGTTCAAATTCTAATCAAGAACTGGAAAATGAGGGGTTCTGTTTGATAACATACTGCATTCATCTTGCCATTAATTCTGACCAAATTTCCCGTGATTTTGTAGCTCACACATCCCAAAACATCAGCGATCCACCTCTGTGTTTCACAGTAGGAATGGTGTACCTTGCATCATAGGCCTTATTGACTCCTCTCCAAAAGTAGCGTTTATGGTTGTGACCAAAAAGCTAAATTTTGGTCTCATCATTTCAAATGACTTTGTGCCAGAAGGTTTGAAGCTTGTCCCTGTGCTGTTTGGCGTATTGTAAGCGGGATACTTTGTGGCATTTGCGTAGTAATGGCTTTCTTCTGGTGACTTGACCATGCAGCCCATCTTTCTTTAAGTGCCTCCTTATTGTGCATCTTGAAACAGCCACACCACATGTTTTCAGAGAGTCCTGTATTTCCCCTGCAGTTATATGTGGCTTTGTCTTTGCATCCTGAACAATTTTTCTGGCAGTTGTGGCTGAAATTTTAGTTGGTCTACCTGACCGTGGTTTGGTTTCAACAGAACCGCTCGTTTTCCAGTTCTTGATTAGAGTTTGAATACTGCTGATTTGCATTCTCAATTCCTTGGATATTGTTTTATATCCCTTTCCTTGTTTTATACAGTTCAACTACCTTTTCCTACAGATCCTTTAACAATTCTTTTGCTTTCCTCATGACTCCATGAATCCAGAAACGTCACTGCAGCACTGGATGAAAGATGCAAGGGTCTGTCAGGAGTCCATAAACTCATTGACCTTTTATACACACACACTAATTACAACCAAACAGATCACAGGTGAGGATGGTTACCTTTAATAGCCATTCAAACCACTTTGTGTCAATTTGTGTGCATGTTATCAGGCTAAAATCACCAGGGCATGTAAACTTATGATCAGGGTCATTTGGGTAGTTTCTGTTGTCATTATGATTTAAAAAGACTAAACACAGCTGATTGATAATAAAGGACTTCATCTAAACACTAACCATGAGGGAAAGAAAAGTTTTTGTGTTATAATTCATATTCTCTGAAAAATAGCCAATAAATCATAAATTCTGCCAGGGTATTTAAACTTATGAGCACAACTCTATATATACAGTATATACAGTTGTATGCCAAAGTTTAGGCACCCCTGACAATTTTCATTTATAAATAATTGGGTGTTTGGATCAGCAATTTCATTTTGATCTATCAAATAACTGAAGGACACAGTAATATTTCAGTAGTAAAATGAGGTTTATTGGATTAACAGAAAATGTGCAATATGCATCAAAACTAAATAAGACCGGTGCATAAATTTGGGCACACCACAAAAATATTGTATCAATATTTAGTAGAGCCTCCTTTAGCAGAAATAACAGCCTCTAGATGCTTCCTATAGCCTGTAATGAGTGTCTGGATTCTGGATGAAGGTATTTTGGACCATTCCTCCTTGCAAAACATCTCCAGTTCAGTTAGGTTTGATGGTTGCCGAGCATGGACAGCCCACTTCAAATCACCCCACAGATTTTCAATGATATTCAGGTCTGAGGACTGGGATGGCCATTCCAGAACATTGTACTTGTTCCTCTGCATAAATGCCAGAGTAGATTCTGAGCAGTGTTTTGGGTTGTTGTCTTGTTTAAATATCCAACTCCAGCATAACTTCAACTTTGTGACTGATTCCTCAACATTATTCTCAAGTATCTGCTGATATTGAGTGGAATCCATGTGACCCTTAACTTTAACAAGATTCCCAGTACCTGCACTGGACACAGAGCCCCACAGCATGATGGAACATCCACCAAATTGTACTGTGGCTAGCAAGTGTTTGTCTTGGAATGCTGTGTTCTTTTGCCACCATGCATAACACCCCTTGATATGACCAAATAACGTAATCTTTGTTTCATCAGTCCACAGCACCTTCTTCATAAATGAAGCTGGCTTGTCCAAATGTGCATTTGCATACGTCAAGCGATTCTGTTTGTGGAGTGTGTGCAGAAAAGGCTTCTTCCGCATCACTCTCCCATACGCTGAATTGTTGAACGATGCACAGTGACACCATCTGCAGCAAGATGATGTTGTAGGTCTTTGAAGGTGGTCTGTGGGCTGTTTTTGATTGTTCTCACCATCCTTTGCCTTAGCCTCTCCGATATTTTTTTCTGGCATTAACAAGAACTGTGCCTGTCGTCTTCCATTTCCTCACTATGTTCCTCACAGTGAACACTGACTGCTTAAATCTCTGCAATAGCTTTTTGTAGCCTACCCCTCAACCCTAATGTCTAACAATCTTTGTTTTCAGGTCATTTGAGAGTTGTTTTGAGCCCTCATGTTGCCACTCTTCAGAGGAGAGTCAAAGAGAACAACAACTTGCAATTGGCCACCTTAAATAACTTTTCTAATGATTGGATGCACCTGTCTATGAAGTTCAAGGCTTAATGGGCTCACCAAACAAATTGTGTGTTCCAATTAATCAGTGCTAGGTAGTTACAGGTATTCAAATCAACAAAATGACAAGGGTGCCCAAATGTATGCACCTGTCTATTTTCATTTTGATGCATATTGCACATTTTCTGTTAATCCAATAAACCTCATTTTACTACTGAAATAGTACTTCAGTGTCCTTCAGTTATTTGATAGATCTACATGAAACTGCTGATGCAAACACCCAATTATTTATAAATGAAAATCATGGAAATTGTCAGGGCTGTCTACACTTTTGCATATGACTGTATATAGAATAGAGGGAAAAGCTACAGCAATGTTCTGGGCTGTACCTTTCTCAAGCCAAATGATTAATACTTAATTCAAGCTAAAAATGTATAGGCAGTGTGAAAACAGCAAAACAGGTGAAAATATTTTCGCATTTAGAAATTTAAAGAGACGGTAGTGTTTGCATTTATTAAAAACAATCGCCTAGATTTAGAGTTTGGCGTTAGCCATCAAAACCAGCGTTAGGGGCTCCTAACGCTGGTTTTGGCTGCCCGCTGGTATTTAGAGTCAGTCATGAAAGGGTCTAACGCTCACTTTGCAGCCACGACTTTTCCATACCGCAGATCCCCCAACGCCATTTACGTATCCTATCTTTTCAATGGGATCTTTCTAACGCTGGTATTTAGAGTCTTGGCTGAAGTGAGCGTTAGAAATCTAATGACAAGACTCCAGCCGCAGAGAAAAGCCAGGAGTTAAGAGCTTTCTGGGCTAATGCCGGTTCATAAAGCTCTTAACTACTGTGCTCTAAAGTACACTAACACCCATAAACTACCCATGTACCCCTAAACCGAGGCCCCCCCACATCGCCGCCACTCTAATAATTTTTTTTAAACCCCTAATCTGCCGACCGCACACCGCCACCACCTACGTTATACTTATGTACCCCTAATCTGCTGCCCCTAACACCGCCGACCCCTATATTATATTTAATAACCCCTAATCTGCTGCCCCCAACGTCACCGCCACCTACCTACACTTATTAACCCCTAATCTGCCGACTGGACCTCACCGCTACTATAATAAATGTATTAACCCCTATTCCACCTCACTAACCCTATAATACATAGTATTAACCCCAAATCTGCCCTCCCTAACATCACTGACACCTAACTTCAAGTATTAACCCCTAATCTGCCGACCGGACCTCACCGCTACTCTATTAAATTTATTAACCCCTAAAGCTAAGTCTAACCCTAACACTAACACCCCCCTAAGTTAAATATAATTTTTATCTAACAAAATAAATTAACTCTTATATTAAATAAATTAATCCTAATTAAAGATAAATACTTACCTGTAAAATAAACCCTAATATAGCTACAATATAAATTATAATTACATTATAGCTATTTTAGGATTAATATTTATTTTACAGGCAACTTTGTATATATTTTAACCAGGTACAATAGCTATTAAATAGTTAATAACTATTTAATAGCTACCTAGTTAAAATAATTACAAAAATACCTGTAAAATAAATCCTAACCTAAGTTACATTTAAACCTAACACTACACTATCAATAAATTAATTAAATAAAATACCTTCAATTATCTACAATTAAACCTAACACTACACTATCAATAAATTAATTACATAAAATACCTACAAATAAATACAAATAAATAAACTAACTAAAGTACAAAAAATAAAAAAGAACTAAGTTACAAAAAATAAAAAAATAATTTACAAACATTAGAAAAAGATTACAACAATTTTAAGCTAATTACACCTACTCTAAGCCCCCTAATAAAATAACAAAGCCCCCCAAAATAAAAAAATGCCCTACCCTATACTAAAATACAAATAGAAAAGCTCTTTTACCTTACCAGCCCTTAAAAGGGCCTTTTGCGGGGCATGCCCCAAAGAATTCAGCTCTTTTGCCTGTAAAAAAACATACAATACCCCCCCAACATTACAACCCATCACCCACATACCCCTAATCTAACCCAAATCCCCCTTAAATAAACCTAACACTAAGCCCCTGAAGATCTCCCTACCTTATCTTCACCACGCCGGGTATCACCGATCCATCCAGAGGAGCCTCCGAAGTCTTCATCCAAGCCCAAGCGGGGGCTGAAGAGATCCATCATCCGGCTGAAGTCTTGATCCAAGCGGGCGCTGAAGAAGTCCATCATCGGGCTGAAGTCTTCTATCAAGCGGCATCTTCAATCTTCTTTCTTCCGGAGCCATCTTCTTCCAGCCGACGCAGATCCATCCTCTTCTACCGACGCCTACTCGCCGAATGACGGTTCCTTTAAATGACGTCATCCAAGATGGCGTCCCTCGAATTCCGATTGGCTGATAGGATTCTATCAGCCAATCGGAATTAAGGTAGGAAAATTCTGATTGGCTTCACCCATAAACTACCCATGTACCCCTAAACCGAGGCCCCCCAACATCGCCGACACTCTAATAAATTTTTTTAACCCCTAATCTGCCGACCGCACACCGCCACCACCTACGTTATACTTATGTACCCCTAATCTGCTGCCCCTAACACCGCCGACCCCTATATTATATTTATTAACCCCTAATCTGCTGCCCCCAACGTCGCCGCCACCTACCTACACTTATTAACCCCTAATCTGCCGACTGGACCTCACCGCTACTATAATAAATGTATTAACCCCTATTCCACCTCACTAACCCTATAATAAATAGTATTAACCCCTAATCTGCCCTCCCTAACATCACTGACACCTAACTTCAAGTATTAACCCCTAATCTGCCGACCGGACCTCACCGCTACTCTATTAAATTTATTAACCCCTAAAGCTAAGTCTAACCCTAACACTAACACCCCCCTAAGTTAAATATAATTTTTATCTAACAAAATAAATTAACTCTTATATTAAATAAATTAATCCTAATTAAAGCTAAATACTTACCTGTAAAATAAACCCTAATATAGCTACAATATAAATTATAATTATATTATAGCTATTTTAGGATTAATATTTATTTTACAGGCAACTTTGTATATATTTTAACCAGGTACAATAGCTATTAAATAGTTAATAACTATTTAATAGCTACCTAGTTAAAATAATTACAAAAATACCTGTAAAATAAATCCTAACCTAAGTTACATTTAAACCTAACACTACACTATCAATAAATTAATTAAATAAAATACCTACAATTATCTACAATTAAACCTAACACTACACTATCAATAAATTAATTACATAAAATACCTACAAATAAATACAAATAAATAAACTAACTAAAGTACAAAAAATAAAAAAGAACTAAGTTACAAAAAATAAAAAAATAATTTACAAACATTAGAAAAAGATTACAACAATTTTAAGCTAATTACACCTACTCTAAGCTCCCTAATAAAATAACAAAGCCCCCCAAAATAAAAAAATGCCCTACCCTATTCTAAAATACAAATAGAAAAGCTCTTTTACCTTACCAGCCCTTAAAAGGGCCTTTTGCTGGGCATGCCCCAAAGAATTCAGCTCTTTTGCCTGTAAAAAAAACATACAATACCCCCCCAACATTACAACCCATCATTTTTACATTTATTTTACAGGTAATTTTTTACAGGTAATTTTGTAATTATTTTAACTAGGTAGCTATTAAATAGTTATTAACTATTTAATAGCTATTGTACCTGGTTAAAATATATACAAAGTTGCCTGTAAAATAAATATTAATCCTAAAATAGCTATAATATAATTATAATTTATATTGTAGCTATATTAGGGTTTATTTTACAGGTAAGTATTTAGCTTTAATTAGGATTAATTTATTTAATAAGAGTTAATTCATTGCGTTAGATAATAATTATATTTAACTTAGGGGGGTGTTAGTGTTAGGGTTAGACTTAGCTTTAGGGGTTAATAAATTTAATAGAGTAGTGGTGAGGTCCGGTCGGCAGATTAGGGGTTAATACTATTTATTATAGGGTTAGTGAGGCGGATTAGGGGTTAATAACTTTATTATAGTAGCGATGAGGTCCGGTCGGCAGATTAGGGGTTAATAATTGTAGGTAGGTGGCAGCGACGTTGGGGCGGCAGATTAGGGGTTAATAAATATAATATAGGGGTCGGCGGTGTTAGGGGCAGCAGATTAGGGGTACATAGGGATAACGTAGGTGGCAGCGGTGTACGGAACGGCAGATTAGGGGTTAAAAAAAATATGCAGGGGTCAGCGATAGTGGGGGCGGCAGATTAGGGGTTAATAAGTGTAAGGTTAGGGGTGTTTAGACTTGGGGTACATGTTAGGGTGTTAGGTGCAGACATAGGAAGTGTTTTCCTATAGGAAACAATGGGGCTGCGTTAGGAGCTGAACGCTGCTTTTTTGCAGGTGTTAGTTTTTTTTCAGCTCAAACGGCCCCATTGTTTCCTATGGGGAAATCGAGCACGAGCACGTTTTTGAAGCTGGCCGCATCCGTAAGCACCGCTGGTATTGAGAGTTGCAGTGGAGGTAAATTATACTATACTGTACGCTCCATTTTTGGAGCCTAACGCAGCCCTTCTGTGAACTCTAAATACCAGCGGTATTTAAAAGGTGCGGGAGAAAAAAAACACGCGTAGCTAACGCACCCCTATGGCTGCAGAACTCTAAATCTAGCGGAATGCATTTTGTGTTACCTTATTGTGTTATAATACATTTAAATTTTTCTGACACGATACTTTATTTTAAATTTGTAACAAACTCAAGTGCATACTATAAAAGTATAGTTATAATTATGTTCTTTTTAGTGATGTGTTTTTAAGTAAATATGTGTTTTATTTTTAATACAAGTGAAAGTTAATACATACATCACAAAAAAAATATTTAATTATAATGTTAAACCTTACTGATGGCTAGGAGATTAAATAATTGTTTTATCTGCTATCTGGTAATAATTTATGTATACATATTTCTACTGATATCTAATACTTTTTAGAATCCAATAAAGAATACGTTTTATCTTCAAGAATTGATAGATATCAATCCTTGCTACAATAATATTGCTTACCAATACATCTTAATCTTTCCTTTGTGTTTAATTTTCCTACATGGGTATCTAAATCAACATAATGCATATATTAGGGGCTGAATATATAATGAAAATATTGCTTGGGCAAAAGCCCAGCCCTCTGTTTAGCAAGTCAATTTGTGTTTGGCTCAATGTCGTATGCAATATATTTACCATTAGGTTGTTTACCGTTTTACACAGCGGCCCCTCTGTGGTCGATTTGCGGCTTCGTTGATGTTTCCGGCCACCCCTACTCCTCCATCTTGTTTGCCTCCTTGTGGGGAAAAAGATGACTGGGACTGGGGTGTTTTTCCAGTTGGTGGGTCTCTTGATTAATCGCTCATGTCGGATCTCGCTGATCCATCTCTTTTGCGATGGTTCTGGCGTCTGGCATTGTTCCTGAAGCTCTGCATATCACAAGATTCCCATCTGTACACGTGACCGCTTAGGTAATCATCCCCGTCATGGGAAAACTTTGTGCGTTTGTGGTCCTCATTGGTCTTTCTGAATTTGTCTATGATGGCATCAACCTGGGCTTTTAAAGTGATAAAGTCCATAGAAGTTATTTTTTCTTTTAAGTCCTTTTCTAATGTTTTGATCCTCTCCTGGTTGATTTGTTTCTCTCTTTGGATACATTGTATGGTAAATATCATAATGTTGAATTAACATTTGTTCAAAAATTTTTGAAATGTAGAGCAATATTCTTTGTCATACATTAAGAGCGTCTGTCTTAAGGACACTCTAAGGCCTCTGGGTATCCTTCGTAATCTGTAGTATTACAGGGTAGAAGAATGAAGTTCCCAATGTATTTCTTTTTTCTTTTCTCTCTCCCATTGCTTAGATTTAATTTCTGTATCCAGAACGGCCAGAGAGTCCCGCGGGCCACTTACAAGAGTAACAATAGCAGCAGCCTCTACATGAGTAAAGGTAAAAACATCAGGTTGTACTTCCATTGCTTGATAATTTTTACAGTTCTTTTTAAAGAATTATGCAAAGAATAAGTAAAATAAGTCAATGCAGGATGGTCCCAGCAAATAAATACCTACAAATAAATACAAATAAATAAACTAACTAAAGTACAAAAAATAAAAAAGAACTAAGTTACAAAAAATAAAAAAATAATTTACAAACATTAGAAAAAGATTACAACAATTTTAAGCTAATTACACCTACTCTAAGCCCCCTAATAAAATAACAAAGCCCCCCAAAATAAAAAAAATGCCCTACCCTATTCTAAAATACAAATAGAAAAGCTCTTTTACCTTACCAGCCCTTAAAAGGGCCTTTTGCTGGGCATGCCCCAAAGAATTCAGCTCTTTTGCCTGTAAAAAAAACATACAATACCCCCCCAACATTACAACCCATCACCCACATACCCCTAATCTAACCCAAACCCCCCTTAAATAAACCTAACACTAAGCCCCTGAAGATCTCCCTACCTTATCTTCACCACGCCGGGTATCACCGATCCATCCAGAGGAGCCTCCGAAGTCTTCATCCAAGCCCAAGCGGGGGCTGAAGAGATCCATCATCCGGCTGAAGTCTTGATCCAAGCGGACACTGAAGAAGTCCATCATCGGGCTGAAGTCTTCTATCAAGCGGCATCTTCAATCTTCTTTCTTCCGGAGCCATCTTCTTCCAGCCGAAGCGGATCCATCCTCTTCTACCGACGCCTACTCGCCGAATGGCGGTTCCTTTAAATGACGTCATCCAAGATGGCGTCCCTCAAATTCCGATTGGCTGATAGGATTCTATCAGCCAATCGGAATTAAGGTAGGAAAATTCTGATTGGCTTCACCCATAAACTACCCATGTACCCCTAAACCGAGGCCCCCCCACATCGCCGACACTCTAATAAATTTTTTTAACCCCTAATCTGCCGACCGCACACCGCCACCACCTACGTTATACTTATGTACCCCTAATCTGCTGCCCCTAACACCGCCGACCACTATATTATATTTATTAACCCCTAATCTGCTGCCCCCAACGTCGCCGCCACCTACCTACACTTATTAACCCCTAATCTGCCGACTGGACCTCACCGCTACTATAATAAATGTATTAACCCCTATTCCACCTCACTAACCCTATAATAAATAGTATTAACCCCTAATCTTCCCTCCCTAACATCACTGACACCTAACTTCAAGTATTAACCCCTAATCTGCCGACCGGACCTCACCACTACTCTATTAAATTTACTAACCCCTAAAGCTAAGTCTAACCCTAACACTAACACCCCCCTAAGTTAAATATAATTTTTATCTAACAAAATAAATTAACTCTTATATTAAATAAATTAATCCTAATTAAAGCTAAATACTTACCTGTAAAATAAACCCTAATATAGCTACAATATAAATTATAATTATATTACAGCTATTATAGGATTAATATTTATTTTACAGGCAACTTTGTATATATTTTAACCAGGTACAATAGCTATTAAATAGTTAATAACTATTTAATAGCTACCTAGTTAAAATAATTACAAAAATACCTGTAAAATAAATCCTAACCTAAGTTACATTTAAACCTAACACTACACTATCAATAAATTAATTAAATAAAATACCTACAATTATCTACAATTAAACCTAACACTACACTATCAATAAATTAATTACATAAAATACCTACAAATAAATACAAATAAATAAACTAACTAAAGTACAAAAAATAAAAAAGAACTAAGTTACAAAAAATAAAAAAATAATTTACAAACATTAGAAAAAGATTACAACAATTTTAAGCTAATTACACCTACTCTAAGCCCCCTAATAAAATAACAAAGCCCCTCAAAATAAAAAAATGCCCTACCCTATTCTAAAATACAAATAGAAAAGCTCTTTTACCTTACCAGCCCTTAAAAGGGCCTTTTGCGGGGCATGCCCCAAAGAATTCAGCTCTTTTGCCTGTAAAAAAAACATACAATACCCCCCCCCAACATTGCAACCCATCACCCACATACCCCTAATCTAACCCAAACCCCCCTTAAATAAACCTAACACTAAGCCCCTGAAGATCTCCCTACCTTATCTTCACCACGCCGGGTATCACCGATCCATCCAGAGGAGCCTCCAAAGTCTTCATCCAAGCCCAAGCGGGGGCTGAAGTGATCCATCATCCGGCTGAAGTCTTGATCCAAGCGGGCGCTGAAGAAATCCATCATCGGGCTGAAGTCTTCTATCAAGCGGCATCTTCAATCTTCTTTCTTCCGGAGCCATCTTCTTCCAGCCGACGCGGATCCATCCTCTTCTACCGACGCCTACTCGCCGAATGATGGTTCCTTTAAATGACGTCATCCAAGATGGCGTCCCTCGAATTCCGATTGGCTGATAGGATTCTATCAGCCAATTGGAATTAAGGTAGGAAAATTCTGATTGGCTGATGGAATCAGCCAATCAGATTCAATTTCAATCCGATTGGCTGATCCAATCAGCCAATCAGATTGAGCTTGCATTCTATTGGCTGATCGGAACAGCCAATAGAATGCAAGCTCAATCTGATTGGCTGATTGGATCAGCCAATTGGATTGAACTTGAATCTGATTGGCTGATTCCATCAGCCAATCAGAATTTTCCTACCTTAATTCCGATTGGCTGATAGATTCCTATCAGCCAATTGGAATTCGAGGGACGCCATCTTGAATGACGTCATTTAAAGGATGGATCCGCGTCGGCTGGAAGAAGATGGCTCCGGAAGAAAGAAGATTGAAGATGCCGCTTGATAGAAGACTTCAGCCCGATGATGGACCTCTTCAGCGCCCGCTTGGATCAAGACTTTAGCCGGATGATGGATCTCTTCAGCACCCGCTTGGGCTTGGATGAAGACTTCAGAGGCTCCTCTGGACGGATCGGTGATACCCGGCGTGGTGGAGATAAGGTAGGGAGATCTTCAGGGGCTTAGTGTTAGGTTTATTTAAAGGGGGTTTGGGTTAGATTAGGGGTATGTGGGTGGTGGGTTGTAATGTTGGGGGGGGGTATTGTATGTTTTTTTTACAGGCAAAAGAGCTGAATTCTTTGGGTCATGCCCCGCAAAAGGCCCTTTTAAGGCCTGTAAGGTAAAAGAGCTTTTCTATTTGTATTTTAGAATAGGGTAGGGAATTTTTTTTATTTTGGGGGGCTTTGTTATTTTATAAGGGGGCTTAGAGTAGCTGTAATTAGCTTAAAAATGTTGTAATCTTTTTCTAATGTTTGTAAATTATTTTCTTACTTCTTTTTTTATTTTTTGCACTTTAGTTAGTTTATTTATTTGTATTTATTTGTAGGTATTTTATGTAATTAATTTATTGAGAGTGTAGTGTTAGGTTTAATTGTAGATAATTGTAGGTATTTTATTTAATTAATTTATTGATAGTGTAGTGTTAGGTTTAATTGTAACTTAGGTTAGGATTTATTTTACAGGTAATTTTGTAATTATTTTAACTAGGTAGCTATTAAATAGTTATTAACTATTTAATAGCTATTGTACCTGGTTAAAATATATACAAAGTTGCCTGTTAAATAAATATTAATCCTAAAATAGCTATAATATAATTATAATTTATAGTGTAGCTATATTAGGGTTTATTTTACAGGTAAGTATTTAGCTTTAATTAGGATTAATTTATTTAATAAGAGTTAATTCATTTCGTTAGATAATAATTATATTTAACTTAGGGGGGTGTTAGTGTTAGGGTTAGACTTAGCTTTAGGGGTTAATAAATTTAATAGAGTAGCGGTGAGGTCCGATCGGCAGATTAGGGGTTAATACTTGAAGTTAGGTGTCAGTGATGTTAGGAAGGGCAGATTAGGGGTTAATACTATTTATTATAGGGTTAGTGAGATGGATTAGGGGTTAATAACTTTATTATAGTAGCGATGAGGTCCGGGCGGCAGATTAGGGGTTAATAATTGTAGGTAGGTGGCAGCGACGTTGGGGCGGCAGATTAGGGGTTAATAAATATAATATAGGGGTCGGCGGTGTTAGGGGCAGCAGATTAGGGGTACATAGGGATAACGTAGGTGGCAGCGGTGTACGGAACGGCAGATTATTGGTTAAAAAAAATATGCAGGGGTCAGTGATAGCGGGGGCGGCAGATTAGGGGTTAATAAGTGTAAGGTTAGGGGTGTTTAGACTTGGGGTACATGTTAGGGTGTTAGGTGCAGACATAGGAAGTGTTTTCCTATAGGAAACAATGGGGCTGCGTTAGGAGCTGAACGCTGCTTTTTTGCAGGTGTTAGGTTTTTTTCAGCTCAAACGGCCCCATTGTTTCCTATGGGGAAATCGAGCACGAGCACGTTTTTGAAGCTGGCCGCATCCGTAAGCACCGCTGGTATTGAGAGTTGCAGTGGAGGTAAATTATACTATACTGTACGCTCCCTTTTTGGAGCCTAACGCAGCCCTTCTGTGAACTCTAAATACCAGCGGTATTTAAAAGGTGCGGGAGAAAAAAAACACGCGTAGCTAACGCACCCCTATGGCTGCAGAACTCTAAATCTAGCGGAATGCATTTTGTGTTACCTTATTGTGTTATAATACATTTAAATTTTTCTGACACGATACTTTATTTTAAATTTGTAACAAAGTCAAGTGCATACTATAAAAGTGTAGTTATAATTATGTTCTTTTTAGTGATGTGTTTTTAAGTAAATATGTGTTTTATTTTTAATACAAGTGAAAGTTAATACATACATCACAAAAAAAATATTTAATTATAATGTTAAACCTTACTGATGGCTAGGAGATTAAATAATTGTTTTATCTGCTATCTGGTAATAATTTATGTATACATATTTCTACTGATATCTAATACTTTTTAGAATCCAATAAAGAATAAGTTTTATCTTCAGCAATTGAGAGATATCAATCCTTGCTACAATAATATTGCTTACCAATACATCTTAATCTTTCCTTTGTGTTTAATTTTCCTACATGGGTATCTAAATCAACATAATGCATATATTAGGGGCTGAATATATAATGAAAATATTTTTTAAGTTTTAACTTATTTCTTCTGTCCTTTTATAGATCTAGATAGTTTTGTCTGAATCCTATTAGAATCCTTTGAGAATCTGGATCTATACAGAAAAAAGATAAAGTTAAACTATTTATAAAAATAAAAATAGATTATAATCCTTATTTAATCTCTTGGGGTGCATACTTTCTAGTTTATTTATCCATACCACCTCTCTTTTGTTTTATTTTTTTAATTATATCTTGACCTTTTCGTTGTTTTAGTATAAGTTACAAAATTTGGAACCTCAATTGACTCACAACATGGTTCATCTGTTTGAAGTCTGCAGATACTGGCAGATCTACTGTTCCCTTTCTTATAGTGTATTTATGTTGTGTAATTCTGTCTTTTATTTTTTGACTAGTCTCCCCAATATAGATTAGTCCACATGGACATTTTAAAAGGTAAATTACAAAGTTCATCTGACAAGTATATAAGCCATTTATTTTAAATATTTTACCCGATTGGGGGATGTGTTACTGTTTCTCCTCGTACCTCTTTTACTTGTTGTTAATATGATGCTTTTTACCCCCTAAATTAGTTTTTACTATACTGTCATATAAATTTCTAGGTCTTTTGTATGATACAATAGGCATATTTTGGAATTCCCTAATTTCTGGATAACTATTTTTAGGGTGCGCCAATGTTTTTTCACTATTTCTGAAAACGTTATATGTACTGATGAAGGGAATTACAGGATTAACATTTCTCGATGTTTTAGAGAAGTGAGCATTTCAGCATAAATTTCTAAAAAATCTATACATTTCAATGTCCAAGTCTAGGTTATTTAATACATTGCTTGGGCAAAAGCCCAGCCCTCTGTTTAGCAAGTCAATTTGTGTTTGGCTCAATGTAGTATGCAATATATTTACCATTAGGTTGTTTACCGTTTTACACAGCGGCCCCTCTGTGGTCGATTTGCGGCTTCATTGATGTTTCCGGCCACCCCTACTCCTCCATCTTGTTTGCCTCCTTGTGGGGAAAAAGATGACTGGGACTGGGGTGTTTTTCCAGTTGGTGGGTCTCTTGATTAATCGCTCATGTCGCATCTCGCTGATCCATATCTTTTGCGATGGTTCTGGCGTCTGGCATTGTTCCTGAAGCTCTGCATATCACAAGATTCTCATCTGTACATGTGACCGCTTAGGTAATCATCCCCGTCATGGGAAAACTTTGTGCGTTTGTGGTCCTCATTGGTCTTTCTGAATTTGTCTATGATGGCATCAACCTGGGCTTTTAAAGTGATAAAGTCCATAGAAGTTATTTTTTCTTTTAAGTCCTTTTCTAATGTTTTGATCCTCTCCTGGTTGATTTGTTTCTCTCTTTGGATACATTGTATGGTAAATATCATAATGTTGAATTAACATTTGTTCAAAAAATTTTGAAATGTAGAGCAATATTCTTTGTCATACATTAAGAGCGTCTGTCTTAAGGACACTCTAAGGCCTCTGGGTATCCTTCGTAATCTGTAGTATTACAGGGTAGAAGAATGAAGTTCCCAATGTATTTCTTTTTTCTTTTCTCTCTCCCATTGCTTAGATTTAATTTCTGTATCCAGAACGGCCAGAGAGTCCCGCGGGCCACTTACCAGAGTAACAATAGCAGCAGCCTCTACATCAGTAAAGGTAAAAACATCAGGTTGTACTTCCATTGCTTGATAATTTTTACAGTTCTTTTTAAAGAATTATGCAAAGAATAAGTAAAATAAGTCAATGCAGGATGGTCCCAGCACTAAGTCTTCTTGTATTTTCTGGGTACAAGCTGCATCTGTCCCACCAAGACAGTTTGAGTATGCAGAATAGAGAGAAAAGCTTCAGCACTCCAAATTTTCTTAAGTGATATATTTTCAAGCTACAAACATAGGCGACATTTCGGGCTGTGCCCTTTCTCAAGCCAAGTGATATATATATATATATGTTTATTTGTGTGCACATATGTATTTATGTATTTATATGTGTATATATGTATTTACAGAAGTATATACACATAAAAACACATACATACTGCGCGAGTGGAAGCGATAAATAGTGCTCCACTAGTAAACTAGCCTAGAATTGGTAGCAAAATGTAATGAAGAGAAAAAAATAGATATTCACTAGAGTTGCTGGTCCTCCAACATCAGCTGCATCTGATTCCCCCACCCAGAAATAAATACAGGGAACAGGAACAGCCACTACTGACTAAAATACATAAGAAAGCAACAGAACTTCTGTTCAAGTGAACACATTATTCTTTATTATAGTGATAGATCTATATACACCAATGTTTCTGGTTGCACTGAGCCCTAAATCATGCTACATATACCAATGTAACAAAAGCATTTACACTTTTAATAATTAACCTATTACTTAAAAAATTCCCTCTGCTGCTATCCAGTGGTCAGAGCCCATAAGTCACACAGTTTTTTTTCTTTATTAGCACACCCTGCTGTTTAAAACATATAGGGCTGGATTACATGTGGTGTACAAACGATTGCCCTAGCGTTATTGCAATCGTTTGCGCCTCCTTTCCATTGTACTGGTATTACAAGTTGAGCAAAATTGCAATTTCACTAGCCCAATCTTGATTTACGCGAGAAGTACACTTACACTCATATTAACACTTTCTGATAAAAATTATTTAAAAAAAATATATTAAGGCGCAAACATATGTGATCCCAGGTATTAGAAAAAAAAAGCCGCCAAAGGGATTTACCATAGAGATACAATTTTTCAAGATGTATATGTATGTGTTAATATATATATATATATATATATATATATATATATGTGTGTCTATATATGTGTACATACAGTATCTCACAAAAGTGAGAACACCCCTCACATTTTTGTAAATATTTTATTATAGCTTTTCATGTGACAACACTGAAGAAATTACACTTTGCTACAAAGTAGTGAGTGTACAGCCTGTATAACAGTGTAAATATTTGCTGTCCCCTCAAATTAACTCAACACACAGCCATTAATGTCTAAACCGTTGACAGCAAAAGTGAGTACACCCCTAAGTGGAAATGTCCAAATTGGGCCCAAAGTGTCAATATTTTGTGCGGCCATCATTATTTTCCAGCACTGCCTTAACCCTCTTGAGCATGGAGTTCACCAGAGCTTCACGGGTTGGCACTGGAGTCCTCTTCCACTCCTCCATGATGAATCACAGAGCTGGTGTATGTTAGAGACCTTGCGCTCCCCCACCTTCCATTTAAAGGATGCCCCACACATGCTCAATAGTGTTTAGGTCCAGAGATATGCTTGGCCAGTCCATCACCTTTACCCTTAACTTCTTTAGCAAGGCAGTGGTTGTCTTGCAGTTGTGTTTGGGGTCATTATCATATTGGAATACTGCCCTGCGGCCCATTCTCCAAAAGGAGGGGATCATGCTGTGCTTCAGTATGTCACAGTACATGTTGGCATTCATGGTTCCCTCAATGAACTGTAGCTCCCCAGTGCTGGCAGCACTCATGCAGGCCCAGACCATGACACACTCACCACCATGCTTGACTGTAGGCAATACACACTTGTCTTTGCACTCCTCACCTGGTTGCCACCACACATGCTTGACACCATCTGAACCAAATAAATTTATCTTGGTCTCATCAGACCACAGGACATGGTTCTAGTACTCCATGTCCTTAGTCTGCTTGTCTTCAGCAAACTGTTTGCAGACTTTCTTGTGCATCATCTTTTGAAGAGGCTCCCTTCTGGGACGACAGTCATGCAGACCAATTTGATGAAGTGTGCGGCGTATGGTCTGAGCACTGACAGGCTGACCCCCCACCCCTTCAACCTCTGCAGCAATGCTGGCAGCACTCATACATCTATTTCCCAAAGACAATCTCTGGATATGATGCTGAGCATGTGCACTCAACTTATTTGGTCGACCATGGCGAGGCTTGTTCTGAGCAGAACCTGTCCTGTGAAACCACTGTATGGTCTTGCCCACTGTGCAGCAAGTCAGTTTCAGGGTGTTGGCAATCTTCTTATAGCCTAGGCCATCTTTATGTAGAGCAACAATTCTTTTTTTCAGATCCTCAAAGAGTTCTTTGCCATGAGGTGCTATGTTGAACTTCCAGTGACCAGTATGAGAGAGTGTGAGAGCGATAACACTAAATTTAACACATCTGCTCCCCATTCACACCTGAGACCTTGTAACACTAACGAGTCACAGGACACCTGGGAGGGAAAATGACTTATTGGGCCCAATTTGGACATTTACACTTAGGGGTGTACTCACTTTTGTTGCCAATGGTTTAGACATTAATTGCTGTGTTTTGAGTTATTTTGAGGGGACAGCAAATTTACACTGTTAAACAGGCTGTACACTCACTAATTTACATTGTAGCAAAAGTTCATTTCTTCAGTGTTGTCACATGAAAAGCTATAATAAAATATTTACAAAAATGTGAGGGGTGTACTCACTTTTGTGAGATACACTATGTATTAATGTATTTATATGTGTATAAATGTCTGTAAATACATATATACCCATATATACACATAACTATATATGTACAGTACATATATGCTATTAAGTAGATAAAAACAAACTCACCAGCTTAATTGTCTTTGGGATATTAACCCAGAGTGTAGTATAATTTTACTGTCTTTTCTAAATCTTTGCTTGAACAGGGTTTCAGTTTTGTACTATGTACCTCCATACCGGTTATCATATGATTTGTTTACATTGTGTTATATGATGAAGTTTTACATTGTGCACTGTGATCTGTGAGATCCCCTCGAGACTCTCCCTTTCTGGCTCTGCTAGTCTGAGCTGGTCACCTCCCCTTTCCTTTTCCCCTTCCTTCAGGTCGTATCCCCTTTTCCCGAGTTAAGAGGGGAGCTTTTGGCCCTTATTGAGTGGTGACTTTTGCCTGCTGATAGGATGATATTGCTGTTGATCAATCTAACCTCCTTTCATACTCAGTAAATATGGCTGAGAAAATCTCACAACTTGAATTCAAATTGGCGGACGTTGAGGATAGGTTCAGATGCAACAATATAAGGTTCAGGGGCATCCTGGAGTCTGTTTCGCAAGGAAATCTTCATGAGTATCTACAGGCTCTGTTCCAGGAGCTGGTGGGTCCCCCAGAGGGCCAAACTAGCACAATGGAGTGAGCTCATAGGGCCCTTCATTCTAGGATGGTGGCCCCAGATAAGCCGAGCGATGTCATTGTGTGTTTTCAAAGCTTCCTATGCAAGGACAGGTTAATGCAAGCCGCCTTTAAGAAGCCACCCCTCAGCGAGAGATTCAGAGATGTCCAGCTCCTCCCAGACCTCTCGGCCCATACTCTTCAACAACGCCGGCAGTTCCAGCCTGTCACTTCCATCCTTCATAAAACCAACATAAAATACCGATGGGGTTACCCCACTAGACTCATTATTACCAAGGACAACCAAACTTCTGTGGTCACCACTCTCTCTCAGGGACTTTCCCTCCTAACCTCTTGGGGTCTGCTACATGATCCTCTGCCCATACAAGTGCCTCCTCACCCTAAATTGCGTGCCTCCATGCCAGAATGGTCTGTAAAAGACCAAAGAATAAAACACCCTAAGATGCACCAGCCCTTGGACTCTAATGATCCTTATGTGGACGCTTCTTGATTTTCCAGGTTAAGGCTTATACGGCAAGGGAACGTACTACTACCTCACTTGTAAGCCAATACACACCAATAACTGTTTGTCTTTCTTGGACTGTTATCTGGTTCACGTTTACAAATGTTTGGATATGCACTTTTTGAAATATTCTCTCCACTACTTTGAATTGTATAGTTTGAGGTTTACTGTTTGTTTATTATGGTTAACTTATTAAATTTCACAGAGCGGGGCTGATGTCATCGGCCCTTATTACTCCTGTTCTTTAGCATAGTGTCCCCCCCATCTAGAAGCCCATACTAGGGCTCTTTTGAGGTGGATTATTTCCACCACACCTTTAGATATTTTACTAGTGTCTAAACTACCCTACCTATCCTTACCCAGTATTCCCTCCCTTCTACCTATCCCCATTAAATAGCTTGCACACATCACTTTGGCTCTACTAGCACCCCAACTTTTGAGTATGTCAACTGTCCTTATCCATAATGTTAGAGGTCTTAACTCCCCCCCAAAAGCACAGCTTGTTGACCCGATCTCTGAAGCACCATAATCCAGACATTTTTTTCCTTCAGGAAACGCACTGGTTAGCGAATAACCCCATCAAATTCAATTCCAAATCTTACACTCATATTGAATTTGCCCCCTTTACCAAGAAGGCAAAGGAGTTGCGATTTTGCTTCATCGCCTTCAAATTAATTTAAGTCATTAGGGATCCCCAGGGAAGATATGTCATTCTTATTTGTAAATTGAATCATGTAATCTACACTATAGCCTCTGTCTGTCTACCCAATACCCATCAGCCGAAATGTCTAAAGCGCATCCTGCACAAGCTAGATCAGGTCAAACAAGGTAGAGTCCTCTTAGCCGGTGACTTTAACATGGTCTGGGACCATAGAGTTGACAGAAAAACTACTGACTTAGATAAAACACATTTGACTGCTGAATTCTTGGCTAACAGATTTAGCAACTTAATGTCTTGCTCAGGATACTACGACATTTGGAGAGCTATCCACCCGACAGACAGAGACTACACACACTTCTCACATCCACACAAATTATATGCTAGAATTGATAACATATTCTCTATGGCTGACTCACTAGACCTAGTTACACAAACTAAGATCTCCTTATGTGCCTGGTCTGACCACGACCACGTGTTAGCTGATATCCACTCCACAAACATCTCCCATACCAGGGCCCCATGGTGCATGCCTCACCAAATCCTTGGAGATGTTCCGTTTAGAGAAGAGTTCCATAGGGACATTACACATTTTATAAAAATTAATGATAATTCACTAGTACAGGATGACACCTTATGGGGGGCTGCGAAAGCCACCATAAGGTGACTCATGATTACTAAACAATCACACCTCAGAAAACAGGCTGGTCTCACCCTCTCACAAGCCCATATTAAGCTCCGAAATCTAGAAACACAAAATAGGTGCACCCCATCCCCTGCCTTAATGCACCAAATTGCAACTGACAAGGATCACATTTCGCAAATTGAACTTTGCAGAACCCAACTTAACCTAACCAAATTAAAACAGTTGTTTTACTATAAAAGTAATATAGCGGACACCTTGCTGGCCAATAAAATTAGGAATAGAATGGGAGTCTCGCATATCCATAGTATTCGTTTGGCACATTCCCTCCTCAAAATTCCGTCACAAATAGGAGGGACATTTGCTGAATATTATTCTAACCTGTATAATATAGATAGATCTGAGAAGCCACAGCCAACCTCCTTAGACAATATGCGTTTATTTTTAGATTCCCTAAACCTCCCCACACTCACTCCTGAACAGCATGACCTCCTGAACTCCCCCTTTTCGCTCCTGGAAGTTCAGAGGGTTATCAAAAACTCAAAGTCTTTTAAATCTCCAGGTCCAGATGGCTTTCCAGTCCATTTCTATAAAATCTTTATACGGGAACTCTCCCCTTTATTGCTTAGGCTTTATAATCTTGCTAGAGCAGAGGGCTGTTTTAAAAAGGAATTTTTGGAATCTACTATTGTTACTATTTTAAAGACAAACAAAGACCCCTCCTTATGTACCAGTTATAGGCCGATATCCCTTATCAACACCGATATAAAGTTTTACTCTAAATTGTTGGCTAACCGTGTGGCAACTCTCTTGTTGTCCCTTATTAACCCCGACCAAGTGGGGTTTGTCCCGCAACAAGAGGGCACAGATAATACAAGGCGACTGCTTAATATTCTTAGTCTCTCTTCCAAACTTAACAGGCCCTTAGCGGTTATCTCCCTCGATGCAGAGAAAGCTTTCGACTGTGTTAGGTGGCAGTATCTGTGGGAGATACTTGAGCATTTTTGGTTACCTAGTGAAATAGTAACTGCAATTAAAGCCCTTTACTCTACTCCTACAGCCTTGGTAAGCGGACTCGGTTTCCATTCCTTCTCCTTTTCCATAACAAATGGAACTAGGCAGGGTTGCCAGTTGTCGCCCTTGTTGTTTGCATTGGCCATGGAACCTCTGGCAGAACAATTCAGAATGGACTCCCAAATAAAGGGTGTCACCTTGTTTGGTACGGTACACAAGATAGCTCTATTTGCAGATGATGTCACCCTTTTTTCAATGGATCCTGCGCACTCTATCCCTAGACTCATGGATATCTTGGCTTCCTTTGGAGCCCACTCTTTCTATAAGCTAAACTTATCAAAAACAGAGATATATATAAGCAGGACATCCCTGATGATCAGTTAGCCTCCCTGAAATCCAGATTTGAATTCAACTTGACAAAGAAATATGTCCTACACCTAGGAGTTAAGCTATACGGCTGTTTTTCCCAGATAATTAGGGACAACTACCTCCCTCTTTTGACAGTGCTTCATTCCCTTAAACATGATTGGAACATACCCCACTAATCCTGGTTAGGTAGGATAGCTGCATTAGAAATGTCCTTTCTACCCATGTTCACTTACTTATTTCGATTTTTCTCCATTAGAATCCCCAAGCACATACTTCTACAATTTCAAAGCGAACTGACGAAATATAATCGGCAAGGTAAGCCCCCTAGAGTGGTGCATAAAATACTTCAACTCCCTAAAACTTTAGGAGGTATTGTGTTACCTTCTGTACTTTGGTACTATGAGGGAGCGATGCTCACCCATATTGCACAATGGGGAGTTAAACTCTCCCAAGCCAAATGGAGATCAATTGAGCAGACCTCCTTGCCCTATAATGTTCACCTTTGAGATCTAGTATGGACCCCCCACACTGCCATAGGGAATTAGACTTGATTAACCCGGTGGTTTGTGAGTGTTTAAATATGTGGGACAAGTTACAGCATTATCCCCATATAGCCCCACACCCCTCTTCTATAACTTCTATCGCTGGCCTCCTTTCAAGATTACAGGACACTCACCTGCATAAATGGGCTCAACTGGGAATCAATCAGGTCTCGGACAATTGGCTTGACCCTGGACCCCTAATCACACCGTTTTTACCTTTTAAATTCCATAAAATCAAACACTTCCTACTTAGTTGGGGGTTCATGCCAGGCTTAGTTTACCCGCTGACCCCCTGGGAAGCTGTGTGGACCCAGGGTGATAGGCTTCGCAGAATATTATCCCTACATTACTTGTTGCTCAGAGACACCCCCTTCTCCGAAACCCCTGCTCACCTGCAGCGCTGGGAGTCCCTCCAGGACTCCCCAGCTCCCCCTCTCATTTGAGAATGTACTCTAGAACTAACTCAGAAGGCTATCCACTGCACTACACTTTACACAACCTTTTACAAACTACTATCCCATTGGTACTATGTCCCAACTAGGTTGGCCAAAATGTTCCTGAGTGCGTCATCTGAATACTGGAGGGGTTGTGGTGAGAAAGACAGCACGATGCAGGTCTGGTGGGAGTGCCCTAAGATCCAGAACTTATGGAGCAAATGTTTCCTGGCTTTAGCCATGGTGGGAATACCCCTTCCTAGATCACCGTCCACCGCCCTGCTACATATAGGGGTACATACTTTACCGAAGCACCACTCCATCATATGTATTTACCTCCTCACGACTGTTAAAAATGCCATAACCTGTGCTTGGAAAAAGGAGCTCCCCCCTAGCTGGGCTGGGATATGTAACACCATGGCATATATATATATACCATGGAGAAGGATATATTTTATAAACTTGACAAAACAGACCTTTTTGAACTTGTGTGGGCGGACTGGAAAGACACTTATGACACAGAATGGTGACCCAACATTATGACCTCCGACTAAGTCCAATGATGTAGAGGGCGGACAAGACTTACATTTAAGCCCTGTATTAGATTTAAAAATCACTCCTATCCCCCCCTCCCTCACCCTCCTATCCTCCCCCCTTGATTTAATAAATTAAGAAAAGGTGGGGACCCACAAGCCCCTTCTGTACTTTATTATCGTGTATTAAGTCTTTATGTTTTTTTTTTCTTTAAGTGGTGTTGGTTTGAAAAATTTTGACTTGATTTGTTATAGATATTTTCTTGTACTGATATGTCAAACACCCGGGTCTCTTGACCCTACATGTAATCAGAGGATTTTCCTGGATTTTTATTCTTTCGTTATACCTCTGTAACTTTTGTTGAATATTCAATAAAGCTTTTGAAAACTTAAAAAAAAAGTGGAGTGTATATCACATAATACAATGATACAATAAAGGAAATAAAGAAAATATATATGTAGTTACATAATAGAAAAATGAAAAAGTAGTGCAGTGGAAGTGGTATATACCAACAAAAAGAAAAAAAAGGAAACAATCAAAAAATCAAAGACGAGTGTAAACGTAGTGTATTAATGACCCAAATCTACCCAAAAAAGATAGAGTAGAAAATACAGTAAAATAAATAAAAAAAAGATAAAAAGTAAGTGGTAAAGAATAATTATGATATATTCCAGATAAAGTATGTATATATCATAAAAAAATAATATATAAAAGATATTATAGTCCAGAGGGGATATAGTGATGTGATATGATATCCAGAGGAAAACTGTATCCAAAGTCAAGTTAATCGTAGATGTATTATAAATCCAAAGGATATACTTGGTGTAAATGAAAAGTGTGTGGGGTTAAATCCTTAAAATAAAGTATCCTCCTGGTTTAGGTGGACCTGTAGCGAAGGAAACAGAAAAGCAAACAATGGTACGATATCATGGAGATAGACCTGCATAATATGAAAATAGGTTTACCAGGTCTTCTTTCAGTCAGGAAACTCGAGCTGGATAGTCAATTGGTCGATGCGTTTTGGCCCCAAACAAGGCCTTTATCAAGACAATGACAATGTTCCTCCTCTAGTTCCTCTCTATTTCTTTGTTTCCCTATTTTATTTTGAGTTTATTCTACTGTCCTGTTCTAAAAAAAAGTTTTAGAGCTACCCTCCCCTATTGTGGATCCTTCTTTTTCAAACTCATTATTTGGGAGACTTGACAAAGTATTATATCTATTCCTTAAAGGGATGTCCCAGTTTTTTTGGTATTCTCTATTTTGAAAAAAATTGTTGTAGAAATTTGAATTTCCCCTTCTGTTCCCTGAGAAGTATGTATATTCTTCATCTCTATAGCCATTACAACTATAATTCTCCTATTATCCAGTATAGCTCTCCTGTTGTTTTTTTTTTTTTCTATTGTCCTGTAAATTCCATTCTTCATATTTTTTTCTAGAATATCAACTCTTAATGGTTTTCTTATTGAATCCCTCTTATTTATTTCTTTTTAATTAATCTCATTTCAACCATATTTTTCTGTTTGTTTTACATTTTTTTAAAGACTTTGAGATAATTATTTGTGTCATTTTCTCTATTCTGTAGTTTCAAATTAAATTCCTCTTCCTGAAATTCAATCAACTCCACTTGCTCTCTTTCTGTTTGGAAATAGTCCCTATCTACTTTCTTTAACTTGCCATTAATGATATCATCACTAGTGATGTCCCGAATAGTTCGCCGGCGAATAGTTCCCGGCGAAAATAGCTTATTCGCGTTCGCAACGGCGGCCGAACATATGCGATGTTCGATCCGCCCCTATTCGTCATCATTGAGTAAACTTTGACCCTGTATCTCACAGTCTGCAGACATATTCCAGCCAATCAGCAGCAGACCCTTCCTCCCAGACCCTCCCAGCTCCTGGACAGCAGACATTTTAGATTCATTCGGAAGCTGCTTTCTTAGTGAGAGGAGGGACAGTGTAGCTGCTGGTGATTTAATAGGGAAATTGATAGCTAGGCTAGTGTATTCAGTGTCCACTACAGTCCTGAAGGACTCATCTGATCTCTGCTGTAAGGACAGCACCCCAAAAAGCCCTTTTTAGGGCTGCTTTTTTTCCCTGTGTAATCTAATTGCAGTTGCCTGCCAGCGTGTGTGCCAGGCTCACAGCGTATAGTGTGCCCACTTGCCCGTTGCCACCACTCATATTTGGATTTAACATTAGTGTAAATTTAAAAAAAAAAAACTTTTTTGACTGTTAAACATCAGTCTTCTTGTGTAATCTAATTGCAGTTGCCTGCCGGCCAGCGTGTGTGCCAGACCCACTTACCCACAGTGCCACCACTCATATCTGTTGTAACAGTAGTGTAAATTTTAAAAAAAAAAACTTTTTTGACTGTGAAACATCAGTCTGCTAGTGTAATCTAATTGCAGTTGCCTGCCTGCCAGCGTGTGTGCCAGGCCCACTTGCCCACAGTGCCACCACTCATATCTGTTGTAACAGTAGTGTAATTTTTTTTAAAAAAAACCTTATTGACTGTGAAACATCAGTCTGCTAGTGTAATCTAATTGCAGTTGCCTGCCTGCCTGCCTGCCAGCGTGTGTGCCAGCCCCACTTGCGCACAGTGCCACCACTCATATCTGTTGTAACAGTAGTGTAAATTTTTAAAAAAAACTTTTTTGACTGTTAAACATCAGTCTGCTAGTGTAATCTAATTGCAGTTGCCTGCCTGCCAGCGTGTGTGCCAGGCCCACTTGCCCACAGTGCCACCACTCATATCTGTTGTAACAGTAGTGTAAATTTAAAAAAAAAAAAACTTTTTTGACTGTTAAACATCAGTCTGCGAGTGTAATCTAATTGCAGTTTCCTGCCTGCCAGCGTGTGTGCCAGGCCCACTTGCCCAGTGCCACCACTCATATCTGGTGTAACAAACAGTTGTGTAAATTTAAAAAAAAAACTTTTTTGACTGTTAAACATCAGTCTGCTAGTGTAGACTAATTGCAGTTGCCTGCCTGCCAGCGTGTGTGCCAGGCCCACTTGCCCACAGTGCCACCACTCATATCTGTTGTAACAGTAGTGTAAATTTAAAAAAAAATACTTTTTTGACCGTTAAACATCAGTCTGCTAGTTTAATCTAATTGCAGTTGCCTGCCTGCCAGCGTGTGTGCCAGGCCCACTTGCCCACAGTGCCACCACTCATATCTGTTGTAACAGTAGTGTAAATTTAAAAAAAAAAAACTTTTTGGACTGTTAAACATCAGTCTGCTAGTATAATCTAATTGCAGTTGCCTGCCTGCCAGCGTGTGTGCCAGGCTGACAGCGTATACTGTGCCCACTAGGCCAGTGCCACCACTCATATCTGGTGTAACATTAGTGTAAATTTAAAAAAAAAAAAAATTTAACAGTGAAACATCAGTCTGCTAGTGTAATCTAATTGCAGTTGCCTGCCTGCCAGTGTGTGTGCCAGGCCCACTTGCCCACAGTGCCACCACTCATATCTGTTGTAACAGTAGTGTAAATTTATAAAAAAAAACTTTTTTGACTGTTAAACATCAGTCTGCTAGTGTAGACAAATTGCAGTTGCCAGCCTGCCAGTGTGTGTGCCAGGCCCACTTGCCCACAGTGCCACCACTCATATCTGTTGTAACAGTAGTGTAAATTAAAAAAAAAAAAACTTTTTGGACTGTTAAACATCAGTCTGCTAGTGTAATCTAATTGCAGTTGCCTGCCTGCCTGCCAGCGTGTGTGCCAGGCCCACTTGCCCAGTGCCACCACTCATATCTGGTGTAACAAACAGTAGTGTAAATTTAAAAAAAAACTTTTTGGACTGTTAAACATCAGTCTGCTAGTGTAGACTAATTGCAGTTGCCTGCCTGCCAGCGTGTGTGCCAGGCCCACTTGCCCACAGTGCCACCACTCATATCTGTTGTAACAGTAGTGTAACTTTAAAAAAAAAATACATTTTTGACCGTTAAACATCAGTCTGCTAGTGTAATCTAATTGCAGTTGCCTGCCTGCCAGCGTGTGTGCCAGGCCCACTTGCCCACAGTGCCACCACTCATATCTGTTGTAACAGTAGTGTAAATTTAAAAAAAAAAAACTTTTTGGACTGTTAAACATCAGTCTGCTAGTATAATCTAATTGCAGTTGCCTGCCTGCCAGCGTGTGTGCCAGGCTGACAGCATATACTGTGCCCACTAGGCCAGTGCCACCACTCATATCTGGTGTAACATTAGTGTAAATTTAAAAAAAAAAAAAAAATTAACAGTGAAACATCAGTCTGCTAGTGTAATCTAATTGCAGTTGCCTGCCTGCCAGTGTGTGTGCCAGGCCCACTTGCCCACATTGCCACCACTCATATCTGTTGTAACAGTAGTGTAAATTTATAAAAAAAAACTTTTTTGACTGTTAAACATCAGTCTGCTAGTGTAGACTAATTGCAGTTGCCAGCCTGCCAGTGTGTGTGCCAGGCCCACTTGCCCACAGTGCCACCACTCATATCTGTTGTAACAGTAGTGTAAATTTAAAAAAAAAAAAACTTTTTTGACTGTTAAACATCAGTCTGCTAGTGTAATCTAATTGCAGTTGCCTGCCTGCCAGCGTGTGTGCCAGGCCCACTTGCCCAGTGCCACCACTCATATCTGGTGTAACAAACAGTAGTGTAAATTAAAAAAAAACTTTTTTGACTGTTAAACATCAGTCTGCTAGTGTAGACTAATTGCAGTTGCCTGCCTGCCAGCGTGTGTGCCAGGCCCACTTGCCCACAGTGCCACCACTCATATCTGTTGTAACAGTAGTGTAAATTTAAAAAAAAATACTTTTTTGACCGTTAAACATCAGTCTGCTAGTGTAATCTAATTGCAGCTGCCTGCCTGCCAGCGTGTGTGCCAGGCCCACTTGCCCACAGTGCCACCACTCATATCTGTTGTAACAGTAGTGTAAATTTAAAAAAAACAAACTTTTTGGACTGTTAAACATCAGTCTGCTAGTATAATCTAATTGCAGTTGCCTGCCTGCCAGCGTGTGTGCCAGGCTGACAGCGTATACTGTGCCCACTAGGCCAGTGCCACCACTCATATCTGGTGTAACATTAGTGTAAATTTAAAAAAAAAAAAAAAATAACAGTGAAACATCAGTCTGCTAGTGTAATCTAATTGCAGTTGCCTGCCTGCCAGTGTGTGTGCCAGGCCCACTTGCCCACAGTGCCACCACTCATATCTGTTGTAACAGTAGTGTAAATTTATAAAAAAAAAACTTTTTTGACTGTTAAACATCAGTCTGCTAGTGTAGACTAATTGCAGTTGCCAGCCTGCCAGTGTGTGTGCCAGGCCCACTTGCCCACAGTGCCACCACTCATATCTGTTGTAACAGTAGTGTAAATTTAAAAAAAAAAACTTTTTTGACTGTGAACTTCAGTCTGCTAGTGTAATCTAATTGCAGTTGCCTGTCTGCCAGCGTGTGTGCCAGGCCCACTTGCCCAGTGCCACCACTCATATCTGGTGTAACAAACTGTAGTGTAAATTTAAAAAAAAACATTTTTGACCATTAAACATTAGTCTGCTAGTGTAATCTAATTGCAGTTGCCTGCCTGCCTGCCAGCGTGTGTGCCAGGCCCACTTGCCCACAGTGCCACCACTCATATCTGTTGTAACAGTAGTGTAAATTTAAAAAAAAAAAACTTTTTTGACTGTGAAACATCAGTCTGCTAGTGTAATCTAATTGCAGTTGCCTGCCTGCCAGCGTGTGTGCCAGGCTGACAGCATATACTGTGCCCATTTGGCCAGTGCCACCACTCATATCTGGTGTAACATTAGTGTAAATTAAAAAAAAAAAATTTAACAGTGAAACATCAGTCTGCTTGTGTAATCTAATTGCAGTTGCCTGCCTGCCAGTGTGTGTGCCAGGCCCACTTGCCCACAGTGCCACCACTCATATCTGTTATAATTTTTTGCCACGTTACTGGGCGCTCATGTGCAATGCCTGTAGGCTCATGCGTCCTTTTGAGGAGGTGACAAACCTAGTCAGTCACACCGAAGGCACCATCAGTGACATCATACCATTTGTTTTCTTCCTGGAGCATGCCCTGCGAAGAGTGCTGGATCTGGCCGTAGATGAGCGTGAAGAGGAAGAGTTGTGGTGTCCATCACCACCAGAAACAGTCTTATCAGCATCGCTTGCTGGAGGATTGTGAGGAAGAGGAGTCAGAGTAGGAATGTGGCTTTGAGGAGGAGGAGGAAGACCAACCACAACAGGCATCCCAGGGTGCTCATTGTCACCTATTTGGTACCCGTGGTGTTGTACGTGGCTGGGGGGAAGAAGATACCTTCAGTGAGATCACTGAGGACGAGGAACGGGACATGAGTAGCTCCGCATCCAACCTTGTGCAAATGGGGTCTTTCATGCTGTTGTGCCTGTTGAGGGACCCTCGTATAAAAAAGCTGAAGGAGAACGACCTGTACTGGGTGTCCATGCTACTAGACCCCCGGTATAAGCATAAAGTGCCTGAAATGTTACCGAATTACCGCAAGTCAGAAAGGATGCAGCAGTTCCAACATAAATTAAAAAGTATGCTTTACACAACGTTTAAGGGTGATGTCACAGCACAACGGGAAGCTAACATGGGAAGAGATGAAAGTAATCCTCCGACTCCCATGACCACG
Source organism: Bombina bombina (assembly GCF_027579735.1). NCBI lineage: Eukaryota > Metazoa > Chordata > Amphibia > Anura > Bombinatoridae > Bombina > Bombina bombina. Next base: position 1,259,708,987 of record NC_069501.1, on the reverse strand, counting down.
CCAGCAAGGACAGGATGCTTTACAGACATGTTGTTGATGGAGGACATGCAGAGCTTTTTAAGTCCTATGCATTGCCACAGCCCTTTGGGACCCACCCTCAGAGAACGACTCGACCGACAGGTAGCAGACTACCTTGCCTTAACTGCAGATCTCGACACTCTGAGGAGCGATGAACCCCTTGACTACTGGGTGTGCAGGCTTGACCTGTGGCCTGAGCTATCCCAATTTGCGATAGAACTTCTGGCCTGCCCTGCTTAAAGTGCCTTGTCAGAAAGGACCTTCAGTGTAGCAGGAGGTATTGTCACTGAGAAGAGAAGTCGCCTAGGTAAAAAAAGTCTAGATTATCTCACATTTATTAAGATGAATGAGGGATGGATCCTGAAGGGACTGACATTGGGCGATACATTCGACTAAATAAGGCCTGATGAGATGAGCTGCCTAGGGCTAAAAATGGTCCACACGCTGCTGTATTTTATCTTCGAATGCTGGATGACTTGCGTGACTTATCTGCCACCAACTAGGGTTCAAGCCGCAATGTTTTAGGGCACTTTCTGCCTGGGAAACAAACATCAATTTTTCTGGCCGCTGCTACAGCAGCGGCTGCAACAATACCTAATTTTTCAGGCATGTGTACAATACATGCCAAATTTTTCTGGCCTCTGGTGCTGCACTGTGGCTTCAAAAACCACACCACTCATATCTGGTGGCACAGTAGATTGCACGTGTAGTGCCCCAAATTTGAAGTTGGAGGACCGACCAAGCATCTTTTTCCATCTCCCGGTTCCTAAAATCCATGCGATATACACGTCCCCTGATAGGGGGCGTAACAGGAATTAAACTGATCAGAATAGTACTACTGAACACACCACTCATATCTGGTGTCACAGTAGATTGCACGCGCAGTGCCCCAAATTTGAAGTAGGATGACCGACCAAGCATCTTTTTCCATCTCCCGGTTCCTAAAATCCATGCCATATACACGTCCCCTGGCGCCGCAACTGCCTCTGGGAACCATGGGTCCCAGAATGCACGTCTTGTAATTCTCTGTCTGGGAAATTATCTATATATCAAATCTATCTATTTATCTATCAAATCTATCTATCTATCGTATCTATCAAATGTATATTGCATCTATTGATCTATCTATCTAATCTATGTATCTATCTATCTATCTAATCTATCTATCTCGTGGCGGGACTGTTTTGTGACAGCCACTTGTGTTTTGGCCAAATGTCCGTCGGCCAAATGTCCGTCGGCTAAAAGTCCGGCCACGATTGCACGCGCAGTGCCCCAAATTTGAAGTAGGAGGACCGACCAAGCATCTTTTTCCATCTCCCGGTTCCTAAAATCCATGCCATATACACGTCCCCCGATAGGGGGAGTAACAGGTATTAAACTGATCAGAATACTACTACTGAACACACCACTCATATGTGGTGGCACAGTAGATTGCACGTGCAGTGCCCCAAATTTGAAGTAGGAGGACCGACCAAGTCTCTTTTTCCAACTCCCGGTTCCTAAAATCCATGCCATATACACGTCCCTTGGCGCCGCAACTGTCTCTGGGAACCTTACCATGGGTCACAGAAAGCATGTCTTGTAATTCACTGTCTGGGAAATTATCTATCTATCAAATATATCTATTTATCTGTCAAATCTATCTATCGTATCTATCAAATGTATATTGCATCTATTGATCTATCAATCTAATCTATGTATCTATCTATCAAATCTATCTCGTGGCCGGACTGTTTTGTGACAGCCACTTGTGTTTCGGCCAAATGTCCGTCGGACAAATGTCCGTCGGCTAAAAGTCCGGCCACGATTGCACGCGCAGTGCCAAAATTTGAAGTAGGAGGACCGACTAAGCATCTTTTTCCATCTCCCGGTTCCTAAAATCCATGTCATATACACGTCCCCCGATAAGGGGAGTAACAGGTATTAAACTGATTAGAATAGTACTACTGAACACACCACTCATTTTCGGTGGCACAGTAGATTGCACGTGCAGTGCCCCAAATTTGAAGTAGGAGGACCGACCAAGCATCTTTTTCCATCTCCGGTTCCTAAAATCCATGCCATATACACGTCCCCTGGCGCCGCAACTGCCTCTGGGAACCTTACCATGGGTCTCAGCCTGCACATCTTGTAATTCTCTGTCTGGGAAATTATCTATCTATCAAATCTATCAATGTATCTATCAAATCTATCTATCTATCTTATCTATCAAATGTATATTGCATCTATTGATCTATCTAATCTATGTATCTATCTATCAAATCTATCTATCTTGTGGCCGGACTGTTTTGTGACAGCCACTTGTGTTTCGGCCAAATGTCCGTCAGACAAATGTCCATCGGCCAAATGTCCGTCAGCTAAAAGTCCGGCCACGATTGCACGTGCAGTGCCCCAAATTTGAAGTAGGAGGACGACCAAGCATATTTTTCCATCTCCCGGTTCCTAAAATCCATGCCATATACACAACCCCCGATAGGGGGAGTAACAGGTATTAAACTGATCAGAATAGTACTACTGAACACACCACTCATATCTGGTGGCACAGTAGATTGCATGCGCAGTGCCCCAAATTTGAAGTAGGAGGACCGACCAAGCATCTTTTTCCATCTCCCGGTTCTTAAAATCCATGCCATATACACGTCCCCTGGCGCCGCAACTGCCTCTGGGAACCTTACCATGGGTCCCACACCGCACGTCTTGTAATTCTCTGTCTGGGAAATTATCTATCTATCAAATCTATCTATTTATCTATCAAATCTATCTATCGTATCTATCAAATGTGTATTGCATCTATTGATCTATCAATCTAATTTATGTATCTATCTATCAAATCTATCTATCTCGTGGCCAGACTGTTTTGTGACAGCCACTTGTGTTTCGGCCAAATGTCCGTTGGCTAAAAGTCCGGCCACGATTGCACGCTAAGTGCCCCAAATTTGAAGTAGGAGGACCGACCAAGCATCTTTTTCCTTCCCCAGGTTCCTAATATCCATGCCATATACACGTCCCCCGATAGGGGGCGTAACAGGTATTAAACTGATCAGAATAGTACTACTGAACACACCACTCATATCTGGTGGCACAGTAGATTGCACGCGCAGTGCCCCAAATTTGAAGTAGGAGGACCGACCAAGCATCTTTTTCCATCTCCCGGTTCCTAAAATCCATGCAATATACATGTCCCCTTGCGCCGCAGCTGCCTCTGGGAACCTTACCATGGGTCTCAGACCACACGTCTTGTAATTCTCTGTCTGGGAAATTATCTATCTATCTATTTATCTATCTATCAAATCTATCTAATTATCTATGAAATATATCTATCTATCTATCTATCTATCTATCTATCTATCTATCTATCTATCGTATCTATCAAATGTATATTGCACCTATTGATCTATCTATCTAATCTATGTATCTATGTATCTATCTATCAAATCTATCTATCTTGTGGCCGGGCTGTTTTGTGACAGCCGCTTGTGTTTCGGCCAAATGTCCGTCGGACAAATGTCCGTCGGCTAAAAGTCCAGCCACGATTGCACGTGCAGTGCCCAAAATTTGAAGTAGGAGGACCGACCAAGCATCTTTTTCCATCTCACGGTTCCTAAAATCCATGCCATATACACGTCCCCCGATAGGGGGAGTAACAGGTATTAAACTGATCAGAATAGTACTACTGAACACACCACTCATATCTGGTGGCACAGTAGATTGCATGCGCAGTGCCCCAAATTTGAAGTAGGAGGACCGACCAAGCATCTTTTTCCATCTCCCGGTTCCTAAAATCCATGCCATATACACGTCCCCCGATAGGGGGAGTATCAGGTATTAAACTGATCAGAATAGTACTACTGAACACACCACTCATATCTCGTGGCACAGTAGATTGCACGTGCAGTGCCCCAAATTTGAAGTAGGAGGACCGACCAAGCATCTTTTTCCATCTCCCGGTTCATAAAATCCATGCCATATACACGTCCCCTGGCACCACAACTGCCTCTGGGAACCTTACCATCAGTCCCAGACCGCACGTCTTGTAATTCTCTGTCTGGGAAATTATCTATCTATCAAATCTATCTATCTATCTATCTATCTATCGTATCTATCAAATGTATATTGCATCTATTGATCTATCTATCTAATCTATGTATCTATCTATCAAATCTATCTTTCTCGTGGTTGTGCAAATGGACTGTTTGTGGTTGTTTGCGGTGCGTTAAACGGGGAGTTTGGTCTGTCACTGTGAAGCGGGCGTAACCCTTACACTACCTAATTGATACAACATCTTACCTGATGTTTTAAAGCACGTTATTCCAAACAATTTAGGAATGTTAGGTGATTTATGCCTTTTATGGATTAAAACCAGACTCTGCATCAACTATGTAATTTTTCGTGGAAGTTTTGCCATGGATCCCCCTCCGGCATGCTACAGTCCAGGTGTTAGTCCCCTTGAAACAACTTTTCCATCACTATTGTGGCTAGAAAGAGTCCCTGTGGGTTTTAAAATTCGTCTGCCTATTGAAGTCAATGGCGGCTCGCCCGGTTCACCCGTTCGCGAATGGTTGTGGACGTTCGCGTTCGCCGTTTGCGAACGTAAAATTTTCAGTTGCGACATCACTAATCATCACTATGGGGAAGTGCCATAGAACTCAATGGGAGTCTGAAAACACAGAAAGCTTATGTTCGATGCTGCAAGAGAATGGAGTATATTGTATAATAAAAGTAAATTAGAAACTCTATTAAAATTTTATACCCTTTCAAACAATATTATTTCTCCACATTTGGTGCACTAGTAGATATGGGGATAAAAATAAAAAATACATTAATACTTATGGATTATGCTACAAATTTGTCTCTCATTACAAAACAAGGGGACAATATTATTTCTACAAATGTGTTGAAAAGTTTTGCCCCAAACTTGTCGCACTAATAGATATAGAGATAAAAATGAAATATACAACATATGTTTAAGCCATGTAATACAAGTCCCACTCTCCACTTCGCACCAATTTTGACTCAACATTTTTCGCACCAATTATGACGCAAACTCCTAAATAACCCATACACTAGTGAATTTTTTGACCACTTTTGATTGGAATATGCATAATCACATGATTTATGACATCAGCCATTCTGATTCAAATATACATTTTAAACTATCACTAACAAATCAAAATGCTCGATACTTGTGTCATTGATCACTCATCAGAACTTGTAAGTGCCATTTGTTACATTGTGTATTATACTTTGAAAGTATGTATATGTGAATTTAGAATTAAAGATAAACATTGATGCTGACATTAGGACACACAGTGTAATATTTTAGACAATGATTTTAAAATTCGAATTGATGTTTGATTCAATATAATCTTAAGCTGATAGCTCAAAGGGATAGCCCGCCTAACATTAAAGTGTCATGATTCAGATACAGCAGAAATTAAAATCACCTCTTTACTGTCATGCTATTTTCAGTGTATTTCTTCCTTCTCTTGAATTTCTTTTTCAGTAAGAAATGTTATCTTATATGCCAGACCATTTTATAACACCTGTGTAGCGCCTAGATTTAGAGTTTGGCATTAGCCGTCAAAAGCAGCGTTAAGGGGTCCTAACGCTGCTTTTGGCCGCCCACTGGTATTTAGAGTCAGACAGGAAAGGGTCTAACGCTCACTTTCAAGCCGCAACTTTTCCATACCGCAGATCCCCTTACGCCAATTGCGTATCCTATCTTTTCAATGGGATCTTCCTAAAGCTAGTATTTAGAGTCTTGGGTGAAGTGAGCTGTGGAGCCTCTACCGACAAGACTCCTACCGCCAAAAAAAGTCAGTAGTTAAGAGCTTTATGGGCTAACGCCGGTTTATAAAGCTCTTAACTACAGTGCTCTAAAGTACACTAACACCCATAAACTACCTATGTACCCATAAACCGAGGTCCCCCCACATCGCCGCCACTATAATAAATATTTTTAACCCCTAATCTGCCGACCGCACATCGCCACCACCTACATTATCCCTATGAACCCCTAATCTGCTGCAAGTAACATCGCTGACACCTACATAATATTTATTAACCCCTAATCTGCCCCCCCCACAACGTCGCCGCTACCTTACCTACACTTTATTAACCCCTAATCTGCCGACCGTACCTCACCGCTACTATAATAAATGTATTAACCCCTAAAGCTAAGTCTAACCCTAACCCTAACACCCCCCTAAGTTAAATATAATTTTAATCTAACGAAATAAATTAAATCTTATTAACTAAAGTATTCCTATTTAAAACTAAATACTTACCTGTAAAATAAACCCTAATATAGCTACAATATAACAAATAATTATATTGTAGCTATTTTAGGATTTATATTTATTTTACAGGCAATTTTGTATTTATTTTAACTAGGTACAATAGCTATTAAATAGTTATTAACTATTAATAGCTACCTTGTTAAAATAATTACAAAATTACCTGTAAAATAAATCCTAACCTAAGTTACAATTAAACCTAACACTACACTATCAATAAATTAATTAAATAAATTACATACAATTAAATAAACTAAACTAAATTACAAAAACAAACAAACACTAAATTACAAAAAATAAAAAAAGATTAAAAGAATATTAGGCTAATTACACCTACTCTAAGCCCCCCAAAATAATAAAGGTACCCTACCCTATTCTAAATTAAAAAGTAACCAGCTATTTTACCAGCCCTTAAAAGGGTTTTTTGCGGGGCATGCCCCAAAGTAATCAGCTATTTTGACTGTAAAAAAAATACAACCTCCCCAACATTAAAACCCACCACCCACATACCCCCACTCTAACCCAAACCCCCCTTAAATAAACCTAACACTACCCCCCTGAAGATCTCCCTACCTTGAGTCGTCTTCACCCAGCCGGGCCGAAGTCTTCATCCGATGGGGCAGAAGAGGACATCCAGACCGGCAGAAGTCTTCATCCTATCCGGGCAGAAGAGGAAATCCGGACCGGCAGACATCTTCATCCAAGCGACATCTTCTATCTTCATCCATCCGGAGCAGAGCGGAGCCATCTTCTTCCAGCCGATGCGGATCCATCCTCTTCAACCGATGCCTACTCGCCGAATGAAGGTTCCTTTAAATGACGTCATCCAAGACGTCGTCCTTCAAATTCCGATTGGCTGATAGGATTCTATCAGCCAATCGGAATTAAGGTAGGAAAAATATGATTGGCTGATTGTCAGGGTGCCAGGAATCAGACTGAGATGAGAAGTGCAAAAATAATCACACCTTTATTAATAGCAAAAAATAATAAAAAGTTCACAAGTCAAATAACAAGCCAGGAGTCAAAACTAGAGCTGGTAGTCAGACAAGCCGAGTCAGGAGCCAAAGCGAGTAGTTAGACGAGCCGGAATCAGGAACAAGGAGAACAGCAGAGTCAGGAACAAGCCAGGGATCAGGAACCAGGAGGGACGTCAGACAGCCAGGTAATACACACGAGCTCTCACAAACAGGTCTGAGATAACGCAAGGGCAAAGCATACTGAACAAAGGCCCTTTAAATAATAAGTGATGACATCACAATTCTGAGACTGCATCCTGTCTCAAATGGATGATTTAAACCAGTCTGGCCATAAAAGGAAGTACAGGAAGTGAGCAGCATCTTCCAGAATGCACCAAAGTCAGCAAGAGAGGTAAGTAAAATGGCTGCCAGCAGCACATGGCAAACAAGTCAGGAAAAAACCCTGACAGTACCCTCCCTCAACGACCCCTCCCCCACGGAGGACAAAAGGCTTATTGGGGAAACGGGCATGGAAGGCACGGAGGAGGGCAGGAGCATGAACATCAGAGGAGGGAACCCATGAACGCTCCTCTGGACCGTAGCCCCTCCAATGAACCAAATACTGTACGCAGCCCCATGACATACTAGAGTCAATAATGCTGCTGACCTCATACTCCTCATGGTTGTCAACAATGATAGGATGGGGACGAGGCAACACACTGCTAAACCAATTACAAACCAATGGTTTCAAGAGGGAGACATAAAACACATTGGAGATGTGCATTGCAGGAGGAAGGTCAAGAGCGTAGGCCACAGGATTGACCCGTCGGAGTATTCAAAAAGGACCAACATAACGGGGAGCCAGCTTATTGGAAGGCACACGAAGGTTCAACTTGCGGGAGGACAGCCAAACTCTCTCACCAACCTGGTAGGAAGGTGCAGGCAGATGCCTACGATCAGCCTGGAACTTTTGGCGCTGCATAGAACGATGAAGGCAATCCTGAATCTGCATCCACGTGGAATGGAGTTGCCGGAGATGCTCCTCCAAAGCCGGAATACCCTGAGACATGAATGAATCGGGCAACAAGGATGGTTGAAACCCATAATTCGCCATGAACGGGGATAACTTGGAGGAAGCATTAATAGCACTATTACGAGCAAAGTCTGCCCAAGGTAACAGTTCAGACCAATTATTGTGGTGATCTGAGACATAGCAACGGAGGAACTGTTCCAGAGCTTGATTAGACCGTTCCGCAGCCCCATTGGATTGAGGGTGATATGCTGAGGAGAAGGAGAGCTGGATCCCCATTTGAGCACAAAAGGAACACCAAAATCTGGAGACAAACTGGCTACCCCGGTCTGACACTATCTCCTTGGGTAATCCATGTAAACGGAAGACCTCCCAGGCAAAAATTGAAGCAAGCTCCTGAGCGGTAGGCAACTTCTTCAAGGGAATGCAATGTGACATTTTAGAAAAACGGTCAACCACCATAAGGATAACAGTATTGCCATTGGAAACAGGGAGCTCAACAATGAGGTCCATGGAAAGATGTGTCCAAGGACACTCACCATTAGCAATAGGTTGAAGAAGACCCACAGGAAGATGTTGAGGAGTCTTATTCTGTGCACAAACTGAGCAGGAGGCAACATACACAGCAACATCAGAACGAAGACCTGGCCACCAGAATTGTCGAGTGACAGTCCAAATCATTTGGTTCTTGCCTGGGTGACCTGCGGCTTTAGGATAGTGGTAAGTGTGCAAAAGTTTAGTTCGAAGATTCTCAGGAACAAAACACTTACCACTAGGTTTCTCAGGAGGTGCATTGGTTTGTGCAGCCAGGATCTCCTCCCCCAAGGGAAAAGTCAAATTAGTACGTATGGTAGCCAAAATATGGTCAGGAGGTATAACTGGAGTAGGTACAGACTCCTCCTTGGACAGAGGTGAAAATTGTTTGAGAGAGGGCATCAGCCCTAACATTCTTACTACCCAGGCTGGTAGGAGACCACATAATTAAACCAAGACAAAAATAGCGCCCATCTGGCCTGTCGGGGCAACAAAGTCAACCAGGGTTAATGGCACCCACATTTTTAATGTATTACACTTTCCTTTTTAGACATAATTTCCTATTACCACCTCTCTTCAATACTGGGCTATGCTCTATGACTTATGACTTGGACGCCCAATTGGCTTACTTTATGTCATGCTTCAATAAAATGTTGTGAAATCTCTATTCCTTATAGTTGACATATGCTCCCCCACTTAACCTAAGCCACACTAGTACTTCAACAGGTATGTAATAAAATTCGGCTAGATCACGAGTCTTGCGTTAGCCTTAAAAATCAGCGTTGAGAGGTCCCAACGCTGCTTTTTAACGCCCGCTGGTCTTACGAGTCTGACAGGTACAGGTGTACCGCTCACTTTTCTTCTGCGACTCGAGGCTTACCGCAAATCCCCTTACGACAATTGCGTATCCTATCTTTTTAATGGGATTTGCCTAATGCTGGTATTAAGAGTCTTGGAAGAAGTGAGCGGTAGACCCTCTCCTGGCAAGACTCCTACCGCATTTGAAAGTCAGAAGTTAAGAGTTTTATGGGCTAACGCCGTAACATAAAGCTCTTAACTAAAGTGCTAAAAAGTACACTAACACCCATAAACTACCTATTAACCCCTAAACCGAGGCCCCCCACATCCCAAACACTAAAATAATTTTTTTTAACCCCTAATCTGCCGACCAGACATCGCCACCACCTACATTATACCTATGAACCCCTAATCTGCTGCCCCTAACATCGCAGACACCTATATTATATTTATTTACCCCTAATCTGCCGCCACCAATGTCGCCGCCACCTACCTACAATTATTAACCCCTAATCTGCCGACCGGACATCGCTGCCACTTTAATAAATGTATTAACCCCTAAACCGCCGCACTCCCGCCTCGCAAACACTAGTTACATTTTATTAACCCCTAATCTGCCGTCCCTAACATCGCCAACACCTACCTACATTTATTAACCCCTAATCTGCCGACCACAACGTCGCCGATACTATATTAAATGTATTAACCCCTAAACCTAAGTCTAACCCTAAGTCTAACCCCCCCTAACTTAAATATAATTTAAATTGAACAAAACAAATTTACTACAATTAAATAAATTATTCCTATTTAAAACTAAATACTTACCGATAAAATAAACCCTAAGATAGCTACAATATAAGTAATAGTTACAATCGGAATTAAGGTAGGAAAAATCCTATTGGCTGATGCTATCAGCCAATTGGATTGAAGTTCAATCCGATTGGCTGTTCCAATCAGCCAATAGGATTGACCTTGCATTCTATTGGCTGATTAGAACAGCCAATAGAATGCAAGGTCAATCCTATTGGCTGATTACATCAGCCAATAGGATTTTCCCTAACTTAATTCCAATTGGCTGATAGGATTCTTACAGCCAATCGGAAATTCAAGGGACGCCATCTTGGATGACGTCATTTAAAGGAACCTTCATTCTTCGTTAGGACTTCGTTTGAAGAGGATGCTCCGCGTCGGTTGGATTCAAGATGGACCTGCTCCGCTCCGGAAGGATGAAGATAGAAGATGCCGCCTGGATGAAGATTTCTGCCATCTGGAGGACCTCTTCTGCCCCAATCGGATGAAGACTTCTGCCGTATGGAGGACCACTTGTGCCCGGCTCGGTGAAGACGGCTCAAGGTAGAGTGGTCTTCAAGGGGGTAGTGTTAGGTTTTTTTAAGGGGGGATTGGGTGGGTTTTAGATTAGGGGTGTGTGGGTGGTGGGTTGTAATGTTGGGGGAGTATGTGGTGGGTTTTAATGTTGGGGGGAGTATTGTATTTTTTTTTACAGGTAAAAGAGCTGATTACTTTGGGGCAATGCCCCGCAAAAAGGCCCTTTTAAGGGCTATTTGTAATTTAGTATAGGGTAGGGAATTTTATTATTTTGGGGGGCTTTTTATTTTATTAGGGGGGTTAGATTAGGTGTAATTAGTTTAAAATTCTTGTAATTCTTTTTTATTTTCTGTAATTTAGTGTTTTTTTCGTAATTTATTTTATTTAATTTAATTGTAATTAATTGTAGGTAGTTTAGGTAATTAGTTTAATGATAGTGTAGTGTTAGGTGTAATTGTAACTTAGGTTAGGATTTATTTTACAGGTAAGTTTGTATTTATTTTAGCTAGGTAGCTATTAAATAGTTAATAACTATTTAATAACTATTGTACCTAGTTAAAATAAATACAAAGTTGCCTGTAAAATAAATATAAAACCCTAAGCTAGCTACAATGTAACTATTAGTTATATTGTAGCTATCTTAGGGTTGATTTTATCGGTAAGTAATTAGTTTAAATAGGAATAATTTATTTAATTATAGTAAATTTATTTAGTTTAATTTAAATTATATTTTAAGTTAGGGGGGGTTAGACTTAGGGTTAGACTTAGGTTTAGGGGTTAATAAATTTAATATAGTTGCGGCGACTTTTGGGGGGGGAGATTAGGGGTTAATAACTATAATGTAGGTGTCGGCAATGTTGGGGGCAGCATATTAGGGGTTCATAACTATAATGTAGGTGGCGGCGGTGTCCGTAGCGGCAGATTAGGGGTTAATAATATAATGCAGGTGTCAGCGATAGCGAGGGCGGAAGATTAGGGGTTAATAAGTGTAAGGTTAGGGGTGTTTAGAATCGGGGTTCAAGTTAGGGTGTTAGGTGCAGACGTAAATTTTCTTTCCCCATAGGAAACAATGGGGCTGTGTTAGGAGCTGAACGCTGCTTTTTTGCAGGTGTTAGGTTTTTTTCAGCCAGCTCAGCCCCATTGTTTCCTATGGGGGAAATCGTGCACGAGCACGTTTTGCCAACTACCGCTGACTTAAGCAGCGCTGGTATTGAGGTGAGATGTGGAGCAAAATTTTGCTCTCCGCTCACTTTTCTGAGGCTAACGCCGGCTTGCAGAAAGCTCGTAATACCAGCGTTGGCTTAAGTGAGCGGTAAGAAAAAAAGGCTTGTTAGCACCGCACAGCCTTACCGACAAAACTCGTGATCTAGCCGTTTGGTTGTACAAGTGCAGTATCCATAAATTAGTGCTTTTTCTCTCACTCACCTGTGCCAGGCATTTATCCTTGATCATATAATTGAAATGTGAGTAGTTCAAGCAGGGATAGTTCAAGTTGTTTGGTGTTGTTAAGCAATTAATATTTTTAACCCTACTTGTACTAACATCAGTTAAAAGATCGTCAAGAAAATTGTGCTGTTTTTTTTAAAATATTTTTCACTTCTTTCTAAACATAACCCAACTGATTGTGATGCCACTTCATGTTGAATTAAGGTATATTAACTCACTACATCAAGAGTAAATAATATACACCCATCATCCATGAAAGTCAAAATGAAACTTGCATGATTCAGGTAGAACATGTAATGTTAAGATACTTTTAATTTCAATTCAATTTTCAATTAGCTTTGTTCTCTTGGTATCACTTGTTGAAAAAGAATATGAACATATCAGAGACTAATGGGAGGTAGCTGCTGATTGGTGCCTGCACAAATTTGTCTCTTGTGATTGGCTAACTAGATGTATTCAGATAGCTGCCAGTAGTGCAATGCTGTCCCTGCAGTAAAGGTTAACAAGAGAATGAAACAAATGTAATAGTAGAAGTAAATTGGAAGGTTGTTTAAAATTGTATGTTCTATCCAAATCATGAAAGAACATTTTGGAGTTTCCTGTCCTTTTAAATTTAGATTTTTTTTCCTGGAAAATCATTTTTATTTTTCAAAAAAGATCTTTGCTTTTGAACTATAGGGTTTAAAGGCCTATCAAGCAACCCTGCTATATTGGAAACATATATGTGCTCACAACAATAGGTCTCCCTGGTGGCTTGAACAGATTTACGTGTATGTTGGGTATTATGTAAAAGACAGGTTTAAAAGGGTCCGTTTGAAAGAGGAATTCATGTATGTGTTTAAACGGATCCTCATCTAAAACTTGATAAACTCCCCATCAGATAATTGTTGCAACATCTTTTCTATATTATACCTACTGCCCATTACAACAAGTGCCCCGCCCTTATCAGCATTATTTATAGTAATATCTTTATTAAAGTGTAAAGAATACAAAGCTTCCTTTTCTTTTTTTTTTTTTATAATAACTTTATTTATAGCAATAGGATCCATTACACTCAGAACAAGTCATACAAGGAAATGGCATGGATACAATCATAGGCGTCGCTACAGGGGGGCAATGGGGGGGCAAGCTGCCCCCCCCCAAGAATATTCTTTGGCCCCCCCTGTGTGCCCCCCCTGCAGAAATCTCCTTCATCTGCCTGTTGCGCCCGCCACCCTAACAGTTAACTTTTAAATCAGAGCATTGCCGTGGATTACCATGGCAATGCTCTGAAACATTTGCTGCTAATCAGGAAAGAAAGAGATGTCTGCAGGCAGACAAGCTACATATCCCACATGACCACCAGGGTTCAGGACTCCCCCCTCCCTGGTATAAGGTAGACTAGTGGTGGATCCAGGGGGAGGGCAACAGGCAATTGCCCCTCCCAACAGCTAGCACTTTGTGTGCATGGTGTAAGCAGAGGCAGCCCTAGCGTTAGGCAAAATAGGTGGTCGTCTAAGGCTGCATATAAGCACCGCAACAACAGCACTACTAGTAAAAAAAAAAGGCACTAAGATTGCGCAGCTGTCAGATGTTTAAACATTTGTATTTCATTTTTGCACATGATCATCATGGTCTATACCGGGTGACAGATTGTATAAAGAAAGGTGTGGGCGGGATGAGCCATTGGAGGCAGAGCTATAGCAGCCTTGATTCTGGACCTTAGTGACAACGGAACTGCAGAGGTCAGGTAACATTCAATATATTTTGTGCTAAATCCAATTGGTGCGATCACTATCAACACTTAAAGGAGGCAAGTGGGAGGAATTTCTCACGAGCAGAGTGCACTCTGTAATCTGCTCTCTGCTGCTGGCTTCCCTGCTGGTGTAGTGCCTGTGCCACTGCCAGCCCATGCCTTACAGACTCTACTATCTGCTTTAGCGAGGTAACAGAAAGCAAGCAGCCTAATAAAAACCTCAGTGCAGTGAAAATTAAATAATACCTAGCTAGACTCTAGACATTCTGGCCTGTATGTCTTTCCAACACTGATTTTTGTCATTTGAAAGTTTTTTAATGCATTGCTCCGTGTTTGCACTAGTAAGAAATCAGGGGGGAGGAGTTTCCCCCTAGAAGTCTGGAGAGTGTGCTCTATCTGCACTCTGCTGCTGGCTTCCTGGGTTTGCAACAACCTTTCATACTCTTCTGCCTGCTTCAGTAAGGCATGCAACAGCAGAACAAGCAGCCTAAAAAAACAACAACTCCTAGTGCAGTTTAAGGTCAGTACTGTGTATGCATCAGCTGCAGCTAGCCTTTAGTATTGCCCCTCCTAATGGTTATGTGATTTGTCATTTTAGTGCTGTGTGCATGTAAGGCTTATCTGATGCAGTCCTAAAAAAAGTACCATATATTCTTACAATGGATCTTCTTTTATTTTGTTGTTTATGTGCTCAAATATCTTTTCAAAATATTACATTTCATTAAGCAGTCATACTATACTATCATGTAGGGTTTTTTTTCTTTGAAAATTATATATATATATATATATATATATATATATATATAAAAGTATGTGTATAAATATATGCATTTTTTGTGCAGGGATTATATACACTTACCAATTAGTCAGGAGGATTACTTACAAAGTAATTTGTAAATGTATGCATCTGTGTAAAAACACTATATACACTACACCCCCTATACCCCCGATACAGCTCCAATCCCCTTACTACAGCCCCTATCCCCCTTACAGCCCTTATACCCCCAATACAGCTTCTATCCCCTTACTACAGCCCATAAAGCCTCTATAGCCCACTACAGCCCCTATACCCCCAATACAGCTGCTATCCCCTTACTACAAGCCCATAAAGCCTCTATAGCCCACTACAGCCCCTATACCCCCCACTACAGCCCCTATACCCCAATACAGCTCCTATCTCCTTACCTACAGCCCTTATTATCCCCGCCACTACAGCCCTTATTATCCCCGCCACTACAGCCCTTATTAATCCCTGCCACTACAGCCCTTATCCCTGCCACTACAGCCCTTACACTACTGTATTTATAGATTTATGCATTTTATTTGCACATGATGTATATTGCATAGATGTTTTAGTTTGGATTGGATGCCAGAGGCTATATAGTTGTATTGTATAGTATTTGTGGCACAATTGTGTAATGTCCTATATGTATTATTAGTTTGTCAAAGTCTTTTTAAATAAGTCTTGCTCTATTAGTGATTGAGGGATTATATTTTTTAGGAATTAGATGTAGTTATGGCAATTATGTAAGACTGCTAGAATTTACACTGAGTTTTATCTTCTATTTTATTGTATATTTTATCAATCGCTACTGCATTTCTGATCGGAGGCCAAATATGTTTCATTGTCTTGTCACTGTACAGTGACAAAAGTTGAATCTAAATCTAAGGTTGGCTGTTTGTGTGTCTGAGTGTGTGTCTCTGAGTGTGTATGTGTCTTGAGTGAGTCTTTGAATGTGCCTGTCTTGTGTCTCTGAATGTGCCTGAATTGTGTGTTTGTGCCCGTTTGTGTGTGTGTGTGCCTAATTATTCATTTGAAGTAGGAAGTGTCTGGCTGTGTAAAGTTGGGTATATGGTACTTAGTATAGTTTCACACAACATCACACACACACCAACAAACACTCAAGGTCTGTTCATATGGTCTTCATTAGTGACATATTTAATATAGGGAATTATTTACAGAGCCCCCAGTGGTTTGCTGAAATTCCTTTAAACTATAAAGAAAATCTTTTGAGAGTTTTCCTCTTTTTCTCAGAAAGTGAAAACTCTTGAAAGCTTGTCTTTTAAAAGGGGACATGAAACCCACATTTTTTCTTTCATGATTTAGAAAGAGAATGCAATTTAAACATCTTTCTAATTTACTTCTATTATCTCATTTGTTTTATTCTCTTGATATTCTTTGCTGAAAAGGATATCTAGATATGCTCAGTAGCTGCTGATTGGTTGCTGCACATAGAAGCCTTGTGTGATTGGCTCACCCATGTGCATTGCTTTTTTTACTTCAACTAATGATATCTAAAAAATTAAGCAAAATAAATATAGAAGTAAATTGTAATGTTTTTTAATTTGTATTCTCTATCTGAATCATGAAAGAAAGATTTTGGGTTTAGGGGCCCTTTAAGTATTAGGTTAGTAGAATAAAAAGGTATCATTGCATACCACATTACTCTTTTTTTTTTTTAGAATCTAATTTATATATATATATATATATATATAATACACACATATATATATACACAACTAAATTTATAATGATTTTAGTGGTGAAAATTATTAGTGCCCCCCCAGTTTTGACTGTGGTATCTTATGTGCCCCCCCTATATATTGTTCCTAGAGTCGCCACTGGATACAATTAGATATACCTTGATCTGATAAAGCAAAATGTATGCCTGGTGCTACACATACTTTGACCATGTAAGTCCGTCCATGACATACTGTATGTTACATAATCCAAGAGTCATTTTTTTGTAAAAAAACATGATATACAAGTTACAAACGACTGAGACATCAAAGAGTTGCTCTGAATCCTTTTTTACACATTTTCAATACACATATAATGTAAACAAGAAAAACAAACAAAACAAATAAGTAATAACTTACCCAAAACAACCCCAGACCTTCTTCCCCAGACCGGGACCCAAGACAATAATATAGGATTTATGTAGGGGGGGGGGGGAGACCTAAATCAGGGCAGTTGGAAAGGCACCACTTGCCTCTAAGATTTTCTTTAAGGATATAAAGGCTATTTCTGAAAGGGTAGACCATTCTGTCTCTAATGGTTGCTGGCAAGCTTAACAAATATGGTTCCCATTTATGCATACATCTTTTTATTCTCTTCTCCGGGTCACCCTTAATATCTGCTTGTTCTATTAACATTTGAAAGTGAACCTTTTTTTTAAAGTATTGGAAGGGGGGAGATTTATCTGCCGCCCAACCAGACAGAATTGACTGCCTTACCAGGACAATAACTGTGGAAATGAAAGCGTCAAAATTGTGCTTTTGTCCCTCTGGAAGCAGGAATATAATCTGCTGAGGAGAGAAACATATCTGAGTTTTAATCAGTTTGGATAACCAGAAGGAGATTTTATTGCAGAAGCTAGACAATTTGGACAATTGCAAACAAGTCTGGAGAGGGGAGACTACATTTGTACAGATATCTCTGGCCCCCGGTATCCATTTGGAGCATAGATTAGGAGTTTATATATGCCTGCTGTATGATTTTAAATGTGATTCCGCAGGTTCACTGAAATAGTTATGGACTGGATTTTACTCAGACTCAGCCTCAATAACTTCTTCATCTACTGTTAATTCCGTAAAACCAGACCATTTGGATACTATCCTTCCCCAATGTGACCCTCACAGTGTGAAGTAGTAGTTTGTATATAGTAGCATAGCATATGCCCCCCGACCTAGCCAAAACACATAACTTATCTATGTTGGTTGTGTCAGAAGTTAGGTGTGCCCCTCAGATTTCAACTTAAGTATGTAATGTTCTACACTGAAGTAAGCAAAGCTGTGATTGCTAGGGAGGTTAAACATGTTGCCGTAACTCCTGAAAAGGTACAACATCTAAAGTCAGCAGAATAAATTAACTGTCTAAGGGCCTAGATTTGGAGTTCGGGCGGTAGCCGTCAAAACCAGCGTTAGAGGCTCCTAACGCTGGTTTTGGCCGCCCGCTTGGTATTTGGAGTCAGTGATTAATGGGTCTAACGCTCACTTTACAGCCGCGACTTTTCCATACCGCAGATCCCCCTACGCCATTTGCGTAGCCTATATTTGCCAATGGGATCTTTCTAACGGCCGGTATTTAGAGTCATTTCTGAAGTGAGCTTTCTGGCTAACGCCGGTTTATAAAGCTCTTAACTACTGTACCCTAAAGTACACTAACACCCATAAACTACCTATGTACCCCTAAACCGAGCTCCCCCCACACCGCCGCCACTCGATTTAAAATTTTTAACCCCTAATCTGCGACCGCCACCTACGTTATATTTATGTACCCCTAATCTGCTGCCCCTAACCCCGCCGACCCTGTATTATATTTATTCACCCCTAACCTGCCCCCCACAACGTCGCCGCCAGCTACTTACAATAATTAAACCCCTAAACTTCCGACCGCAAATCGCCGCCCACCTACGTTATCCCTTATGTACCCCTAATCTGCTGCCCCTAACATCGCCGACCCCTATATTATATTTATTAACCCCTAATCTGCCCCCCTCAACGTCGCCTACACTTATTAACCCCTAATCTTGCCGAGCGGACCTGAGCGCTACTATAATAAGTTATTAACCCCTAATCCGCCTCACTAACCTATAATAAATAGTATTAACCCCTAATCTGCCCCTCCCTAACATCGCCGACACCTACCTTCAATTATTAACCCCTAAACTTCCGATCGGAGCTCACCGCTATTCTAATAAATGGATTAACCCCTAAAGCTAAGTCTAACCCTAACACTAACACCCCCCTAATTTATATATAATTTTTATCTAACGAAATAAAATAACTCTTATTAAATAAACTTATTCCTATTTAAAGCTAAATACTTACCTGTAAATAAATCCTAATATAGCTACAATATAAATTATTAATTATATTATAGCTATTTTAGGATTAATATTTATTTTACAGGCAACTTTGTATTTATTTTAACCAGGTACAATAGCGATTAAATAGTTAAGAAACTATTTAATAGTTACCTAGGTTAAAATAATAACAAATTTACCTGTAAAAATAAATCCTAACCTAAGTTATAATTAAACCTAACACTACCCTAATCACTAAAATAATTAAATAAACTACCTACAATTACCTACAATTAACCTAACACTACACTATCAATAAATTAATTAAACACAATTGCTACAAATAAATACAATTAAATTAACTAGCTAAAGTACAAAAAATAAAAAAGAACTAATTTACAGAAAATAAAAAAATAATTTACAAACATAATAAAAAATATTACAACAATTTTAAACTAATTACACCTACTCTAAGCCCCCTAATAAAATAACAAAGCCCCCCAAAATAAAAAATTCCCTACCCTATTCTAAATTAAAAAAGTTACAAGCTCGGAGGGCGGAGCCAGCAGCAGCGATGGAAGCTGTGTAACTTCTGAGCTCCGTGACCCGGTTCCATAGACAGGCTCAAAATTACACACAAAGCCCTAATTTCCGCAAAACAACATGCTCTCATGAAAGCCTTATAGACCAGGAGTCGCAAGAAAGCCTTTTTAAGCAGATCCAGTGGATTTATTCCCGCCGTTGGGCCCCATCGCATCAATACCCGGCGATGCACTAACTTTTACACGGCCCGGAGCTAGACTGGTAACCGGGACTTAACTTCGTGCCTTGTCCGCCTAGGGGAATCCCTCCCCACCCTGACCGCTGACCTGGAACGCCACTCGGCGTAGTAACAGAGCCCCTTACCTACTCCCGTGTCCCACCGCCATTGCTAGGAGTAACCTACGCATGCAGCACTGAGGCCGCAACCGCACCATAAGAAGCCGGAGGACACCGACCCGGAGGTCACTTCTTCTACGGGTAAGGAGAGGGAAATAGCACCACCTGGGCTCAAACTAAAGACAGGGGGAGTGTAACAGGCCCAATTCTAACGGACAGGCATACACCCTGTGAAGACTAACCACCTAGCCTAAAGCCAGTGGCGTGGGGCCTACAGATTTTTACTAGCGCAGCTTTCCACGTGGCAGAGCAACCACGCGGCTGAGTATCTACCAGCACTACACCGATCCTAGGGGTTTGCAAGCTCACATAGCTGACAGCACAGACACCTGCACCTGGCCTTTACTATATTCTATATCATTGAACATTACACCATAAAACAGCGCACCTGGATTAGGTTTCTTATCTTCCCTCATAGCCACATTTGCTTTGAGAAGGAGTCAGCAACATACTTTTACATCTTCCCACTGCTTAAATACAATGAATGCAAAGCGCTCCACGAAACTGAATAAACCCTCTAAGATGCACAACCACAGGGACAGTATGGTCGCTCAGTTTTTCTCACCCCCTGCTACAAAAGTTAGTGACAGTGTTGAATCTGCTAAGTCACCAAAAAAGAGAGTTCAGACCTCACAATTACAAGAGGATAACACTGAAGAGAGCACACCTATCCCTAACACTATCCTCTCTACATTGGCATCCAAGCAGGATATAGCCGATATAATTCGCTCATGCATCAGGGAAGAGATAGCAGAAATAAAGCAGGACCTTCACTCAGTGGGCAACAGGGTGGAGGCCTTGGAGGAATTCACGGACCACCTTCAAGTGGAAATCAATGCAACTCAAGATTCAACTAACCATCATACAGCTCTTATAGCAGATCTCTTTGACAAAATTGAGGATCTGGAGAATAGAAGCCGCCGGAAAAACCTTAGAATTAGAGGTGTACCTGAGTCGGTATTACCCAAAGACTTCCCTATTTATCTCCCGGCTTTATTCGCACACCTCAGAAACACCACCCCCTCCACCGATATTCCTTGGGTTCGGGCACACAGAGCCCTCAGACCGAAGCCTCCAGACGCTGCTCCCCCCAGGGACATTATTATGAAGTTTAGAGAATTCAATGAAAAGGAAGAGCTCCTAAACCTCTCCCGTAGGCACCAGCCTGTGAAATTCAGGGGGGTTGTTCTCCAATTTTTCCAGGATCTCTCCCAACGCACATTACAAAGGAGGAGAGACCTTGCTCCTGTAACGTCTCTGCTCCGACAGAAGAAAATCCTATACAGGTGGGGATTCCCCTTTCATCTCTATGTTCTTCATGGAAACAGAAAGCTAGTCTGTAGAACCATGGAAGATGTCAACACCTTTTGCCAGGCACTAGAATTGGACCCCCCAGAAGATCTTCCCCCAGAGAACTCCCACGAACCTCCTAGAAAGAAACCTACAGGATCTGCCCAGAGAGAGTGGCAGCGTATACCTTCTAAATCCCAACCTAAACCATTGGCCAAGTCCTCCGGCTCGCTCCCTAGAGCAACAACTTAGCTGGTCATTTTTATTTCAGTTACCTTTACGATTTGAACAATCTGTTTGAGGCCATGCCCGCTGCTACAATCTGGTCGTGGGGTAATGTATAGCCTCATTGGTCATTAATCTTTAACTGTTAAATGACTCCTGGTCCAGAAATTTTGGAAGTTTAGGAATTTAGGAATTATTATATTGTATTGTTAGAATTATTTTATCACTGTAATTGAGCATTAGTTAGTCTTAAACGTATAATATTTACTTTGGAAAGGGTCATAATCCCTCCCTTTTAACACCAAAAGTTCAATGTCAGTATTTGTACCTAGAGTTTACATGAGAAAATGTATGTTTTACTTTATGTTTTTATTCATGTTATTTTTGCCTTGTGACAGAGATTCGGGTCCTAGGGCCTACTCAACACAGTATACTTGCTATACCCTACACCCACGCATGAATGCCTATCACCTATCGCAGTCATCAAACTATAGACACCAGATACACCAATACCATGGAAGGCCCCACTAAAACTCTCACCTTACTGAGTCAAAATACCAAGGGCTTGAATTCTGCACAAAAACGCTCACTAGCCATGAGAGATTTACGTAGGAAAGGGGGTGACATTCTCTTCCTCCAAGAGACCCATTTTTTAAAACACAAGGAACCTAGCTATTTTGGAGGTTTCTACACCCAAAGTTTTCACAGCTCATTTGATCACAAAAGGCACGGCGTAAGCATTCTTATTAGCAGGCAGATTCCTTTTACACATATTCATACTTTCACTGATACAGAGGGTAGGTTCTTATGTGTAACTGGCACCTTGTTTGGCTCCCCGGTGACACTGGTTAATCTTTATGCTCCCAACACCAGACAACTCCCTTTTTTCAAGAAAAGTTTTGCTCAGATTTTAGACCACACAATAGGTGCACTATATCTTGGGGGAGATTTCAACCTCCCCATTCAACCACACTTAGATTCTTCGAACCCCCGGCCCACAACATCTAAACACACAATCAAACAACTATGGAAACTTTTGTTAGACCAAACACTGTTTGACACCTGGAGATTCATCCACCCTGAGAAGAGGGACTATACCTTCTTCTCTGCCCCTCATAGTTCATATAGTAGAATTGACTACCTTATTACTAACCAAAGAGGCCTTTCCAATGTTTTATCTTCCAAGCTCTCACATACAGTATGGTCAGACCACTCGGCAGTACTAACAACACTCAAATGGCCATCGGCTCCCAGTGGCAACTTCCAGTGGAAACTAGATGAGAAACTATTAGATTCCCCAACCCTGGTTTCCAATTTAGAAAAGCTTCTACAGGAGTATTTTAGATTTAACTCCCTACCGGAAACAGACCCTTTTGTTGTCTGGGAGGCTCACAAATGTTTTATCAGGGGGGAACTCATAAAACAACAAGCACAAGCTAGAAAGAATGCACGGCAGATGTATAAAACATCCACTGACCTCCTAGCCAAACTTGAATATGACCATAAACGAAACCCTTCCTCCCCCCATCTTTTAGCCGACTTAATGAAAACTAGGAAAGCAGTTCATGACTTACAACTTAGTGAAGCTAATGCACTGGCCTTATTGACTAAACAAAAATTTTATTTCGAAAGTAACAGGGCGGGAAAACTCCTAGCGCGCTCCTTAAAGCTTAAAAAACTTAAAACCTTTATCCATGAGATTAAAACCCCTACGAACCAAACTGTTAATACCACCCCTGAAATACTTTCCCAATTTGAGGCGTATTATTCCAATCTCTACAACCTCACTAACCCTGACAGCCCCCCTGACCCCAATAATGCCATAAACAACTATCTTCTAAGCACCCCGTTACCGCAACTCACTGATGCACAAGCGGCAGAATTAGACGAACCCTTCTCATTGACTGAACTCATAACCACCCTGAAAGATTTACCATCGGGCAAAAGTCCTGGCCCTGACGGACTCTCGGTCGCTTATTACAAAAAGTTTGCACCTAGCTTGCTTCCACAATTATGCACCTTATTTAACCTAGTTGACCAGGAACACCCCTTTCTCCCCCCCATGCTGGAGGCGCATATTTCTGTGATCCCTAAACCCGGAAAGCCCACAGACAACCCCTCTAACTTTCGTCCCATCTCGCTTCTAAACGTAGACGTTAAGCTTTATGCTAAACTCATAGCCACCAGACTCAATAAGATCCTCCCCCAACTGATCCACACAAATCAAGTGGGATTTGTCCCCTGAAGAGAAGCGCGAGACAACACCATCAAAATCCTAAATTTAATCGAATATACCCAGTCACAAAACATCCCATCTATCTTTCTAGCCATCGATGCCGAAAAGGCTTTCGATAGGTTGGATTGGTTGTTCCTTCGGTCAACGCTCACTCGATTTGGCCTGGGAAACAGACTCATTGAGAAAATATTTGCCTTATACCACACGCCGAAAGCCCGCATAAAGTTAAATGATTCTTTGTCAAATGCATTCCCTATATCAAATGGAACGAGGCAGGGCTGCCCCGTTTCCCCCATCTTGTTTATTTTGGCCATGGAGGTGCTTGCCTCCAAGATTAGGAATGTAAGAAAGAAAATTTATGGCATTCACATAGCAGACACTCATTACAAACTAACTCTCTATGCGGACGATATTTTATTTTCACTGACCTCCCCCTCACAGTCCCTAGAAGCACTTCTGCCGGTAATGGGTGCTTATAGCGCCCTCTCTAATTTCAAAATAAATAAGCAGAAATCAGAGTTCCTAGGCATCGATATCTCAAACCAGACAGCCCAGCAGATCACTAATTTATACCAATTTCGGTCCCAACCTTCTTCCATAAAGTATCTAGGGATAAAGCTAACGACCTCAAAAGAAGCTCTATATCGCCAAAACCACCAACACCTTTTAGAATCCATTAGAGCAGATATGGGAGCTTGGCGTAACAAATTCCTTTCCTGGCTTGGCAGAGTTCAAGCATTTAAGATGAGCATCCTGCCTCGCTTTTTATACATGTTCCAAACCCTACCCATCCAACCTCCCCTACACTACATTCGCAATGCGCAGTCCTTCGTTAATGGCTATATATGGGCCCACAAACGCCCTAGAATCTCTAAAACCACCCTCTACAGGAAAAGGGACGAGGGGGGACTAGGGGTACCCAACCTTTTATTTTACTCACAGGCAGCGCAACTAACTAGAATAGTCGACTGGTGCAAAAACAGTACTGACAAAGAATGGGTTAAGCTTGAACACGACCTATCCACTTCAAGAAGCCTAGGGTCGGTGTGTTGGACATATAGACAACATAGGACATTATCACCTCTCACACCCTCGTTAGTAACCGATACACTCTCCACATGGGACCATCTTATAAGTTCACAGAAAGGCATATCGACCTTACCCTCGCCACTTACTCCCCTACTACACAACAAAGACTTCCCTCCACTACTCCAAAAACGGTCTCTGGAACTGTACACGCTAGCTGCGGGTTTACCCTGCCACCTTGTCCTAGAAAAAGGCACCATCATACAAAAAACCGCCCTTGCGGACAAAAACATAAGCTTTTTTGAAAGATGGTTCGAATATTTACAACTAGCCCACTTTTTCTCCCACCACAAAGATAAACATAACTTGGTTAGAAACCTAAACCCATTCGAAACACTATGCCACTCCTCATTATTAGCGCAGGGCACTCTCTCAAAGATATATAAAATCCTAATTGCCCTGCACTCCAAAAACCTTCCGTCATATACAAAAGCATGGGAAGCCGAGTTGGGGCATGAGATCTCACCTGAGACATGGGACATAATATTCCAGCAAATGGGGAAGGCCCCTTCCTCTATGAGCATCACTGAGACGAACATAAAACTTTTAGAAAGGTGGTACCTTTACCCCAGCAGGCTTGCTAAAATTTACCCCCATACAGATCCACTATGTTGGAGAGATTGCAAACAAGTAGGAACACTCCTCCACATTTGGTGGACTTGCCCCACACTTCAGCCTTTCTGGCTGGACATCCACAGGGAAATTCAAAAGGTCCTCAACATCACTATCCCCTTCAACCCCATAACGCTATTATTCAACAAACCCCCTAAGATCAAATGCAAATACAGACAGGTCTTACTATATATTATGTTAAGCGGGGCTAAGCAACTGGTCCCTAGACTGTGGAAACAGCAACATATTCCTACCCAGAAAGAGTGGGTACAAAATGTCACTCTCCTTCTTTCCCTGGAAAGGTTTCACTATCAGAAAACAAAAAGGATGGATTTCTATTGCGCCATGTCCTTCTATTGGGAAACATACACCCACACACTTGCTAGAACTCCACCATAGCTAACTAAAAACTCTCTGGTACTCAGATACCTTGTGTAGCCAAATAACCCCCGTAGTCCATAGCAAAACTAGGATCTCTGTCACATTGCTCAGTTTAAATGTTAAGTGGAAGTTTCATCCACAAGTGTTATTTTTAAAAAAAGAAAAATCAACACAAGCTACTACGAACTTTGCCAGGACTTTATGTGAGACTTTACCAATACTTAGTCCCTTGGATCTGTACGCAACAGATAGAACTGACCCGGCCCTTTGTACCTTTCTTCTTCATTGTATTATTGTTTATGATATATTACGCCTGATTATATCCATGGCAATTGTAAAATTATCATTTATACTAATAAAGCTTGTTTATTAAAAAAAAAAAAAAAAAAAAAAAAAAAAAGTTACAAGCTCTTTTACCTTACCATCCCTGAACAGGGCCCTTTGCGGGGCATGCCCCAAGAATTTCAGCTCTTTTGCCTGTAAAAAAAAACATACAATACCCCCCCCCCCAACATTACAACCCACCACCCACATACCCCTAATCTAACCCAAACCCCCCTTAAATAAACCTAACACTAATCCCCTGAAGATCTTCCTACCTTGTCTTCACCATCCAGGTATCACCGATCCGTCCTGGCTCCAAGATCTTCATCCAACCCAAGCGGGGGTTGGCGATCCATAATCCGGTGCTCCAAAGTCTTCCTCCTATCCGGCAAGAAGAGGACATCCGGACCGGCAAACATCTTCTCCAAGCGGCATCTTCGATCTTCTTCCATCCGGTGCGGAGCGGGTCCATCTTGAAGCAGGCGACGCGGATCCATCCTCTTCTTCCGATGTCTCCCGACTAATGACGGTTCCTTTAAGGGACGTCATCCAAGATGGCGTCCCTCGAATTCCGATTGTCTGATAGGATTCTATCAGCCAATCGGAATTAAGGTAGGAATTT
The DNA here is from genome assembly GCF_027579735.1 of Bombina bombina. NCBI lineage: Eukaryota > Metazoa > Chordata > Amphibia > Anura > Bombinatoridae > Bombina > Bombina bombina. Next base: position 1,259,682,325 of record NC_069501.1, on the reverse strand, counting down.
TCTGATTGGCTGATGGAATCAGCCAATCAGAATCAAGTTCAATCCGATTGGCCAATCCCATCAGCCAATCAGATTGAGCTCGCATTCTATTGGCTGATCGGAACAGCCAATAGAATGCGAGCTCAATCTGATTGGCTGATTGGATCAGCCAATCGGATTGAACTTGATTCTGATTGGCTGATTAAATCAGCCAATCAGAAAATTCCTACCTTAATTCCGATTGGCTGATAGAATCCTATCAGACAATCGGAATTCGAGGGACGCCATCTTGGATGACGTCCCTTAAAGGAACCGTCATTAGTCGGGAGACATCGGAAGAAGAGGATGGATCCGCGTCGCCTGCTTCAAGATGGACCCGCTCCGCACCGGATGGAAGAAGATCGAAGATGCCGCTTGGAGAAGATGTTTGCCGGTCCGGATGTCCTCTTCTTGCCGGATAGGAGGAAGACTTTGGAGCACCGGATTATGGATCGCCAACCCCCGCTTGGGTTGGATGAAGATCTTGGAGCCAGGACGGATCGGTGATACCTGGATGGTGAAGACAAGGTAGGAAGATCTTCAGGGGATTAGTGTTAGGTTTATTTAAGGGGGGTTTGGGTTAGATTAGGGGTATGTGGGTGGTGGGTTGTAATGTTGGGGGGGGGGGGTATTGTATGTTTTTTTTTACAGGCAAAAGAGCTGAAATTCTTGGGGCATGCCCCGCAAAGGGCCCTGTTCAGGGCTGGTAAGGTAAAAGAGCTTGTAACTTTTTTAATTTAGAATAGGGTAGGGAATTTTTTATTTTGTGGGGCTTTGTTATTTTATTAGGGGGCTTAGAGTAGGTGTAATTAGTTTAAAATTGTTGTAATATTTTTATTATGTTTGTAAATATTTTTTTATTTTCTGTAACTTAGTTCTTTTTTATTTTTTGTACTTTAGCTAGTTTATTTAATTGTATTTATTTGTAGCAATTGTGTTTAATTAATTTATTGATAGTGTAGTGTTAGGTTAATTGTAGGTAATTGTAGGTAGTTTATTTAATTATTTTATTGATAGGGTAGTGTTAGGTTTAATTATATCTTAGGTTAGGATTTATTTTACAGGTAATTTTGTTATTATTTTAACTAGGTAACTATTAAATAGTTCTTAACTATTTAATAGCTATTGTACCTGGTTAAAATAATTACAAAGTTGCCTGTAAAATAAATATTAATCCTAAAATAGCTATAATATAATTATAATTTATATTGTAGCTATATTAGGATTTATTTTACAGGTAAGTATTTAGCTTTAAATAGGAATAAGTTATTTAATAAGAGTTAATTTATTTCGTTAGATAAAAATTATATTTAACTTAGGGGGGTGTTAGTGTTAGGGTTAGACTTAGCTTTAGGGGTTAATCCATTTATTAGAATAGCGGTGAGCTCCGATCGGAAGTTTAGGGGTTAATAATTGAAGGTAGGTGTCGGCGATGTTAGGGAGGGCAGATTAGGGGTTAATACTATTTATGATAGGGTTAGTGAGGCGGATTAGGGGTTAATAACTTTATTATAGTAGCGCTCAGGTCCGCTCGGCAGATTAGGGGTTAATAAGTGTAGGTAGGTGTCGGCGACGTTGTGGGGGGCAGATTAGGGGTTAATAAATATAACATAGGGGTCGGCGATGTTAGGGCAGCAGATTAGGGGTACATAGGGATAACGTAGGTTGCGGCGGTTTACGGAGCGGCAGATTAGGGGTTAATAATAATATGCAGGGGTCAGCGATAGCGGGGGCGTCACATTAGGGGTTAATAAGTGTAAGGTTAGGGGTGTTTAGACTCGGGGTACATGTTAGAGTGTTAGGTGCAGACGTAGGAAGTGTTTCCCCATAGGAAACAATGGGGCTGCGTTAGGAGCTGAACGCTGCTTTTTTGCAGGTGTTAGGTTTTTTTTCAGCTCAAACAGTCCCATTGTTTCCTATGGGAGAATCGTGCACGAGCACGTTTTTGAGGCTGGCCGCGTCCGTAAGCAACTCTGGTATCGAGAGTTGCATTTGCGGTAAAAATGCTCTACGCTCCTTTTTTGGAGCCTAACGCAGCATTTGTTTAAACTCTCGATACCAGAGTTAAATTTATGGTGCGGCCAGAAAAAAGCCCGCGGAGCGTTAGCAGCCCTTTTACAGCCGAACTCCAAATCTAGGCCTAAGTGTGGTAAGTCCTCTCTGCTGCCACATTCTAAATGCTTCCGTAGTATACCCCGGGAGGAATTGCAGATTACCCTGAATTGGTAAATATTTGCTCACAGTCCTTCGTATTCCCCAAAATTTACAGATCCTATCCCAAGCCCTTAGGGGGTCTTGATATAGGATATGTGTTTGTATATGTACTGGTAAAGAGGATTAATCAAGTATGCCTCAAGAGCAGGGATCGTAAAATGATTATTTCATACTAACCAGTCCATTACCAATTTAGCTAGAGTCGCCCAATTGTACCATAAACTATTTGGAAGCCTAAGTCCTCCTCTGTGTAATGGCATAAAAAGAAAGGATGTTCCTATTCTATGCTTTTCCCCTTCCAAATAAAGCGCCCCAGAGCCGCTTGTAGAGAAAGGGGAGCATCTGCAACTGATAGAGAAGCTTAGGCAGCGCCACCATTTTAAAAAGATGAACCCTGTCTGAAAGGGAGATCGGCAACTCCGCCCATCCTACAAGCATCTGTATAACATGCTTAATAGTTTCCCCATAATTCAGACTATATATTTTATTGGGCTTAATATGTATGCGAATGCCTAAATATTTAAAAGAGCCGTCTGTAATTTTAAGGTATTTATATGGTAGTACACTATTTTGCGAGTTTTGTAGCCAGGTTATCTCTGATTTGTCAATGTTCACCTTATAGCACGAGAAGGCACCAAACTCATCAATTAGTGTTAAGAGTTTATTTAAGTTAGTGTGTGGGTTACCTATGAAAAGCAACAAGTCATCAGAATACAACAACAGATGTTCTATGTGATCCTATGTGATCCTGCAATTTAAGACCCTCGCAATTCTGTCTAATGTTGCAGGCCAGAGGTTCTATAGCCAGATCAAACAACAGGGGGGGAAAGTGGGTAACCCTGCCTCGTACCTCTCTGTAGCAAAAAGGAAGATGAAAGACCTCCATTAATTATCAAAGTCGCCCTGGGAGCCGTGTACAGTCATCTGTGAAGAAACTCTGAAAAATGACCTACAAAACCAAACCGCTCCAAAGTAGTATGCAGATGATCCCACTCAATCCTATCAAAAGCCTTCTCTGCATCAAGTGCTAAGAGACAGGCATCGGGAAGGTTAAATGGCTTAGAGGAATGAGTGTTATACCAATAATGGGCTGTGATTGCTAAAGTCTTACGTATATTAGTTACTGATGAACTGCCCTTGACAAAGCCAATTTGATCGGTATGCACCATGCAAGGCATAACCCGGGATAATCTGTCTGCTAGTATTTTAGTTAATAACTTATAGCCCCATTTAATAGAGAAATTGGACGGTAAGAGGCGGTGTTGGTAGGGTCTCTGTCAGGCTTGAGCAGTAAAGAGATATTAGCTTCAGAAAATCTACTATTTATCGACGTGGTTCCTTGTAAATAAGCAGTATATAAAGAGGAAAGGATAGGTGCTATGTCTTTACCTAACAATTTATAATATTCTGAGGGTAAGCCGTCCGGCCCTGCTACCTTCCCCAGCTTGATATTGCGTATTGCTTTAATGACCTCCTGCACACTTATTTTATCATTCAGAGATGCTTTTTGTTCTTCAGATAAGCTAGGGAGCTTCGTAGAACTACAGAACTTCTGTTTTTTGTCTAAATCTACTGCCTGACTAGAATAAAGAGAAGTGTAGTAATTCACAAATTCTGCCATAATTTCTTTAGTATCCAAAACTAAATGTGTCTGGGAAGTAATGGCCGAAATGTAGGATTTCGGCTTATAAGTCCTAACTATATTCGCCAGAAGCTTACCTGATTTATTTCCATGCCAAAAATATCTACCTTGTCTGGATATATTAAATTTATAATCTTGTTGTGCCAAGAAAGTGTCTCTAGCTAGTTTAAGGTCATAATAATGTTGTCTAGTCATAGGTGTGGGGTCAGCTAAATAATTGTTGTATGCATCTGTGAGTTTAGAAAGAAACTCATTATCTATCCTTTTGAGGCTTCTATTATGATGGGCAGTAAAGGAGGTTATGCATCCCCTCATTACCGCCTTTGAGGCATGCCAAAACAAGTCTGTGTCATCAAGGTTTTGTGTATTATCTGTTGTATAGTGTGTCCAAGAGGCTTGAAGGTGTTTGTGAAAATCTACGTTACCATAAAGGTAAGAGGGAAATCTCCACGTTGTATTCAAGGCCGCAGCAGGAGCTGGTTGTAGTATCAAAGCAATCGGGGCATGATCTGAGATTGTTACTTGGCTTATAGATGTATGGGGGATCTGAGGAGTGAGGATCTGAGAGGTTAGGAAATAATCTATCCCAGACATCGAGTTATGTGACTTTGACAAACAGGTAAAATCCCTATCATCAGGGTTACGTGCTCTCCATAGATCTACTAAGTCTAGTGTATCTTTAAAAGACTGAATTAAGGTGACCTCTCTCTTATGCCTAGCTAAGTGGATCCTAGACTTTTTAGACGAGATTGGGTCTTGGAACCTATCTAACGGTAAGGCCTGAGCCAAGTTAAAGTCTCCCCCAACAATATAGGGAGCATCATAAGATGCCAATTTTGCCAGCAGGGTAGACCAAAAGCTAGGGCAGTATTCGTTAGGGCCGTAGACATTGCAAACTGTATATGTGAAGGAGTCCACCTGCAAAAGGGCTATCTACCTCTCTTATCTACAACCACTAGTGAAAAGGAAACTGGGAGGCCCTTACGCACCAAGATAGCTACCCCTCTCTTTCTGCTCTCTGTAGGGGAGTACAATACTTGCCCTATCCACCGACTATTCAGTTTCTCATGCTCTTCCACTGTTAGCTTAGTTTCCTATAGGAAAGCTATGTCTGTATGCAAGTTTTTTAACTGTTGTAAAATCATTCTCCTCTTTGCCGGGGATGTGATGACCCCACGTTCCATGAGGTCACCCTGAGAGGCTTAGCCATATATGAATACTATTAATGCAAAGGGATGTCTGATATAACTGTGCACAAACGTATATCCGTAACTTACAAATAATGTAAGGGGGGAACCAGGTGTGTGACTCACTATTTCGAACTGGGTGTATGAAACTGGATGGAGTCTCTGAGGGTCCCTGTCCGCGGAGGTCGAAGCATCATGCAACTGAAATTCTCCCTGATATGAATGAATAAAAACAATAAAAGCTTTAAACAGATACAGTCTTGTGTAGCATGTTACAACAATATTATCAGTGTAAAATGATAAAACTTTAGTGTTCTTGACATCTTTCCATGTACTCATAGGAGGTATAAAAGTGATGGAAAATAATAAGAAAAAAAGAGACACTCCTAGGGAGCAGAGATGGAGCACCAAAGGGGCCCGAGTGGGCAAGAAGGAGTCTACCACTAGGGGGCAAGGTACCGATATTATCTGAGTGCTATATCGGGCATACGATAGTGAGAACGAATAATAAAGGGACTCAAGATTAGCCAAGGACCCCATAGAAAAAGTGACCCCCCCAGATTCAAGTGAAATATTTAAGGCAATCACAGGTTCAATCTCTAGGCTTAACTGATGCCAGGGACACTCTTTTAATAGAAAACTGGGTAGGATATAGCGAGCCATATGATAAGGAATGTAAAAAATCTCTGAGGGGGAAATATCTCCAAATGATATGTGGAGACTGATGGGCTAGGAATGTAGGACATATCACACAACACAACAATAAGCATAACAGAACTTTCAACTCTGTAACTCTCCCCAATAGCAAAACAACAGGGGACAAATAAGGCAAGCAATTATAATTCTCTGGGGACTCAGAAGTACTCGCTGCACCCCCACCATGGAAGATGGTGAGTGAAACCCAATCAGGTACACTTATTCCTCGAGGTAAGCGTCGTATGTATAGTCCATGGGTGGATTCAGCAAGCCCCCCGATATAACTCGTAGGCATGGCACATGATAAACATTTCACTGAAACATTAGATAGTAATGAAAACAATGTGATCACCTGTAAATAAAGGTTAACATACATTTTGAACTATTATAAAGACAATGCAATACTGAGTCATATACTTATCAACCATTGTTCTGCCTCTTTTCAGAGGCCAAGTAAGCTTGGACTGCTGCTGGTGAGTGAAATATCTTGGGACCTGAAGCTGTAAGAAGTTTTAGTTTAGCTGGATACAAGAGGGCGACCCTACGCCCCTGCTCATGAAGATGCGAGCAGAGGAGAGAACTCTTTGCGTCTTTTCGTTACCTCTGTAGAGAAATCTTGAAACAGCAGAAGGCGACGATCTTCATATTTGAGTTCCTTTATGTTTCTGTAAGCTCTCAATGTAGCTAATTTGTCTTGATAATTTAGACATTTAAAGATAACTTGACAGGGTCTCTCTTTTGAGTTTTCCAGAAATCTGTCTGGGCCTATTCGATGCGATCTTTCAATGTCCAGGGGTAGATATTCCGAAGGCATCTCCAGTAACTTGGGTAGAATAGATGCCGTAAACTGCAGTAAATCTTTTTCTTTGATCGTTTCTGGTACTCCTACTATCCGCAAGTTGTTTCTTCTGCTGCGATTCTCAAGGTCCTCCACCTTGTCCTGCAAGTATTGATTTTGTTTCATTAGGTTTTTGAGGGAGCTATCTGATTCTTGCTGTCTATCCTCGACCTCCGAAATTCTGTGCTCAGTGGCAGTAAGGTGTGTGGAAAATGCCCGCATCTCGCTGGTGATTGTGTCTACCACAGCCTGTAGCAAGTCCATCTTTGGCAAATAAAGGCTTTAAGTTCTTGTAATAGAGATCCATGGTCGTTTGAGAGGCTGTTGCCAGAGTCCATCTGGGGTGGGTCCATAGCCTGGGTATCAGCGACTGATTAAAGTTTTTTATCCTGTGTTCTTGATCTGTGGCTCATGGCGTCTTTTTTAGGCGGAGACCTTGGGAAGTAATCGTTAACTTTCATAGAACCGTAAACAAGAACAAGCTGAATCAGGCAGACCTTCTAGATGCCAAGATGATAAGACTGTAAAAAAACAATATGGAGGGTGGGCTTCACACAGCTACAGATTTAAGCCCAATTAGTATCAGCAGTTCAGTGTATAAACTCTCCAAGCCAAAGACAGCACAGGGCAAAACAGCACACCTCTCACAGAAAACTGCAGTCTACAGCTCTCCCCAGATCACCAGGTTATCCAAGTCTTACAGCAGAAATATTATAGTATAGCCTAACTAGGCCAGCATTCAGGACAGAGAAGTGTAAATATACTTAATGATAGCTGGTTTATCCCACATAAAGCCTCTGAAATTCAGATTCCAGTATATAATCAGGTATTTGCAACCATTTAAAGAAGTGGGAGAATAGCAGGCACTACACATTAGAATTGCGTGCAGAAATAGAGTGAACAGTTTATAATACAGTCCAAAGTATACGGTAAATACCAATCCATGAAAAGACTGAACACTATGGGACAGTACATTAATAGAGCATAGTCTCTGATGGGGTGGGTGACAGTCATTGGCTAGCTCAAATACCCCTTTTCAGTTTCCTTAATCAGATCACCTTGCGTGTCTCACACAGTTCAAGCCCCACTTGTATAATGACTCACCAGAACCAATATGGGATGTGCAGGGCCTGCAGAAGTAAATGTGGTTGCCTGCAGGGCTGTCCTACCCTCATTCACAGGACTGAAAATATCGGGTTCATGTGGATTCCGGCTGCTGAGAGGTCTGTGTTGCTACTTCCTAATATGACGCCATTCGCGCCTCTTCTCTCTTCCCCTCCGTGGGCCAGGACTGATGTTAAAGTCCTGCGTGCGAGAGCCCAGCTCTGTTTTCGGCCAAAATGTGTCGGCAGGTACCCGGTCCTTCACTTGGCAAGATTTAAGGCACGGGGGTGGATGGACAAAGCAGCTTTTGTAACTTTTAAGGGGATTAGTTATGGAGCTCTGTTTTTCTGCTGCGCGTCCAAAGCCCCGCCCACCGGAAGTCCTTCCTTTTCTTTCTTAGTTAAATTTGATTTAATCATTTCTATTATTCTATAGTAAAGTATTAATGTTCCACTTAAAGCGACACTGAACCCAATTTGTTTCTTTTGTGATTCAGATAGAGCATGACATGTTAAGCATCTTTCTAATTTACTCCTATTATCAAATTTTCTTCATTCTCTTGGTATCTTTATTTGAAATGCAAGAATGTAAGTTTAGATGCCGGCCCATTTTTGGTGAACAACCTAGGTTGTCCTTACTGATTGGTGGATAAATTCATCCACCAATAAAAAAGTGCTGTCCAGAGATCTGAACCTTCTTTTTAAATAAACATAGCAAGAGAACGAAGAAAAATTGATAATAGGAGTAAATTAGAAAGTTGCTTAAAATGCAAGTTCTATCTGAACCACGAAAGAAAAAAAATTTGGGTTCAGTGTCCCTTTAACAAAAGTCCCAAAAGTTCCAATGCGAGTATTATTATTTAGTGGCAAAATGCACAACTTATTCTTTAGACCTAGGGGTCAATTTATCAAAGCGTCAATCTCAGTGCATTCACCGACGTCAATACGCTTGCCAGACATCGCTGCCACAGATCTGAATACGATCCCCTTATTTATAAAAAAAGCATCAAATACAGTGCGAAGAGCATCAGACTAGTGTTAACTAACAGTCATCGCAGTTATACGGGTATTTCCCAACTTTATTTATACCATTTCATTACTGTCCATTAACAAGCACATTTTTCTAAAGCTAATCTTTTATTTTTCAACTGTTAATGTTCAAGAAATAGCTACATTTATACCTCAACAAACAATATCTCATAGAAAGTTATTTTTATATTTATTTGTTATACAAAAAAATCTGTTATATGATACTTTCACGTAAATTAATGTGTATTTGTATTTCTAGAAGTCATGATATGCTTTTATCTCATATTCTTTTTTTGAAAGATTATTAATGCCAGAATTTGTACAAATATATTTGCACATACTTTTATATATATATATATATATATATATATATATATATATATATATATATATATATATATATTTATTTATTTATTTTTTTCTTCAACAAACTACAAGAGGAGAACAAGGACCATCAAAGATTTCCATGGCCCGGAACAGATAGGGAATCAAGCACTCTTTTTAAAAAAATATATAGCTGAATTAAACAAAATAAATCTCTGACCAGTACAATCCAGATCCAGTAGAACAAAAAATAATTTATTAATGGTACAGAAAGAAATAAATCCTAAATGTCCATCTGTATCAATTCAGGTAGTATGTTAGCAACACAAAGTAAAAATTGGTTTAAACAAACAAAATGGTACATGTGGGCCAATTAAAACCCTGAAGATGTGCACATCATAAGCACAATATTGGCAAAAATACAGTCCAAAGACACCTAGTACACACTACACCCAACGCTGTGCACGTACCCAAGACAATTCAAGGGATAATTACCGGACAGGTTAAAATATAGGGATCTAAGTAGTGATAGGTGCTTTGTAAAGATTTTAGGGAGCAACAGTAGCGGCAGTATAACAACAATTACAAAGAATTACATACAAGTATAAAGGAATAGCTATTGCCAAGGTTTATTAGCAATAAGATAGATAATAAATTGCATACAAGTATGAAGAATAGCTATTGCAAGGTGTTATTAGCAATAAGATAGATAATAAATTGCATACAAGTATGAAGAATAACTATTGCAATTGGTTATTAGCAATAAGATAGACAATAGAACATAGTAATAAATCTTCCATAATGAATTGCCTCAGAACAGCAGTTGCATAGAAACATAGCAGTTTACATAAAAAATGGCCTGCATATACAGAGATAGAATTCTCACATAAGTGTATTGCTGAAAAAAACCAACCAAATCGACACCAGGATGATTATCCACATATAGCGGTATTGTTTTCAGCCAAACTTAACATAAGTCCAAGGTATGCAAAAAAACGATAAGTGCTGCCAAAGCTGCATGCGAGTATAGTAAAGCATCAGTGCGCATTATTGCTCGAAGATATTGTTTGTTGCAAAACAGCAAATAAGCCAAATGAGCAGTAGGAGTCAGTCCAGGCTAACCCCCCATAATTGCATGTGAAAAACAGCTAAGTTCCTGTGTTAAACCATAAGCATGCACTTATCTGATTCTGGAGGTGTCCACAATAGAAGTCCGCTGTTAGTAATTCAATTATCGGTTACTTCCTGCGATACTGCCTTGTAATTTAGTCCCATGAGACAGTTTGCTGAGCCAGTCAAGTGCTACACGCTGAGACACTGCAGCGTGGAAAGGCTGTGTGCTTACTTCCTAGTTGGTCACATGTGCGTCGGTGATCCAATGCCTACGATCCTGATCGTTTCACCCACAATGCCAAATGATAGACGGGGCTTCCTCAGGGTGGATGGATCTTAGCCCTGCAGGGAAGGAATATATCTACAGAGACTCCTCCCAGTTTTAACCAATTATGTACCTTAATCTTAATGCTAAACAGTGTGTAACAAACCTACCAAACCTAAACTATTACAAAAGAAGAAAACAATAATAAATAGTACAAAGTTTATAAGACATGATAAGTCAGATTAGTTAATGACGTTCACAATTGTAAAAAAATAAAAAAAAACTTCTTTTTTTTAAAATGAAAAACAAAAGATAAGCAAAGAATGAAGTGAAAAGTCTTTTTTTTTTTTTGGAAAATAGAAGCTTATGGAGCAAGTAATGATGTTACAAGCTATTCTAAAAGGTAACATGCAAAACTCTAGTGTATTTGAATATCACCACTAGAATGATATAAAGATAAAAAATAGAAAGGGGCTTTTTTAGATGAAGCTCTACATATCCAACTTTTCATTAAGACCACACTGGCGAGAGCGTGTTCAAAGTGAATATACCACTATACACTCTTTTTGGAGGCAGACATTTGTCATTGTCCCCCCCTCTTCCATGCACAATACCTTTGTCTATCCCTGTAAAGCGTAGACAACCTGGGTTGCTGTTATGTACAGCTTGATAATGTCTCTCAATGCTGCTAGATTGTATTTTACCTTTTATATCATCCCTATGTTTCCTTTATACGATCTTTAAAGATATGTTTCGTTTTGCCCACGTGGAACGCCGGGCAAGACATTCCAGGAGATACACAACCCCCTCCCGGATTGCAATTGAAGAAGTAATTAATCTGAAAAGATTTTTTACTATTGCCAGAAAATGTCTTGGTCCTTTTCATGAATTCACATGTCACGCACTTTCCACAAGGAAAGTTGCCATTAGGGATGTGCTTCTTGAGCCAATTTCCTTCTTTTTCTGTTGGTTTAAATTGGCTCGAGACCAGGTTATCTTTAAGATTTTTTGCTCTTTTTGCTGTAGGGCTGGGATAAGTCCCAACTTCTTCAGCAATGTTGCCATCACTTAAAAGGATTGGCCAATGCTTATTAAGAACTGACTTAATGGTTTGCCAATGACAGTTATATGTCATAGTTAATCGTATTACTGACTTTGTTTGTTTAATCTTTTTAAACAGCAGATCATCTCTATCAATTTTTCTTGCGTGATTCATAGCTTTTTTAATTTTGCGCCGTGAGTAGCCACGTTCAAGAAACCTGTCTTGCATGAGCTTACCATGTTCCTCAAATTTCTCTTTCGACGAGCAATTGCGGGTTAGCCGAATAAATTGGCCTTTAGGAATTCCTCCTATAAGGTGCCGGGGATGGTGACTACTAGCCAGTAGCAGGCTATTAGTGGCGGTAGCCTTTCTAAAATTTTCAGAAACCAACATATTGTTCACATTTTTAACCTTAATGTCAAGAAAATCAATCTCAGATTTACTGAAGTGCATAGTAAGTCGTATATTGAGATAATTTTGGTTTAGACTATTGACAAACTGCAATAATTCAACTTGATCTCCCTCCCAAATGAGGAATACATCGTCCACATATCTCAGCCAAAAATTGACATGTTTAGTGAACAAATCATATTGATAGACTGAATCCATTCCCATTTGCCTAGGTGTAAACAGGCATATGTGGGGGCACACGTTGCCCCCATGGCTGTTCCTCTCAATTGCTTGTAAATTCTGTTATTGAACATTATTATTGAGAATAAATCTTAAAAGTTCAACAATAAGCTCAGTATGTTTGGAAAATGTTGTACCTCTACTTGACAAGAAACTTTCACATGCTTTAATACCAGCATCATGTGGGATACTGGAATAAAGTCCCTCATCGTCACTAAAAGCGATTCTTTATTAACTGGCATCCCATTGATTTTTTTCAAAAAGTCGATTGTATCAAGGACAAATGACGGTAAAGTTACCAAGAAAGGACCGAGAGCATGATCAATAAAGTGACCTACATGTTCAACCAGACTCCCGATGCCAGAAATGATGGGATGCCCAGGTGGATTCTTAATGTTCTTATGAATCTTGGGTATACAGTAAAATATAGGCATAACTGGATTGTCCACCATTAAATAACCAAATTCTGTATTAGTGATTGTCCCATCATTTCTGGCATCGTTCAAAATTGTAAAAAGTTTTGATTGCAAGGTGGGTATAGGGTTGAAGTCAAGTTTAAGATATTGATCTTTATCTGACAACTGTCTCATTACCTCCTTGCAATATATAGTTTCATCCCATAGAACGACATTGCCTCCCTTATCCGCTGATTTGTACACAACGTTGGGGGCCGTTTTTAACTCTTTAAGAGCTTTTCGTTCCTTTTTAGTCAAGTTGTCATCAACAATGCCACTAAGTGGCAGTTCCTGTATCTTCCTTTCAACCAATTTAACAAATAAGTTAACTGCAGGAGAGAAAGAAAGTTGCGGCATATAAGTGGATCTTTTCTTAAAATGAGAAGATAATTTAAAAGGTAAGTCTATGTGACGAACCAAGGTTATCCAATCCTGCGCCAGTCACTTATTTGGCACAGAAAGGGTTTTCAGCCCCCTTTTCTGTCACCTATAGGTCACAATCTAGCCACACCAGGCAAGCTTGTGATTCAGTTTAGGGGGTGCAAGAGTTAATTCGCATTCTCTTAATCTGTACTAGACGTAAGAGAAATGCCCAACACTCCCTTGTAATGCCACCCACAAAAAACTATAAATCCTATAGCTCAAATGCTGCCACCACTTAAAATTTATTAAAGGGAAAATCTTAAGGAAAACCCCAGACTTTACACATTAACTCTAGAAATACAATTTAACAGAAAATAACCTAAAATTATACAGTTCTAAGATTCCAGTCTCCCTTTCAGTAACGTGGTTTCAATTATTAGACAAAGGCCAAACTTAATAAAGGAATTATTTATTATGCCAAAAATATTATGCACAATGCATTATTAATAAAAAGTTGTTACAAATAAAATTACACACGCAAACAGTATTTTAAAATAAAAAGGAGAAAAACAGAATTGAATACTTTCCTAGTCTTCAAGATCTGCGCCAGGGGCTGGCATGAAAATGATGGCTCCTTACTTCTGTACAGCAGCTCCCTTGTAAGAATGACAATCTTATTGTTAAAAAATAAGAAGATCTTAAACCTACTTCTCCAGAGATCATGTTGCTTAACCCACACCCTCCTGGGCGGGCTAAGAAACCCCCACTGTCTTTACAAACTTCAATAGACTAAATTTCTTGCCTGAATTTATACAATCCATTATCATTCCTGCTAGGTAAGAAAGTTATATATTTAACATATTTAGAACCTCTTAGTTTTATTGGGAGAACCAGTTTGATATCAAATAGCCATAGGTTGCTCATATTTACCTGCCGTTAAAGTTATAAACACTTTTAACCCACATATGTACATAATATACCAAATGTCAGTGACCTGGTCAGTTTTTGTAATGAATGGGGCCTGTTTTGCATCATGCATTTCTATTGACAGCTTAAGCCATAAACTTTATCCTGTGTATCTCTGTGACTAAGAGCTTCAGTGATTTTATGACTCAATGCATACACACTAGCATTTGGTGGCTAGTTAGAGGGTTCTGGCACTTCAAAGAAAATACAAACACAATTCTTCTTGATAACAAATAACTGTTTTTGAGTGCAAGCCTGCACAAAGTTAACTCCTTAGGAGCTGAATCCTGAGATATTTGTGACACCTCCCCAATAAGAGACGCAAAAGGGGGTGGCTACAAGCCACTCCCGATGCGTGTCAAAGGGGACACTCCTCCTGGCGTGGACAGACCATCAGCATTACCATGCGTACTGCCCTTTTTATGTTGTATGGTAAACTCATGTTGTTGTACGAGCTAGGCTCCACCTGAGGAGTTTACCATTTGAGCCAGCTACCCTATGTAACCAGTGTAAGGGATTTGTGGTCAGTTATCACTGTAAACTGGCGTCCATACAGATAAGGCTGTAGGCCCCAAAACTATAGCAAGGCACTCTTTTTCCACAGTGGCATATGCCACTTCTCGCGGGAGTAATTTCCCTGCTGAGGTACACAATGGGGTGCTCCTCACCTTTCTTCTCACCTGACTCAGCACAGCCCCTAAGCCCATAGTTAGAAGCATCCGTTTGCACTATGAATCTCCTGTGGAATCAGGGGCCTGTAGTACAGGGGAGGCCGTAGAAGGGCAATTTTCAGTAAATTAAAAGCCCTGTCACACTCAGGGGTCCATTTGACTGTTAGAGGTAGGCTTTTCTTTGTAAGGTCTGTTAGGGGTTTGGCTATGGTACTATAGTGGGGCACAAACTTTCTATAGTACCCTGCAGTACCCAGGAAGGACATAACCTGTTTCTTTGTCTTAGGGGTGGGCCAGGCCATTATGGCTTCAGTTTTACTGGGCTCGGGCACAGTACCCCTCCTTTCACCAGGTGACCCAAGTACTGGACCTCCCCCCATGCCCAGCTGACACTTATCTGGTTTTATAGTTAGCCCAGCAGTGGCTATTCGGTCCAATACACTGGCTAAATGTGTGAGGTGTTCCTCCCAGGTATCACTGAACACTGCAATATCATCCAGGTATGCAACAGCTTGCCCCTCTAGCCCCTCCAATAAGTGGTTAACTAACCGCTGGAATGTGGCAGGGGCATTTTTCATCCCAAAGGGCATCACTTGGAACTCATATAACCCAAAAGGAGTGATAAAGGCAGATCTCTCTTGTGCTTCTGGGGTCATAGGGATCTGCCAGTATCCCCTGCTGAGATCCATGATACTCAGATACTTGGCCCCTGCTAGCCTGTCCAGTAGCTCATCTATGCAAGGCATAGGATAAGCATCAAATTCAGTCACCAAGTTTAGCTTTCTGTAATCTACACAGAACCTAGTGGTTTTGTCCTTTTTGGGGACTAGTACCACTGGGGAGGCCCAGGGGCTGTGGGACTTACAAATCACTCCAAGCTCTAGCATCTCCTCTATCTCCCTTTTTATGTCAGCACTGACCTGCAAGGATACCCTGTAAGCTGTTTGTCTGAGGGGATGGTGATTCCCAGTATCTACATGATGTCGTGGACTAGGTGTGTCCTGCCAGGCTTCCCTGTGAACACGCTGTAGTAAGGCCTAAGCACCCTCAGACAGCTGATGCCGCTGATCCCCAGTTAAGTGGGCACTAATCTGGGCAGCTTCTAGGGTGTTGTTTTTCCTGGTGGGGGCCAGTAAATCAACAAGACGGGTCAGTCTCATGCTCTTCCCCAGGCCAACTACACACAGTTAACACGGTTGGGTTCTCTGTCATAATAAGCTTTTATCATATTTATATGATAGATTTTTTGCCTTTTACCCTCCTCATCCAGAGACACCACATAGTTTCACATCATTCATCCTCTTTAGGATAGTAAATGGACCCTCCCAGGCAGCCTGTAGTTTGTTCTGTCTCATGGGTATTAAAACAAGCACTTTCTGTCCCACATCATACACTCTCTCTCTGGCATTCCGGTCATACCACTGCTTCTGCTTAGACTGGGCAGCCTTTAGGTTTTCCTGTACCTCCCCCCACTAGGCTATGCATTCTGTCCCTGAACCTTATCACATAGTCTACTACTGAGGTCTCTTGAGCACCCAATTTCCCTTCCCATCCCTCCCTGATCAGATCAAGGGGGCCACGCACTCTGCGTCCATATAGGAGTTAAAAGGGGAGAGAAACCAGTGGATTCCTGGGCACCTCTCTATAAGCAAATAGGAGGTGTGGCAGGTAACGCTCCCAATCCTTTCCCTGTGACTCCACAAAGGTTTTAAGCATCTGCTTCAGGGTTCCATTAAACCTTTCACACAAGCCATTGGTCTGGGGGTGGTATGGGCTAGTCACTAGGTGTTCTACCTGCACCTTTTGACATAGACTCTGCATCAGGCCAGACATAAATTGCGTGCCCTGATCAGTTAGCATTTCCTTAGGGAAACCTACCCTTGCAAAGATACCCAATAAAGCATCAGCCACTTTATCAGCTCTGATAGATGACAGGGCCACTGCCTCTGGGTAGCGGGTCGCGTAATCCACTACCGTCAGAATGAATCTTTTCCCTGAACTGCTGGGGATAGCTAGGGGCCCTACTATATCCACAGCCACCCTCTCAAAGGGCTCAGTCACTATGGGGAGGGGAATTAAAGGGGCACGTCCCACCTCTCCAGGTTTCCCCACTTTCTGACATGCAGGACAGGAGCGACAATAATTAGCAACATCAGTACCCATCCCCGGCCAATAAAAGTGATGGGACAACCGGGCTTTGGTTCTCTGTACCCCTAGATGTCCTGCCATAGGAATTTCATGGGCCACTCCCAACAGTTGCGCTCTAAACCGTTTAGGTACCACTAACTGTCTCTCAGCTAGCCAGGGATCCTGTCCCTTCACTGAGAATGGACTCCGGTACAAACCTCCCTTTTTCCCAGTACACTCTCTCTTTATCAGAGTCAGCAGGCAGCTGCCTAGCTAGGTCCCTGATCTTCTCTAGTGTGGGATCGGTCCCCTGGGCCTGCTGAAAATCCTGACTCTGACCAATTATTAGTGACTGTGCTGTTTGAGGCCCCCCACCTTCCTTATCAGTGTTCTCCCCTGGGTCCTCAGGCTGAAGCACCCCCTGCTCCCTAATCTGGGCAGACTGCTGTCGGGTAACCACTGATACAGAGGGGCCCTCCCCCTCTGGCACTACTTCTACACACTTTTGGTACTTAGGGATGATTGGTTCACACACCAACAGACTGTCATTCTCATTCAGCTCTCTCTCTCTGTCAGTGCATCCTCCCATATTTTCACAGGGCCCTACAGACATGTCTGGTTCAGGTAAAGGCTGCGTCACACACACACCCTGCCCCCCCTCCCCTTCAGCACATATCTGAGCATAGTTACACATGGTCTCTTGTACATTAGGACCCTTATCTTGTTTACCTAGGTCACAGGTATCATGATCAGGTATATACTGTGACAATAATCTACCCAAATCAGTACCAAGCAATACATTTGTAGGAATATTATCTGACACTCCCACATCTCTTAACCCTCTTCCTGCTCCCCAATCTAGATATACTCGTGCCATAGGCACTGCAGATTGTACTCCCCCAATCCCTTTTACTGCTAGAGTCTTTCCAGGGATAATGTCCTCCGAGCTAACTAGCTCTGGACGTACAATAGTCACTTCTGCACCCGTGTCTCTTAGCCCTAATGTTACCTTATCTCCAACAGTCACAGGTTGTAGGTTCTCATTGGTACTTTCCTCTGGCCGGGTTACAAACAAAACAGAAGATGATAATCCTGAGGAGCGGCCTCCTCCTGCTGATGCTGAAGGTTTCTTCCTCTCTGGGCAGTTAGTGCTGATGTGACCCATTTTCTGACAAGCAAAACACTTGCGAGTATCTCCCTGCCCAGATGCAGCACCCGCCCCTCCTTTCCCAGAGGGAGCAGACACACTGGATAAAGGCACAGCAGGTTTTGTGAAGGGGGGTCGTGCAGCAGCTCCTTTACAGGTGGATCCCCCTTTAGAAAAGGATTTCCTCCCATTCTCTGGAGACCGGTTAGCTGTGTAAAAATCAGCCAGCTCGCCAGCTTCCAATGCTGTTATGGGCTTCCGATCTAAAACCCATTCTTGAACTCCGGCTGGGCACAGCTGCATAGATTGCTCCTTCACCATCAAATCTTCCAGTTCCTCCATTGTGGCAACTTTTAATCCTCTGACCCACTGTTTAAAGGCTGTCATCAAGTTCCCAACAGCTGTAATATAGCTCTCTGACGAACCTTTCTGCAGGGAACGGAATTTCTTTCGGTACACCTCAGGAGTGAGATTGTATCTCTTCTGTAGTGCAGCTTTAATGGAATCATAGTCCTGATCAAACTCTGGGGGTAGTTCAGCAAACGCCTCCAGTGCAGGACCTTTCAGGCCAGGGGTAAGGTACTTGGCCCACTGCTCCCTTGGCAACTGGAACTGTCTGCAAACTTTCCCAAAGCTACGCAGGAATAAATCCACATCTCCATCTTTCTCCAGGGTGGGAAAATTCTCTGCACGCACTCTGGGAGCAGGTGGGTCTCTAGGTTCACTAACAACAGGTGAGACCATCCCTCTCTCCAACCGTGCAAGCTGTAGCTGATACTCTCTCTCCGCCTGTCGTTCAGCCGCCTGTCTTTCAGCAACCTGTCTCTCAGCTGCCAGAGACGCCTGCCTCTCAGCCACGGCAGCCTGTCGTTCAGCAGCCTGTCTTTCATAAAACTTTGTAATCAGTTCCATGTGCAAACTTGCATCCACTGAGCCCATATGTTTAAGAACAGTTTGCAAATAACAGTCCAATGGATCCCCAGATCCTGATGAATCACCGCCCACAGCTGCAGACATCTCTCCTGAGACTTCAACTGGTGTGATTTGGCTGTTATCATATTCAACAAGAGCTTGTATTAGTGAATCTTTGTTCTTTGAACGTATTGGAATATCCCGCTCCTGGCATAGGAGTATAAGTGCCTCTCTAGATCGCTGCTCGTATGCCTCCATAGCAAAAATAAAATAGAAAAGAAAAACAGAGAATAGGGAAGGGGACTGTTTGCAATGTGTGACTATATAATGCACTGAGTTTTAGCCTTTGGAAGTTGTAAGAAACAATTTCTTTTAGTACCGGGATTTTCACACTAGCAAATCCACAAGCACTAAAATCTAATAATAAAAAAAATTATCTACACCGCTGCCCACCAATTTGTGACGAACCAAGGTTATCCAATCCTGCGCCAGTCACTTATTTGGCACAGAAAGGGTTTTCAGCCCCCTTTTCTGTCACCTATAGGTCACAATCTAGCCACACCAGGCAAGCTTGTGATTCAGTTTAGGGGGTGCAAGAGTTAATTCGCATTCCCTTAATCTGTACTAGACGTAAGAGAAATGCCCAACACTCCCTTGTAATGCCACCCACAATAAACTATAAATCCTATAGCTCAAATGCTGCCACCACTTAAAATTTATTAAAGGGAAAATCTTAAGGAAAATCCCAGACTTTACACATTAACTCTAGAAATACAATTTAACAGAAAATAACCTAAAATTATACAGTTCTAATATTCCAGTACCTTTCAGTAACGTGGTTCAATTATTAGACAAAGGCCAAACTTAATAAAGGAATTATTTATTATGCCAAAAATATTATGCACAATGCATTATTAATAAAAAGTTGTTACAAATAAAATTACACACGCAAACAGTATTTTAAAATAAAAAGGAGAAAAACAGAATTGAATACTTTCCTAGTCTTCAAGATCTGCGCCAGGGGCTGGCATGAAAATGATGGCTCCTTACTTCTGTACAGCAGCTCCCCTTGTAAGAATGACAATCTTATTGTTAAAAAATAAGAATCTTAAACCTACTTCTCAGAGATCATGTTGCTTAACCACACCCTCCTGGGCGGGCTAAGAAACCCCACTGTCTTTACAAACTTCAATAGACTAAATTTCTTGCCTGAATTTATACAATCCATTATCATTCCTGCTAGGTAAGAAATTTCTATATTTACATATTTAGAACCTCTTAGTTTTATTGGGAGAACCAGTTTGATATCAAATATGCCATAGGTTGTCATATTTACCTGCCGTTAAAGTTATAACACTTTTAACCCACATATGTACATAATATACCAATGTCCTGTCAGTGACCTGGTCAGTTTTTGTAATGAAGGGCCTGTTTTGCATCATGCATTCTATTGACAGCTTAAGCCATAAACTTTATCCTGTGTATCTCTGTGACTAAGAGCTTCAGTGATTTTATGACTCAATGCATACACACTAGCATTTGGTGGCTAGTTAGAGGGTTCTGGCACTTCAAAGAAAATACAAACACAATTCTTCTTGAAAACAAATAACTGTTTTGAGTGCAAGCTGCACAAAGTTAACTCCTTAGGAGCTGAATCCTGAGATATTTGTGACAGTCTATTTCTGACGCTAGAAAAGAATCTTCGTCAGAGGTCGATTCCTGGTATAATTCATTAAGGTCCTGTAGCGCCAGCCTATCCTCAGTGGTCAAGCTGAGATCCTCAATTACATTCTTAGATCTATTCTTAAACATTTGAGAAAGAACTACTTTTCTAGCAAATCTGTGAAGATCTTTTAGAAAAGTAAACTTGTCAAATCCATTAGATGGACAAAATGACATGCCACGCTTTAGCACACTGAGATGGCAATTGTTTAGGCGAAAAGAGGACAGGTTAATCACCTGCAGGTTATCAGAAGAAGGGGGTACGTCTAGTAGGGTCTTCTGCCCCTCCGACCCCTTGGTCTGTAATTCTGCTGCCTCTCCAAACTCCTGCTGAATTCTCTGTCCCTGGACTGGCGGTAATGATACCGTCTTCCTCCAGTATTTGTACCTGTCCCTATTCCATCTCTTCCGGCCCCCCCTCCTCCTTCTTGTGGGGTGGACGGGCCAGGGCTCGTCTCGTTTTTTTGACATCCTATTGTCAGATTCTGCATATGAACAGTCAGTCCCAGAATCATAAGAACCACGTATATGTCTATAACTGTAAACCTGCTTTTTCTTATAATCTTCCTGGTCCCTAACCAGTTTTCTACCCTTTCTTAGCTTAATCTCAGACTGCAATCTTGCAATCTGTTCCTTCATTTCACTGTTGAGTTTTTCAAAATTTGAATTTTGCTCAAAATTATTAACAATGACAAGGGCCTCATCACCTCTAGTTTTGTTTTCTCAAGTCTTTCTTTATTTCTCTTGACCATTTTTTTCATCAAAATTATTGAGCACTCTGACAGGCTGGTATTCCAGTCCTCTAAGAATGCCTCGCCACCCTCAACACTGCGTAAGTTGGTTCCAGGATCTAGCTTCAATCTCAAACCCCTTGGTATTATTTCATTCTGAATATAATTTTCAAGACTAGATGATTCAGCTCTCAATCTAATCTGTTTCATTACCAGTTGTTTATAGTTCTTAAAAGCACCAAAAATATTAATAGTCTCTCCTTCACCATTCTTGCTCTCCACAGTATTACTCATCGAAAATGTAGCAGAAAGTTCTGCTTCCCAAGTTTCATCAGATAAAGTGAACGCCATATTGCCCTCTGGGATTTGTACAGATCAGAGAAACATAAAATCTATGGGAATCAAGCACTCTTTTTAAAAAAATATATAGCTGAATTAGACAAAAATAAATCTCTGACCAGTACAATCACAGAGAACAAAAAATAATTTATTAATGGTACAGAAAGAAATAAATCCTAAATGTCCGTCTGTATCAATTCAGGTATATGTTAGCAACACAAAGTAAAAATTGTTAAACAAACAAAATGGTACATGTGGCCAATTAAAACCCTGAAGATGTGCACATCATGAAAACAATATTGGCAAAAATACAGTCCAAAGACACCTAGTACACCACTACACCCAAGCTGTGCACGGTACCCAAGACAATTCAAGGGATAATTACCGGACAGGTAAAATATAGGGATCTAAGTAGTGATAGGTGCTTTGTAAAGATTTCAGGAGCAACAGTAGCGGCAGTATAACAACAATTACATAGAATTACATACAAGTGTGAAGAATAGCTATTGCAAAGGTTATTAGCAATAAGATAGACAATATAACATAGTAATAAATCTTCCATAATGAATTGCCTCAGAACAGCAGTTGCATAGAAACATAGCAGTTTACATAAAAATGCCTGCATATACAGAGATAAAATTCTCACAGAAGTGTATTGCTGAAAAAAACAACCAAATCACACCAGGATGATTATCCACATATAGCGGTATTGTGTTACTTTGTGTTGCTAACATATACCTAAATTGATTCAGACGGACATTTAGGATTTATTTCTTTCTGTACCATTAATAAATTATTTTTTGTTCTCTGTGATTGTACTGGTCAGAGATTTATTTTTGTCTAATTCAGCTATATATATTTTTAAAAAGAGTGCTTGATTCCCTATCTGTTCCGGGCCATGGAAATTTTTGATGGTCCTTGTTCTCCTCTTGTAGTTTGTTGAAAAATATTTTTTATAGGGTCTGCACCACATTGAAATTGTATTTAATACAACATTAATGTTTATACATTTTGATAATAATCTTTTCCATTGAAAAAGACACATTTATAGTAGCCATTTGTCCTGTACTCTTTTTGTTTTTTTATAAATAAAAATACCTAGTATGCTGGGTGTATTCCCCTCACTAGGTCTAACTTTTCAGGATTAGGCCGCTGTGTCATAGATTATATGTTTCTCTGCTACATTTTCGATGAGTAATACTGTGGAGAGCAAGAATGGTGAAGGAGAGACTATTAATATTTTTGGTGCTTTTAAGAACTATAAACAACTGGTAATGAAACAGATTAGATTGAGAGCTGAATCATCTAGTTTTGAAAATTATATTCAGAATGAAATAATACCAAGGGGTTTGAGCTAGATCCTGGAACCAACTTACGCAGTGATGAGGGTGGTGAGGCATTCTTAGAGGACTGGAATACCAGCCTGTCAGAGTGCTCAACAATTTTGATGAAAAAAATGGTCAAGAGAAATAAAGAAAGACTTGAGAAAACAAAACTAGAGGTAGATGAGGCCCTTGTCATTGTTAATAATTTTAAGCAAAATTCAAATTTTGAAAAACTCAACAGTGAAATGAAGGAACAGATTGCAAGATTGCAGTCTGAGATTAAGGTAAGAAAAGGTAGAAAACTGGTTAGGGACCAGGAAGATTATAAGAAAAGACAGGTTTACAGTTATAGACATATACGTGGTTCTTATGATTCTGGGACTGACTGTTCATATGCAGAATCTGACAATAGGATGTCAAAAAAACGAGATGAGCCCTGGCCCGTCCACCCCACAAGAAGGAGGAGGGGGGGCCGGAAGAGATGGACTAGGGACAGGTACAAATACTGGAGGAAGACGGTATCCTTACTGCCAGTCCAGGGACAGAGAATTCAGCAGGAGTTCGGAGAGGCAGCAGAATTACAGACCAAGGGGTCGGAGGGGCAGAAGACCCTACTAGACGTACCCCCTTCTTCTGATAACCTGCAGGTGATTAACCTGTCCTCTTTTCACCTAAACAATTGCCATCTCAGTGTGCTAAAGCGTGGCTGTCATTTTGTCCATCTAATGGATTTGACAAGTTTACTTTTCTAAAAGATCTTCACAGATTTGCTAGAAAAGTAGTTCTTTCTCAAATGTTTAAGAATAGATCTAAAAATGTATTTGAGGATCTCAGCTTGACCACTGAGGATAGGCTGGCGCTACAGGACCTTAATGAATTATACCAGGAATCGACCTCTGACGAAGATTCTTTTCTAGCGTCAGAAATAGACTTACCTTTTAAATTATGTTCTCATTTTAAGAAAAGATCCACTTATATGCCGCAACTTTCTTTCTCTCCTGCAGTTAACTTATTTAACTGAAACAAAAAAAGAAAGGGCGCCTCCTAGTGTAGCCAGTATATATAAGGATAAATAGAATGAGATATAGATTTTGTACTCACATGTAGTGAAGGCAAAGATAATGCCTAGATAAGCAGTCTGGAAACTTATCAGTGTCCCAGTTGACTGTGCATTAGAATGCTAGGGCAGCTCCTCTTAGTAGATTTCCAAAATCATCTGAAAAGTAAGAAGATATACAGAGGGCGACTCCTAGTGTGGAATTAGTAAGCAGAGTGTGAACCCACCAGCTTTACCCTTCAGAGATATACTCACAAAGTATAGAGCACACTGTAGTGCTAATGAAGCAAGCTGGGTATATTAAAAGTGGCCCAGCGCACATACCACTCCGATGAAAGATGGTCCAATGTATTCAGAAGGTTCAGATAAAAAATTCAGGAGACTCCAGATATATATAAAAAACACTTTATATAAAAATATAACAGTGTACAATAAAAAATCAGTAGAATTCGCTACGCGTTTCTCAGACTCAGTCTCCTGAATTTTTTATCTGAACCTTCTGAATACATTGGACCATCTTTCATCGGAGTGGTATGTGCGCTGGGCCACTTTTAATATACCCAGCTTGCTTCATTAGCACTACAGTGTGCTCTATACTTTGTGAGTATATCTCTGAAGGGTAAAGCTGGTGGGTTCACACTCTGCTTACTAATTCCACACTAGGAGTCGCCCTCTGTATATCTTCTTAGTTAACTTATTTGTTAAATTGGTTGAAAGGGAGATACAGGAACTGCCACTTAGTGGCATTGTTGATGACAACTTGACTAAAATGGAACGAAAAGCTCTTAAAGAGTTAAAAACGGCCCCCAACGTTGTGTACAAATCAGCGGATAAGGGAGGCAATGTCGTTCGATGGGATGAAACTATGTATTGCAAGGAGGTAATGAGACAGTTGTCAGATAAAGATCAATATCTTAAACTTGACTTCAACCCTATACCCACCTTGCAATCAAAACTTTTTACAATTTTGAACGATGCCAGAAATGATGGGACAATCACTAATACAGAATTTGGTTATTTAATGGTGGACAATCCAGTTATGCCTATATTTTACTGTATACCCAAGATTCATAAGAACATTAAGAATCCACCTGGGTGTCCCATCATTTCTGGCATCGGGAGTCTGGTTGAACATGCAGGTCACTTTATTGATCATGCTCTGCATCCTTTCTTGGTAACTTTACCGTCATTTGTCCTTGATACAACCGACTTTTTGAAAAAAATCAATGGGATGCCAGTTGATAAAGAATCACTTTTATTGACGATGGACGTAGAGGGACTTTATTCCAGTATCCCACATGATGCTGGTATTAAAGCATGTGAAAGTTTCCTGTCAAGTAGAGGTACAAAATTTTCCAAACATACTGAGCTTATTGTTGACCTTTTAAGATTTATTCTCAATAATAATGTCTTCATGTTCAATAACAGAATTTACAAGCAATTGAGAGGAACAGCCATGGGGGCAACGTGTGCCCCCACATATGCCTGTTTACACCTAGGCAAATGGGAGATGGATTCAGTCTATCAACATGATTTGTTCACTAAACATGCCAATTTTTGGCTGAGATATGTGGACGATGTATTCCTCATTTGGGAGGGGGATCAAGTTGAATTATTGCAGTTTGTCAATAGTCTAAACCAAAATGATCTAAATATACGACTTACTATGCACTTCAGTAAATCTGAGATTGATTTTCTTGACATTTAGGTTAAAAATGTGAACAATATGTTGGTTTCTGAAAATTTTAGGAAGGCTACTGCCACTAATAGCCTGCTACTGGCTAGCAGTCACCATCCCCGGCACCTTATAGGAGGAATTCCTAAAGGCCAATTTATTCGGCTACGCCACAATTGCTCGTCGAAAGAGAAATTTGAGGAACATGGTAAGCTCATGCAAGACAGGTTTCTTGAACGTGGCTACTCACGGCGCAAAATTAAAAAAGCTATGAATCACGCAAGAAAAATTGATAGAGATGATCTGCTGTTTAAAAAGATTAAACAAACAAAGTCAGTAATACGATTAACTACGACATATAACTGTCATTGGCAAACCATTAAGTCAGTTCTCAATAAGAATGGGCCAATCCTTTTAAGTGATGGCAACATTGCTGAAGAAGTTGGGACTTATCCTAGCCTTACATCAAAAAGAGCAAAAAATCTTAAAGATAACCTGGTCTCTAGCCAATTTAAACCCACAGAAAAAGAAGGAAATTGGCTTAAAAAGCACATCCCTAACGGCAACTTTCCCTGTGGAAAGTGCGTGACATGTGAATTCATGAAAAGGACCAAGACATTTTCTGGCAATAGTAAAAAATCTTTTCAAATTAATTACTTCTTCAATTGCAATACAGAGGGGGTTGTGTATCTCCTGGAATGTTCTTGCCCGGCGTTCTACGTGTTCAAAACAAAACGTATCTTTAAAGATCGTATAAAGGAACATAGGGATGATATAAAAGGTAAAATACAATCCAGCAGTATTGCGAGACATTACCAATCTGTACATAACAGCAACCCAGGTTGTCTACGCTTTACAGGGATAGACAAAGGTATTGTGCATGGAAGAGGGGGGGGTCAACAACAAATGTCTGCTCCAAAAAGAGTGTAAGTGGATATTCACTTTGAACACGCTCTCGCCAGTTGGTCTTAATGAAAAGTTGGATATGGCTAGCTTTGATGGGTATATATGTGTGTATGTATATATATATGTGTATATATATATATATATATATATATATATATATATATATATATTATGTTATATGGGTAATTTGAATCTCACATATTATGCATATTGAGGGTAGCCTTAAATCTTGTATCAAATGTTTATAATGCAGCATTCCACAAGTTTCTTTTGTATAAGTTGTAACATATGGTTCTAATATAAGATCCTCTCTACAAATGTTTATATGGGCATATTCTGTTATGTGCTATAACAACATTCTTATTTCCTGTGGGCCCCTTATGCAGATGTGAAGTTAACTACATTTTTTATATATTTCCTGTGACCTCGTGTATGACGTATACTTCAGTATAAAGTCTTTGTGTGTTCTTCAATAAATGGGAATCTTGTGAAAACACTCAGTTAGTTGCATGTGTATGTGATTTCAGTGGTCACCCCAGGGCCCTGAAGAAAATGTGTGCCGCACACTTATCAGCCAGAGCAGAGCTAAGAAACAAAAGAAGTAACCCTACAAACTGGTGTCAGACACATGGGATGAAACAGGGAACTCTCGGAAGGTGAGTTGAACAAATAGTCCTTTTTATTCTGACCTTTTTTCTTACCACGAGACCCCTTAAGTTTCATTTTACATAGGAATAGTTGGGAAATATATATCTGAATCTTTGGTAGATTCTAACTATTGTCTAAAAAGAGGAATAGTAGATTTCTTTGGTAGAAATCAGGTTAAATATATATATGAATCTTTGGTAGATTCTAATTAAATCTTTGGTAGATTTTAATTAATAATAATTAAGTCTTTGGTAGACTAAATAAAAAGGGAATAATAGATTTCTTTGGTAGAAATCAGATTATATAAAGTCTGGCTGAAGGGTTAAACCACACATTTTCTTGCTGCTTGCTTTTGAAAAATATGCTGTATGGCTAACATTGCTTTAAAGTTATAAGATAAATACTGCATTGTTTATATGAATTCTTATGCTGCTTGCTTTTTAAATATGCTGTATGGCAAAATACTGTTTATTGTATAAAGTGTTAAGGAAGTAAAATACTGCTTATTGTATAGAGTATTTAGAAAGTAAACTGTTGCTAATATGTATTGCTGTTTCTGAATGTTAGTAAAACGATAATTTTTTTCTGGTGAAGGGTGATCTTTGACCTAGAGATAATTAATGCCAGAAACTACTGAAAGAATCATCATAGTGATATTGTTTTTCTTTCTTGTGTTGTAAACTTAAGCATTAAGCACAATAACTGGTAACAGAGTACAACCATTCTAGTTAATGTGGTTTTTGCAAACAGATTCAATAATTAATTGCACTTAAAGGTAAAGGTATTGTATTTTTTTATTTTTATTATTTTTTATTATTTATTATTTATTTATTTTTTTGTATTGTATTATATTTTGTTGTAAAAGTTTTAAATGATAAGTTGGGAGTTGAGAATGGGCAAATCCAAGTCTAAACAATTTCCATCACCTAAGACAGGAAAAACATGTAAAGATTATGTGGGAAGGGTGTCGCCCAATGGGTTTATGTATATTATTCCTTGGGTTCAGAATATGGCAGAATGGACAGAAGCTATGGGAAGCTCTGATCCATTCCCCAGAGAGGGGGATAATGATAAATTTCATATGAATATGGTAAAAGGGTTGTGTCTAGGTGATGAAGAGGTATTTCCATTGAATAAAGGTGATCCAAGATGGAATATGGATTATATGAAAAAGGGTGGGGAAAATTGGCTGACTGTTGCTCCATACTGGCAATATATTGATATAGATGGGAATAAAAAGAAGGGTAAAAGTGATAAGTAAAGACAGAGAGCATATTCACCCCCCCCCGCCCCATATAATGCCCCTCACCTACCTTTGCCATCATATAACAGACTATATCCTAGCCTCCCATCCCCTAGTGACATAGATCTAGAGACTATTGCTATTGCCTCTGCTCAGGTACCCCAGGAATGGACCTTGCCAGGAACTTCTGTAACTCCCCAATACCAGGTCACTAAACCCCCAATTATGCCCAAACCCCCGATTAAGGTTGATCCAGTAACACCTTCCTACCCCCCTACAATAACCCCACAATATAAAAGAGGGAATGAAGAAGTAGAGGAGGAGGAGGCAGCTGTACCAGAAGCTAGTATGCCATTTCTTACTGTGGGAGACCAATTAATTATTAAACCTTTGTCCCTGGGTGAATTAAGGGACATTACCAAGGGAGCCCCAAACCCCCGTCAACATCCATCAGCTTGTATTATGTATTTAAAAAGAATGTTACAAGGACAAAACATGACACAGACAGACATAAGGATTATCATTGATGCACTTCTAGACTATGACCCTGAATCAGGTTGGGAGTGGGGTAATGTAAAGAGTATTAGTAAATTGAGTCGTGATCCAACAATTAACTATGCCCTAAACACACGTGAGGGACTTGATGAAATGTGGACAGAATTAAGTATAGAAATGCATAGAATATGGAAGGATAAACAAAGTATGTCAATTGCACTAGCGTGCAAACAGAATACAAAGGAAACAGTAGAAGAATTTGTTAAGCGTTTTTATAAATGCTGGAAGGAAGAGGCTGGAATGGAATCAGGAGATGCAATGGGCTCTCTGAAGGTCCAGACTTGCATTAGTAATATGCAACCTCAGCTTTCTTTGTTGGTGAAACAACTTGTCTCTGATTGGCCGGAGTTGACTCCAGCAGAATTCTTGAAAAGAATTCATGAAAAAGAAGGGGCAGGTTGTTTCGACATAAGGAAATTAGAGGGAAAAAACGCTGCTTTTTATCAAAAGCAGAGTTTACAACATTGTGATCCATTCCAGGCCAGGGAAAGGGATAATACAGGGAGTAATAGAATGTATGTGAGAGGTAGAGGGAGAGCTAGAGGAAGAGCTAGAGGGAATTATACTTCAAACAGAACACATTGTTTTAACTGTGGGGAACAGGGACATTGGAAAAATGAATGCCCAAAACCCCCTAATAATTCTGGCCCCCCTTACAATCTACGACACTATAACAGACAGCCTTACATAGCCCCTGCACCCATGGAGGCACCCAAACACAACATACAATTGCCATAGGGGTGCCTAGAAGGTAGCACTCCAATTTTTCCAGTGGTGTCAACAAGTTATCATGAGCAACCGTACTTAGTCCTAGAAGTGGAGGGAAAATCCCTACCATTTTTAGTAGACACAGGAGCTACATGCTCCGCCTTATGCTCAGATATGTATGATGGCATTACTGGAAAATCTGAACCTTCTCTAGGGATTAATGGAGTGCTGACTCAGACTCGCATCACACCACTACTTGAAGTTAGGGTACCCTGTACTGGTCAACAACTTTTGCACCCATTTCGTATTATAACTGGGTGTCCCCTTAACCTTTTGGGTCATGATCTTATGGGTCCCCTTGGAGTGAAAGTAGCTGTCACTAGATAGGGTGGGTTAGACGTTAGTCTAGGGTCCACTAACCTGTGTTTTTATAATGACATATTGACAGATGTCCCATCCTCTGTATGGGCATCTTCAAAACTTGACATTGGTTTAGTTCAGTGTACCCCATATAAATCCAGATTAAAACCTAATACTACTCCAGTGTTTATTAAACAATATCTGTCTAGAGAGAAGAAAGAAGGGATAAGACCCATGATAGAGGAATTCCTTAAACAAGGAATCCTCCGTCCAGTAGTTTCTCCCTATAATACCCCCATAAATCCGATCCCAAAGAAAGACAATGAATATAGGTTAGTACAAGACCTAAGGGCAATTAATGAAATAGTAATCCCAATTGCCCCAATAGTCCCAGATGTTACAACCTTACTCACAGCCATTCCACATGACGCCTGTATATTTACAGTCATTGATTTAGCTAACGCATTTTTTTCAGTCCGATTGGACCCTGAGACACAGCTACTTATGGCTTTTTATTATGATGGGCATCAGCTTACCTGGACATGCCTCCATTTAAGGCTATGTGGCCTCACCTGCGGTCTACTCACTGGTGCTCCAACGTACCTTGCGGTCATGGACACCCAGCCAAGGTTCCGTCCTCCTTCAGTACGTCGATGACCTACTGTTGTGTAGTCCTAACCAGGAGGCAAATACAGTAGATACAATAAGTCTGTTAAAACACCTTGCTGCTGAAGGTCATAAAATAGCAAAACATAAGCTACAAGTAGGAGTGACAAAAGTGGATTACCTTGGTTTTGTTCTTTCCCAAGGCCACCGGTCCATTAGTCCCAAACGAATCCAAGCGATTCAACAGATCCCAAAGCCAGTTACTAGAAAGGACATGCTCACCTTTCTAGGTATGATTAATTATTGCAGATAATGGATTCCTGAGTGCTCCCATCATGATTCCATTCTAAGGCA
Organism: Bombina bombina; assembly: GCF_027579735.1. NCBI lineage: Eukaryota > Metazoa > Chordata > Amphibia > Anura > Bombinatoridae > Bombina > Bombina bombina. The sequence goes on along the minus strand of NC_069501.1, from coordinate 1,259,651,354 downwards.
AGCCACAAAAGGGGATAGACCTGAACATATACAATGGACCACAGACATGACTAAAACCTACATAGCTCTGAAGTCTAGCATTATTAGTGCCCCTGCTTTAGGACTACCTGATTATTGTAAACCATTTCACTTGTATGCGAGGGACAATTGTAAAACCATGGCTGCTGTCTGTGCCCAAGAACATGGTGGAGGCAATATGCGTCCCGTAGCTTTCTTTTCCAAAGTAGTTCCAATACCGGTACAAGGGATGCCGGCGTGTCTCCAAGCATTGCCGGCTTGCACCATGGCTGTAGAGATGGTTGAAACAATCACATTAGGCCATCCAATAGTACTACACACTAGTCACCAAGTTTTACATCTTGTAAAAAATGTCACTACCCAACACATGACTTCTCAAAGACTTTCTGGTTATGAATGTATATTTCTGAATAATACAAATCTGACTATTAACCCCTTAATGACCACAATGTACCCTGTATGTCACTGGTCGTTAAGGGTTTTTTCAAGACATAATAGCACAAGTCTAGCAAGAACACACTATTAATTCCCTTCCTCCAGCAGGCTTTGTGGAATAGAGCAGTCTCAACGCTGGTGGGAAGACCACGCTATAAAACAATCAAGTCCCAAAAAAAGGCCAGCGACATACAGGGTACGTCGCTGGTCCTTAAGGGGTTAAATATAGTAGTGTATCCTCAGGGCCAACTCAAATAGTTAGTGCCTTACTTACAGGATCACCAGACTTTCAAACATGATTGTATAGAGGTAATACCACATTACCCCACCAAGACCTGACTTGATGGATAAACCTTTTGACCATGCTGATAATGTGTTTGTTGATGGTTCTTGTTCTCGACCTAGTGACGGTATTTATAAGACAGGCTATGCTGTTGTGCAACTACCAGACATTGTTCTAGATGCAGGCCCCATTCCTTATCCTTCTGCACAAGCTGCAGAATTAATAGCACTCACAAAAGCATGTAAATTGTTTGAAAATAAATCTGTTAACATTTACACTTACTCTTGCTATGCTTTTGGGGTTGTGCACGATTTTGGTATGATATGGAAACAACGTGGTTTTGTTTCAGCAGATGGCAAGACCATCTCTCATACAGACCTGATTAATGACCTTTTAGAGGTCATACAACTCCCAAAGGACATAGCGATCATACATTGCCGTGCACATACATACAAGTCTGACCCTATTTCCTTGGGTAATGCGCTTGCAGATAAAATTGCTAAAGAGGCTGCTTATGTTTCTCATACACCCGGATCCACCATCCGTATGTATGCTGTTTTAGCCCCACCTTCGTGTCCTACAGACCATATGCTTCTTGAACTCCAGGGACATGCCACTCCTAGTGACATATCTTTCTGGACTACTAATGGTTTAACTTTAGATGAGAATAGTTTGTTTTCTAAAGAGGGGAAGGTGGGCATACCGGAAAGCAGTGCACCACTCTTTATAGCACAAGCCCATGGTGTTGGACACCTAGGTATAAAACCAACAACTAACTTGTTGAAGCAATCTTTCTACATTAGAGGTATAGGTGATCATTGCAAGGCATATATTAATAAATGTGTATATTGCTTACAGACCAATGCAACCATCCCCAATAAAGCCCAGCATGACCACTTACCCCCACCTACAGCCCCATTCACACATCTACAAATTGATTTTACACATATTCCAAAAACTGGCACTAAACAATTATATCTGCTTGTAATAGTTGACCAATTTTCTAAGTGGCCAGAAGCTTTTGTTACCAAGAGGGAAGATGCAAAAACAGTCGCTAAAATTTTAGCCACTGAAATAATTCCCAGATTTGGTTGTCCGCTTCAGATTAATTCTGATAACGGTCCAGCGTTCATTAGTAAAATCACACATGAGTTAGTAGAATGGTTACAGATTAATTGGAACTTTCACATTCCCTACCATCCTCAAAGCTCAGGGATTGTAGAAAGAATGAATCGCAATATCAAGGAAAAACTTTTAAAGGCAACAGCAGGTACATGGGTTAAATGGCAAAACTATTTACCTGCGATTTTAGCAGAAATCAGAATGACCCCAAATAGGACAACCAGGTTGTCTCCATTTGAGGTCCTAATGGGTAGACCATTCCCGACTCCATGGGTAAAAGGCCCACTTATCATTAAAAATGGTGATTTAGATTGTATTAAGGAACAATATGTAAAACAATTGATTGATAAATTGAATGGCATCTATGGTGATGTGTCTTCCCGTTTACCTCTTCCCTCACAGGAACCAACCCATCCTTTCAAGCCTGGAGATCTGGTCTGCATTCGCCAGCTGAATAAAGCAAAGAAAGGAGGTTTCCCGTTCAGCAAGCCAGTCACTGTGATCGCTGTAACCAGGACTGCCGTACTGACTGACGACAAGGACATCTGGATACACGCTTCACGAGTGAAACTCTGTCCAAAGAGAGGAGAAGCGGGTCACAAGCTATCGGTCACCCCTCACAAAGGAGAAGTGGGTGATAAGGTATCGATCACTCCTCACAAAGACCAGGATGACGATCTCAATCATGGATCCAAGACATTTCTGCAAGATCTTCCTTTTCCTAATGGGGATATTGATCTTTGTGTATATCCCAATAGCATGTTATTACTCACCTGAAGATGCTGAACACTTTACACCTATTTGTTTACTATTATTAACATTGTTTAACTGTTACATGTCTTGTACTTTACGAAAGAAAATATCAGGTATGATACAAGATGCAGAAAAAGTTCAACTGCAAAATTTAATTAGAGGTAGACCCAGATAGTTTATATTGTAGGAACATTACAGGTTATGTGATCACGATGTGATCAAAGAGGGGAATGATGGGTATATATGTGTGTATGTATATATATGTGTATATATATATATATATATATATATATATATATATATATATATATATATATATGTATATGTATATATATATATATATATATATATATATATATTTATTATATATTATGTTATATGGGTAATTTGAATCTCACATATTAAGCATATTGAGGGTAGCCTTAAATCTTGTATCAAATGTTTATAATGCAGCATTCCACAAGTTTCTTTTGTATAAGTTGTAACATATGGTTCTAATATAAGATCCTCTCTACAAATGGTTATATGGGCATATTCTGTTATGTGCTATAACAACATTCTTATTTCCTGTGGGCCCCTTATGCAGATGTGAAGTTAACTACGTTTTTTATATATTTCCTGTGACCTCATGTATGACGTACACTTCAGTATAAAGTCTTTGTGTGTTCTTCAATAAATGGGAATCTTGTGAAAACACTCAGTTGCATGTGTGTGTGATTTCAGTGGTCACCCCAGGGCCCTGAAGAAAATGTGTGCCGCACACTTATCAGCCAGAGCAGAGCTAAGAAACAAAAGAAGTAACCCTACAAGCTTCATCTAAAAAAGCCCCTTTCTATTTTTCTATCTTTATATCATTCTAGTGTGATATTCAAATACACTAGAGTTTTGCATGTTACCTTTTAGAATAGCTTTCTAACATCATTACTTGCTCCATAAGCTTCTATTTAAAAAAAAAAAAAGACTTTTCACTTCATTCTTTGCTTATCTTTTGTTTTTCATTTAAGAAAAAAAAAGATTTATTTTTTATTTTTTTACAATTGTGAACGTCATTAACTAATCTGACTTATCATGTCTTATAAACTTTGTACTATTTATAATTTTTTTCTTCTTTTGTAATAGTTAGGTTTGGTAGGTTTGTTACACACTGTTTAGCATTAAGATTAAGGTACATAATTTGTTAAAACTGGGAGGAGTCTCTGTAGATATATTCCTTCCCTGCAGGGCTAAGATCCATCCGCCCTGAGGATGCGCCGTCTATCATTTGGCATTGTGGGTGAAACGATCAGGAACGTAGGCATTGGATCACGGACGCACATGTTACCAACCAGGAAGTAAGCACACAGCCCTTCCACGCTGCAGTGTCTCAGCGTGTAGCACTTGACTGGCTCAGCAAACTGTCTCATGGGACTCAATTACAAGGCAGTATCGCAGGAAGTAACCGATAATTGAGTTACTAACAGCGGACTTCTATTGTGGACACCTCCAGAATCAGATAAGTGCATGCTTATGGTTTAACACAGGAACTTAGCTGTTTTCACATGCAATATGGGGGGTTAGCCTGGACTGACTCCTACTGCTCATTTGGCTTATTTGCTGTTTTCAAACAATATCTTCAGCAATAATGCGCACGATGCTTTACTAACTCGCATGCAGCTTTGGCAGCACTTATCGTTTTTTTGCATACCTTGGACTTATGCTAAGTTTGGCTGAAAACAATACCGCTATATGTGGATAATCATCCTGGTGTGATTTGGTTGTTTTTTTCAGCAATACACTTCTGTGAGAATTTTATCTCTGTATATGCAGGCATTTTTATGTAAACTGCTATGTTTCTGTGCAACTGCTGTTCTGAGGCAATTCATTATGGAAGATTTATTACTATGTTCTATTGTCTATCTTATTGCTAATAACCATTGCAATAGTTATTCTTCATACTTGTATGCAATTTATTATCTATCTTATTGCTAATAACCTTTGCAATAGCTATTCTTTATACTTGTATGTAATTCTTTGTAATTGTTGTTATACTGCCGCTACTGTTGCTCCTGAAATCTTTACAAAGCACCTATCACTACTTAGATCCCTATATTTTACCTGTCCGGTAATTATCCCTTGAATTGTCTTGGGTACCGTGCACAGCTTGGGTGTAGTGGTGTACTAGGTGTCTTTGGACTGTATTTTTGCCAATATTGTGTTCATGATGTGCACATCTTCAGGGTTTTAATTGGCCACATGTACCATTTTGTTTGTTTAACAATTTTTACTTTGTGTTGCTAACATATACCTGAATTGATACAGACGGACATTTAAGATTTATTTCTTTCTGTACCATTAATAAATTATTTTTTGTTCTCTGTGATTGTACTGGTCAGAGATTTATTTTTGTCTAATTCAGCTATATATTTTTTTAAAAAGAGTGCTTGATTCCCTATCTGTTCCGGGCCATGTAAATTTTTGATGGTCCTTGTTCTCCTCTTGTATTTTGTTGAAAAATAATTTTTTATAGGGTCTGCACCACATTGAAATTTTATTTAATACAACATTAATGTTTATAAATTTTGATAATAATCTTTTCCATTGAAAAAGACACATTTATAGTAGCCATTTGTCCTGTACTCTTTTTGATTTTTATATATATATACAGTATGTGTGTGTTATGTCAGAAATCTTTTGCAAACATATTTACATGTCCCTAAATTCCTGTTTATTTTCTAAACAATGGTGTCTTTCATATCTCTGTGTTTATTTATACCACTATATGTATATAGTGTAAATCTATTATTATTCTGAGCAGGAATAATTGAAAATATAACATGTAATCAGAGTATCATATTTATTTATTTGCAAACAAGGGATATTTTAAGAGATGGGCCAGTTTTCTCTCTGTACCTGTGTAACCCCTCCTGATTGCAATCTAGTTTTAAAAACCACCCCTAAGGCTAGATTTAGAGTTTTGTTGGTAAAGACCCGCGTAGCTAACACAGTTTTTTTCCCTACCCCTGCTTCCAAACAACGCTGGTATTGAGAGTTGTCTGAGGGCTGCGTTAGGCTCAAAAAAGGGTGCGTTGAGCCGAATTTACCGCCACTTCAACCCTCAATACCAGCGTTGCTTATGGTAGCGGTAAGCTGGCAAAAAGTGCTCATGCACGGTTCCCCCATAGGAAACAATGGGGCAGTTTAGGTTGAAAAAAAACCTAACACCTGCAAAAAAGCAGCGTTAATCTCCCAACGCAGCCCCATTCTTTCCTATGGGGAAATACTTTCTAAGTCTGCACCTAACACCCTAACATGAACCCAGAGTCTAAACACCCCTAACCTTAAACTTATTAACCTCTAATCTTCCACCCCCGCTATCGCTGACACCTGCATTATACTATTAACCCCTAATCTGCCGCTCCAGGCACCGCCGCAACCTACATTATACCTATGTACCCCTAATCTGCTGCCCCTAACATCGTCGACACCTATATTATATTTATTAACCCCTAATCTGCCCCCCCAACGTCGCCGCTACCTTACCTACACTTATTAACCCCTAATCTGCCGACCGGACCTCGCCGCTACTTTAATAAAGTTATTAACCCCTAAACCGCCGCACTCCCACCTCGCAAACCCTATAATAAATAGTATTAACCCCTAATCTGCCTCCCCAATGTCGCCGCCACCTAACTTCAAGTATTAACCCCTAATCTGCTGACTGGACCTCGCCGCTACTCTAATAAATGTATTAACCCCTAAAGCTAAGTCTACCCCTAACCCTAACACCCCCCTAAATTAAATATAATTTTAATCTAACGAAATAAATTAAATCTTATTAACTAAAGTATTCCTATTTAAAACTAAATACTTACCTGTAAAATAAACCCTAATATAGCTACAATATAATGAATAATTATATTGTAGCTATTTTAGGATTTATATTTATTTTACAGGCAACTTTGTATTTATTTTAACTAGGTACAATAGCTATTAAATAGTTATTAACTATTTAATAGCTACCTAGTTAAAATAATTACAAAATTACCTGTAAAATAAATCCTAACCTAAGTTACAATTAAACCTAACACTACACTATCAATACATTAATTAAATAAATTACCTACAATTACATACAATTAAATAAACTAAACTAAATTACAAAAAAAAAAAACACTAAATTACAATAAATAAAAAAAGATTACAAGAATATTAGGCTAATTACACGTACTCTAAGCCCCCTAATAAAATAAAAAAGCCCCCCAAAATAATAAAGGTCCCTACCCTATTCTAAATTAAAAAGTAACAAGCTCTTTTACCAGCCCTTAAAAGGGCTTTTTGCGGGGCATGCCCCAAAGTAATCAGCTCTTTTGACTGAAAAAAAAAAAAAATACAACCCCCCCAACATTAAAACCCACCACCCACATACCCCTACTCTAACCCAAACCCCCCTGTTCTGATCAGCCAATAGAATGCAAACTCAATTGGATTGAACTTGAATCTGATTGGCTGATTCAATCAGTGTCAGGGTTTTTTCCTGACTTGTTTGCCATGTGCTGCTGGCAGCCATTTTACTCACCTCTCTTGCTGACTTTGGTGCATTCTGGGAGATGCTGCTCACTTCCTGTACTTCCTTTTATGGCCAGACTGGTTTACATCATCCATGTGAGAAAGGATGCAGTCTCAGAATTGTGATGTCATCACATATTATTTAAAGGGCCTCTGTTCAGTATGCTTTGCCCTTGCGTTGTCTCAGACCTGTTTGTGAGAGCTCCTGTGTATTACCTGGCTGTCTGACATCCCACCTGGTTCCTGATCCCTGATCCCTGGCTTGTTCCTGACTCTGCTGTTCTCCTTGTTCCTGATTCCGGCTCGTCTGACTACTCGCTTTGGCTCCTGACTCGGCTTGTCTGACTACCAGCTCTAGTTTTGACTCCTGGCTTGTTATTTGACTTGTGGACTTTTTATTATTTTTTGCTATTAATAAAGGTGTGATTATTTTTGCACTTCTCGTCTCAGTCTGATTCCTGGCACCCTGACATTACGCAAGGGCCATGAATCCTGATGATGCTAATAATCCACCTTTACCTGCCATAATTTCCAGGATGGATGAACAGGATCACCGCTTGGAACAATTTGCACTAGCCCTGCAAACCCTGCTGACTCGCACTGCACATTTGGACCAAAGTGTCCCGCAAGTTATGGCTGCTCCTGTTTCCACTGATGCACCTATGCCTACCAGGAGCATGTCCGGTTCTGCACCTCTACCTCAGCGATATGGAGATGATCCTAATCAGTGCAGAGGGTTTCTGAACCAGGTGGGCATTTACTTTGAGATTTTACCTCATGTGTTTCCCTCTGACAGAGCTAAGGTGGGATTTCTCATCTCGTTTCTCTCTGACACAGCTCTTGCCTGGGCTAATCCCTTGTGGGAGACTAATAAACCTGTGATTTCAAATTACCCTGAATTTGTGCCTTCCTTTCGAAGGGTATTTGATGTTCCAGCTCGCTCCTCCTCTGCTGCTAAACGACTCATGTCCATTCAACAAGGTACAAGATCTGTTGCTCAGTATGCCATTGAGTTCCGTACACTTGCAGCAGAGGTAGGCTGGAACAATGAAGCCCTTGTTGCCGCCTTCTTTCATGGGCTCTCTGATGCGATTAAAGATGAAGTTGCTGCCAGAGATTTACCAGAAGATCTCGAGGCATTGGTGTCTTTTTTGATCCTAATTGACATCAGACTAAGTGAGAGGCCTTCTTTCAAGGAGCGCTTGCCGAAGCCTCCTGTACCGTTGTCTCCTACGTGTTCATTCCCACCCATGCCTCCCTTTCCTCCCATGCCTCCTGTTCCCGAGTCACCAGGTACTGCTGAGCTGATGCAGTTGGGATTCACACATCTCTCCGCAGCGGAGAAGGCCTTTAGGAGGAGGGAGGGGCTCTGCCTCTATTGTGGGTTACAGGGCCACCTTTTGAAGTCTTGTCCTACACGGCCGGGAAACGCTCACACCTAAGGTCCTGTTGGGGGCAGACCTTAGGTGGTTTATCCTTGTCCTTGGAACTGCTAAAGGAGAAACCTTTTGTCACGGTTGTCCTTTCCTGGGTGGACTCCTCTATAGTCACCCAGGCTCTCCGGTGCTGCGGGCTATTTCATTGACAGTGCTTTTGTATTGAAGCACTACATTCCTATTTTGCCTCGGTCCGTTCTGCTTGCTATTGAGGCCATTGATGGCAGGCCCCTTCAGCCCGCACTCATTACTCACGAAACCGCTCCGTTGTCCATGGCTGTTGGGGCTCTCCAGTTTGAAACCCTCCAGTTCCAGGTGATAAACTCTCCGCATTTTCCAGTTGTTCTCGTTTATCCCTGGCTCCAAAAGCACAATCCCAGTCTCGACTGGCGCAGGTCCGAAATTTTGTCATGGTCTCCGCAATGTATTTCCACTTGACTTCAGAAACCAGTTAAAATCTTGTGCACTTCTTCAGTATCTCAATTGCCAGAGGAGTACTGAGAGTTCCTAGATGTTTTTGACAAGGTGTGTGCCAGTACGTTGCCTCCTCACCGGTCTTACGATTGTGCCATAGACCTGCAACACGGAGCCATTCCTCCTCGGGGCCAGGTTTACCCTCTGTCTGTTGCAGAGAATTGTGCTATGGAGGAGTATGTTTCCGATGCTCTGTTGCAGGGGATCATCCGCAAATCCTGCTCTCCTGCAGGGACAGGCTTCTTCTTTGTGAAGAAAAAGGGTGGCGAGTTAAGACCATGCATCGATTTTAGGGGTCTTAATCATCTTACCATTAAGAATGCTTACCCTACTCCGCTCATTCCGGAACTCTTTGACCGCCTCAAGGGAGCTACGGTCTTTACTAAGCTTGATTTGAGAGGAGCGTACAATCTCGTTAGGATCAAGGAGGGCCACAAATTGTTATCAGCATTTAACACCAGGAGCGGGCATTATGAGTATCTTGTAATGCCCTTTGGCCTATGTAATGCTCCTGCTGTTTTCCAGGAATTTATTAATGATGTCCTACGAGATATGTTGCAACAGTGTATTGTGGTGTACTTAGACGACATCCTCATACACTCACCCACACTTGAGGGTCATCGTTCTGATGTTACACGGGTTCTTCAGAGACTACGTGAGAACGGCCTGTTTTGTAAACTTGAGAAATGTGAGTTAAATCAGACTCAAGTAACCTTCCTAGGTTATGTTATCTCCATTGCAGTGTTCTCCATGGATCCTGACAAATTATCTGCAGTTCTGCAATGGCCTCGCCCAGTTGGTCTTCGGTCTATTCAACATTTTTTGGGGTTCGCCAATTACTATAGAAAGTTTATTAAAAACTTTTCTTCCTTGGTCAAACCTATCACAGACACTACCAGTAAAGAGAATGATCCACTCCATTGGTCACCTTCTGCCATTAAGGCCTTTGATAGTCTTAAAACTGCCTTTGCTGCTGCTTTAGTTCTGGCTCATCCTAACCCTGTCCTGCCTTTCGTTCTTGAGGTCGATGCGTCTGAGACTGGAGTAGGTGTTCTCTTGTCTCAATGTCCTACACCTGACGGTTCCTTGCATCCGTGTGGTTTCATCTCTAAGAAATTGTCTCCAGCGGAGTGCAATTATGAAATTGGCGACAGGGAGTTACTGGCCATAATTTTGGCACTCAAAGAATGGAGGCATCTTCTCGAGGGTACTAGCGTGCCAGTGCTCATTCTTACTGACCACAAGAATTTAACTTATCTATCTGAAGCAAAACGTTTGTTGCATAGGCGTCGCTACAGGGGGGCATGGGGGGGCAGCTGCCCCCCCCCCAAGAATATTCTTTGCCCCCCTGTGTGCCCCCCCTGCAGAAATCTCCTTCATCTGCCTGTTGCGCCCGCCACCCTAACAGTTAACTTTTAAATCAGAGCATTGCCGTGGATTACCATGGCAATGCTCTGAAACATTTGCTGCTAATCAGGAAAGAAAGAGATGTCTGCAGGCAGACAAGCTACATATCCCACATGACCACCAGGGTTCAGGACTCCCCCCTCCCTGGTATAAGGTAGACTAGTGGTGGATCCAGGGGGAGGGCAACAGGCAATTGCCCCTCCCAACAGCTAGCACTTTGTGTGCATGGTGTAAGCAGAGGCAGCCCTAGCGTTAGGCAAAATAGGTGGTCGTCTAAGGCTGCATATAAGCACCGCAACAACAGCACTACTAGTAAAAAAAAAAGGCACTAAGATTGCGCAGCTGTCAGATGTTTAAACATTTGTATTTCATTTTTGCACATGATCATCATGGTCTATACCGGGTGACAGATTTTATAAAGAAAGGTGTGGGCGGGATGAGCCATTGGAGGCAGAGCTATAGCAGCCTTGATTCAGGACCTTAGTGACAACGGAACTGCAGAGGTCAGGTAACATTCAATATATTTTGTGCTAAATCCAATTGGTGCGTCACTATCAACACTTAAAGGAGGCAAGTGGGAGGAATTTCTCACGAGCAGAGTGCACTCTGTATCTGCTCTCTGCTGCTGGCTTCCCTGCTGGTGTAGTGCCTGTGCCACTGCCAGCCCATGCCTTACAGACTCTACTATCTGCTTTAGCGAGGTAACAGAAAGCAAGCAGCCTAATAAAAACCTCAGTGCAGTGAAAATTAAATAATACCTAGCTAGACTCTAGACATTCTGGCCTGTATGTCTTTCCAACACTGATTTTTGTCATTTGAAAGTTTTTTAATGCATTGCTCCGTGTTTGCACTAAGTAAGAAATCAGGGGGAGGAGTTTCCCCCTAGAAGTCTGGAGAGTGTGCTCTATCTGCACTCTGCTGCTGGCTTCCTGGGTTTGCAACAACCTTTCATACTCTTCTGCCTGCTTCAGTAAGGCATGCAACAGCAGAACAAGCAGCCTAAAAAAACAACAACTCCTAGTGCAGTTTAAGGTCAGTACTGTGTATGCATCAGCTGCAGCTAGCCTTTAGTATTGCCCCTCCTAATGGTTATGTGATTTGTCATTTTTAGTGCTGTGTGCATGTAAGGCTTATCTGATGCAGTCCTAAAAAAAGTACCATATATTCTTACAATGGATCTTCTTTTATTTTGTTGTTTATGTGCTCAAATATCTTTTCAAAATATTACATTTCATTAAGCAGTCATACTATACTATCATGTAGGGTTTTTTTCTTTGAAAATTATATATATATATATATATATATATATATATATATATATATATATATATATATATATAAAAGTATGTGTATAAATATATGCATTTTTTGTGCAGGGATTATATACACTTACCAATTAGTCAGGAGGATTACTACAAAGTAATTTGTAAATGTATGCATCTGTGTAAAAACACTATATACACTACACCCCCTATACCCCCGATACAGCTCCAATCCCCTTACTACAGCCCCTATCCCCCTTACAGCCCTTATACCCCCAATACAGCTTCTATCCCCTTACTACAGCCCATAAAGCCTCTATAGCCCACTACAGCCCCTATACCCCCAATACAGCTGCTATCCCCTTACTACAGCCCATAAAGCCTCTATAGCCCACTACAGCCCCTATACCCCCCACTACAGCCCCTATACCCCAATACAGCTCCTATCTCCTTACTACAGCCCTTATTATCCCCGCCACTACAGCCCTTATTATCCCCGCCACTACAGCCCTTATTATCCCTGCCACTACAGCCCTTATCCCTGCCACTACAGCCCTTACACTACTGTATTTATAGATTTATGCATTTTATTTGCACATGATGTATATTGCATAGATGTTTTAGTTTGGATTGGATGCCAGAGGCTATATAGTTGTATTGTATAGTATTTGTGGCACTATTGTGTAATGTCTATATGTATTATTAGTTTATCAAAGTCTTTTTAAATAAGTCTTGCTCTATTAGTGATTGAGGGATTATATTTTTTAGGAATTAGATGTATTATGGCATTATGTAAGACTGCTAGAATTTACACTGAGTTTTATCTTCTATTTTATTGTATATTTTATCAATCGCTACTGCATTTCTGATCGGAGGCCAAATATGTTTCATTGTCTTGACACTGTACAGTGACAAAAGTTGAATCTAAATCTAAGGTTGGCTGTTTGTGTGTCTGAGTGTGTGTCTCTGAGTGTGTATGTGTCTGAGTGAGTCTTTGAATGTGCCTGTCTGTGTCTCTGAATGTGCCTGATTGTGTGTTTGTGCCCGTTTGTGTGTGTGTGTGCCTAATTATTCATTTTGAAGTAGGAAGTGTCTGGCTGTGTAAAGTTGGTATATGGTACTTAGCATTAGTTTCACACAAACACACACACACCAACAAACACTCAAGGTCTGTTCATTGGTCTTCATTAGTGACATATTTAATATAGGGAATTATTTACAGAGCCCCGGTGTTTGCTGAAATTCCTTTAAACTATAAAGAAAATCTTTTGAGAGTTTTCCTCTTTTTCTCAGGTCTGAAGCAATACCTGAGGAAGAAAGGAAAACTCTTGAAAGCTTGTCTTTTAAAAGGGACATGAAACCCACATTTTTTCTTTCATGATTTAGAAAGAGAATGCAATTTTAAACATCTTTCTAATTTACTTCTATTATCTCATTTGTTTTATTCTCTTGATATTCTTTGCTGAAAAGGATATCTAGATATGCTCAGTAGCTGCTGATTGGTTGCTGCACATAGAAGCCTTGTGTGATTGGCTCACCCATGTGCATTGCTTTTTTACTTCAACTAAGGATATCTAAAAAATTAAGCAAAATAAATAATAGAAGTAAATTGTAATGTTTTTTAAATTTGTATTCTCTATCTGAATCATGAAAGAAAGATTTTGGGTTTAGGGGCCCTTTAAGTATTAGGTTAGTAGAATAAAAAGGTATCATTGCATACCACATTACTCTTTTTTTTTTTTAGAATCTAATTTATATATATATATATATATATATATATATATATATATATATATATACACACACATATATATATATACACAACTAAATTTTATAATGATTTAGTGGTGAAAATTATTAGTGCCCCCCCAGTTTTGACTGTGGTATCTTATGTGCCCCCCCTATATATTGTTCCTAGAGTCGCCACTGCTGAATAGGGACTGTGATTTATGAAATATGATTTTAATCATTCTATTGGTATTTTTTATTGTAGTTTAGTTGAGTAATTTTTAATTAATAAACACCTAGATTATGAGTTTTGCATTATGGCTTTTAACGCTGAAAAGTTTAAAAGCAGTAACGTAGCTATTGTGAATCATGTCGATATAGCTATACAGCAAGCATTTTAGCCTGTAACACAACTTCCATTCTGCACTCAAAAAAAATGACGTTTTTTCCTGAGATTTTCATAGCGCTGGTATTACAGGTTGTGTGGTGAGGCTAAAAAGCTTGCGTTACAGCCTATACCGACACGATCCATACCACCATCTGAGAGCAGTAGTTATGAGTTTTGCGCCACAAAAATGTTTCACAAAACTCATAACTAAAGTGTTACTAAGTACACTAACACCCATAAACTACTTATTATCCACTAAACCGCCACCCTGCCGCATTGCAAACACTATAATAAACCTATTAACCCCTAATCTGTTGCCCACCCACATCGCCTAATCTGCCGCTCCCGACATCTATCATTTCAAAATGGCGTACCTTGCATTCCTATTGGCTAATTTGATTCTTCAAATTCAAAACAGCCAATAGGATGAGAGCTACAGAATGCTTATTGGCTGTTCAAATCAGCCAATAGGATTTCAGCAATGCCCTACAAAAGGCCCTTTTAAGGGCTATTGGTAGTTAATTGTAGGTTATCGGGTGTTTTTATTTGGGGGGGCTTTTTATTTTTATAGGACTATTAGATTAAGTGTAATTGTTTTTATTTTTGATAATTTTATTCATTATTTTTTTGTAAGCTTAGTGTTTTTTATTTTCCGTAATTTAGTGTTTATTATTTTTTGCAATCTTACGCCTAGATTTAGTTTGGCGGTAGCCGTCAAAAACAGCGCTAGAGGCTCCTAACGCTGGTTTTTACCGCCCGCTGGTATTTGGAGTCAGTCATTAAAGGGTCTAACGCTCACTTTGCAGCCGCGACTTTTCCATACCGCAGATCCCCCTACGCCAATTGCATATCCTTTCTTTTCAATGGGATCTTTCTAACGGTATTTAGAGTCTTGACTAAAGTTAGCTTTAGAACTCTAACGACAAAAATCCAGCCGCAGAAAAAACCCAGGAGTTAAGAGCTTTTTTGGCTAATGCCGGTTCATAAAGCTCTTAACTACTGTGCTCTAAAGTACACTAACACCCATAAACTACCTATGTACCCCTAAACCGAGGCCCCCCACATCGCCGCCACTAGATTAAATTTTTTTAACCCCTAATCTGCCGACCGCACACTGCCGCCACCTACGTTATACTTATGTACCCCTAATCTGCTGCCCTTAACACCGCCAACCCCTATATTATATTTATTAACACCTAATCGGCCCCCCTCAACGTCACCGACACCTACATACGCTTATTAACCCCTAATCTGCCGACCGGACCTCACTGCTACTATAATAAAGTTATTAACCCCTAATCCGCTTCACTCCCGCCTCAATAACCCTATAATAAATAGTATTAACCCCTAATCTGCCCTCCCTAACCTCACCAACACCTAACTTCAAGTATTAACCCCTAATCTGCCGACCGGACCTCACCGCTACTATAATAAATGTATTAACCCCTAAAGCTAAGTCTAACCCTAACACTAACACCCCCCTAAGTTAAATATAATTTAAATCTAACGAAATAAATTAACTCTTATTAAATAAATTATTCCTATTTAAAGCTAAATACTTACCTGTAAAATAAACCCTAATATAGCTACAATATAACGAATAATTATATTGTAGCTATTTTAGGATTAATATTTATTTTACAGGCAACTTTGTAATTATTTTAATCAGGTACAATAGCTATTAAATAGTTAATAACTATTTAATAGCTACCTAGTTAAAATAATTACAAAATTACCTGGAAAATAAATCCTAACCTAAGTTACAATTAAACCTAACACTACTCTATCAATAAATTACTTAAATAAAATACCTACAATTATCTACAATTAAACCTAACACTACACTATCAATAAATTAATTAAATACAATACCTACAAATAAATACAATTAAATAAACTAACTAAAGTACAAAAAATAAAAAAAGAACTAAGTTACAAAAAATAAAAAAATATTTACAAACATTAGAAAAATATTACAACAATTTTAAACTAATTACACCTACTCTAAGCCCCCTAATAAAATAACAAAGCCCCCAAAATAAAAAATGCCCTACCCTATTCTAAAATTAAAATAGAAAAGCTCTTTTACCTTACCAGCCCTTCAAAGGGCCCTTTGCGGGGCATGCCCCAAAGAATTCAGCTCTTTTCCCTTTAAAAAAAAACATACAATACCCCCCCCCCAACATTACAACCCACCACCCACATACCCCTAATCTAACCCAAACCCCCCTTAAATAAACCTAACACTAAGCCCCTGAAGATCTCCCTGCCTTGTCTTCACCACACCGGGTCCCGATCGGTCCAGAAGAGCCTCCGAAATCTTCATCCAAGCCCAAGCGGGGGCTGAAGAGTGACGTCCATCCTCCGATTGAAGTCTGGATCCAAGCGGCGGCTAAAGAATTCCATCTTCGGGCAGAAGTCTTCATCCTATCCGGGCAGAAGAGTCGATCCGGACCGGCAAACATCTTCATCCAAGCCGCATCTTCTATGTTCTTCCATCCGATGACGACCGGCTCTATCTTGAAGACCTCCGGCGCGGATCCATCCTCTTCTTGCGACGTCCTAAGTCCGAATGAAGGTTCCTTAAAATGACGTCATCCAAGATGGCGTCCCTCGAATTCCGATTGGCTGATAGGATTCTATCAGCCAATCGGAATTAAGGTAGGAAAATTCTGATTGGCTGATGGAATCAGCCAATCAGAATCAAGTTCAATCCGATTGGCTGATCCGATCAGCCAATCAGATTGAGCTCGCATTCTATTGGCTGATCGGAACAGCCAATAGAATGTGAGCTCAATCTGATTGGCTGATCGGATCAGCCAATCGGATTGAACCTGAATCTGATTGGCTGATTCTATCAGCCAATCAGAATTGTCCTACCTTAATTCCGATTGGCTGATAGAATCCTATCAGCCAATCAGAATTCGAGGGACGCCATCTTGGATGACGTCATATAAAGGAACCTTCATTCGGACTTAGGACGTCGCAAGAAGAGGATGGATCCGCGCCGGAGGTCTTCAAGATGAAGCCGGTCGTCACCGCTTGGAAGAAGATGGTTGCCGGTCCGGATCTACTCTTCTGCCCGGATAGGATGAAGACTTTGGAGCCTCTTCTGGACCTCTTCAGCCGCCGCTTGATAGAAAACTTCAGCCAGATGATGGATCTCTAGCCCCCGCTTGGGCTTGGATGAAGACTTCGGAGCCTGGAGCGATCGGTGATACCTGGCATGGTGAAGACAAGGTAGGAAGATCTTCAGGGGCTTAGTGTTAGGTTTATTTAAGGGGGTTTGGGTTAGATTAGGGGTATGTGGGTGGTGGGTTGTAATGTTGGGGGGGTATTGTATGTTTTTTTTTACAGGCAAAAGAGCTGAATTCTTTGGTGTATGCCCCGCAAAAGGCCCTTTTAAGGGCTGGTAAGGTAAAAGAGCTTTTCTATTTTAATTTTAGAATAGGGTAGGGCATTTTTTTATTTTGGGGGGCTTTGTTATTTTATTAGGGGGCTTAGAGTAGGTGTAATTAGCTTAAAATTGTAATATTTTTATTATGTTTGTAATTATTTTTTTTATTTTTTGTAACTTAGCTTTTTTATTTTTTGTACTTTAGTTAGTTTATTTAATTTTATTTATTTGTAGGTATTTTATTTTATTTATTTATTGATAGTGTAGTGTTAGGTTTAATTGTAGATAATTGTAGGTATTTTATTTAATTAATTTATTGCTAGTGTAGTGTTAGGTTTAATTTTAACTTAGGTTAGGATTTATTTTACAGGTAATTTTGTAATTATTTTAACTAGGTAGCTATTAAATAGTTCTTAACTATTTAATAGCTATTGTACCTGGTTAAAATAAATACAAAGTTGCCTGTAAAATAAATATAAATCCTAAAATAGCTACAATATAATTATAATTTATATTGTATATATATTAGGGTTTATTTTACAGGTAAGTATTTAGCTTTAAATAGGAATAATTTATTTAATAAGAGTTAATTTATTTCGTTAGATTTAAATTATATTTAACTTAGGGGGGTGTTAGGGTTAAGGTTAGACTTAGCTTTAGGGGTTAAAAAATGTATTAGAGTAGCGGTGAGGTCTGGTCGGCAGATTAGGGGTTAATACTTGAAGTTAGGTGTCGGCGATGTTAGGGAGGGCAGATTAGGGGTTAATACTATTTATTATTGGGTTAGTGAGGCGGATTAGGGGTTAATACATTTATTATAGTAGCGGTGAGGTCCGGTCGGCAGATTAGGGGTTAATAATTGTAGGTAGGTGGAGGCGACGTTGTGGGGGGCAGATTAGGGGTTAATAAACATAATATAGGGGTCGGCGGTGTTATGGGCAGCAGATTAGGGGTACATAGGTATAATGTAGGTTGCGGCGGTGTACGGAGCAGCAGATTAGGGGTTAATAATAATATGCAGGGGTCAGCGATAGCGGGGGTGGCAGATTAGGGGTTAATAAGTGTAAGGTTAGGGGTGTTTAGACTCGGGGTACATGTTAGGGTGTTAGGTGCAGACATAGGAAGTGCTTCCCCATAGGAAACAATGGGGCTGCGTTAGGAGCTTAACGCTGCTTTTTTGCAGGTGTTTGGTTTTTTTTCAGCTCAAACTGACCCATTTTTTCCTATGGGGGAATCGTGCACGAGCACGTTTTTGAAGCTGGCCGCGTCCGTAAGCACTGCTGGTATTGAGAGTTGCAGTGGCGGTAAATATGCCTCTACGCTCCCTTTTTGGAGCCTAACGCAGCCCTTCTGTGAACTCTAAATACCAGTGGTATTTAAAAGGTGCGGGAGAAAAAAAGCCAGTGTTAGCTACGCGGGTCGTTACCGACAAAACTCTAAATCTAGGCGTTAGATTTTTTAATTTTTCTCGTAGTGTTAGGTTTTTTTAAATTTTGTAATTTAGATTTTTTTTTATTAGTAGTTTTTTTATTTTAGTAGAATAGTAAGGTTAGGTTAATTTATAGTTTAATTTTATTTTACAGGTAAGTTTTTATTTATTTTAAATATAGTTATATTGTAATTTTAATGTAAAGTTAGGGGGGTGTTAGGTTACGGGTTAATAGTTTAATTTTGTGTTTTGCAATGTGGGGGGCCAGAGGTTTAGGGGTTAATAACTTTATTTAGTGGCGGCTATGTCTGGGAGCAGCTGAATAAGGATTAATAGCTTTATTATAGTGATGGTGATGTCGGCAAGTGGCGGAATAGGGGTTAATAAATTTATTTAGATGGCGGCGATGTCGGGGGCAGTGGATTAGGGGTGTTTAGACTTGGGGTTTATGTTAGGGTGTTAGGTTTAAACGTAACTTTTTTTCCCTATAGACATCAATGGGGTTGCGCTAAAGAGATTTTTTTTTTTTTAAATATTTCTTTTATTGAGATTCTTAGTGCAGTTACAACAAAAGGTAATATGGCATAATATAACTGTGACAGATAAAGTACAGTAAATAATATAAAGTTAACAGTTACATCTTTGTTTGCAAATCATAGGGTACAGTCCAATAGATGGGTATACATATATGAAAAACTGTTGATTGTAAAAGTCTTTTGAGAATCTCATTTTCTTCATTACAAACATAACATCGAATAACCAATGGTTAATGTGGTGGTTTAGAATCAAACCAATTGATATAGGCAACAACGAACAATAATAATAATAACCATATGGAAAAAGGATAAAATAACTTATAAAAATAAAATAACTTTTTGCTTAATCCACAAGGCAAACTGAATTTTCCTGACACCTATAACTCTATCATGTAGAAGTACCTCAAAGAGGGAAGGGAGATATGGTAAGACAATTTATAAAGAATTATCCAAATGCTGGGGTGGGGGGATTATTCAGAGTGGTCCTCCATATGTAGGGTTTTACACATCTATTGAAATGGTCCTCCTCCTCTCCCCCCACCCCCAGCCCATCCCGGCATGTGTCCCATGTAGTCCAGATACTATAATAAAAGTCTAATTTATTCAGCATCCTGAAAGCGTATAACTCAATTTCCTTTATAAATTCCATGATAGCCACTATCTTTTGGAAGGAGGGTGGGGATGTTTGCTTCCAATCTCTAGCTATCGCCAGTTTAGTGGCCACTAGTAAATATATCATGAGGGCTCTATCCGTTTCACTAATGTTATACGCTCCATGATGAAGAAGGCCCAGGGAAGGAGACATTTGTACCAAGATGCCTACATCATTGAGTGTTTGGAATGCTAATCTCCACAGGCCCCTGATCTTAGGGCATTCTCAACAAATATGCAAATAAGTTCCTAGGTTTCCATAGTCTCTCCAACAAAGGGGTGAGTATTGTAAAATTTATACAATGTGGTGGAGACCAAATGCCATTGAACAGTGACCTTGTAATATACTTCCCACAACGTCGCACAATGTAAAAGCTTCTTAGCAAACACTAGCTCTCAAAACCATCCCTCTGGGGTGGTCTCAACGTGAAGATCTCTATCCCAAGCACGGTATTGGTTGTGCTTAGTCAGGGTTGAAGGAGTTGTTAGAATACTATAATGAAAAGATAGGGAGCTTCTAAGAGGTCTATTCAGCATCCACCTGTTTTTCCACTTAGAGGGTTTTCTCAAGTTCCATCTAGGCCCCAAGAGACAAGCAGGGCTGTTAAGCGGATGTATTCAAAATGCAGTGACTGGAGAAGGGAAAACTTCTCCATAGCAGAAAGGAAATCCATTATTTTCCCTTCTTGGTACAAAACCAAAATAGGGAGGTCCGCAGTATCAGTCCATGCTGAGAGATGGGTCTCAGGAAGAGATATTAGTATGGTGCGTATGTTATATGCGGGGGAGGGGTGAGGAGTAATTTTAGGTAGGTGCTTTTTCGAGTCCCAGTGCGTAAGTTTAGTTAAAATCAATGGATGATCAATGTGAAGGCCTTTCCGCAAATGGGGAGGGATCCAAGGCAAGTCTCCCAGGGAGATAACTCTAGGCAACAAAGAATACTCTACCTCCTGCCACCTGAAGCTGGCTGCCGGCGTAGACCAGTTCACTAGGTTGGAAAGGCGAGCAGCATCATAATACAACAGAATGCTGGGGTAAAAAAATCCCCTTCTACTTATTGGTTTCTGTATTGTCGCAGTAGCAATGCGGGGGCGCTCCCCTCTCCAAACATAAACAGAAATTATGCTTTATAGCCTATTAAGGATGGTCCTGGGGGTTGTGAGGGGTATACAACGAAACATATATGTCAGTTTAGGCAGAAAAGCCATCTTTATTGCAGCAATTCTGCCAGTCCAAGAAAGTTCTCTAAACTCCCATCCATCTAGGATCTTCTGGAATTCTGGGAGTCGATCCGAAAAGTTTTTCCAAATAGTCGTGTTTAATTCCGCACTTAAATATATTCTGAGATGCTTAAGTATCTGTGAGGACCATTTAAACGGGTATTTGCGCTTTAATTTGACCAGTGCATTCTGTAATATATTAATGTGTAAGACTTCTGTCTTTGTAAAATTAAGTTTATACCAGCTGTGTTCTTTATAGGAAGTAATAACATCAAATACTGCCGGCATAGATGTCTCAGGTGAAGTTAATAGAAGAGTCACATCATCTGCGAATAATGCAATTTTATGCTGGGAAGTACCAAACATCATTCCTGAAATGTCAGGATTACATCTAATGGCCTGGGCTAAGGGTTCAATGGCGAGTGTAAACAGGAGAGGGGACAACGGGCACCCCTGTCGATTCCCATTAGTAATAGAGAAATTCAATGAAATGAACCCTTCTCCCCTAACTCGAGCTATAGGTTGAGAATATAATGCGTGAATTGCCATAATAAACTGCTGCGGCACACTAAAGGCCCTTAAGACCTCCCATAGATAATCCCACCTGACCCTATCAAACGCCTTCTCGGCATCTAATGACAGGGCCAGGAGGGGAATGTTTTGTCTTTTCGCTTCAAACAGAACTGACTGGATGCGTCGCTTATTATCCGGCCCTCTCTGCCAGGCACAAACCCAACCTGATCTTTATGAATTATACTCGGGATTTCTCTCGCTAACCTGTTTGCAAGGATCTTAGCATATAGCTTGATATCAGAATTAATAAGAGAGATGGGTCTGTAGCTCTGGCAGAGCTGGGGATCCTTATCCGGCTAAAGAACAGTAACAATATCAGCTTGTAAAAATTCTTTCAAGATAATGCCAGAGGCTGCAAAGTCATTAAAGATCTTCAGCAATAAAGGACTAAGAATATCCATGAAGGTTTTAAAGAACTTTCCAGTAAACCCATCAGGACACGGGGATTTTCCCAGTTTAACTTGTATAATAACTTTCGTGAGTTCAGTCATAGAGATGGGAGCTCTCAGGCGATCAGCCTGCTCCGAATCTAAATTCGGAAGCTGTAATGCTTTTAGATATTCTCCGCTACTAAGATTGTTACTGACATGTTCACCCTGTGAGCGCTTCAAGTTATAAAGCGCAGCATAGTAGGAGCGAAATGCCTCTCCAATAGCCTTAGGAGAATTAACAAGGCAATTATCTGTCTTAATTGCAGGAATGCGCCTCTGTGCTCATCTTTGTCTGAGCTTGCTTGCTAATAAGGTGTTTGCCTTGTTGCTCTGGGAGTAGTACAACTGTTGAAACCTGCTGAGCATACATTGAGTTTTCAAGAACTCTAACCGTTTGATGTCTGCACAAACTTTCTCAAGTTGCGCTAAACCAGAAACAGTAGGGTTGTTTTTTTGAATAACAGAGATGGATCTATATAGACACACCAGTTCTGCCATGGATTTACCCATACTCCTACGCATGGCCGATGTCTGCTTCATGCAAAGGCCTCTGACAAAAGCCTTAAATGAAGTAAAAACATACTGAGTGTCAGGGTTTTTTCCCTGTTGTTTGCCATGTGTTGCTGGCAGACATTTTACTCACCTCTCTTCCTGACTATGGTGTATTGTGGGGGATGCTGTTCATTTCCTACACTTCCTTTTATGGCCAGACTGGTGTGCATCATCCATGTGGGACAGGATGCAGTCTCAGAATTGTGATGTCATCACTTATTATTTAAAGGGCCTCTGTTCAGTATGCTCTGCCTTTGCGTTGTCTCAGGCCTGTTTGTGAGAGTTCCTGTGTATTACCTGGCTGCCTGACGTCCTTCCTGGTTCCTGATCCCTGGTTTGTTCCTGACTCTGCTGTTTTCCTTGTTCCTGATTCCGGCTCGTCTGACTATTCGCTTTGGCTCCTGACTCGGCTCGTCTGACTACCAGCTCTGGTTTTGCCTCCTGGCTTGTTATTTGACTTATGGACTTATTTATTATTTTTTTGCTATTAATTAAGGTGTGATTATTTTTGCACTTCTCGTCTCTGTCTGATTCCTGGCACCCTGACATTACACAAAGGCCATGAATCCTGATGGTGCTAATAACCCTGTCCTGCCTTTTGTTCTTGAGGTCGATGCGTCTGAGACTGGAGTAGGTGCCCTCTTGTCTCAACGTCCTACACCTGATGGTTCCTTGCATCCGTTTGGTTTCTTCTCTAAGAAATTGTCTCCAGCAGAGTGCAATTATGAAATTGGCGACAGGGAATCACTGGATATAATTTTGGCACTCAAGGAATGGAGGCATCTTCTCGAGGGTATTAGCGTGCCAGTGCTCATTCTTACTGACCACAAGAATTTAACTTATCTATCTGAAGCAAAACGTTTGTCGCCCTGACAGGCCAGATGGGCGCTATTTTTGTCTCGGTTTAATTATGTGGTCTCTTACCTGCCTGCTAGTAAGAATGTTAGGGCTGATGCCCTCTCTCGACAATTTTCGCCTCTGTCCAAGGAGGAGTCTGTACCTACTCCTGTTATACCTCCTGACCATATTTTGGCTACCATACGTACTAATTTGACTTCTCCCTTGGGGGAGGAGATCCTGGCTGCACAAACCAATGCACCTCCTGAGAAACCTAGTGGTAAGTGTTTTGTTCCTGAGAATCTTCGAACTAAACTTTTGCACATTTACCACTATCCTAAAGCCGCAGGTCACACAGGCAAGAACCAAATGATTTGGTCTGTCACTCGACAATTCTGGTGACCAGGTCTTTGTTCTGATATTGCTGCGTATGTTGCCTCCTGCTCAGTTTGTGCACAGAATAAGACTCCTCAACGTCTTTCTGTGGGTCTTCTTCAACCTATTGCTAATGGTGAGCATCCTTGGACACATCTTTCCATGGACTTCATTGTCAAGCTCCCTATTTCCAATGGCAATATTGTTATCCTTATGGTGGTTGACCGTTTTTCTAAAATGTCACATTGCATTCCCTTGATGAAGCTGCCTACCGCTCAGGAACTTGCTTCGATTTTTGCCTGGGAGGTCTTCCGTTTACATGGGTTACCCAAGGAGATAGTGTCGGACCGGGGTAGCCAGTTTGTCTCCAGATTTTGGTGTTCCTTTTGTGCTCAAATGGGGATCCAGCTTTCCTTCTCCTTGGCATATCACCCTCAATCCAATGGGGCTGCGGAACGGTCTAATCAAGCTCTGGAACAATTCCTCCATTGCTATGTCTCAGATCACCACAATAATTGGTCTGAAATGTTACCTTGAGCAGAGTTTGCTCGTAATAGTGCTATTAATGCTTCCTCCAAGTTATCCCCGTTCATGGCGAATTATGGGTTTCAACCATCCTTGTTGCCCAATTCATTCATGTCTCAGGGTATTCCAGCTCTGGAGGAGCATCTCCGGCAACTCTGTTCCATGTGAGTGCAGATTCAGGATTGCCTTCATCATTCTATGCAGCACCAAAAGTTCCAGGCTGATCATAGGCGTCTGGCCGCACCTTCCTACCCTTTTGGTGAGAGAGTTTGGCTGTCCTTCCGCAACTTGAACCTTCGTGCGCCTTCCAATAAAATGGCTCCCCATTATCTTGGTCCTTTTCTAATACTCCAACGGGTTAATCCTGTGTCCTTTGCTCTTGACCTTCCTCCTGCTATGCGCATCTCCAATGTTTTTCATGTCTCTCTCTTGAAACCATTGGTTTGTAATCAGTTTACCACTGTGTTGCCTCGTCCCGTCCTATCTTTGTTGACAACCATGAGGAGTATGAGGTAAGCAGCATTATTGACTCTTGTATGTCCAGGGGCAGTGTACAGTATTTGTTTCACTGGAGGGACTACGGTCCAGAGGAGCGTTCTTGGGTTCCCTCCTCTGATGTTCATGCTCCTGCCCTCCTCCGTGCCTTCCATGCCCGTTTCCCCAATAAACATTTTGTCCTCCCGTGGGGAGGGGTCGTTGAGGGGAGGGTACTGTCAGGGTTTTTTCCCTGTTGTTTGCCATATGCTGCTGGCAGCCATTTTACTCAACTCTCTTCCTGACTATGGTGCATTGTGGGGGATGCTGCTCATTTCCTACACTTCCTTTTATGGCCAGACTGGTGTGCATCATCCATGTGAGACAGGATGCAGTCTCAGAATTGTGATGTCATCACTTATTATTTAAAGGGCCTCTGTTCAGTATGCTTTGCCTTTGCGTTGTCTCAGACCTGTTTATGAGAGTTCCTGTGTATTACCTGGCTGCCTGACGTCCTTCCTGGTTCCTGATCCCTGGTTTATTCCTGACTCTGCTGTTTTCCTTGATCCTGATTCCGGCTCGTCTGACTATTCGCTTTGGCTCCTGACTTGGCTTGTCTGACTACCAGCTCTAGTTTTGCCTCCTGGCTTGTTATTTGACTTATGGACTTTTTATTATTTTTTTTGCTATTAATTAAGGTGTGATTATTTTTGCACTTCTCGTCTCTGTCTGATTCCTGTCACCCTGACACTGAGTGGATGTTTGGCTTTTATCATTGAAAGCTATAAACTTGGTTATTTGCGCCTTGAACTTCTGTTGGGCAACAGGATCTCTCATGAACCAGTCGTCGTTTCTCCTCGTCGTTTCTCCAAAGCGCACCTAAGGTCTTAGTGGGAGAATTTAAAGTCATAACCACCGGGTCATGATCGGACCATGCTGTTAATTTTATGCTAGAGCTGTATGCTACATTTAGCGTCTGGGATTCTACAAAGAAATGATCAATCCGGGAGAACGTCCAAT
The DNA here is from genome assembly GCF_027579735.1 of Bombina bombina. Lineage (NCBI taxonomy): Eukaryota > Metazoa > Chordata > Amphibia > Anura > Bombinatoridae > Bombina > Bombina bombina. The sequence continues at coordinate 1,259,625,483 of NC_069501.1, read as the reverse complement.
GTGGATTAGAATAAAACGTGAAGTCCCTATCAGTAGGCCTTAAAGCCCTCCAGACATCATATAGCCTATACTGGGACATTAGGGATTGAAAAGAGTAGGCCAAATAGCCAGTAGCACGGTTGTAAGCTTGGGATTTATTACTCATTTTGTCCATGGCAGGGTCCCTCACCAGATTGAAGTCACCTCCCATAATTAGAGTGCCTTGCTTGATTTCCATAACCAGCTTGAGAATTTTTTTGAGAAACGGGATTTGACGGACATTAGGGGCATATATATTAGCCAGCGTGTAGGTCTCATTGTTAAGCTTACATATCGCCACTACATATCGGGCCTCAGGATCTCGTTCAACATGGAGTGTCTCTACAGCGACATTATATTTTATTAATATGGCGACCTCCCGTGCCTTAGCTTTATAAGAAAATTCAAAGACCGTGGAAATTTTTTTCAGGGGAAATCTCATTAAAGAGGTCCAATGAGTCTCTTGTAAGAATGCCACATTCATTCTAAGCTTTCGGAGCTTCTGCAGTAGAAGGCTTCTTTTTGTGGGTGAATTAAGTCCCTGAACATTATGTGTGAGGAGCGTAAGATCCATAATGGCAGTGTCAGTGTAGTGCTAGTACCAGGGAGGAGCAGGGGAGGAGCAGAGAGAGGAAAGGGAAAAAAGGGTATTACCCCAACGTTGAATTGATAATAGTAGTCTAAGGTTTTGTCTCTTGTCGTGAGGCAAACTGGTACAACTAACTTCAGCATATAAACACTGCTTCACAGTAGTCTAATGAATATCTAATGAAAAAAGGTGTCCAAACTAAAATGTAGTAAAGTGCCAAGTGATTACTAGTAGGGGGGAAAGAAGGGAGGGAGGGGGGGCGGGCTAAAATGTCTAAATTCTTATAGTGCGTGAAAATAAAATCTTTTAAAGTGTGGGAAATAGTAGCTCTCGTTTGACTGGGTGTACACAGTTGGACGCTAAACGTGCGTGCAACTGTATCGGGGACAGGAAAGGGAAAAAGAAATAATAGGAGGTAGAGGCATGTGTACTATCCCCCCAAATATATAATGGTGAAAAGAAAATGTGAAAAAGTGGATGTGTCTACGAAAAGCCTGCTAGCGGGGATACTTATAAATGTGGCATTGGGTAACATTGAATTAACTATAATCTTAACAGTAGCCAGGACTTAAGATAAATAAAAATCTAATACAGTTTTCAACAATCTAATTAAATGTACCATCAGCATTTTCAAGTACAGGTAGTAAATGAGGCCTATTAAGCAAATACAGTCTCAATCAGTATAAATTACTGACCAACAGTTGCAATTGACAACATAAATAGTACAAGTTCAGCAGTAATAGTCTTGAGGGAACTTCTCAATTATACATACAGTCATGTCATATAATTTCAGCCTATTTGCGTGAAACTCTGTGCAAAACTATAGTTGAACCCAAGGAATGCTCAATACAAATTTAACTATAAACTAGAGCCCTTACTTACATTTGGAATTAGTTGAGCGGCTAAAAACATAGAGACATAGACTTCCGGTGAGCGGGCAACAGGTATAGACCCATACTGTAGAGCTCTGATTCTATACCCTAAATACCGCATTAAAAACGGCAATATCTGGCCCAAAAAAGCCACTTTCCTTGGCGGGGGATCACCTAACCCTGTCTGGACACTGCACGGCACGGAGTGATAATAGCTACTCCCCCACCGCTTAGTGCATGTAAATAGGAGGACGGATCACCAGGACAACTAAAGTCAGACTTTCTCACTATCAGTGCGAGAGGAAGGCTTACACGGAGGTGGACCTGATTTGAGAGGCATTGGCAGGCAGGCATTCTTCATCAAAACAAGTAAGCTTGTCTGAATAAATAATGGGAGTTCCAGGGCCTGTCAGGTTAGTAACAGTGTGTGCAGTAGTCACCATTTTGCCTCCTATGCAGCTACAAAAACACAGCCTGACACGCACTGACTGTAATTCTAGAGTGTTACAGCCCTTACAGAACTCGCTGCTACATTCAGGGCAAGACATCACACAGTCCTGTATGTAATCTCTGCACAGATAGTTACTGGAACCATCAGACGAAGGGCCAAATCTGTTCTATGCGACTTATGACTGAATAAGTACAGGAAAACATTAACGTTTTAACAGGGGCTGCCCTTGCTTGCAGATAACATTTGTGGGGAGGTGAAGTGGCATAATTGTTAAACCGCAAAATTGTCTGGTAAAAAACACATCAATGAAACTTTCTCACCCTCATAAGAGACATTTTGAGACATTTTGATCCACTTTTTTAAGAAGTTGGGAGAAGAGAGTCTGTTTGCTGTGGGGGGGGGGGGGTTCAAGGAGCCATTGAATAGGCACTGTCTAAGATTATTGAACTTGTAAGGTCTCCGGTATGATGGAGTAAACTCCCGGAGCTCTCCCCCCCTGTGATCTCTCACCACCCCCCAGATTATCCCCTCAGTTATCTTCATTAACGTCCCACCATATTGTATCAACCTAAGTTACTGGAGGCAGGATTGGGTCATATCAGTGCTTGCATGCAAAGGTATTATAATCCATATAAAAAAAGAACTGGCAAGATGTCCAAACAACAGCGCCAGCAAGACAGGAGGCAGAAAAACCAAGTGGAAGTACATCTGCCAACACACACGGAAGCTGATTTGTCGGACCCTCCATTGCAGGATATCCATCCGATAGTATCACAATTATCTGCCCTTTTCCTGCCAAAGATTGAGCAGATACAAACGGGATTGGATGCCCTGTCTTCAGATTTTAAAGTCTTTTCTACTAGGTTGACCACTGTGGAACAGAAGGTGGCAGATACAGAGATGCAACAACGAGAATGCTCACTTAGTATCACACAACTGCAAAGGCAAAACTAATTGCTGCATGAAAAACTGGACGACCTGGAGAATAGATCCCGCCGCAACAATGTTCCCAGAATCAATACCAGGTGCTGCCTTAGATGAGTTTGCTGAAACTATGCTACCTAAATTGCTGGACATACCCAGTGCAAAAACTCCTTGTACTGTGGAAAGGGCGCATCGTGTAGGAGCCATGATGCAGAATAATGAGCAGAGGGCTTCTCCAAGGCAAATAATGATAAAATATCTTAATTTCAAGGATAAGACCATGATCCTCAAAGCCTACAGGCAGACACAAGATCTGAAATATGAAGGCTCCAAACTCCACATATTCCAGGATTATTCGGCCGAAGTGGCCAAGAAACAAAGGGAGTTTTTGCCCTATTGCAGAGAACTGTTGGAGAAAGGCAAGTCAGCCCGGCTTAAGCTGCAAACTAACCAAGGCCCAACATTTTTTGATACTACCTCACAACTTCAGGCATAGATGAAGGCATGGAATACTTGCAGAGTGGAGCAGAAGGAAGCTGAGCACATTGAGGAGGTGGAGACGTGAAGAAGGTGGAGGTGGAGACGTGAAGAAACAACTGCATCCATGTTTGTATCTGTCTGTATTGAAGAATGCCCACTTACCTCTTACATCATGCTTAGTGACATTCTTAATCTCAAAGAGACAACAGAAGCAAGACAGCAAATAAAGGTTGTCGGTTAGACCTTGCTTCTGGGAGAACTGTTTTCCAGGTTGAATTTTATATGTTTTCTCTAAGTTTTCCCTTTTTTTTTCTTCCTTTCTTTGTTGTTTCCACAGGTTTGAGAAAGCATCTTAAAGACTGAGGACATTTAAATTACACAGGGTGTTCCACAACTGTGAGGCACCAGAACATATCCTTTTTTGTATTGGGGGGGGGGGGGGGACTGTTGAAATCAAGCTCTGTTATTTGTTTCATTGTTCTACTATTTAAACTGTTTTTGCTTATCTTGATGTTCCAGAGAGTGGATAATACTGAGTGAAATTAACTCATTGTTTTTGTTTTTTGTATTGTTGTGTTCCATTTCTGAGAGCAACCACCCATCAAGCCTAGGCATCTGGATAGGGAGGCGATCCCGGGGTGTCAGAACTGTAAGTCATATCACAATATACACAGGAACAGTAGGTTTTTAACTATCCTCTAATCCTTGTACATACTAACACACACATAAGGTATAGTTGCAGAAGAATAGTGCCCATAGATTGAGAATGGGGGTACACATAATGTCGTGGAATGTGGGAGGAATCATGTCGCCCATTAAGAGAAAGGCCATACTAAAATATCTGAATTCAAAAAAGGTAGACATTGCAATTCTTGAGGAAACTCACCTTAAACCAAGTGAACACTTAAAATTAAAACAAGGATGGGTGGGGGAAGTTATCAGCACCACTTACGACAGCAGTCAAGCACGGGGAGTAGCATTCCTTTTTTGTAAAAATATAGACTACACAGTCACCCAAACATTAATAGACCCGCAAGGGAGATATGTCCTGCTTTAACTCCTACTTAACGGATTTGCACTCTTGATCGGAGGGGTATATGGACCCCACACACACAAAAAAGAATTTTGGAGCGACCTCAGGACTCACCTCATGCAGATGGCTGACACTCCAATGATTTTGGGAGGGGACTATAATCTTACACCACAGACACCCGCTGATAGATACCTTAACCCAAATCGCACACAAACAACTCGAGCCAGAACTATGTACTCTATGAAAGATTCACATATAATATGCAAATTCCGCAACGCCCTACTTCTCTCTGATGTCTGGAGGGATAGGAATCTGGAGGCCAGGAACTATACATGTGTCACCCCAGCAAAAGACACACTTTCGCGCATAGACTACTTCCTGATCTCTGGGTCCTTGAACTCTAGGGTTGGAGATGTGGGAATTGATGACCCAACTATTTCAGATCATGCCCCAATTACATTAAAGCTTAACGTGGGACCCCCAAGGGAGAGAGGTACAAGTTGATCTTTTCGTAGATACCTCCTGCATGATGACAACTTTAGAAATTACCTAATAGGAGAATGGCTAAACTACACCTCAGCAAACAAGGAACATAGGAACGACTCTGTCTTGATTTGGGAGGCGGTATTGAGAGGTGCCACAATCTCATATATGATCAAATTCAAGAAGCAAAAGCAAGCTAGGGAGGATTTGTTACTTAGGCAGTCACTAAACGCAAGAAACAGATACCTTTGCGATCCCACAAGCACCAACAAATCAAAGTATCGAGATGCCAAAGCACATAGAGATATGTATTTAACCCAAAATGCAGCTAGAGACTTGACAAAGATGCGTGCCAGATTCTATCGACATGGCAATAAGACAGGACGAATGCTGGCTAGACTGACAAAATTGACTAGAGGACACAATAACATTTCAGCCATTAAAAGCGACGGTATTACTCACACATCCACAACTGATATACAGAAAGTATTTAGTCAATATTACTCACGTCTTTATGCCGCACAAAAGACAGACCTCTTGATTTGAGATAGTTTCTGGGGTGATCTTACCTTACCATCATTAACAGAAACACAACAACAGGGATTAAATGCTAACATTTCGATAAAAGAGATACTAACGGCCATTGGAGGGCTACCGCTGGAAAAGGCCCCTGGCCCAGACGGACTCCCAGCGGAGTTTTACAAAATACTTCAATGAGAGATAGCGGACTCCCTGTCCTCACTATACAATGACATACTAAGGGGAAGAGCGGTGCTGTCTGGGAGATTCACAGAAGCGAACATAAGTCTTATTCTCAAACCAGATAGAGAGCCTTTGGCTCCTGAGTCATATCGCCCCATTTCGCTCATGAATTCAGACTACAAGCTATTCACAAAAATTTTAGCGGATAGGTTGGCGGGATTACTCCCAGAATTAATACATCCTAGCCAGACAGGGTTTGTAAAGGGCAGGTCATCAGTAGTAAATGTTCGTACGCTACAACTATTGTTGACGCATTATTGGGAAAAATCCGGAAAGAGTCGTGTACCACATTCGGAGGAAGCCTGTGTTCTACTAGTCGATGCAGAAAAGACTTTTGATAAAGTCCTTTGGAGCCACCTGTTTTACACCTTAGAAAAATTTGGCATCGTAGGTAATTTTGCTCGAGCATTGAACGCTTTATATTCTGCCCCTCAAGCAGCTGTGAGGATCAATGGGAGTACATCACACCCATTTGCCCTATACAGAGGTACAAGGCAGGGGTGCCCCTTGTCACCCCTCCTGTTTGATCTTGCTCTGGAACCCCTGGCTGCAAAAATTCGTCAGAATACTAATGGTCTCAAGGTAGGAGATACAGCATTACACTTGTCCCTCTTTGCAGACGATATGTTACTGTACGTACAAAATCCCAGATTGCATATCCCTCCATTGATTAAAATCATAGAGGATTTTGGGCAAATATGAGGCTACAAGATCAATACGGATAAGACTGAGCTAATCTGGCTCTCCCATGCCAATGATATCCCTACCTTTTCTTATGACTTCAAATTAGCAGGGAGTAGTTTTAAATACTTAGGAATCCGGCTCACACGCAATCCGGCGGATTGGTATAACGCAAACTATACTCCACTCAAGAGAATTGCAACTGACCTCACTGCTCATTGGGTCAAATTACCTTTATCCATTTCTGGTGGGATAGGACTTAATAAAATGGTGCTATTCCCCTAGCTACTCTACGTCATGCAGATGTTACCCATGTTGCTCCATAGGAAGGATCTGAGCTTCTGGAAGTCTCTTTTCCTTTCTTTCATTTGGGCCAATAAAAAGCATAGGATCCACTCAGCTAGAATGATGAGAGTAATAGATTCGGGAGGTCTGTCTGTCCCAAATGTAGAACTGTACTCTTGGGCTACACAAGCAAAATACGTACTTGACTGGATGACGTGATATTCCAACTTTACAATATCTGAGTTAGAGCAGCATATAACACAACCTTGGTCTTTGGCCATATTGCCACATTTAACAGTAGACAAAACTGACAAAATATTGACTGGCTACGCCCTTTTGCAACAACCTCTTTGGGCATGGAAGAAGCTTTGTAGTAGGCTGCAATGCCAACATGATTTCATTAAGTACATTCCGCTGCAGGCAAATCCCGACTTTCTACCGGGAATGACTACACAAACATTCAGGGTTTGGAAAATTCTAGGACTAGATAGAGTGTCAAAATTGCTGAAGGGGGATGGGAGAACCATTTGCACCTTTGCACACTTACAGGAGACTTTTCTCTTACCACGCGCACACCATTTTGCCTATCTACAGGCAAAACATTACATTACTAAGTTACTCAGTCTGACAACCACCCCTAGGGAGACTAATAGGATGGCTCAAATTGGTCATTTGTACATGAAGGGTTTAACATCTATATCCCCAATTTATAGGACACTGCAGGCCCCAGATAATGCGTGTACGTTAGAGCATAGATGTATAAAATGGTCTGAGATGCTAGAAACTCAGGTTACTGGTGAACAGATTCAAAACAGCATACAGAAGGTTAGAAAAGCTACACTGTCGATGGACCTTAGGGAGTCACATTCTAGAATGCTTGAACTAGCCTACATTACCCCTAAACTCTATAGATAATGGGATCCGAGTGCCACTGGGGACTGCCCCAGATGCGCACACACTCAGGCAGACCTAGTACACATGATCTGGTCTTGTCCCAAACTGACTAGGTTCTGGGGTATGATACAACACTGGTTTGGGGAATTGGTATTCAGATCCATCCACTCACACTACAAACAATCACACTTTTAGACAGTCAAGGCCTAAATAGGAGTGCAACGACATTCGTACACAATACCATCCTCCTGGCAAGGAAACTAATATTCAGGAAATGGTTGAGTAGGGAGGTCCCAACATTGGCACAACTAAAAAATGAAATACTCACACAATTACTATATGAGCAGGTAGACACTGTAGGGGACGTTTCTAACCACACAGCCCGTTTCATGAAAAAATGGGCAGTGTACATTCAGACTTCGGGGACATCCCAACAGATAAGAATACTATATCCCATACAAAACTCAGAATATATGCTGGAAGCCCAGCTTAGAGGAGACTGGAACCTAGATTTTGAGGGAATGAGAACCCCTTAGTGGAAAAGTGTAGAAGGGGAGTTCGTGAGGTGAGGTAATCTGACACCCCGGGGGGAGGAGGAAAATGTGAGAGGTGTATACTATTAACATCTGATTCACTGTTCTTATGATTTCCCTTTTATTTCAAGGTATTAAGCCTAAAGATGTTTGTTATAATTGTATCATACTAATCCCGGATTGAGGGGATAAAGTTTGTTTTATGCTATTCTCACAGAATAACTAAAGAATTTAAAAAAAAACAAAAAAACATAGAGACATATTAGAACTCTTTAATATACAATAGAACAAGATAACAAAATAGCGGAACATATTCATAGCCAAAATCTAGCAAGGGGACCAATCTGGATAACTATCAATCCCCAATATTTCTCAAAAAACCTGATTAAAAAAAGCATCAAATAGTCCGTATTGTCATGTCCATGGTCTATATCTGAGACCTTATATATGTTCTTAGTAATAATAAACCTGCTAACAAATGGGGAGAAAGAAACAGGTACAATTATATAAACAATGTGAAAAGAATGTACTCATCTGATCTGTTGTCTGGAGGGGTCTTTTCTTCTCAAGGGTTCAGATGGACTTTCAGAAGTAGGACTCCATTCTTGCGCAGTCACATTCAGGGTTTGGGAATGTGAATGCTCTTGTGAAATAGTTGTTGAAGATTACAGGATATGCAATCTTTCCAGCAAGTCCATTCCTTGTTTTAAGGTTGAGATGGTATAATTCTGGCCATTTTGTTGGAAAAAGAGCTTCACAGGAAACTCCCATCTATACTTTATCTCCTGTTTTCTGAGAGCTTGTGTGATCGGCTGAAAACTTCTTCTCTTTTCCAGTGTGTTTGCAGACAAGTCCGGGAACAACTGTACTGTTTGGTATGGTTCAGGTAAAGTCTTGTTTAAGAATGACGCCTTCAGCAGTTTTTCTTTAAAGGAAAAGTAGTGGAAATGGACAATGACATCACGAGGTTGTTCAGCAGAAACATTCCTAGGATGCAGAGCTCTGTGGGCCCTATCAATTGTAGCATCCTGTACCTGAAAAGACCCCAGCAAAACTTTGAAAAGGTCTCTAAGGTAGTCATGGAGGTTTTGATTTGTGACAGACTCTGGGATACCTCTTAGACGCAGATTATTTCTCCTCGATCTGTCATAGACATGTGCGATTCGGTTCGATTCGGAAATTCGGCAAATTCGGCAAATTCGGCAAATTCGGCGATTCGGATCGAACCGAATTTCCGAATTCAAATGTTGCCGAATTTTCCGAATCGAACCGAATCGAATCGATTCGTAAATTCGGATGGCCGTTGAGATTACACTAGTATTATACAGTATGTTAGGTTAACACCTAATATACAGTATAATACTAGTCTAATCCCACCTAACACTTACCGAATTGCCGAATTTCCGAACCGAATCGAACCGAATCGAACCGAATCCAGACGAATTTCTTCAAATCCGAATGAATCCGAAACGAATCCGAAACAAATCGATTCAAAATGTTCCTAATTCGAACCGATCCGAACCGAACTTCAAAAAATTCCGAATCGATCCGAACCGAAACAAATTTTTTCAATATGCACATGTCTAATCTGTCATCAAGGTCTGCCAATTTAGTTTCTACATCTGCAATCTGTTCAGCAAGTGACTGAGAATAAGCCAGCAAGTTAGAATGGTCTGTAGAGAGGTCATGCTTTTGTTTGAGCGTTTCTATTCTCTTGCCTAGAGAGGCGATGTCCCTCTCGAGATCCGCTACTGAAGATTTAATGTCTTGTCTTACAGAAGCGTAATGCGAGTCCATTTTAGTAGACAGGGAGATAATGAGCTCGATAACAGTAACATCCGTATGGGGATGAGCGGTATCTTGTAGGCTAGGAGCTCCAATAACTCTATTAGGCATAGGGGGGTCTCGAGAGTCCTCATCAGAGAAGTCTCTGTCCATCTGGAGCTTATTGTGGAAATGGTCAGCTACAGTTCTTTTAGGTCCGTCCTGGTGCTTAAGTTTCTTTCTCTGTGAGTGCGCCATCTTTTTAGAATGACAAATGTATAGGTTCAAATTGTATTAAAAGGAATCTGTATAATCTTCTCTTAAGTGATAGAGTATTAGTAGTTTTATATGCCAGAGAGGTGGCCTCATAGACAATAGCTATTTGGGGGGTTCCCCTGCCTCACTAGGGAGCTTAATCCATCATTTTGTTGCTTTTGCTATATGTATTAATTGAGACACATAGAGGCACAGTCCCAACCACGTAATCTACAAGAAATGGCCAAGGTGAAAATTCACTAAGAGTAAGTTAATGGGGACTATAGAGGGCCCACGTAGACAGGGTGTATTAAAGCTTCGGCAATTAGAGCAGGGTCCCTACAGAGTTATGTGCTGAACTATCCTTTACACCAAACAGGTACTGTTCCACTACCCTGTGGGAGGATAGTCCACTCTCTCTCTAGAATTCAAGTATGCACCAGTATGTCTCCTTTGGGCCTAGAGGCGGTACATATAGATGAAAAAGAACTGAATTGCCCAGTATATTTGATGGAGTCTTAAAGTATGTCCCACTAACGTTGATATAAATTTAATGGAGCAAACTATGTGAGTTAAGGGATAAGAGCACTGTGTTGCACAAGCAGCTGAAAAGCAGTTGTAAGTCTGCACTTGTTTTTTCCCTTTCCGTGTCCCTTTTCCTTTATCAAAGGTTTATCCCTCTCAAACTTGGGACTGTCAAAAGACTGCAACAATAAGGCAAATTGCTATTTCATACGTGCTCCTCTGCACAACTAGGGTCCTTTAAATATTGGCAGCATAAGAAGCCTTTCCATATAGGACTATTACTGTATAAGTGCAGTGGGACCACTGCAGATGTTAAAACCTTTGCGGTGGTGCGTCACACTTACATGCCCAAGATAGCGATTTGCGCCAAAGACCCTCCGGTATTTGCAGTCGACTCCACTCCGACTCCCCACTCCAAACCGGGACCTCTCTGTCAAACTGATGTGCCCACAGTACTCCGGAAATAAGGCACTGTACAGATGCAACTCGACGGTATGATCTGGGAGGTGAGTCACGCTGGTGTTTGTCGCCTGTGAGGGCTTGCAGAATGGAGGAGATTCGTGCGTCAGGAGTCCGTGAGCTCAAGAGGACCTGCAGACTGAGGACACTAGGACTTGCTACTCCGTTCCGGTAGTCGGTACCTTAGCCTTCTCAGGGAAGAAATGCAGGAGGGAGGGTGTCAGCTACTCCAGCTTTCTCTATCAACGGGGCAAAGACAAGGCCCAATCTGAGCTTTCCAGCTCTAACAGATGACAAAATGTGTTAATATAAAGTGCCAAAAGTTTTCTAAGTGTCTAAAGGAAGCTAATGGCAATAGCTATAGGGCAAATTTGCATATCTAGACTATCTTAAAAACTATCTTAAAGTGCTCATGTAGCCGGAGCTCTGCAGTAGTATGTATTTCCTCTTTATGAGCTAGCTCCGCCCCCTACAGAGATTTTTTTATTCCGCAATCGCATTTGTTAGATTTTTTTCTAACACTCTATCCCCATTGATGTCTATGGGGGAAAGCGTGCACGAGCACATCAAAGCAGCCCTTACATTTTGTGAGGTATGGAGCTTAACGCCACCATATCGCATGCTCAAGGAGGCTTTTCAGTAACTCATAATGGCAGCGCTATGGAGGGTGAAATAACGCAACTTGTTTAGCGCAAAACTCGTAATCTAGGTGAAAGTGAATATTATAAGTGTAATTCAAAAATACAAATGGCATGTTGGGATATTTTGTGGTTTATTTATTATATGTTTTGGCCATCAGGGGCACTAATAAAGAAAAACACTTTGCAGTTTATGAACTTTGACCACTGGATGGCACCAGAGAGATTTTTTGTTAGAATGAGTGTGTTTGTAATAGGCTAATTAATGAATGATTAAATGCATTTGTTACCATTGTATCTGTAGCATGATTAAGGGCTCAGTGCAGCACAAAATGTTTCTGTATATGGATCTATTACTACAATAAACAACAGTGGGTTCACTTGAACAGATTTGCTGTTGATTCTTTTTATACATATATATATATATATTTTTTAGATTATTTTTAATAAGGAAGAATCACAGGTGCAACAATAGGCAGACATATACTTGTATGTACAGATTAGAGGTACAATGGTATTATAATGCGTAGTATGATATACATTCTGGTGAATAAAGAACAGCATATTATCAGCAGCGATATAATGATCTAGTTCGATACAACTTAGGTACATGGCAATAATACAGTATATTTCTTTTTATATTTTATGATGTTATAAGGGTAAGCAGTGACCCTATTAGCAACGCACACTCTGAATGAGTTTTCTATAAGGACTTGGTGCTGGGCTAACATTGTGTATTTGCAAGTAAAAATGGCAAAGACTGACAACAAACCTGAAAAACTAAAGTACTGTCCTTACTTTTATTATGTGTTCTATCCATTCAAGATCCTGTGAGAGTACATCACACCCATTTGCCCTATACAGAGGTACAAGGCAGGGGTGCCCCTTGTCACCCCTCCTGTTTGATCTTGCTCTGGAACCCCTGGCTGCAAAAATTCGTCAGAATACTAATGGTCTCAAGGTAGGAGATACAGCATTACACTTGTCCCTCTTTGCAGACGATATGTTACTGTACGTACAAAATCCCAGATTGCATATCCCTCCATTGATTAAAATCATAGAGGATTTTGGGCAAATATGAGGCTACAAGATCAATACGGATAAGACTGAGCTAATCTGGCTCTCCCATGCCAATGATATCCCTACCTTTTCTTATGACTTCAAATTAGCAGGGAGTAGTTTTAAATACTTAGGAATCCAGCTCACACGCAATCCGGCGGATTGGTATAACGCAAACTATACTCCACTCAAGAGAATTGCAACTGACCTCACTGCTCATTGGGTCAAATTACCTTTATCCATTTCTGGTGGGATAGGACTTAATAAAATGGTGCTATTCCCCTAGCTACTCTACGTCATGCAGATGTTACCCATGTTGCTCCATAGGAAGGATCTGAGCTTCTGTAAGTCTTTTTTCCTTTCTTTCATTTGGGCCAATAAAAAGCATAGGATCCACTCAGCTAGAATGATGAGAGTAATAGATTCGGGAGGTCTGTCTGTCCCAAATGTAGAACTGTACTCTTGGGCTACACAAGCAAAATACGTACTTGACTGGATGACGTGATATTCCAACTTTACAATATCTGAGTTAGAGCAGCATATAACACAACCTTGGTCTTTGGCCATATTGCCACATTTAACAGTAGACAAAACTGACAAAATATTGACTGGCTACGCCCTTTTGCAACAACCTCTTTGGGCATGGAAGAAGCTTTGTAGTAGGCTGCAATGCCAACATGATTTCATTAAGTACATTCCGCTGCAGGGAAATCCTGACTTTCTACCGGGAATGACTACACAAACATTCAGGGTTTGGAAAATTCTAGGACTAGATAGAGTGTCAAAATTGCTGAAGGGGGATGGGAGAACCATTTGCACCTTTGCACACTTACAGGAGACTTTTCTCTTACCACGCGCACACCATTTTGCCTATCTACAGGAAAAACATTACATTACTAAGTTACTCAGTCTGACAACCACCCCTAGGGAGACTAATAGGATGGCTCAAATTGGTCATTTGTACATGAAGGGTTTAACATCTATATCCCCAATTTATAGGACACTGCAGGCCCCAGATAATGCGTGTACGTTAGAGCATAGATGTATAAAATGGTCTGAGATGCTAGAAACTCAGGTTACTGGTGAACAGATTCAAAACAGCATACAGAAGGTTAGAAAAGCTACACTGTCGATGGACCTTAGGGAGTCACATTCTAGAATGCTTGAACTAGCCTACATTACCCCTAAACTCTATAGATAATGGGATCCGAGTGCCACTGGGGACTGCCCCAGATGCGCACACACTCAGGCAGACCTAGTACACATGATCTGGTCTTGTCCCAAACTGACTAGGTTCTGGGGTATGATACAACACTGGTTTGGGGAATTGGTATTCAGATCCATCCACTCACACTACAAACAATCACACTTTTAGACAGTCAAGGCCTAAATAGGAGTGCAACGACATTCGTACACAATACCATCCTCCTGGCAAGGAAACTCATATTCAGGAAATGGTTGAGTAGGGAGGTCCCAACATTGGCACAACTAAAAAATGAAATACTCACACAATTACTATATGAGCAGGTAGACACTGTAGGGGACGTTTCTAACCACACAGCCCGTTTCATGAAAAAATGGGCAGTGTACATTCAGACTTCGGGGACATCCCAACAGATAAGAATACTATATCCCATACACAACTCAGAATATATGCTGGAAGCCCAGCTTAGAGGAGACTGGAACCTAGATTTTGAGGGAATGAGAACCCCTTAGTGAAAAAGTGTAGAAGGGGAGTTCGTGAGGTGAGGTAATCTGACACCCCGGGGGGAGGAGGAAAATGTGAGAGGTGTATACTATTAACATCTGATTCACTGTTCTTATGATTTCCCTTTTATTTCAAGGTATTAAGCCTAAAGATGTTTGTTATAATTGTATCATACTAATCCCGGATTGAGGGGATAAAGTTTGTTTTATGCTATTCTCACAGAATAACTAAAGAATTTAAAAAAAAACAAAAAAACATAGAGACATATTAGAACTCTTTAATATACAATAGAACAAGATAACAAAATAGCGGAACATATTCATAGCCAAAATCTAGCAAGGGGACCAATCTGGATAACTATCAATCCCCAATATTTCTCAAAAAACCTGATTAAAAAAAGCATCAAATAGTCCGTATTGTCATGTCCATGGTCTATATCTGAGACCTTATATATGTTCTTAGTAATAATAAACCTGCTAACAAATGGGGAGAAAGAAACAGGTACAATTATATAAACAATGTGAAAAGAATGTACTCATCTGATCTGTTGTCTGGAGGGGTCTTTTCTTCTCAAGGGTTCAGATGGACTTTCAGAAGTAGGACTCCATTCTTGCGCAGTCACATTCAGGGTTTGGGAATGTGAACGCTCTTGTGAAATAGTTGTTGAAGATTACAGGATATGCAATCTTTCCAGCAAGTCCATTCCTTGTTTTAAGGTTGAGATGGTATAATTCTGGCCATTTTGTTGGAAAAAGAGCTTCACAGGAAACTCCCATCTATACTTTATCTCCTGTTTTCTGAGAGCTTGTGTGATCGGCTGAAAACTTCTTCTCTTTTCCAGTGTGTTTGCAGACAAGTCCGGGAACAACTGTACTGTTTGGTATGGTTCAGGTAAAGTCTTGTTTAAGAATGACGCCTTCAGCAGTTTTTCTTTAAAGGAAAAGTAGTGGAAATGGACAATGACATCACGAGGTTGTTCAGCAGAAACATTCCTAGGATGCAGAGCTCTGTGGGCCCTATCAATTGTAGCATCCTGTACCTGAAAAGACCCCAGCAAAACTTTGAAAAGGTCTCTAAGGTAGTCATGGAGGTTTTGATTTGTGACAGACTCTGGGATACCTCTTAGACGCAGATTATTTCTCCTCGATCTGTCATAGACATGTGCGATTCGGTTCGATTCGGAAATTCGGCAAATTCGGCAAATTCGGCGATTCGGATCGAACCGAATTTCCGAATTCAAATGTTGCCGAATTTTCCGAATCGAACCGAATCGAATCGATTCGTAAATTCGGATGGCCATTGAGATTACACTAGTATTATACAGTATGTTAGGTTAACACCTAATATACAGTATAATACTAGTCTAATCCCACCTAACACTTACCGAATTGCCGAATTTCCGAACCGAATCGAACCGAATCGAACCGAATCCAGACGAATTTCTTCAAATCCGAATGAATCCGAAACGAATCCGAAACAAATCGATTCAAAATGTTCCTAATTCGAACTGATCCGAACCGAACTTCAAAAAATTCCGAATCGATCCGAACCGAACCAAAACAAATTTTTTCAATATGCACATGTCTAATCTGTCATCAAGGTCTGCCAATTTAGTTTCTACATCTGCAATCTGTTCAGCAAGTGACTGAGAATAAGCCAGCAAGTTAGAATGGTCTGTAGAGAGGTCATGCTTTTGTTTGAGCGTTTCTATTCTCTTGCCTAGAGAGGCGATGTCCCTCTCGAGATCCGCTACTGAAGATTTAATGTCTTGTCTTACAGAAGCGTAATGCGAGTCCATTTTAGTAGACAGGGAGTTAATGAGCTCGATAACAGTAACATCCGTATGGGGATGAGCGGTATCTTGTAGGCTAGGAGCTCCAATAACTCTATTAGGCATAGGGGGGTCTCGAGAGTCCTCATCAGAGAAGTCTCTGTCCATCTGGAGCTTATTGTGGAAATGGTCAGCTACAGTTCTTTTAGGTCCGTCCTGGTGCTTAAGTTTCTTTCTCTGTGAGTGCGCCATCTTTTTAGAATGACAAATGTATAGGTTCAAATTGTATTAAAAGGAATCTGTATAATCTTCTCTTAAGTGATAGAGTATTAGTAGTTTTATATGCCAGAGAGGTGGCCTCATAGACAATAGCTATTTGGGGGGTTCCCCTGCCTCACTAGGGAGCTTAATCCATCATTTTGTTGCTTTTGCTATATGTATTAATTGAGACACATAGAGGCACAGTCCCAACCACGTAATCTACAAGAAATGGCCAAGGTGAAAATTCACTAAGAGTAAGTTAATGGGGACTATAGAGGGCCCACGTAGACAGGGTGTATTAAAGCTTCAGCAATTAGAGCAGGGTCCCTACAGAGTTATGTGCTGAACTATCCTTTACACCAAACAGGTACTGTTCCACTACCCTGTGGGAGGATAGTCCACTCTCTCTGTAGAATTCAAGTATGCACCAGTATGTCTCCTTTGGGCCTAGAGGCGGTACATATAGATGAAAAAGAACTGAATTGCCCAGTATATTTGATGGAGTCTTAAAGTATGTCCCACTAACGTTGATATAAATTTAATGGAGCAAACTATGTGAGTTAAGGGATAAGAGCACTGTGTTGCACAAGCAGCTGAAAAGCAGTTGTAAGTCTGCACTTGTTTTTTCCCTTTCCGTGTCCCTTTTCCTTTATCAAAGGTTTATCCCTCTCAAACTTGGGACTGTCAAAAGACTGCAACAATAAGGCAAATTGCTATTTCATACGTGCTCCTCTGCACAACTAGGGTCCTTTAAATATTGGCAGCATAAGAAGCCTTTCCATATAGGACTATTACTGTATAAGTGCAGTGGGACCACTGCAGATGTTAAAACCTTTGCGGTGGTGCGTCACACTTACATGCCCAAGATAGCGATTTGCGCCAAAGACCCTCCGGTATTTGCAGTCGACTCCACTCCGACTCCCCACTCCAAACCGGGACCTCTCTGTCAAACTGATGTGCCCACAGTACTCCGGAAATAAGGCACTGTACAGATGCAACTCGACGGTATGATCTGGGAGGTGAGTCACGCTGGTGTTTGTCGCCTGTGAGGGCTTGCAGAATGGAGGAGATTCGCGCGTCGGGAGTCCGTGAGCTCAAGAGGACCTGCAGACTGAGGACACTAGGACTTGCTACTCCGTTCCGGTAGTCGGTACCTTAGCCTTCTCAGGGAAGAAATGCAGGAGGGAGGGTGTCAGCTACTCCAGCTTTCTCTATCAACGGGGCAAAGACAAGGCCCAATCTGAGCTTTCCAGCTCTAACAGATGACAAAATGTGTTAATATAAAGTGCCAAAAGTTTTCTAAGTGTCTAAAGGAAGCTAATGGCAATAGCTATAGGGCAAATTTGCATATCTAGACTATCTTAAAAACTATCTTAAAGTGCTCATGTAGCCGGAGCTCTGCAGTAGTATGTATTTCCTCTTTATGAGCTAGCTCCGCCCCCTACAGAGATTTTTTTATTCCGCAATCGCATTTGTTAGATTTTTTTCTAACACTCTATCCCCATTGATGTCTATGGGGGAAAGCGTGCACGAGCACATCAAAGCAGCCCTTACATTTTGTGAGGTATGGAGCTTAACGCCACCATATCGCATGCTCAAGGAGGCTTTTCAGTAACTCATAATGGCAGCGCTATGGAGGGTGAAATAACGCAACTTGTTTAGCGCAAAACTCGTAATCTAGGTGAAAGTGAATATTATAAGTGTAATTCAAAAATACAAATGGCATGTTGGGATATTTTGTGGTTTATTTATTATATGTTTTGGCCATCAGGGGCACTAATAAAGAAAAACACTTTGCAGTTTATGAACTTTGACCACTGGATGGCACCAGAGAGATTTTTTTGTTAGAATGAGTGTGTTTGTAATAGGCTAATTAATGAATGATTAAATGCATTTGTAACCATTGTATCTGTAGCATGATTAAGGGCTCAGTGCAGCACAAAATGTTTCTGTATATGGATCTATTACTACAATAAACAACAGTGGGTTCACTTGAACAGATTTGCTGTTGATTCTTTTTATACATATATATATATATATATATTTTTTAGATTATTTTTAATAAGGAAGAATCACAGGTGCAACAATAGGCAGACATATACTTGTATGTACAGATTAGAGGTACAATGGTATTATAATGCGTAGTATGATATACATTCTGGTGAATAAAGAACAGCATATTATCAGCAGCGATATAATGATCTAGTTCGATACAACTTAGGTACATGGCAATAATACAGTATATTTCTTTTTATATTTTATGATGTTATAAGGGTAAGCAGTGACCCTATTAGCAACGCGCACTCTGAATGAGTTTTCTATAAGGACTTGGTGCTGGGCTAACATTGTGTATTTGCAAGTAAAAACGGCAAAGACTGACAACAAACCTGAAAGACTAAAGTTCTGTCCTTACTTTTATTATGTGTTCTATCCATTCAAGATCCTGTGAGAGGCAGAAAATAACACGTGTCACATGGTGCCATATGTGAGATTTAATAGATCTATCAATGCCTTGGGGTCAGTACAGCAGTGACATGCGGTGAGGTCAGAGGCTGGTGAGGCACTCGCTATTGTATGCCCGAGAAGCCCATATATGAACCCAATAGAGGTAGCTTAAAGTTACAACTAAATTATAAAGTTGCAAAAGGGCAATTAGCATTATTTAGAACACACGCATACAGGTAATAAACTAAGTAAATTCTGATTATATAGGCAAATGCAGTTCCACTATTTATACTCATTGATGACAAATGAAAAAATAGACTCTGAGGGAAAGCAGTGTGCTGGGCTTACACATTCATGCTACATGCTCAAGAAAATAGCGCTTTGCTGATTTAGTCTCTTAATGACACCGTGACCCCTTACCACGCCCACAGGGTATTTCCTGAAAACTAAAAGTGGCAAGGCTTGTGTACTGAAGGAGGCAGTAAAACCTAGGGACCAAGATAACCTCACCATGACCTGACACTGCTAGCGAAGTAGTCAGTGCTGCTCTAGCACACTCAATGTGTGTGATTCTCAAAATGTACTTCCCTGCAGCCCGCCCCATAAATAGCAGTTTTGGGCGGGCTGCAGTAAGTACATTTTGAGAATCACACACATTTTCCAACGTGCCTCTGCTTACAACCCAGTTGAGTGTGCTAGAGCAGCTCTGACTACTTCGCTAGCAGTGTCAGGGAAGGAATAGGAGGACTTAAATTTAGTAGTGAACAACACAACTGCCCAAATGATGCATTCCCTACAAACTCGTGGAGCTATCCCAGATCCTGGCTGGCACTCACCAATGTCGTTCAAGGGGGCTGGAGTATAACACTTACATGCTGCCAGGGGCCTGCTTGTCAAACACAAATCACACAACCCTGATTAATGCACAATCTATCAGTTGGAATTAGAGGAGCAGAGTAGGTTTTACAAGTTCCAGTCCAACTGATAGATTGCACATTAAGTATTTGATTTTTTTTCCCAATATGCAGCTGGAACTTCTAAAACCTACTAATTTTCTCCTCTATTCTAATAGATTGCACACAGAGTATTTTATTTTTTTTCCAAAAAATAAAATACTTAATGAACAGTCTATCAATTGGAATTAGAGGAGCAGATGAGTAGGTTTTGAAGCTGAAGCCGCAAAGCAGATAAGTGGCACATATTTTTTTTTGTATGAAGAGGCATTATTTTACTGGAAAACAAAAATAGAATTCAGTGTTTTAATTAAAAAAAACACACCAACAAATCAGATATTTAAAGGGACATTAAACCCATTTGTCTTTCTTGATTCAGATAGAGAATGCAATTTTAAACAACATTCCAATTTACTTCTATTATCTAATTTGCTTTATTCTTTAGATATCTGTTGTTAAAGAAATAGCAATGCACATGGATGAGCCAATCAAATGAGGCATCTATGTGCAGCCACCAATAAGCAGCTACTGAGCCTATCTAGTTATGCATTTCAACAAAGGATATCAAGAGAATGAAGCAAATTAGATAATAGAAGTAAATTAGAAAGTTGTTTAAAATTGCATGTTTTTTCTAAATCAGGAACAAAAATGTTTCATGTCCCTTTAAGTCTGTTTAATTTTGTGCATTTGTTATGGAGGGATATACTAAGCTAATAGTGACAAGACAGGACATACATACTTTTAAATGCAGGTATATAAAGTGTATTGGTGACAATAATCAGCTATATTAACAATTAATACAACTGCAACTTGCAGAAATAGTGCATTATGTTTGCTTTATTAACTGTTGGTACAACTGCTGGTTAATGTCATGAAAATATTTAATACATCTACTTAAAAAGTGTGTGTTTATTAAATGATGCATTTTTTTACTTCTGCATGAGATATATTTGAATTAAAAAAATCATAATGCACTTTTACTGCAACAGTTGTATAAATTGTTAATATGGCTGATTATAGTCACCAATGCACTTTACAAAGCTGCATTTAAAAATATGTATTTAACTATATTTTTAAAGCATTATAGAAGCCATTTATTAGGGTCAGTGGGTTATAGGCAGTCAGTTCTTATCTTGTCTTTAGTGATGACAGATTTCCTGTCCTGCCGTTTCTTTACTTTTCAGGGACGGATGCTTACAGAGCATACTTTCACTGACTGTTTGCAGAAGCAGACGTTTCTCCAAAAGACTCATGGCATGCAGTAATAAATTAAGAAGGGATTGACAAGGCAGATAGATAAATTTCTCGGCATGCAGGAGGTAAGAAAAGCACATGTGCATTTATCTCCCCTTTTCCCAGAACCACAGATCTGCAATTACATGTCAAGAAAAATAAATAAATAAATAACGGCTTGTTGAACTGTTTACAGTGCACCAGCTCTCATTATATTGCTGATGGCTGGTGCACTGTAAACAGTTCAACAAGCCGTTATTTATTTATTTTTCTTGATATGTAATTGCAGATCTGTGGTTCTGGGACATGGGGAGAGAAAATATTCATACTATTCAGCACACTGAGTACAGACAGATGTGGAAAGTAAGGCTGTGCGATAGCAGTAGCACTTGAAATGCTTTCCCTGAAATCTGAGTTTGCTTAACTGTGTAGCGCCTGACACTTACCCTGTGCTGCTGCCCCCTCACTGACTTTTCTCCCCCTTCTCACGGCACGGGCGGGACAAATGCCTCTCTCCCCAGTTCAAGGGAGTACTAGTGACAGGCAGCAGGAGCTAGGGGTAATCAATGTGTCTGTCACTGACTGTCCTCCTGACACAGTCTGACTGACACAGTGAACTTTATGCTATAACGCCTGCGGCCCTGCATATAATCTGTGTTATTATTTAATAACAACTGAAATGTTATACTAAAGTAATAGGACAACGGTGAACTGTTGTCCTATCCCTTTAATATAACATATCAGTTGTAATTAAATAATAACACAGATTATATCCAGGGCCGCAGGCAGGGGTTATAACAAAAAGTTCGGCATTTGATATTGCTAGTTCCCAGTGTAACTGACATACTAATACTCTCTGCGGTGGCCAGCTCTCACAAATAGGAAAAAACATAAAATAATTTTACTTACCATATAACCGGGCATCTAAATCACTTCACCACTGGTCTCTGCAAACATCCTTGGTCCCCCATTGACACTGGCATACACGTGACTCGGCTCGGCTCTCTCTGAATCTTCAGTTCCCACCAGTCCAACTCCACGCCTCCCCAAACAAGACAGACAGTCACTCCGGCACCGCTGATTGGCTGAGTTTGGCTCCTCCAGCATAGAGGCTGCTTGAAGAGCAGCATATATTGGGAGTGTATGAGCCACGAAGAGGTACCACTAGGTGACGCTAGATCTCGCAGCTCATACAGAACAAAAGTCAAGCCATCCATGTTGTGCACTGGAGGGCAGCTGAACGCCTCATAGCCTCTCCATTGCGCAACATGGTGTAATCGCTGAATCGGCTCATAGTCATGGTGGCGGACGGGGCAGGGGGGAGGGGGGCGGGGTCAGTAAGTTAAGTTCACCAAACATTTTTTTTTATTTTATAAATTTATTTTTAAAAACTTTGGTTTTATGATTTGACAGGGTTATTTTATAAATTCATTTTTAAAAACTGGTTTTATGGTTTTATGATTCTCCGCCTCCCCTGCCTCCTATGATGGCACGTCACTGCAGTACAGAAACACTGATTGGTTGAGCATCAGTGCACCTAAACTTCTTAAACAGTTGTGAATTGTTTGTGTTAGCATCACAATACAAATAACAATAAACAAAAGTACCTACTATGTACTAATATGTAATAAAAACAAAACACATATACATGTAACTTACAACTCTCACATATAACAATATCCCTACAGATATTAGGAATGTGAGTTTTAACTTAGAGAAAAATTTGCAAACTTTTAAAAATTCTTCATCCATTAGGAAATGTGAATAAAAGTTTAAGCACAACTTAAGCACACAAAATGCTGAATCCCTTTTTTCAACATCAAAAAGAACAAACCTAACAAGCAAACCTAAACCAAAACCTTGATTATTTTTATTTTCTCTACAGATCAGCTATGGCTCAATGGATGTTGTCTTTAATGACCGATTACAATTTCCGTATCTGTATCGTACTGTCCCTAATGAGCGCTATCTACATCAAGCCATCGTTCAGTTACTAAATCACTTTGGCTGGACTTGGGTAGGAATATTAGCCACAGATGATGACAGCTGCCAACGGGAAAGCCAGGAAATAAAGAAACTGATTACCAGCCATGGGGGCTGTGTAGCCTTTTTATTGCAATTCACAAGAGACTTCTATGATATAGATTATTTAAAATCACAGATGGGGAAGTCAGCTGCCAATGTTGTTGTAATGACTAGAGGCATGTCAAAATATTTTTTTGCTATTATTATAAGATACAGTAACCTGAAACAGCCTGACAAAGTCTGGATATTACCATTTAATTCTAAATATACTGATCTTCGATTAAATGGGGCTATTTCAGTTTTATTATCAAAGGGTGAGATATTTGGATTAAAGGAATTCCTCTTCAGTGTGAGCCCTTATAAATATCCTCATGATATAGCGCTGAAAGTACTATGGAATACTTTATTTAATTGTCAACCAAACACTACTAGAAGTTCTTATTATTCGATGTTTCCTATGTGCCCAGGTGATGAAACCCTTCAGTATATTGGCATTAACGATTTCCGCTACACACACAGTATTTATGTAGCAGTCTACCTATTGGCCTCTGCTCTTCATAAAATGTTAGCACACAAAACTTCCACTGGAACAAATTCAAACAATGATATCATGGAGACGAGACAATATTTATGGCAGGTTTGAGCAATACATTTATATAATATACAATATGCCAGACTTTAGTTCTGTGACACATATTTATTACTTTTAAAACAACAAATATAAAAAATGTTCCACAGTGGGTTTAGTTATATGGGAATTGCTATTGTTTCTATTAGAGTTACTAGCCACATACACATTTACTACATTATATTTAATGGTTGATTAAGTCCTGCAGATTGGATACCCTGAAATATGACAGCTACTCAATCTAGTTATGCCTATGAAATCAAAATATATTATTAGGCCCAGTGTGCTTCTATATGTAACAGAACTCATAAAATAGCTAAAGTAGCTGTAAATCAGCAACTTAAGATCCCAGCTAGATTTCAGAACATCATACAAATTTACAGTTTTATCTTTCATCAGACAATATCCAGATGTGCAATTGTGCATGTCTAGTAACCTTCTCTTTTACTCTACCTAGGATATATATTTAAGTTTTCTAGTCTTGTGTGTTAGATATTAAATTCTCAATAAATCTCTTTTGCACTTAAAGAAGCTTAAATGTTCACCTTTGTTTATAGTTAGTTTTGCAGTTTTGTAGGATGTTATTAGTTCTTTTGTCCTATTATGAGTGCATACAATTAGGATTTAAATATCTTCCCTCATTTGTACATCCATGTGATTATACTCTTCTCTGCACAATAATCTCATACAAAGTTCAAATCAAAATCAGCACCCAATGAGGGGTAGTTATCAAGCCGTCTACTTTACCTGCCTTCGCCGGTCCAATACGCCCACCAAAGCTCGCCTACCATCGCCGCCGCGGACCTGAATATGTTCGCCTAAGTTATCAAAAAAGCTGTCAAAAAGCCGTGCACCAAGTACGGGGCGATGAGCAGCGGATTGTGATAGTTATCACTCATCCGATCTCGCTGCTCTTCTGCTTTTTTACAGCTTTATTGACAAGCTGTCACTAAGCACCCACACTAACTACACTGTTCTACCCCCCACAACTAAATAAAGTTACTAACCCCTAAACCGCCGCTCCTAGACCCCGCCGCAACTCTTATAAATGTATTAACCCCTAAACCGCCGCTCCCGGACCCCCCCGCCACCTACATTGTACCTAGTAACCCCTATCCTGCCCCCCCTATACCGCCGCCACCTATAATAAATTTATTAACCCCTATCCTGCCGATCCCGGACCCCGCCGCAACTAAATACATAGTTTAACCCCTAAACCACAGCTCCCGGACCCCGCCGCAACCTATATTAAACTTATTAACCCCTAATCTGCCCCCCCCCCTACACCATCGCCACCTATAATAAATTTATTAACCCCTATCCTGGCCCCCCCTACTCTGCCGCCACTGTAATAAAATTATTAACCCCTAAACCTAAGTCTAACACTAACCCTAACACCCCCCTAACTTAAATATTAATTAAATACATCTAAATAAATTTAACTCTTATTAACTAAATTAATCCTATTTAAAACTAAATACTTACCTTTAAAATAAACCCTAATATAGCTACAATATAAATAATAATTATATTGTAGCTATCTTAGGATTTATTTTTATTTTACAGGCAACTTTCAATTTATTTTAACAAGGTACAATAGCTATTAAATAGTTATTAACTATTTAATAGCTACCTAGAAGACTTCTACAGCGCCCCTTGGATGATGACTTCTGCCTTTCCGGATCTCCTCTTCGGTTCCATCGGTGGTCGGCTGGCTGAAGACGACTCAAGGTAGGATGATCTTCAGGGGGGTAGTGTTAGGTTTATTTTAGGGGGTTTGGGTTAGATTAGGGGTATGTGGGTGGTGGGTTTTAATGTTGGGGGGGTTGTATTTTTATTTTACAGGAAAAAGAGCTGTTTTATTTGGGGCATGCCCCGCAAAAGGCCCTTTTAAGGGCTGGTAAGGCAAAAGAGCTGTTTACTTTTTAATGTAGAATAAGGTAGGGATTTTTTTTATTTTGGGGGGCTTTGTTATTTTATTAGGGGGCTTAGATTAGGTGTAAGTAGCTTAAAATTGTTGTAATATTTTTTAAATGTTTGCAACTTATTTTTTTATTTTTTGTATTTTAGTTAGTTTATTTAATTGTATTTAATTGTAGTTATTTGTAGCTAATTAATTTAATTAATTTAATGATAGTGTAGTGTTTTGTTTAATTATAACTTAGGTTAGGATTTATTTTACAGGTAATTTTGTATTTCTTTTAGCTAGGTAGTTATTAAATAGTTAATAACTATTTAATATCTATTCTAACTAGCTAAAATAAATACAAAGTTACCTGTAAAATAAATATAAATCCTAAAATAGCTACAATGTAATTATTAATTATATTGTAGCTATCTTAGGGTTTATTTTACAGGTAAGTATTTAGTTATAAATTGGAATAATTTATTAAAGTATAGTGTAGTGTTAGGTGTAATTGTAACTTAGGTTAGTTTTTATTTTACAGGTTAATTTCTCTTTATTTTACTAGGTAGCTATTAAATAGTTAATAACTATTTAATAGCTATTGTACCTAGTTAAAATAAATTGAAAGTTTCCTGTAAAATAAAAATAAATCCTAAGATAGCTACAATATAATTATTATTTATATTGTAGCTATATTAAGGTTTATTTTAAAGGTAAGTATTTAGTTTTAAATAGGATTAATTTATTTAATAAGAGAAATATTATTTAGATTTATTTAATTAATATTTAAGTTAGGGGGGTTAGGGTTAGACTAAGGTTTAGGGGTTAATAATTTTATTACAGTGGCGGCGATGTAGGGGGGGCAGGATAGGGGTTAATAAATGTATTATAGCTGGCAACGGTGTAGGGGGGGAAGATTAGGGGTTAATAAGTTTAATATAGGTTGCGACGGGGTCCGGGAGCGGCGGTTTAGGGGTTAAACTATTTATTTAGTTGCGGCGAGGACCGGGATCGGCAGGATAGGGGTTAATAACTTTATAATAGAGGGCGGCAGTATAGGGGGGGCAGGATAGGGGTTAATAGGTATCATGTAGGTGGCGGCGGGGTCTGGGAGCGGCGGTTTAGGGGTTAATACATATATTATAGTTGTGGCGGGGACCGGGAGCGGCAGTTTAGGGGTAACATATTTATTATAGCTTGCGGTGGGCTCCAGGAGCGGCGGTTTAGGGGTTAAACAGTTTATTAGAGTGGCGGTGGGCTCCGGGAGCTGTGGTTTAAGGGTTTATTAGTTTATTAGAGTGGCGGTGGGCTCCGGGAGCGGCGGTTTAGGGGGCAATACATTTATTTAGTTGCGGCGGTATAGGGGGGGACAGATTAGGGGTGTTTAGTCTCGGGGTAAATGTTAGGGTGTTAGGTTCAGACATATCCCATAGGAATCAATGGGATGTCTGGCAGCAGCGAACATGAACTTTCGCTATGGTCAGACTCCCATTGATTCCTATGGGATCCGCCGCCTCCAGGGCGGCGGTTTGAAAACCAGGTACTTTGGGCTGGAAAAGTGCCGAGCGTACCTGCTAGTTTTTGGATAACTAGCAAAAGTAGTCAGATTGTGCCGAACTTGTGTGCGGAACATCTGGAGTGACGTAAGAATCGATCTGTGTCGGACTGAATCCGGCGGATCGAAGCTTATGTCACTAAAATCTACTTTTGCCGGTATCTAGGGCTTAATAACTAAGGTGACGGCTTGATAACTACCCCCCTAAGTCTTAGTGTTCTATAATACCTTATGAAACCAAAATTTCTGCTTCCTGGTTTATCTTTAGACTTATAGTAGCTATCTGTATGTAACAATGATCTTGAGTACTTAGGTAGCTTTATTCTTAGTAAAGATCTTATTGTAGGCGGTACTGCACTTAGCACATTTACACATTGATATTCACCCCTTGATCCTTCACGGATTTGTTTAGTTCTACACACGTACTTTTTTTCTCCCCCCCCCCCTTTTCACTCCCTTTGTTATTTTGTTTTTTTGTTTTTTCTCACTCGTCTTTATCCCTCACACACAGCCGTGTTCACCCTTTCTCACGGCACATGATCACCATTTTTTTTCCCTTTTTTACGACACTTTTGTATCAGAATCTTTTAAAAAAAATTCCATCCTTATGGACAAATATATGTCACACTCAAAATCTTATTCACCTGCGATGCCACCTAAGCATAAGGATAAAAGGCCTAAGCCTAGTGACTTAGAGATTAGCAATGAAATAAGTTTGAATAATATTGATACTTCGGCACTTCTCCACCAAATTGCTGACTTGCTATTGCCACAATTTGATGTATTGAAACAAGAAATATCTAATTTAACAACTGAAGTTAAACAGTTTTCAACCAGAATAATTGAGTTGGAAACAAGAGTCTCTGATATTGAGGACAGGGCCATTATCCAGTAACAGACATCCACCGTTCAGGATAAGATGTTACATACATTGCAGTCCAGAGTAGAGGAGCTGGAAGACAGATCTCGCCGTAATAACCTTAGGGTTATCGGACTCAGGTTATTTTCCGACCTTTTAAAATTTGCTTCAACCACACTCCCCTGACTGCTAGGCAGCCAGATAGAAAATTTGGTAAGAAAGAGCCCATAGAATTGGCCCAGTACGTAATAAGTCCGATGGGAATAAACCTAGACCTGTAATAATTACATTTTTAAATTTTCAAGACAAGTTTCACATATTGAGGCTCTATCACAAGAACAACGGCATTATGATAGGGCAAGCGAGGGTCCTATTATTCCAAGATTTCTCACAGAGACTCAAGCTAAACGGCGAGAAATGGCACCATACTGCTCCAGACTAATCAAAGCGAATTTTAATGCTAGATTACTGTATCCTGCAAAATAGTCTTGGAGAAAGATGGTGCCATACTCACGTTCGTTAAAGTAGAAGAAGCGCAATCCTTCTGTCACAATAACGGGGGGAGAGTAATTGTTTGGAAGGGCATGTGGCGTTATGTTTAATTTTTGATGTTATTGAAATCCTTGCTGCTGATAATTACCTGAAATGTTATGTGGTTTCTTTTTTCTTATTGTCGGGTTTCTCTTTATTTCTCTTTCCCCCTTCCCTACCACTTCCCTCTCCCCTCCTTTTTTTTTTCTCCCGCACTACCATATATTAATTGCTGATGTATAAATTAAACCATTTATCTTGGAATATAGGGGGGATTTCTTCCCCAATTAAATGGAAATTAATGATTAAACATCCTGAGTTCCCATAAACCAGACATAGCTATTATACAGGAGACGCATCTCCCCCCCAACTGAAGCTATAAAACTCCAAACCAAGTGGGTAGGGGAGGTTGTATACACAACATATAATCTTAGGAAAAGAGGTCTGGCTATACTTTTTAATAAACAGCTGGACTATCAGATACTATCATTAGATAATGACCCAGAAGGGAGGTATCAAATTTTAGAAGTGCAAAAATGACTATGTCTTTTGTAATCTCTATGGTCCGAACAAAACAGAGAAAGAATTCTGGGAAATTTTAAGTCTCAAACTATTTCAGTTCGTGGGGAAAAATATAATAGTGGTTGGAGATTACAATATGACATTTTCAAATATCTTAGATAGATATAACAGTAAGTCTATGGACAAAAATATCAGGGAATGTATAATACTCCGCAAGTTTTGCCAGAGGTTGGCTCTTAAAGATATCTGGTGAGAGCAGCATGCAAATCAAAATCTTTTAGGTCCTTTTCAAGAATAGACTTTTTCTTAATATCTAGCTTGCTGATGAGGCTAGACATTAAAACTGATATTAAAGAAATTAAGTTATCAGACCATGCAATTATCTCTCTATAGATAAATTGCAGAGAACCTTTACAAAACAACAACGCACAATTCTTCTTTCCCCAATATCTTATTCATAATATAAAATTTAGATCATGGTTGCAAGGAAGATGGAGGGAGTTCTCAGATATTAATAAAGAGTATATAAATAAAACCAAAATTTTTTGGGAAACCTCAAAGGCGGTTTTAAGAGGTGAAATAAAAGCCTATCTGATTAGGAATAAGGTGATAAGTAATGATGTCGCAAATTGTTTGCCGGCGAATAGTTCCCGGCGAACATAGCATGTTCGCGTTCACCGCGGCGGGCGAACATATGTGATGTTCGATCTGCCCCCTATTCGTCATCATTGAGTAAACTTTGACCCTGAATCTCACAGTCTGCAGACACATTCCAGCCAATCAGCAGCAGACACTCCCTCCCAGACCCTCCCAGCTCC
Organism: Bombina bombina; assembly: GCF_027579735.1. NCBI lineage: Eukaryota > Metazoa > Chordata > Amphibia > Anura > Bombinatoridae > Bombina > Bombina bombina. The sequence goes on along the minus strand of NC_069501.1, from coordinate 1,259,595,563 downwards.
TGGACAGCAGCCATTTTAGATTCATTCGGAAGCAGCATTGTTAGTGAGAGGAGGGACAGTGTAGCTGCTGGTGATTTTATAGGGAAATTGATAGCTAGGCTAGTGTATTCAGTGTCCACTACAGTCCTGAAGGACTCATCTGATCTCTGCTATATGGACAGCACCCCAAAAAACCCTTTTTAGGGCTAGAACATCATTTTTTATTTTTTTCCCTGTGTAATCTAATTGCAGTTGCTTGCCTGCCAAGCCACTTGCCCAGTGCCACCACTCATATCTGGTGTAACAGTAGTGTAAATTAAAAAAAAAAACTTTTTTGACTGTGAAACATCAGTCTGCTAGTGTAATCTAATTGCAGTTGCCTGCCTGCCAGCATGTGTGCCAGGCCCACTTGCCCAGTGCCACCAATCATATCTGGTGTAACAGTAGTGTAAATTAAAAAAAAACAAAAAACTTTTTTTACTTTGAAGCATTAGTCTGCTTGTGTAATCTAATTGCAGTTACCTGCCTGCCAAGCCACTTGCCCAGTGCCACCACTCAAATCTGGTGTAACAGTAGTGTAAATTAAAAAAAAAAACTTTTTTGACTGTGAAACATCAGTCTGCTAGTGTAATCTAATTGCAGTTGCCTGCCTGCCAGCATGTGTGCCAGGCCCACTTGCCCAGTGCCACCAATCATATCTGGTGTAACAGTAGTGTAAATTAAAAAAAAACAAAAAACTTTTTTTACTTTGAAGCATTAGTCTGCTTGTGTAATCTAATTGCAGTTGCCTGCCAGCGTGTGTGCCAGGCCCACTTGCCCAGTGCCACCACTCATATCTGTTGTAACAGTAGTGTAAATTTAAAAAAAAAAAATACTTTTTTGACTGTGAAATATCAGTCTGCTTGTGTAATCTAATTGCAGTTGCCTGCCTGCCAGCGTGTGTGCCAGGCTCACAGCGTATACTGTGCCCCCTTGCCCAGTGCCACCACTCATATCTGGTGTAACAGTAGTGTAAATTTAAAAAAAAAAACTTTTTTGACTGTGAAACATCAGTCTGCTAGTGTAATCTAATTGCAGTTGACTGCCTGCCAGCGTGTGTGCCAGACTCACATCGTATACTGTGCCCACTTGCCCAGTGCGACCACTTATATCTGGAGTAACAGTAGTGTAAATTGAAAAAAAAAAACTTTTTTGACTGTGAAACATCAGTCTGCTTGTGTAATCTAATTGCAGTTGCCTGCCTGCCAGCGTGTGTGCCAGGCCCACTTGCCCAGTGCCACCACTCATATCTGTTGTAACAGTAGTGTAAATTTAAAAAAAAAATACTTTTTTGACTGTGAAATATCAGTCTGCTTGTGTAATCTAATTGCAGTTGCCTGCCTGCCAGAGTATGTGACAGGCCCACTTGCCCAGTGCCACCACTCATATCTGGTGAAACAGTAGTGTAAATTTAAAAAAAAAAAACTTTTTTGACTGTGAAACATCAGTCTGCTAGTGTAATCTAATTGCATTTGCCTGCCTGCCTGCCTGCCAGCGTGTGTGCCAGGCTCACATTGTATACTGTGCCCACTTGCCCAGTGCCACCACTCATATCTGGTGTAAGAGTAGTGTAAATTTAAAAAAAAAACTTTTTTGACTGTGAAACATCAGTCTGCTAGTGTAATCTAATTGCATTTGCCTGCCTGCCTGCCAGCGTGTGTGCCAGGCTCACATCGTATACTGTGCCCACTTGCCCAGTGCCACCACTCATATCTGGTGTAACAGTAGTGTAAATTTAAAAAAATAAAACTTTTTTAAATGTGAAACATCAGTCTGCTTTTTTGTGTCAGGCTCACAGCTTATACTGGGCCCACTTGCCCAGTGCCACCACTCATATTTTGTTTAATAGTAGTGTAAGTGTACATTTAAAAAAATAAAAACTTTTTGGATTGTGAAACATCAGTCTGCTTTTTTGTGTCAGGCTCACAGCGTATACTGTGCCCACTTGCCCAGTGCCACAACTCATATCTTGTTTAATAGTAGTGTAAGTGTACATCTAAAAACAAAAATAAACTTTTTGGACTGTGAAACATCAGTCTGCTTTTTTGTGTCAGGCTCACAGCTTATACTGGGCCCACTTGCCCAGTGCCACCACTTATATTTTGTTTAATAGTAGTGTAAGTGTACATTTAAAAAAAGAAAAACTTTTTGGACTGTGAAACATCAGTCTGCTTTTTTGTGTCAGGCTCAAAAGCGTATACTATACCCATTTGCCCAGTGCCACTACTCATATCTTGTTTAATAGTAGTGTAAGTGTACATTTAAAAACCAAAAAAACTTTTTGGACTGTGAAACATCAGTCGGCTTTTTTGTGTCAGGCTCACAGCTTATACTGGGCCCACTTGCCCAGTGCCACCACTCATATCTTGTTTAATAGTAGTGTAAGTGTACATTTAAAAAAATAAAAACTTTTTGGACTGTGAAACATCAGTCTGCTTTTTTGTGTCAGGCTCACAGCGTATACTGTGCCCACTTGCCCAGTGCCACCACTCATATCTTGTTTAATAGTAGTGTAAGTGTACATTTAAAAAAAAAAAAACTTTTTGGACTGTGAAACATCAGTCTGCTTTTTTGTGTCATTCTCACACAGCATATACTGTGCCCACTTGCCCAGTGCCACCACTCATATCTTGTTTAATAGTAGTGTAAGTGTACATTTAAAAACCAAAAAAAACTTTTTGGACTGTGAAACATCAGTCTGCTTTTTTGTGTCAGGCTCACAGCTTATAATGTGCCCACTTGCCCAGTGCCACCACTCATATCTTGTTTAATAGTAGTGTAAGTGTACATATAAAAAAAGAAAAACTTTTTGGACTGTGAAACATCAGTCTGCTTTTTTGTGTCAGGCTCAAAAGCGTATACTATACCCATTTGCCCAGTGCCACTACTCATATCTTGTTTAATAGTAGTGTAAGTGTACATTTAAAAACCAAAAAAACATTTTGGACTGTGAAACATCAGTCGGCTTTTTTGTGTCAGGCTCACAGCTTATACTGGGCCCACTTGCCCAGTGCCACCACTCATATCTTGTTTAATAGTAGTGTAAGTGTACATTTAAAAAAATTAAAACTTTTTGGACTGTGAAACATCAGTCTGCTTATTTTTTGTGTCAGGCTCACAGCATATACTGTGCCAACTTGCCCAGTGCCACCACTCATATCTTGTTTAATAGTAGTGTAAGTGTACATTTAAAAACAAAATAACTTTTTGGAGTGTGAAACATCAGTCTGCTTTTTTGTGTCAGGCTCACAGCGTATACTATGCCCACTTGCCCAGTGCCACCACTCATATCTTGTTTAATAGTATTGTAAGTGTACATTTAAAAACCAAAAAAACTTTTTGGACAGTGAAACATCAGTCTGCTTTTTTGTGTCAGGCTCACAGCTTATACTGGGCCCACTTGCCCAGTGCCACCACTCATATCTTGTTTAATAGTAGTGTAAGGGTACATTTAAAAAAAAAAAACTTTTTGGACTGTGAAACATCAGTCTGCTTTTTTGTGTCAGGCTCACAGCATATACTGTGCCAACTTGCCCAGTGCCACCACTCATATCTTGTTTAATAGTAGTGTAAGTGTACATTTAAAAACCAAAAAAAAACTTTTTGGACTGTGAAACATCAGTCTGCTTTTTTGTGTCAGGCTCACAGCTTATACTGGGCCCACTTGCCCAGTGCCAACACTCATATCTTGTTTAATAGAAGTGTAAGTGTACATTTAAAAAAATAAAAAACTTTTTGGACTGTGAAACATCAGTCTGCTTTTTTGTGTCAGGCTCACAGCGTATACTATACCCACTTGCCCAGTGCCACCACTCATATCTTGTTTATTAGTAGTGTAAGTGTACATTTAAAAACCAAAAAAACTTTTTGGACTGTGAATCATCAGTCTGCTTTTTTGTGTCAGGCGCACAGCTTATACTGGGCCCACTTGCCCAGTGCCACCACTCATATCTTGTTTAATAGTAGTGTAAGTGTACATTTAAAAAAATAAAAACTTTTTGGACTGTGAAACATCAGTCTGCTTTTTGTGTCAGGCTCACAGCATATACTGTGCCAACTTGCCCAGTGCCACCACTCATATCTTGTTTAATAGTAGTGTAAGTGTACATTTAAAAACAAAATAACTTTTTGGAGTGTGAAACATCAGTCTGCTTTTTTGTGTCAGGCTCACAGTGTATACTATGCCCACTTGCCCAGTGCCACCACTCATATCTTGTTTAATAGTATTGTAAGTGTACATTTAAAAACCAAAAAAACTTTTTGGACAGTGAAACATCAGTCTGCTTTTTTGTGTCAGGCTCACAGCTTATACTGGGCCCACTTGCCCAGTGCCACCACTCATATCTTGTTTAATAGTAGTGTAAGTGTACATTTAAAAAAAAAAAACTTTTTGGACTGTGAAACATCAGTCTGCTTTTTGTGTCAGGCTCACAGCATATACTGTGCCAACTTGCCCAGTTCCACCACTCATATCTTGTTTAATAGTAGTGTAAGTGTACATTTAAAAACCAAAAAAAAACTTTTTGGACTGTGAAACATCAGTCTGCTTTTTTGTGTCAGGCTCACAGCTTATACTGGGCCCACTTGCCCAGTGCCACCACTCATATCTTGTTTAATAGAAGTGTAAGTGTACATTTAAAAAAATAAAAACTTTTTGGACTGTGAAACATCAGTCTGCTTTTTTGTGTCAGGCTCACAGCGTATACTATACCCACTTGCCCAGTGCCACCACTCATATCTTGTTTATTAGTAGTGTAAGTGTACATTTAAAAACCAAAAAAACTTTTTGGACTGTGAAACATCAGTCTGCTTTTTTGTGTCAGGCGCACAGCTTATACTGGGCCCACTTGCCCAGTGCCACCACTCATATCTTGTTTAATAGTAGTGTAAGTGTACATTTAAAAAATAAAAACTTTTTGGACTGTGAAACATCAGTCTGCTTTTTGTGTCAGGCTCACAGCATATACTGTGCCAACTTGCCCATTGGCACCACTCATATCTTGTTTAATAGTAGTGTAAGTGTACATTTAAAAAAATAAAAACTTTTTGGACTGTGAAACATCAGTCTGCTTTTTTGTGTCAGGCTCACAGCGTATACTATGCCCACTTGCCCAGTGCCACCACTCATATCTTGTTTAATAGTATTGTAAGTGTACATTTAAAAACCAAAAAAAATTTTTGTACTGTGAAACATCAGTCTGTTTTTTTGTGTCAGGCTCACAGCTTATACTGTGCCCACTTGCCCAGTGCCACCACTCATATTTTGTTTAATAGTAGTGTAAGTGTACATTTAAAAACAAACAAAAAAATTTGGACTGTGAAACATCAGTCTGCTTTTTTGTGTCAGGCTCACAGCTAATACTGGGCCCACTTGCCCAGTGGCACCACTCATATCTTGTTTAATAGTAGTGTAAGTGTACATTTAAAAAAATAAAAACTTTTTGGACTGTGAAACATCAGTCTGCTTTTTTGTGTCAGGCTCACAGCGTATACTGTGCCCACTTGCCCAGTGCCACCACTCATATCTTGTTTAATAGTAGTATAAGTGTACATTTAAAAAAATAAAAACTTTTTGGACTGTGAAAAATCAGTCTGCTTTTTTGTGTCAGGCTCACAGCGTATACTGTGCCCACTTGCCCAGTGCCACCACTCATATCTTGTTAAATAGTAGTGTAAGTGTACATTTAAAAACAGAAAAACTTTTTGGACTGTGAAACATCAGTCTGCTTTTTTGTGTCAGGCTCACAGCTTATACTGGACCCACTTGCCCAGTGGCACCACTCATATCTTGTTTAATAGTAGTGTAAGTGTACATTTAAAAAATAAAACTTTTTGGACTGTGAAACATCAGTCTGCTTTTTTGTGTCAGGCTCACAGCATATACTGTGCCCACTTGCCCAGTGCCACCACTCATATCTTGTTTAATAGTAGTGTAAGTGTACATTTAAAAACAAAAAAAAACTTTTTGGACTGTGAAAAATCAGTCTGCTTTTTTGTGTCAGGCTCACAGCTTATACTGGACCCACTTGCCCAGTGCCACCACTCATATCTTGTTTAATAGTAGTGTAAGTGTACATTTAAAAAAATAAAAACTTTTTGGACTGTGAAACATCAGTCTGCTTTTTTGTGTCAGGCTCACAGCATATACTGTGCCCACTTGCCCAGTGCCACCACTCATATCTTGTTTAATAGTAGTGTAAGTGTACATTTAAAAACAAAAAAAACTTTTTGGACTGTGAAACATCAGTCTGCTTTTTTGTGTCAGGCTCACAGCTTATACTGGACCCACTTGCCCAGTGCCACCACTCATATCGTGTTTAATAGTAGTGTAAGTGTACATTTAAAAAAAATGACAGGCAGAGGCAGGCCACCCCGCAGGTGCCGTTGTGGTCGTGGTGCTGTTATTCAGTTTGGCCATAGAATAATGGCTAGTGTTCAGAGGCCACGTACCATGAACTCGAAAAGTTCTGAGGAGGACATAGTTGACTTTTTAACATAGGACACCTAATCTTCTATAGCTTCTGCTCCGAACCTTGACACACCATACTCCTCCAGCTTATCTTCGGGCACCTCTCAAGTTACCACTCGCCCGCCTGCCGCCACCACCAACACTAGCACCACAGCCGCTTCACTTGATCTGTCAGAGGAGTTATTTACACAGCAGTTGGAAGAAATGAGTGATACGCAACCATCATTGACAGAGGATGTAGATAACAGTGATATGTCTCAGTCAGGCAGCATTACAGACATGGACGTACGGTGTGATGATGATGATGTTGTACCCGCTGCTGCTTCCTTTGTTGATTTGTCAGATACAAGTGAAGCGGTTGATGATGACGATGCGTCCGTGGATGTCACGTGGGTGCCCGCTAGAAGAGAAGAAGAACAGGGGGAAAGTTCAGATGGGGAGACAGAGAGGAGGAGGAGGAGACGAGTTGGAAGCAGGGGGAGGTCATCGCAAGGAGCTAGTGGCACAGTCAGACAGCATGCATCGGCAGCCAGGGTCAGCCAGACAGCACGCCAATCAACGCATGCTGTTGACACCACCAGAATGTCGTCAACGCAGAGCTCAACAGTGTGGCATTTTTTTTGTGTGTCTGCCTCTGATAACAGTGATGCCATTTGCAACCTGTGCCAAAAGAAACTGAGTTGTGGGAAGTCCAACACCCACCTAGGTACAACTGCTTTGCGAAGGCACATGATCGCACATCACAAACGCCTATGGGATCAACACATGAGTAGAAGCAGCACACAAACTCAAAGCCACCATCCTACTCCTGGTCCAGCATCTTCAGCCACATCAACCACTGCTGTCCTCCTTGCCCCCTCTCAACCATCCGCCACTCTGTCTCTCTTCCGGAGCAGTTCCTGCTCATCTGCCCACAGTCAGGTGTCTGTCAAGGACATGTTTGAGCGTAAGAAGCCAATGTCATAAAGTCACCCCCTTGCCCGGCGTCTGACAGCTGGCTTGTCTGAACTCTTAGCCCGCCAACTTTTTTGACTGTGAAATATCAGTCAGCTAGTGTAATCTAATTGCAGTTGCCTGCCTGCCAGCATGTGTGCCAGGCCCACTTGCCAAGTTAGTGGCACCACTCATATTTGTTGTTACAGTAGGGTAAAAATTTAAAAAAAAAAAACTTTTTTGACTGTGTTGTGGGAAGTCCGACACCCACCTAGGTACAACTGCTTTGCGAAGGCACATGATCGCACATCACAAACGCCTATGGGATCAACACATGAGTAGAAGCAGCACACAAACTCAAAGCCACCATCCTACTCCTGGTCCAGCATCTTCAGCCACGTCAACCACTGCTGTCCTCCTTGCCCCCTCTCAACCATCCGCCACTCCGTCTCTCTTCCGGAGCAGTTCCTGCTCATCTGCCCACAGTCAGGTGTCTGTCAAGGACATGTTTGAGCGTAAGAAGCCAATGTCATAAAGTCACCCCCTTGCCCGGCGTCTGACAGCTGGCTTGTCTGAACTCTTAGCCCGCCAGCTTTTACCATACAAGCTGGTGGAGTATGAGGCATTATCCAACCTTTTGAAAATGGGATCTTTCATGCTGTCATGCCTGTTGAGGGACCCTCGTATAAAAAAGCTGAAGGAGAACGACCCGTACTGGGTGTCCACGCTACTAGACCCCCGGTATAAGCATAAAGTGCCTGAAATGTTACCGAATTACCACAAGTCGGAAAGGATGCAGCAGTTCCAAAATAAATTAAAAAGTATGCTTTCCCCAGCGTATAAGGGTGATGTCACAGCACAATGGGAATCTAACAGGGGAAGAGGTGAAAGTAATCCTCCGACTCCCACGACCACGCCGGCAAGGACAGGACGCTTTACAGACGTGTTGTTGATGGAGGACATGCAGAGCTTTTTAAGTCCTATGCATCGCTACAGCCCTTCGGGGTCAACCCTCAGAGAATGACTCGACCGACAGGTAGCAGACTACCTCGCCTTAACTGCAGATCTCGACACTCTGAGGAGCGATGAACCCCTTGACTACTGGGTGTGCAGGCTTGACCTGTGGCCTGAGCTATCCCAATTCATGATAGAACTTCTGGCCTGCCCCGCTTCAAGTGTCCTGTCAGAAAGGACCTTCAGTGCAGCAGGAGGTATTGTCACTGAGAAGTAGTGATGTTGCGAACTGTTCGCCGGAGAACAGTTCCCGGCGATCTCAGCTTGTTCGTGTTCGCCGCGGCGGGCGAACATATGTGATATTCGATCCGCCCCCTATTAGTCATCATTGATGAAACTTTGACCCTGTATCTCACAGTCTGATAACACATTTCACCCAATCAGCAGCAGACACTTCCTCCCAGACCCTCCCAGCTACTGGGCAGCAGCCATTTTAGAGTCATAACGATCCTGCTGTCTTAGTGAGAGGAGGTTTAGTGCTGCTGCTGTTGATATTATAGGGAAATAGATAGCTAGGCTAGTGTATTTAGTGTCCACTACAGTCCTAAAGGACTCATCTAATCTCTGCTGTAAGGACCGCACCCCAAAAAGCCCTTTTTAGGGCTAGAACTTCAGCCTAAAAAGCCCTTTTTAGGGCTATAACTTCAGTGTTTTTTTTTTAGTTTTTTTTGGTAATTTTATTTGCGTTTGCCTGCCTATCAGCCTGTGTGTGAGGCTCACAGCATATACTGTGATTAATTATTCTGTGCCACCACTTATATCTGGTTTATATTAGTGTAAATTTAAAAAAAAAAAAACTTTTACCTCATTTTGCTAGTATAATCTAATTTCATTTTCCATCAGGCCTGTGTGTCAGGTACACAGCATATACTGTGATTAATAGCTCTGTTTTCTACCACTTATATGTGGTGTAACATCAGTGTAAATTTAAAACAAAAACCTTTTACATCAGTCTACTATTGTTATTTAATTTTAGTTGCCAGGCCAGCGTGCCACTAGTGCCAGCCTGTGTGTCAGGCTCCCAGCATATACTGTGCCTACTTCCATCCTGAGTGCCACCACTCCTATCTGGTGTAACATTATTTTTTTTTTTTTTTTTTAAATAGTGTTAGTGTTATTTAATCGCAGTTGCCTGCCTGCCAGCATGTGTGCCAGGCCCACTTTCCAACTAGTTGCGGTGATGGTAGGTGGCGCAAATCAATGCTGATTCCCTGTGGTGAAGCGTTAATATCTCAATGTTTATTGTTAGTTACGTGAATTCCGTGGTGAATTCTATTAGCTATGTCTGAATTATGATAGTGTCGATTTCTATTAATATTATAGATTTCTAATAATAATATACTCCTTATATAAATATAAATAAAATAAAAAATGCCTTAAGTGGGATTATAAAAAACAATTTATTTTCACAAATGTTTAAAATGTATACACTTTATGTGCTATTGACACCGGTGTCTAAGGTTACTATAAAAGATACTAAAATTGGACAGGCTAAAAATAAAACAAAATACAATTTCAAGTTAAAATGATATAGTTTCAAGTCTACAATGATACTTTTACGTTGAGTATTATTGTTACACTTTGCTAATTTCCACAGTGTGGCCTAGTTTCAACGGTATGTTACAATATTATTGACATTCATATGCTTTAGCCTTGGACTGTTATTAGTCACAGTCTTTTGACGAACTGACCTTACAGTATTGGCCAGGTATATGTGATAGTACACTATATTCTAGTAGTGCTGGTTGTACTGTTTTATCAGTGCTCTAAAGTACCTTGAAATGTATCCGTCTGTTGTTGCTGTATCCGTTGGGGAATGTTGCGGTTAAATATATGCCGCTACTTGGTTCCCTTCAGTGTGTCTGTTTAATGACACGTTATAAGTATACTGCGGTTAAATAAATGCCGCTGCTTGAGATGACTGGGTTCGATGGGTGAGTGGAGATGTTAAATCTCTCAGGCGGTTAAATATATGCCGCCGCGGTGACTTTGTTGCAGTATAAGCTCTACCTGCAATAAAAAAGTGTGGATGTTGTTATACCCACTGACGTGAGTGTTTCTGGGGTTTTCCGTGACCGCTTGAAGTGTTGTCGGTCAGTGACCGATCAGGTTCTTCAAGGGTGATGGTTCCTGATATTTTGTTCGTCGGGTGTGAGATCTTTATCACTTCAGTTGTTGAGACTTCTGCTTCCGTTTACCGTCGGTCAGTGACCGATCTGCCTGTTGTGCTTGGATGTTTAGATGGAAGCGCTCTTCTTGTGTCCTGTGGTCTTTGCAAATCTGTGTGAGGTTGCTCGGGTATCAACGCGTTTCGGCTTCAAAGCCTTTCTCAAGATACCAGATAGGTGGATTAGCCTACTATTTATACCTGTTTCGGTTAACTGTTAAACTGCCAGTATGGTGTCATTCCAGTTTTCACTTTGGTTAGTTCGTGATTTCGTGGATGTTAGCATTCAACATGACTTATTTTTCTTACGTGCTTCTTACTTTCTGATGTTCTTGTTTTACATAATTATTGTTTTACATATTTAAGCTTTATCGGTTGTAAATAATCATTTTTTATTTTGCATATTATTGCAACAAGGCTATAAGGAGTATGTATTAATCATATAGCAAAATTTAACAAAATTTAATAATATAACAAAATTTAATTTTGGGTATTTTTCTTAAATTTATATTAGTCGTATGTGAATGTTCATTTGTTATTGTTTTTTGTTGTGCAAATTGGGATTGTGTTGTTACGTTACCCTGATATTGCGCTAATTCGCATTTAGGTTTTAGAACCATAATTGGCTAGACCAGATTATAGGTGAAATCAATATGCAATTTATAATATCGATATTGCTTGGAAATTGATCGGGGTTTACTTTATTTTCTACTATAGGTTTTATATACCCTATTTTTGTAGGTTGGAGTTGCCATACATATAAATTTGAATTTCCAAGTTTGTTACTTTTTATACATCGTTGACGGATTTAAACATGTGTGTATTTCTAAAAAACGTACTCTAAATTTGGGTGGGTACAACATTAACTCCTGATATAGAGTATAACGGTGTACTGCTACTTCTTTGACTTTGCGTCTTGGTTATTAAGGAGTGTCTTACAAGTCATTATGTGTGTCTAATAGATTATAAGTGATATCAATGTGGTTGTTAGTGTGATGAAAGTCTATATACAATTTGGTTTGGAGTATACTACAGGATGGAGTTTAGGTCCATTTCACTGTTTAGACCTTTTGGGTATAGAGTTCCCATTTCAAATATTAGTTTGGCTTCTTGGTGTAGAAGTTTTTTCCCTAGATTGCCTCCTCTGCTGTCAGGTTTAATCTTTCTAATGCCCCAAAATAGCATTTCATTTGGGTTTCCTTTATGACATGTTTTAAAGTGTGCGTATAATTTTGTATTGTCTCTTTCTTTTTCAATATTTAGGATGTGCTCTCTCATCCTGTCCTTCAACTTTCTACTAGTTTGGCCTAAGTATTGAAGTTTGCAATTGCATTCTATTAGATATATGATATTGGTATCCGTGCATCTGATAATGTCATTAATTTTTACTTCTTTATTTGTCACAGTTGATCTGACTGATTTAGATTTGATACTGTGTTTACAAGATTTACACTCGTGGCATGGGAAAAAACCAGATATGCTTTCATTGTTAAGGTTTCGTTGGGCGGTGTGGTTTTTTTGTTGTTTGTACTCGCTAGGTGCTAGGATATTTTTCAGATTTGTAGCCTTTCGAAATATAATATCTGGATGTTGTTTTAGTCGTTTCCCCAGGATAGGGTCACTTTTTGCAAGATGCCAATGTTGCTTAATGATTTTTTCTATTTGTTTGTGTTGGCTGGAATATGCAGTGATGAATGGAATGTGATAGGGGTCTCTATCTTCCTGTTTTTTCATGTTAATCTTTTCCTCCAGAAGGACCTTTCTATCTATTGCTCTGACTTGTTTTTTTGTGTCTACTAGAGTCTTGGGGTGATATCCCTTTTCGGCAAATCTTTTGTCTAAAATTTCAGCTTGTGTGTCATAGTCAGTTACTTTGGTACAGTTCCTTCTTATTCTCGAATACTGTCCTTTAGGTATATTATTTTTCCATTTTGTGTGGTGGCAGCTTTTATAGTCAATGTAGCTATTTGCATCTACTTTTTTTAAAAAAAGTTGTGGTGGTGATCTCATTATTTATTATGGCTATCTCTATGTCTAGAAAGCTGATTTTAGTTTTGTTATGTTCATGTGTAAATTTTAGACCGAAGTCGTTATTGTTGAAGTCTAGTATGAACTCCTCCAATAGTTCCTCATCTCCTCTCCAAATTATGAATATGTCATCTATGAACCGTTTGTAGAGCACGAGATTCGCACCCCAAGGAGTGTCAGATAAAAATTACCATTGAAAGAAAAATAATTGTTTTTAAGTATAAATTCCATACATTGTAATATATCTGACAATGTATGGAATTTACAATGTATGGAATTTATACTTAAAAACAATTATTTTTCTTTCAATGGTAATCATTATATACAAAAAAGAGGAACAGCTATGGGCACGAGATTCGCACCCAGTTATGCCAATTTATTTGTAGGACATTTTGAAGAGCAATTTTTATCTGACACTCCTTGGGGTGCGAATCTCGTGCTCTACAAACGGTTCATAGATGACATATTCATAATTTGGAGAGGAGATGAGGAACTATTGGAGGAGTTCATACTAGACTTCAACAATAACGACTTCGGTCTAAAATTTACACATGAACATAACAAAACTAAAATCAGCTTTCTAGACATAGAGATAGCCATAATAAATAATGAGATCACCACCACAACTTTTTTTAAAAAAGTAGATGCAAATAGCTACATTGACTATAAAAGCTGCCACCACACAAAATGGAAAAATAATATACCTAAAGGACAGTATTCGAGAATAAGAAGGAACTGTACCAAAGTAACTGACTATGACACACAAGCTGAAATTTTAGACAAAAGATTTGCCGAAAAGGGATATCACCCCAAGACTCTAGTAGACACAAAAAAACAAGTCAGAGCAATAGATAGAAAGGTCCTTCTGGAGGAAAAGATTAACATGAAAAAACAGGAAGATAGAGACCCCTATCACATTCCATTCATCACTGCATATTCCAGCCAACACAAACAAATAGAAAAAATCATTAAGCAACATTGGCATCTTGCAAAAAGTGACCCTATCCTGGGGAAACGACTAAAACAACATCCAGATATTATATTTCGAAAGGCTACAAATCTGAAAAATATCCTAGCACCTAGCGAGTACAAACAACAAAAAAACCACACCGCCCAACGAAACCTTAACAATGAAAGCATATCTGGTTTTTTCCCATGCCACGAGTGTAAATCTTGTAAACACAGTATCAAATCTAAATCAGTCAGATCAACTGTGACAAATAAAGAAGTAAAAATTAATGACGTTATCAGATGCACGGATACCAATATCATATATCTAATAGAATGCAATTGCAAACTTCAATACTTAGGCCAAACTAGTAGAAAGTTGAAGGACAGGATGAGAGAGCACATCCTAAATATTGAAAAAGAAAGAGACAATACAAAATTATACGCACACTTTAAAACATGTCATAAAGGAAACCCAAATGAAATGCTATTTTGGGGCATTAGAAAGATTAAACCTGACAGCAGAGGAGGCAATCTAGGGAAAAAACTTCTACACCAAGAAGCCAAACTAATATTTGAAATGGGAACTCTATACCCAAAAGGTCTAAACAGTGAAATGGACCTAAACTCCATCCTGTAGTATACTCCAAACCAAATTGTATATAGACTTTCATCACACTAACAACCACATTGATATCACTTATAATCTATTAGACACACATAATGACTTGTAAGACACTCCTTAATAACCAAGACGCAAAGTCAAAGAAGTAGCAGTACACCGTTATACTCTATATCAGGAGTTAATGTTGTACCCACCCAAATTTAGAGTACGTTTTTTAGAAATACACACATGTTTAAATCCGTCAACGATGTATAAAAAGTAACAAACTTGGAAATTCAAATTTATATGTATGGCAACTCCAACCTACAAAAATAGGGTATATAAAACCTATAGTAGAAAATAAAGTAAACCCCGATCAATTTCCAAGCAATATCGATATTATAAATTGCATATTGATTTCACCTATAATCTGGTCTAGCCAATTATGGTTCTAAAACCTAAATGCGAATTAGCGCAATATCAGGGTAACGTAACAACACAATCCCAATTTGCACAACAAAAAACAATAACAAATGAACATTCACATACGACTAATATAAATTTAAGAAAAATACCCAAAATTAAATTTTGTTATATTATTAAATTTTGTTAAATTTTGCTATATGATTAATACATACTCCTTATAGCCTTGTTGCAATAATATGCAAAATAAAAAATGATTATTTACAACCGATAAAGCTTAAATATGTAAAACAATAATTATGTAAAACAAGAACATCAGAAAGTAAGAAGCACGTAAGAAAAATAAGTCATGTTGAATGCTAACATCCACGAAATCACGAACTAACCAAAGTGAAAACTGGAATGACACCATACTGGCAGTTTAACAGTTAACCGAAACAGGTATAAATAGTAGGCTAATCCACCTATCTGGTATCTTGAGAAAGGCTTTGAAGCCGAAACGCGTTGATACCCGAGCAACCTCACACAGATTTGCAAAGACCACAGGACACAAGAAGAGCGCTTCCATCTAAACATCCAAGCACAACAGGCAGATCGGTCACTGACCGACGGTAAACGGAAGCAGAAGTCTCAACAACTGAAGTGATAAAGATCTCACACCCGACGAACAAAATATCAGGAACCATCACCCTTGAAGAACCTGATCGGTCACTGACCGACAACACTTCAAGCGGTCACGGAAAACCCCAGAAACACTCACGTCAGTGGGTATAACAACATCCACACTTTTTTATTGCAGGTAGAGCTTATACTGCAACAAAGTCACCGCAGCGGCATATATTTAACCGCCTGAGAGATTTAACATCTCCACTCACCCATCGAACCCAGTCATCTCAAGCAGCGGCATTTATTTAACCGCAGTATACTTATAACGTGTCATTAAACAGACACACTGAAGGGAACCAAGTAGCGGCATATATTTAACCGCAACATTCCCCAACGGATACAGCAACAACAGACGGATACATTTCAAGGTACTTTAGAGCACTGATAAAACAGTACAACCAGCACTACTAGAATATAGTGTACTATCACATATACCTGGCCAATACTGTAAGGTCAGTTCGTCAAAAGACTGTGACTAATAACAGTCCAAGGCTAAAGCATATGAATGTCAATAATATTGTAACATACCGTTGAAACTAGGCCACACTGTGGAAATTAGCAAAGTGTAACAATAATACTCAACGTAAAAGTATCATTGTAGACTTGAAACTATATCATTTTAACTTGAAATTGTATTTTGTTTTATTTTTAGCCTGTCCAATTTTAGTATCTTTTATAGTAACCTTAGACACCGGTGTCAATAGCACATAAAGTGTATACATTTTAAACATTTGTGAAAATAAATTGTTTTTTATAATCCCACTTAAGGCATTTTTTATTTTATTTATATTTATATAAGGAGTATATTATTATTAGAAATCTATAATATTAATAGAAATCGACACTATCATAATTCAGACATAGCTAATAGAATTCACCACGGAATTCACGTAACTAACAATAAACATTGAGATATTAACGCTTCACCACAGGGAATCAGCATTGATTTGCGCCACCTACCATCACCGCAGCTAATTTGTATAAAACATTGGGATAAAGTTTTATAAGGTGTGCACTATTCCCGCCTTAGTATCAGTCCAACCACTATCAAAAACCCACTTTCCAACTAGTGCCAACAATAATATTTGTTATAACAGTAGTGTAAATATTTTAATAAAAACTTTTTTGACTGTGAAACATCAGTCTGTTAGTGTAATCTAATTGTAGTTGCCTGCCTGCCAGCGTGTGTGCCAGGCCCACTTGCCAAGTTAGTGGCACCACTCATATTTGTGGTAACAGTACTTTAAATATTTAAAATAAAAACTTTTTTGACTGTGAAATATCAGTCTGCTAGTGCAATTGAATTGCAGTTGCCTGCCTGCCAGCGTGTGTGCCAGGCCCACTTGCCAACTAGTGCCACCAATCATATTTGTTATAACAGTATTGTAAATATTTTAAAAAAAACTTTTTTGACTGTGAAATATCAGTCAGCTAGTGTAATCTAATTGCAGTTGCCTGCCTGCCTGCCAGCATGTGTGCCAGGCCCACTTGCCAAGTTAGTGGCACCACTCATATTTGTTGTTACAGTAGGGTAAAAATTAAAAAAAAAAAAACTTTTTTGACTGTGAAACATCAGTCAGCTAGTGCAATCTATTTGCAGTTGCCTGCCTGCCAGCGTGTTTGCCAGGCCCACTTGCCAACTAGTGCCACCACTCATATTTGTTATAACAGTAGTGTAAATATTTAATAAAAAAATCTTTTAGGACTGTGAAACATCAGTCTGCTGTTGTAATCTAACTGAAGTTGCCTGCCTGCCAGCGTGTGTGCCAGGCCCAAATGCCAAGTTACTGGCACCACTCATATTTGTTATAACAGTAGTGTAAATATTTATTTTAAAAACTTTTATGCCCTTTATGGATTAAAACCAGACTCTGCATCAACTATGTAATTTTCCGTGGGAGTTTTGCCATGGATCCCCCTCCGGCATGCCACAGTACAGGTGTTAGTACCCTTGAAACAACTTTTCCATCACTATTGTGGCCAGAAAGAGTCCCTGTGGGTTTTAAAATTCGCCTGCCCATTGGAGTCAATGGTGGTTCACCCGGTTCGCCGGTTCGCGGACATTTGCAGACGTTCGCGTTCGCCGTTCGCGAACGCAACATTTTAGGTTTGCGACATCACTACTAAGAAGAGAAGTCGCCTAAGTCAAAAAAGTCTAGATTACCTCACCTTTATTAAGATGAATGAGGGATGGATCCCGAAGGGACTGACATTGAGTGATACATTCGAGTAAAAAAGGCCATATGAGATGAGCTGCCTTGGGCTAAAAATAGTCCACACGCTGCTGTATTTTATCTTCGAATGACGGATGACTTGTGTGACTTATCCGCCACCAACTAGGGTTCAAGCCGCAATGTTTTAGGGCACTTTCTGCCAGGGAAACAAACAACATTTTTTTCTGGCCGCTGCTACAGCAGCGGCTGCAACAATACCTAATTTTTCAGGCATGTGTACATGCCAAATTTTTCTGGCCTCTGGTGCTGCACTGTGGCTTCAAAAACCAAACCAAAAAAAAGGCACGTAACAGGAATTAAACTGATAGGAATAGTACTACTTAACACACCACTCATATCTGGTGGCACATTAGATTGCACGCGCAGTGCCCCAAATTTGAAGTAGGAGGACCGACCAAGCATCTTTTTCCATCTCCCGGTTCCTAAAATCCATGCCATATACACGTCCCCTGGCGCCGCAACTGCCTCTGGGAACCTTATAATGGGTCCCAGACCGCACGTCTTGTAATTCTCTGTCTGGGAAATTATATATCTATCAAATCTATCTATTTATCTATCAAATCTATCTATCTATCTATTGTATCTATCAAATGTATATTGCATCTATTGATCTATCTAATCTATGTATCTATCTATCAAATCTATCTATCTCGTGGCCGGACTGTTTTGTGACAGCCACTTGTGTTTTGGCTAAATGTTCGTCGGACAAATGTCCATCGGTCAAATATCCATCGGCTAAAAGTCCGGCCACGATTGCACGCCAGTGCCCCAAATTTGATGTAGGAGGACCGACCAAGCATCTTTTTCCATCTCCCGGTTCCTAAAATCCATGCCATATACACGTCTCCTGATAGCGGGCGTAACAGGTATTAAACTGATCAGAATAGTACTTCTTAACACACCACTCATATTTGGTGGCACAGTAGATTGCACGCGCAGTGCCCCAAATTTGAAGTAGGAGGACCGACCAAGCATCTTTTTCCATCTCCCGGTTCCTAAAATCCATGCCATATACACGCCCCCTGGTGCCGCAACTGTCTCTGGGAACCTTACCATGGGTCCCAGACTGCACATCTTGTAATTCTCTGTCTGGGAAATTATATATCTATCAAATCTATCTATTTATCTATCAAATCTATCTATCTATCGTATCTATCAAATGTATATTGCATCTATTGATCTATCTATCTAATCTATGTATCTATCAATCTATCAAATCTATCTATCTCGTGGCCGGACTGTTTTGTGACAGCCACTTGTGTTTCGGCCAAATGTCCGTCGGCTAAAAGTCTGGCCACGATTGCATGCGCAGTGCCCCAAATTTGAAGTAGAAGGACCGGCCAAGCATCTTTTTCCATCTCCCAGTTCCTAAAATCCATGCCATATACATGTCCCCTGATAGGGGACATAACATGGATTAAACTGATAAGAATAGTACTACTTAACACACCACTCATATCTGGTGGCACAGTAGATTGCATGCGCAGTGCCCCAAATTTGAAGTAGGAGGACCGACCAAGCATCTTTTTCCATCTCCCGGTTCCTAAAATCCATGCCATATACACGTCCCCTGATAGGGGACGTAACAGGGATTAAACTGATAAGAATAGTATTACGTAACACACCACTCATATCTGGTGGCACAGTAGATTGCACACGCAGTGCCCCAAATTTGAAGTAGGAGGACTGACCAAGCATCTTTTTCCATCTCCCGGTTCCTAAAATCCCTGCCATATACATGTCCCCTGGCGCTACAAATGCCTCTGGGAACCTTACCATGGGTCCCAGACCGCACGTCTTGTAATTCTCTGTCTGGGAAATTATATAACTATCAAATCTATCTATTTATCAATCAAATCTATCTATCTATCTATCTATCATATCTATCAAATGTATATTGCATCTATTGATCTATCTATCTAATCTATGTATCTATCTATCAAATCTATCTATCTCGTGGCCAGACTGTTTTATGACAGCCACTTGTGTTTCGGCCAAATGTCCGTCGGACAAATGTCCGTCGGCTAAAAGTCTGGCCACGATTGCACGCGCAGTGCCCCAAATTTGAAGTAGAAGGACTGTCCAAGCATCTTTTTCCATCTCCCAGTTCCTAAAATCCATGCCATATACACGTCCCCTGATAGGGGGCGTAACAGGTATTAAACTGATCAGAATAGTACTACTTAACACACCACTCATATCTGGTGGCACAGTAGATTGCACGCGCAGTGCCCCAAATTTGAAGTAGGAGGACCGACCAAGCATCTTTTTCCATCTCCCGGTTCCTAAAATCCATGCCATATACACGTCCCCTGGCGCCGCAAATGCCTCTGGGAACCTTACCATGGGTCACAGACCACACGTCTTGTAATTCTCTGTCTGGGAAATTATATATCTATCAAATCTATCTATTTATCTATCAAATCTATCTATCTATCGTATCTATCAAATATATATTGCATCTATTGATCTATCTATCTAATCTATGTATCTATCTATCAAATCTATCTATCTTGTAGTTGTGCAAATGGTCTGTTTGCGGTTGTTTGCAGTGCGTTAAACGGGGAGTTTGGTCTGTCACTGTGAAGCGGGCGTAACCCTTACACTACCTGATCGATACAACATCATACCTGATGTTTTAAAGCATGTTATTCCAAACAATTTAAGAATGTTAGGTGATTTATGCCCTTTATGGATTAAAACCAGATTCTGCATCAACTATGTAATTTTACGTGGGAGTTTTGCCATGGATCCCCCTCTGGCATGCCACAGTCCAGGTGTTAGTCCCCTTGAAACAATTTTTCCATCACTATTGTGGCCAAAAATAGTCCCTGTGGGTTTTAAAATTCGCCTGCCTATTGAAGTCAATGGTGGTTTGCCTGGTTCGCCCGTTCGCGAACAGTTGCGGACGTTCGCGACATCACTAGTGATAAGGAAACAGAGGGAGGAACAGCTATCTAATACAGTTAAAAATACCTATTCACGGGGGGTACCCTTTGCAGTGTACATATGGGAGTAATCAACAAGAAAACATAACGATAACGGCAGGAGACAACGACAGCAAGCGCATAGCACCTATCATGATGGCGACAAGCAGACTATACAAAGGAACCTTTCAACCTTGATCCTAACGACACCCAGCTCCTAGAACTATCCCTGTAACTCATATACTGGGAGTAGGGCAGATACCACTCTGACTTGAGAAGATGGACTCTCTCCTAATAGACGCGCTAACTGAGCTGGGGCACCGCATGGACGCCCAGTTTAAAGTCCTATCCCAAAGCCTGTCACTCGAGCGGGAGGTGTCTGCCAGCCTTTCAGAGAAGGATCTCTATATCTTATACCCTTGGGATGGCTACCCACGCCGACAAGATAAGATGGCTGCTGCGATCAAACAAGGCCCTTCCATGTTACCCGAGTGGTCTGACGTCACTCCCGATTCCACTACTAATCATCTGGCTCCTGTCCCGGAGCGGCCGGCTGAGGCGGGAGTCGGAGTAGATGCAACTGCACCTCACACTTCAACAGTCGATCCTCCTGATTCCGAATGCTCCCGAACAGCCCTGACTCGAACCATCACCAGAGCCATGACAGATACAGGCGATCCACAAAGGCAAGCAGCTCAGAACTTCAACGCACCGCTTTCAGGGCTTACCGCATGGGCTGCACAGCGTTGCACTGTGCAGCGAGAGACATCGCAAATAAAGCTGACAGGCATATATAGAGTCAGTGGCCTAGAGGCGACAACTCACACAGCCCTCCATGTTCTGAAGCACGTAACCGGCAGCCCTCCTTCAGATCACAAGTCTCAGTCAAGCGAGCTTTTCTCTAGATCTACATGGACTGATACAGCACATCTCACCAAGCTACTGAACGGCCCTTTTGACCCGGGAGGCTTGCTATTTGCATGTATGTTACACATTGCACACTTAGGGGTCTCCAACATGACCGGGTAGTTACACACACTACAAGCAGCTCTCTTGTGTTGAAATGGAACTTTTCCTTAAAACTGTCTGAGGGCCATGTATAACGCTATATCCCCATTAATACGCTGTAATAACTATTGCCCCCATGACGCTATTGACCCCATGATAGCCTGCTGTTTCTAGATTTCTCTATGCTCACCCAGGGTTGTGATGATGATGATCTTAAGCTTATATAAAAAGACCCTCCTTATCTATCTTATCTATCTTAAATGACCTAATGCTAATTCATAATGAGGTTGTGTAGTTTCCATCAGTTTTCATGTTAGTAAAATTATATTTTTATTCTGACCAAGGGCTTGTAACACTAACCATCTGTTTGTTATTATATTTAGCCAGTTGCGCACTATTTATAACCACAGAGTTTGCTTAACCACGGGGTTCTCATATTCCTGGAATTTTTGTTAAATAGTAAATTTGACACTCACTCCTATGTATCTACCCGATGGGATATATCTACCATACTGCACTGTCTATACTAACTCAGACCCATATACCCCACGGTATGCTGGTTCCTACCTAGATTGTTTATTTATTAATAATACATATTTAAAATCTCTCCAGAAAGATAACCATGACAGCTGACATCATTATACTAAGAATCCTTCCCTGTGGTTAGGTTACATACCATGTGGACTGCTGTGTCCTTACCCCTCACTATAGTGTATATGGCTCTCTACATACAGAGGCCATCCAGCTTTTATGTGGTATACATGTCTATAGTATAACAAGCTGTGTATCTTCGATACTCTCTTCATAGATGAATCACTGTTTTATTCTTGTTTTGTTTTTTGTGTTTAGGGCATACAGCATAATTCAATTATCTGGTATATATCTATGCAGACTCATTCAGATTTTATCACTCTCTCCTCAGGAACCTAGCCCACTTTATATTATGTAGGACACATCTAACTATGTATGTATGTATTGGTATTGGTGGGTCTTTGTATGTATCTTTATGTATATTCATAACTAAGTATAGGTGTGTGTCTTTGTATATGCAGGCGCACAAACACTAGTGTATACACTATTGCTCCAAGAGCGAGGAAACCCATGAGCACTCATACCCTATAGTAACAACATATATCACTAGCAAGGTTAATTACAAGTTTCCAGGGATTGAGATAGGAGAGTTCTGTGTGGATTTAGACATTAACCTGTGGCAGGTGTAGAGCTCTAATTCTCCCAATTTTTATGGGATCAGATAGGCATCTCTCTTATGTCACTACAGTTGGAGCTTTATAGGTGTAACATTGGTGATGAATGAACCCATTTAGATACTTATTAAGCCTTGTAGTAGTTCTTCTCCTTTACGATAGTTATTTAAACGGTGAGTCATCCCTGATGAGTCCATTTTGATAACTTTTTTGACATGACTTTTCATTATCCTCCCCAAAATATTTTTACATCTAATGTGGCTCCGCCTCTCATTCCCCTCCCCCTTTTACTCCACCTAGAGCGGCTCTTGCCCGCTGCACTCCCTTTCCCCCTCCCCGCTAATTTGGTCCAAAAGTGGCCAAACCAAATTAGGCCCACACTGCCTCAAATGATGTTCTAAGTTAGTTCTTATCAGCAATGTGGGAAACATATTACCTGCTAATATAATATAAAAAAGAGGTCCCAATTATCCTTTATTTACAAACAGGTTATATTTATCTTGTTATATAAATTTTCATCTATTACTTGTTCCAAGTCTCTGTATCTACATTCTTACAGTCTTAATACTAGATAGCGATGTATAATCTATTGTCATTGTACTCATTTACATGTATCGTTGCTCGGTAATTACACTTGGAGCTATTATATCTCACCTTATTTGTTTAAGTTTTAGAGATGAAATGTTTTTCTCAATACCACGTTATAATGGTTATTGGATGAATATTGTATGTAAAAAAAAATTTCCATAACCTCAATAAAAAAAAAAATAAAATAAAAAAAAAAATACCTATTCACGTTATATTCAGAATCCATTAATATCTAACTGGAACAAATACAAAAGTGCAAGATTAGAAAGAGATATCTTCTATAAACAAATGATGACCATAGAGGATCAGAAGCAAAAAGCTTTCTTTATAGGGAGTCAGGGTATTTCTGCTAAAATATTAGCCAAGATCACGAAACTAAGACAACAGAAAAATTATATATCAGTTATTAACTATCAGAATAAAAAAACTTACCAAGACCTCAGAAATAAGACAAGCCTTTCTTGATTATGTTCAAAAAGTGTATTCCCTCAATCCAATAGATAAAGTTAATAAAAAGTTCTGGCAAAAAGTTAAATTACCACAGATCTTAAGCCAAGATTTACAAATGCTTAACAAACCTATCTTAATGAAAGAGATATCGGAGGCGATAATTAACCTTAAGCCAGGTAAAACACCAGGTCCCGAAGCTCTCCCAGCTGAATTTTATAAACTTTTGCACGAACATCTTCTTCCACCTCTCTGTGCCTTGTTTAATGATTACTTTATTGGCAATAAGACACAATCTCTCCTGTTTGCAGCCTCAAATGTAGTTCTGATTTTGAAGAAGGGAAAAGATCCTGAATTACCAACATCATACAGACCTATTTCCCTCCTAAATCAGGACTACAAGATGTCTAGACTATATTATAGACTATATTATACACCCAGATCAATCCATGTTTATGGTAGGTCGAAATCCAGTTAAAACTATACGCAAAGCCCAGCTGGTATTAGATTTCTTCGCGAATAAGACATTTAGGAAATCACATCTCAAACCAGATCTTGCAATTCTTACGGTTGATGCCGAGAAGGCATTTGAATCGATTGGGTGGGACCACCTATTTACCTGGCTGGAAGGATTTGGGATGACAGGGCATTTTCAGCATTTTATATGGTTGCTTTATCAGAATCCAACGTTAGCAATTATAGTGAACGGAGACACATCTGATAGATTCCCTCTGAAGAGAGGCACGTGGCAGGGATGCCCGCTGTCTCCATTGTTATTCAATCTCTCCCTAGAACCCTTGGCAATCTACTTGAGACAGGAGCTGAAGGGGATTAGAGTAGGTGGACAAGAAATTGTTCTCTCTCTTTTTGCAGATGATCTTCTAATCTTCTTAAGTAATACATTACAATCTATACACAAGTAATACATTACAATCTATACCCCAGGTCTTGCATATATTTAGGTTTTTTGGCTCTTTTTCTGGTTATTATGGATATATAAACCACGATATGAGGTGGTTCATCCCTTCCGTGAAACTAAGCATATACAATATCTGGGTGTAATTCTAAGCAATGATCCGGGACAATGGTACAAGCTAAATTTCCCCAAATGCATCTCGGATCTACAAGATAAGATGAAGACCTGGTCCAACCTTCCACTGGGTATCTCAGCTAGAGTTATGTTCATCAAGGCCATTTTATTCCCTAAACTTTTATATTTCCTCAAATATTTTTCATTATTATTATACAATAAGGATATCTCTCGACAACATAGGATTTTTAATAATTTTATATGGCAAGAAAATAAACCACGTATAGCTTTATCTACTTTAACACTCTCAAAAGTTTACACTGCCTTATGTAAGTTCGAGCTTCACTGGATCACTGAGAAAGAACAGGTTACTCTATATGGATTAGAATCACATATAATAGTCCCCTTCGCTTTGAAAGCGGTATTACACTACCCAGTAGCAAAATTGCCTTCCAGTATAAAACAGTTTGTTACTATTAAAGATATTGTAGGTGCCTGGCAGAAGATTTGTACAGGAACTAAAAACAATTTTCGTAAATCCAAGTTTCTCCCCATACTGGGCAATCCAACGGCTAGATTACGAGTTTTTGTCGGTAAGGCTGTGCGGTGCAGTTTCTGCTCACCGCTCACCTACAAACAACGCTGGTATTATGGGTTTTTAGAAACACAGCGTTAGCCGCAGAAAAGTGAGCAGAGAGCAAAATTTAGCTCCACATCTCACTGTAATACCAGCGCTGCTTATGGTAGCGGTGAGCTGGCTAAAAGTGCTCGTGCACGATTTCCCCATAGGAATCAATGGGGGAGAACCGGTTGAAAAAAAACCTAACACCTGCAAAAAAGCAGCGTTCAGCTCCCATACTTTTTATGTCTAACACCCTAACCTAAACACTCCTAATATTACACTTATTGACCGCTAATCTGCCACCCTCGACATCGCCGACACCTACATTATATTAGTAACCCCTAATCTGCCGCTCCGGACACCGCCGCCACCTACATTATATGTATTAACCCCTAATCTGCTGCCCCCTACATCGCCGAACCCTACATTATATTTATTAACCCCTAATCTTCTATCCCTAACATCGCCGCCACCTACCTACATTTATTAACCCCTAATATGCCGCCCCCAACGTCGCCGCAACTATATTAAAGTTCTTAACCCCTAAACCTAAGTCTAACCCTAACCCCCCCTAATTTAAATATAATTTAAAATAATCTAAACAAAATAAATACAATTAAATAAATTATTCCTATTTAAAACTAAATACTTACCTATAAAATAAACCCTAAGATAGCTATAATATAACTAATAGTTACATTGTAGCTATTTCAGGGTTTATTTTTATTTTACCGGCAACTTTGTATTTATTTTAACTAGGTACAATAGTTATTAAATAGTAATTAACTATTTAATAGCTACCTAGTTAAAAAAAATACAAAAGTAACTGTAAAATAAGACCTAACCTAAGTTACAATTACACCTAACACTACACTACAATTAATTTAATTACCTACATTACATTAATTACAATTAAATACAATAAACTAAAGTACAAAAAATAAAAAACGCTACATTACAGAAAATAATAATATAATTACAAGTTTTTTAAACTAATTACACCTACTCTAATCTGCTTAATAAAATAAAAAAGTCCCCCAAAATAAAAAAGCCCTACCCTATACTAAATTACAAATAATCCTTAAAAGGGCTTTTTGCGGGGCATTGCCCCAAAGTAATCAGCTCTTTTACCTGAAAAAAAAGTACAATACTCCCCCAACATTAAAACCCACCACCCACACACCCAACCCTACTCTAAAACCCACCCAATACCCTCTTAATTAAACCTAACACTAACCCCTTGAAGATCACCCTACCTTGAAACGTCTTCACCCAACTGGGCAGAAGTGGTCTTCTAGACGGCCAGAAGTCTTCATCATATCCGGGAAGAAGAGGTCCTCCAGACGGACAGAAGTCTTCATCCAGACGGCATCTTCTATCTTCATCCATCCGGAGTGGAGCGGGTCCATCTTCAAGACATCCGACGCGGAGCACCCTCTTCAAACTACGTCCAACTGAATTGAAGGAACGCCATCTTGGATGACGTCATTTAAAGGAACCTTCTTTCTTCAGTTGGATGTCTTTTGAAGAGGATGCTCCGCGTCGGATGTCTTGAAGATGGACCCGCCTTGCGCCGGATGGATGAAGATAGAAGAAACCACCTGGATGAAGACTTCTGCCCATCTGGAGGACCTCTTCTTCCTGGCTTTGATGAAGACTTCTGCCTGTCTGGAGGACCACTTTGCCCGGCTTCGTAGAGGACTTCGGCCCGGTTGGGTGAAGACTTCTCAAGGTAGGGTGATCTTCAAGTGGTTAGTGTTAGGTTTTATTAAGGGGGTATTGGGTGGGTTTTAGAGTAGGGTTGTGTGTGTGGGTGGTGGGTTTTAATGTTTGGGGGTATTGTACTTTTTTTTCAGGTAAAAGAGCTTACTTTGGGGCAATGCCCCGCAAAAAGCCCTTTTAAGGGCTATTTGTAATTTAGTATAGGGTAGGGCTTTTTTTAGGTGGCGGGCCAGGTACAAAACAATAGGAAAGTCACTCTAGACACCAGTCTAGACATATATAAAAGGCATTAATATCAGCATTGTACTTACATTGTTCATTTCGGCAGCTATGGAGACACCTCTGTATTTGTTTATTCTCCGTGTGATGCAAATGCGGTCTAGAAGACAGAATACTGCAAATGTCGCTAATCGATTGGTTCAAAGAAGGAGAGTTTGTGTCCCCCGTGTATTCCTTCCACAGGTTGGTTTGCACGGCCTTTCTGACCGAGAGATCATACAGAGATTCCGGCTTGATCGTGAATCCATATTACACCTGTATCGAGAGATTGAAGATCATTTGGAGCCGATAACGGCTCGTTCACAAGCTATTCCGGGACTTCTGAAACTATTAGCTGCATTGCATTTTATGGCAACAGGCTCCTTTCATGCAGTTTCTAGTGTCATTATTGGAATGAGTCAATCAGCTTTTTCACGCCACTTATCCAAAGTCATAGGGGCTATGATGGTTATTTTTCCTCGATATGTTTGTTTGCCATCTACCCCTGAAGAATGGCAATCTATAAAGTCCAATTTCTATAGGATGGCTGGGATGCCCAATGTCCTAGGTGCCATAGACTGTACCCATGCTGCTGTAAGACCACTTTAAGCTTGTGAGGAGATCTATAGGAATAGAAAGCATTTCCATTCCTTGAATGTCCAGATGGTCTGTGACCCCAACATGAGGATTATCAGTGTCCGTTCTAACTTTCCAGGCTCATGTCATGATTCTTACATCTTAAGGCAGACTGGCATATACCGGAAGTTCGAGGACGGAAATATGCCTGAAGGATGGCTTTTAGGTAAGCATCACTGGCGTCTAATTTGTCTCTCATTTCCATGTACATAAATTGCGCCCAATTTGTCGACTGTAATTAAAGAGTAATCTGTATATTTTAAATTTGTATTGTATAGTTGTCAATCTTTATAATTATTTTTATATTAATATTTATATTTATTATATCTTCTATTATGAGATGGAGGCTACTCATGTACAGAATGGCTGTTGACTCCCTATAACAACCCACAGACCAGAAGTCTAGTACATTTCAATGAAGCTCACCGATCTACCAGGGGGATAATTGAGAGGACTTTCGGTCTTTTGAAAATGTGGTTTCGATGTCTTGATCGTTCTGGTGGTGCTATGCAGTATGCACCTGAGAAAATAGCAAAAATTATATTGGTTTGCTGCATACTGCACAATATAGCAATCAAAAGAGGCTGTCCATTAGAAGATGAAAATACCATAGATGCTGATGATTTAACAGAAGAAATTTGTGTAGAACAAGCTAATAGGCGTGGTATGGCAACAAGGGACATGGTTTCCGAACAATATTTTGAAGATTAAAGTTTCAGTTGATCAATAAAAAATGTCTTTATTAACTTGTCTTCTACTTTTAAGATTAAAGATTTAAGATTAAAGATTCAGTTGATCAATAAAAAACTTTCTTTATTAACTTGTCTTCTACTTTTTTTTAACAATTAAGGTTATTAAAAATCACTCATGATAAACAGTTAAATACATAACAGTTGTTGCTCTTCAATTATCAAAGGTTTCAAATAAATAAAGTTTATGATCAAAGTTAGTACAGACAATATATTATAGGTAATACATTGTCTTTGTGACATCACACTAGTGTCTACAGCTGCTCTCACTCTTTTACATAATGTGAATAGTGTAATGTAATCCCTCCATAGCTGATGGTAATTCATTGTATTGTGTCATTGAATTGTAGATTTAACAAACAACAGTATATTCCAAAGTGCGATTTTATGTTTTCAGATAGGATTTTTTATTTTAAAGACTTGCTAATTTGCTTTGTTTTATTTTAATCTCAATTTTTAAGAGCTCCTAGGTTGCCCCATATTCCAATTAAAAATACCTTAAGGGCTTACTCTTAACACTTATTTTCTTATTTTTAATAATATCTATTTCCATTAAAAATTTGTTAAAAGAATAGTGGCATATAGAAATTAATGGAAAATATATTCTTGCATTACAAACTGACTATCAATCTTGAATTATATATTAAATATTATTAATAACTATTGTAAACCAAAGTAAATTGTAATACATATCAACACATCTGAAACAAAGAAAATGTTTAGAAACAAAATATCATTTATAATAACTATAAACATAGAATCAATTTACAAACATTCATAAAATACATTAATCTACATATACATTATATTGTTTAAAATTTTTCGGGGATACATATCTAGATCGATGCGCTAATGATTGACATAATGATTAATCACATCATCGTCAAACATGTCGCGTCCTGAACCTTTTGGTGCTGGCGAATTGGTGATATTAGTTTATGCCATGGATATATATTTCCCTAAATGTATGCGGTGTGAGGGCAGTGAGACAGGAATGCAGGGACAAAATAATATAAGAGATGCTGAGAAGAATGCATCGTATTTCAAAAATTAAAAGAACAAGACGACAAAGAGGCCTAGTTATCAACGTGTCAACTTTCCTGCCTTCGCCGGCCCAATATTTATTTTTATTTTACAGGTAACTTTCAATTTATTTTAACTAGGTACAATAGCTATTAAATAGTTATTAACTATTTAATAGCTTACCTAGCTAAAATAAAGAGAAATTTACCTGTAAAATAAAAACTAACCTAAGTTACAATTACACCTAACACTACACTATACTTAAATAAATTATTCCTATTTAAAACTAAATACTTACCTATAAAATAAACCCTAAGATAGCTACAATGTAATTAATAATTACATTGTAGCTATTTTAGGATTTATATTTATTTTACAGGTAACTTTGTATTTATTTTAGCTAGTTAGAATAGTTATTAAATAGTTATTAACTATTTAATAACTACCTAGCTAAAAGAAATACAAAATTACCTGTAAAATAAATCCTAATCAAAATTACAATTAAACCTAACACTACAATATCATTACATTAATTAAATAAATTAAATACAAATAACTACAATTAAATACAATTACATAAACTAACTAAAGTACAAAAAATAAAAAAGCTAAGTTACAAAAAATAAAAAAAATAAGTTACAAACATTTAAAAAATATTACAACAATTTTAAGCTACTTACACCTAATCTAAGCCCCCTAATAAAATAACAAAGCCACCCAAAATAAAAAAATTCCCTACCCTATTCTAAATTAAAAAAGTTCAAAGCTCTTTTACCTTACCAGCCCTTAAAAGGGCCTTTTGTGGGGTATGCCCCAAAGAAAACTGCTCTTTTGCCTGTAAAAGAATAATACAACCACCCCAACATTAAAACCCATCACCCACATACCCCTAATCTAACCCAAACCCCCCTTAAATAAACCTAACATTACCCCCCTGAAGATCATCCTACCTTGAGTTGTCTTCAGCCAGCCGACCCACCGATGAAACCGAAGAGGAGATCCGGAGCGGCAGAAGTGATCCTCCAAGGGGCGCTGAAGAAGTCTTCCATCCGATGAAGTGATCCTCCAGGCAGCACTGAAGAAGTCTTCCATCCGGGCGATGTCATCTTCCAAGCGGCGCTGAAGAAGTCTTCCATACGGGCGATGTCAACTTCCAAGCGGCGCTGAAGAAGTCTTCCATCTGGGCGATGTCATCTTCCAAGCGGGGTCTTCAATCTTCTTTCTTCAGGATCCATCTTCATCTCGCCGACGCGGAACATCCTTCTTTCCCGACGGACTACCAACGAATGAAGGCTCCTTTAAGGGACGTCATCCAAGATGGCGTCCCTTCAATTCCGATTGGCTGATAGGATTCTATCAGCCAATCGGAATTAAGGTAGGAAAAATCTGATTGGCTGATTGAATCAGCCAATCAGATTGAAGGTCAATCCGATTGGCTGATCCAATCAGCCAATCAGATTGAGCTAGCATTCTATTGGCTGTTCCGATCAGCCAATAGAATGCGAGCTCAATCTGATTGGCTGATTCAATCAGCCAATCAGATTTTTCCTACCTTAATTCCGATTGGCTGATAGAATCCTATCAGCCAATCGGAATTGAAGGGACGCCATCTTGGATGACGTCCCTTAAAGGAGCCTTCATTCGTCGGTAGTCCGTCGGGAAAGAAGGATGTTCCGCGTTGGCGGGATAAAGATGGATCCTGAAGAAAGAAGACTGAAGACCCTGCTTGGGAGATGACATCGCCCGGATGGAAGACTTCTTCAGCGCCGCTTGGAAGATGACATTGCCCGGTTGGAAGACTTCTTCAGCGCCACCTGGAGGATCACTTCATCGGATGGAAGACTTCTTCAGCGCCCCTTGGAGGATCACTTCTGCCGCTCAGGATCTCCTCTTTGGTTCCATCGGTGGGTCGGCTGGCTGAAGACAACTCAAGGTAGGATGATCTTCAGGGGGGTAGTGTTAGGTTTATTTAAGGGGGGTTTGGGTTAGATTAGGGGTATGTGGGTGGTGGGTTTTAATGTTGGGGGGGTTGTATTTTTCTTTTACAGGCAAAAGAGCAGTTTTCTTTGGGGCATGCCCCGCAAAAGGCCCTTTTAACGGCTGGTAAGGTAAAAGAGCTTTGAGCTTTTTTAATTTAGAATAGGGTAGGGAATTTTTTTATTTTGGGGGGCTTTGTTATTTTATTATGGGGCTTAGATTAGGTTTAATTAGCTTAAAATTGTTGTAATATTTTTTAAATGTTTGTAACTTATTTTTTTTATTTTTTGTAACTTAGCTTTTTTTATTTTTTGTACTTTAGTTAGTTTATGTAATTGTATTTAATTGTAGTTATTTGTAGTTAATTTATTTAATTAATTTAATGATAGTTTAGTGTTAGGTTTAATTGTAACTTAGGTTAGGATTTATTTTACAGGTAATTTTGTATTTCTTTTAGCTAGGTAGTTTTTTAAATAGTTAATAACTATTTAATAACTATTCTAACTAGCTAAAATAAATACAAAGTTACCTGTAAAATAAATATAAATCCTAAAATAGCTACAATGTAATTATTAATTACATTGTAGCTATCTTAGGGTTTATTTTACAGGTAAGTATTTAGTTTTAAATAGGAATAATTTATTAAAGTATAGTGTAGTGTTAGGTGTAATTGTAACTTAGGTTAGTTTTTATTTTACAGGTAAATTTCTCTTTATTTTAGCTAGGTAGCTATTAAATAGTTAATAACTATTTAATAGCTATTGTACCTAGTTAAAATAAATTGAAAGTTACCTGCAAAATAAAAATAAATCCTAAGATAGCTACAATATAATTTTTATTTATATTGTAGCTATATTATGGTTTATTTTAAAGGTAAGTATTTAGTTTTAAATAGTATTAACTTAGTTAATAAGAGAAATATTATTTAGATTTATTTAATTAATATTTGTTAGGGGGTTTTAGGGTTAGTGTTAGACTTAGGAGTTAATAATTTTATTACAGTGGCGGCGGTGTAGGGGGGGCAGGATAGGGGTTAATAAATGTATTATAGGTGTAGGGGGGGCAGATTAGGGGTTAATAAGTTTAATACAGTATAGGTTGCAACGGGGTCCAGGAGCGGCGGTTTAGGGGTTAAACTATTTATTTAGTTGCGGTGAGGTGCTGGATCAGCAGGATAGGGGTTAATAACTTTATTATAGAGGGTGGCGGTATGGGGGGGCAGGATAGGGGTTAATAGGTATCATGTAGGTGGCGGCGGGGTCTGGGAGCGGCGGTTTAGGGGTTAATACATATATTATAGTTGCGGCGGGGTCAGGGAGCGGCGGTTTAGGGGTTAATATGTATAGAGTAGCTTGCGGTGGGCTCCAGGAGCGGCGGTTTAAGGGGTAATACATTTATTTAGTTGCGGCGGTGTAGGGGGGGACAGATTAGGGGTGTTTAGACTTGGGGTACATGTTTAGGGTGTTAGGTGTAGACAGCTCCCATAGAAATCAATGGGATATCGGGCAGCAGCGAACTTGTACTTTCGCTATGGTCAGACTCCCATTGATTCCTATGGGATCCGCTGCCTCCAGGGCGGCGGATTGAAAACCAGGTACGCTGGGCCGGAAAAGTGCCGAGCGTACCTGCTAGTTTTTTGATAACTAGCAAAAGTAGTCAGATTGTGCCGCACTTGTGTGCGGAACATCTGGAGTGACGTAAGAATCGATCTGTGTCGGACTGAGTCCGGCGGATTGAAGCTTACGTCACTAAATTCTACTTTTGCCGGTATCTAGGGCTTGATAACTAAGGCGAATCAGCCTCACCACAAATACGCTGCAGAATTCCAGCGTATTTGCGGTTGACTGCTTGATAACTAGGCCTCACAGTCTTAGAAAATATAGTGACTTGAAGAGAAGAGAACCGAAGTACTATGGATCCATTCGAAGATTGATAAGGACATGTAAGTTCCAAAATTATATATTAAATTATTTTTATAATAGAAAATAATGATGGTATTTTTGAACTGCGTCATCATTGACGAATCAAGGACAATATTATTTTCTGAGTGTTACTTTAACTATATTAGTATATACAATTGCAACAAGTTACAAAAGTAAGCATGCAGAACTGAGTTAGTAGATTAAAATATAACTATATTACTATATACACTTAAAAGAAGTTAGAAAAGTAAGCATGCAGAACTGAGTTAGTAGAGTAAAATATAACTATATTAGTATATACCATTGAAACATCTTCGAA
Source organism: Bombina bombina (assembly GCF_027579735.1). Classification (NCBI taxonomy): domain Eukaryota; kingdom Metazoa; phylum Chordata; class Amphibia; order Anura; family Bombinatoridae; genus Bombina; species Bombina bombina. The sequence continues at coordinate 1,259,561,626 of NC_069501.1, read as the reverse complement.
AAGTAAGCATGCAGAACTGAGTTAGTAGAGTAAAATATAAATATATTACTATATACCATTGAAACATGTTAGAAAAGTAAGCATGCAGAACTGAATAACTAGAGTAAAATCTAATTGCCATTTTAACCAACTTTACAATGTACTCCTATCATCAAATTATTTTCATTCTCTTTGTATCTTTATTTGAAAAGCAATAATTTCAGTTTAGATGCAGGCACATTGTGTGTGAAAACATTATTGTGTTCTTCTTGATGATTGGTAGGTAAATCCATGCACCAATAAAGAAGTGTTTTACATTGTATAGAACTCAAAACCTAGCTTAGATGCCTTTTAAAAAAAAAAAAAAAGAAACTAAGAGAATGAAGCAAATTTAAAAATTGCAGTGAATTATACATTTGGTTAAAATGGCATGTTCTATTACAATCCCAATAGAAAAATAAATTGTTCAGTGTCCATTTATTATAATTGTAGTATTAAGCATAATTTCTATGTTTTGAAAATAAAAAATTACTATGATTAATTAAATTTCTTTTTTTTTTAATTCAAATTTTTTTTTTATTAATATGTTTATAGATATGAGAAGTAGTAAAAGTAAGTGTGAACAGCCACCACGCTACCTCAGGTCAATGTTGGTGCAAACACCCAGAAGTGAAGCTTTTATCTCCACCTATGCCAATAACACTATTGGACATTGAATTATCTCCCAATCCATATCAAGTTTTTCATAAAAACACACAGGCCTAGATTTAGAGTTCGGCGGTAGCCGTCAAAACCAGCGTTAGAGGCTCCTAACGCTGGTTTTGGGCGCCCGCTGGTATTTGGAGTCAGTGATTAAAGGGTCTAACGCTCACTTTTCAGCCGCGACTTTTCCATACCGCAGATCCCCCTACGCCATTTGCGTAGCCTATCTTTTCAATGGGATCTTTCTAACGCCGGTATTTAGAGTCGTTTCTGCAGTGAGCGTTAGAGCTCTAACGACAAGATTCCAGCCGCCTGAAAATAGCAGGAGTTAAGAGCTTTCTGGCTAACGCCGGTTTATAAAGCTCTTAACTACTGTACCCTAAAGTACACTAACACCCATAAACTACCTATGTACCCCTAAACCGAGCTCCCCCCACATCGCCGCCACTCGATTAAAACTTTTAACCCCTAATCTGCCGACCGCCACCTACGTTATACTTATGTACCCCTAATCTGCTGCCCCTAACACCGCCGACCCCTGTATTACATTTATTAACCCCTAATCTGCCGCCCCCGCTATCGCTGACCCCTGCATTACACTTTTAACCCCTAATCTGCCGCTCCGTAAACCGCCGCAACCTACGTTATCCCTATGTACCCCTAATCTGCTGCCCTAACATCGCCGACCCCTATGTTATATTTATTAACCCCTAATCTGCCCCCCACAACGTCGCCGACACCTACCTACACTTATTAACCCCTAATCTGCCGAGCGGACCTGAGCGCTACTATAATAAAGTTATTAACCCCTAATCCGCCTCACTAACCCTATCATAAATGGTATTAACCCCTAATCTGCCCTCCCTAACATCGCCGACACCTACCTTCAATTATTAACCCCTAATCTTCCGATCGGAGCTCACCGCTATTCTAATAAATGTATTAACCCCTAAAGCTAAGTCTAACCCTAACACTAACACCCCCCTAACTTAAATATAATTTACATATAACGAAATAAATTAACTCTTATTAAATAAATTAATCCTATTTAAAGCTAAATACTTACCTGTAAAATAAATCCTAATATAGCTACAATATAAATTATAATTATATTATAGCTATTTTAGGATTAATATTTATTTTACAGGCAACTTGGTATTTATTTTAACTAGGTACAATAGCTATTAAATAGTTAAGAACTATTTAATAGTTACCTAGTTAAAATAATTACAAATTTACCTGTAAAATAAATCCTAACCTAAGATATAATTAAACCTAACACTACCCTATCAATAAAATAATTAAATAAACTACCTACAATTACCTACAATTAACCTAACACTACACTATCAATAAATTCAATAAACACAATTGCTACAAATAAATACAATTAAATAAACTAGCTAAAGTACAAAAAATAAAAAAGAACTAAGTTACAGAAAATAAAAAAATATTTACAAACATAAGAAAAATATTACAACAATTTTAAACTAATTACACCTACTCTAAGCCCCCTAATAAAATAACAAAGCCCCCCAAAATAAAAAATTCCCTACCCTATTCTAAATTAAAAAAGTTACAAGCTCTTTTACCTTACCAGCCCTGAACAGGGCCCTTTGCGGGGCATGCCCCAAGAAGTTCAGCTCTTTTGCCTGTAAAAAAAAACATACAATACCCCCCCCCCAACGTTACAACCCACCACCCACATACCCCTAATCTAACCCAAACCCCCCTTAAATAAACCTAACACTAATCCCCTGAAGATCTTCCTACCTTGTCTTCACCATCCAGGTATCACCGATCGGTCCTGGCTCCGATATCTTCATCCAACCCAAGCGGGGGCTAGATATCCACTGAAGAAGTCCAGAAGAGGGTCCAAAGTCTTCCTCCTCTCCGGCAAGAAGAGGACATCCGGACCGGCAAACATCTTCTCCAAGCGGCATCTTCGATCTTCTTCCATCCGGTGCGGAGCGGGTCCATCTTGAAGCAGGCGACGCGGATCCATCCTCTTCTTCCGATGTCTCCCGACGAATGACGGTTCCTTTAAGGGACGTCATCCAAGATGGCGTCCCTCGAATTCCGATTGGCTGATAGGATTCTATCAGCCAATCGGAATTAAGGTAGGAATTTTCTGATTGGCTGATGGAATCAGCCAATCAGAATCTAGTTCAATCCGATTGGCTGATCCAATCAGCCAATCAGATTGAGCTCGCATTCTATTGGCTGTTCCGATCAGCCAATAGAATGCGAGCTCAATCTGATTGGCTGATTGGATCGGCCAATCGGATTGAACTAGATTCTGATTGGCTGATTCCATCAGCCAATCAGAAAATTCCTACCTTAATTCCGATTGGCTGATAGAATCCTATCAGCCAATCGGAATTCGAGGGACGCCATCTTGGATGACGTCCCTTAAAGGAACCGTCATTCGTCGGGAGACATCGGAAGAAGAGGATGGATCCGCGTCGCCTGCTTCAAGATGGACCCGCTCCGCACCGGATGGAAGAAGATCGAAGATGCCGCTTGGAGAAGATGTTTGCCGGTCCGGATGTCCTCTTCTTGCCGGAGAGGAGGAAGACTTTGGACCCTCTTCTGGACTTCTTCAGTGGATGTCTAGCCCCCGCTTGGGTTGGATGAAGATATCGGAGCCAGGACCGATCGGTGATACCTGGATGGTGAAGACAAGGTAGGAAGATCTTCAGGGGATTAGTGTTAGGTTTATTTAAGGGGGGTTTGGGTTAGATTAGGGGTATGTGGGTGGTGGGTTGTAATGTTGGGGGGGGGGGTATTGTATGTTTTTTTTTACAGGCAAAAGAGCTGAACTTCTTGGGGCATGCCCCGCAAAGGGCCCTGTTCAGGGCTGGTAAGGTAAAAGAGCTTGTAACTTTTTTAATTTAGAATAGGGTAGGGAATTTTTTATTTTGGGGGGCTTTGTTATTTTATTAGGGGGCTTAGAGTAGGTGTAATTAGTTTAAAATTGTTGTAATATTTTTCTTATGTTTGTAAATATTTTTTTATTTTCTGTAACTTAGTTCTTTTTTATTTTTTGTACTTTAGCTAGTTTATTTAATTGTATTTATTTGTAGCAATTGTGTTTATTGAATTTATTGATAGTGTAGTGTTAGGTTAATTGTAGGTAATTGTAGGTAGTTTATTTAATTATTTTATTGATAGGGTAGTGTTAGGTTTAATTATATCTTAGGTTAGGATTTATTTTACAGGTAAATTTGTAATTATTTTAACTAGGTAACTATTAAATAGTTCTTAACTATTTAATAGCTATTGTACCTAGTTAAAATAAATACCAAGTTGCCTGTAAAATAAATATTAATCCTAAAATAGCTATAATATAATTATAATTTATATTGTAGCTATATTAGGATTTATTTTACAGGTAAGTATTTAGCTTTAAATAGGATTAATTTATTTAATAAGAGTTAATTTATTTCGTTAGATGTAAATTATATTTAAGTTAGGGGGGTGTTAGTGTTAGGGTTAGACTTAGCTTTAGGGGTTAATACATTTATTAGAATAGCGGTGAGCTCCGATCGGAAGATTAGGGGTTAATAATTGAAGTTAGGTGTCGGCGATGTTAGGGAGGGCAGATTAGGGGGTTAATACTATTTATGATAGGGTTAGTGAGGCGGATTAGGGGTTAATAACTTTATTATAGTAGCGCTCAGGTCCGCTCGGCAGATTAGGGGTCAATAAGTGTAGGTAGGTGTCGGCGACGTTGTGGGGGGCAGATTAGGGGTTAATAAATATAACATAGGGGTCGGCGATGTTAGGGCAGCAGATTAGGGGTACATAGGGATAACGTAGGTTGCGGCGGTTTACGGAGCGGAAGATTAGGGGTTAAAAGTGTAATGCAGGGGTCAGCGATAGCGGGAGTGGCAGATTAGGGGTTAATAAGTGTAAGGTTAGGGGTGCTTAGACTCGGGGGACATGTTAGAGTGTTAGGTGCAGACGTAGGAAGTGTTTCCCCATAGGAAACAATGGGGCTGCGTTAGGAGCTGAACGCTGCTTTTTTGCAGGTGTTAGGTTTTTTTTCAGCTCAAACAGCCCCATTGTTTCCTATGGGGGAATCGTGCACGAGCACGTTTTTGAGGCTGGCCGCGTCCGTAAGCAACTCTGGTATCGAGAGTTGCATTTGCGGTAAAAATGCCCTACGCTCCTTTTTTGGAGCCTAACGCAGCATTTGTTTTAACTCTCGATACCAGAGTTAATTTTATGGTGCGGCCAGAAAAAAGCCCGCGGAGCGTTAACAGCCCTTTTACCGCCGAACTCTAAATCTAGGCCACAGACAGGTAATGAGTAATATTTAAGTTTTAAATAATATATTTTAGGTTTTGGCTTAAATAGTTTTTTATCTTTATCTTTGTAATTACGTTCATAGATATTACCATGGAAGACATGAAAAATAGGATTGAAATGGAAGATTTTCAAAATCCTGATAGTGTGCCAATATGATTGAAGCCTTGAGTTCAAATAATACTCAACCAAGGATAGAAGTTTTAACAACAATGATGGTAGATAAAGGTATGTTTCATACTCAGTAATCTTAAATCTAAGAAAATCAAAGTTTTAACTAATACATATTGTATATTTCTACTAGGAGTTGGCTCAGATGAAAGCTTTAAAGGAGTGGACATAAGTGAAGAAGCCAATATAGTAGATAACATAGATAACAGCACATCAGGAGGTAATATTTGTGAATAAATAAACCATATTATACATTGCATATGTATATGTAAATGGAATTAAAATTTTCTTTGCCTTTATTATTCGACAGATTTATCTTCAACATCAACTACTGAAACTGAAGACAAAAGTACTCAGAGTTGTCTTGAAGATCATGTTAAACTAAACATTTCTAAAATTAGGGCAACTTTGGGAATGTTAATGGAGCAAGTAGATTTTTTATTCCGTAAATATGTAATTTGATTTAATTTTTTAAAAAATTTTTTTTTTTGCATGATGATTGTCAGAAGAATGACAATTAATAAATGAGAAAAACTTTTTTTGTGAAGAATCAATAGTGATTTTGATTTTATGTAAATAAAACATATTTTTTGGGCATAAAAAAATTTGTCTTTATTAAACAATAACATTTTAAACTTAAAGAACAAAAATAATAACTAATTAAAAAATATATCTATGAAAACAATTAACATAAAATACAACTTTATGGACTAAGATGTTATAAATAATAAATGAAATGTTCACTGTAGACGTGGCCTTTTGGGGTCTGTTGTACCCTCCCTTTCACTCACAATAGACAACAGAGATTGTAATGTCCTTTCAGTGATGGATAAAGCTCTATTAATTTGCAGGATTTTTTCTTCATCCATCTGCAGCTGTAATTTCTGCCTTTCAATGTCATTTCTTTCCATTTCTAGTTCAATATTTTTTTCTGAAATAGCTGCCCAGCGTTCAATATTAGTGTTTATAATATTCTGCATATCTCTGTGGTCCTCTCTATATTGCCTTGCAATGGTCAACATTTCCCTTAATCCCACATCGGCCAATAGTCCTTCTGCCGGTGTATTTTCAATATTTAGAGCACCTGTTTCCTGTGTAATTGGTGGTGCCTGTGTTTCAACTGGTTCCTCCAGGTTTTCAGGTGTGTGTATTTCATCCGGTTGTGCATCTCCACATTCTTCAAGAATATCTGGAGCCTCGCTTCCATCATGCCCTCCTGGTGGTTCATCTTGAATTGGATTTTCCACTATTGGCATGAGATTGATAGTGATCTCCCTTGATGAATTTTCTTCTTCTAGATCAAGACATAAAAAATTGTTAGTAAATAAAAATAAAATTTTCTAAACACAGTTGCAGAAATAGAATAGAAGGAGAGAGCAGATACAACAGTCATACACAAATTTCAGTTATATTATATATATATATACATATGTGATACATACCATCAAATAATGGAGATGAATGTCCAGTCAATCTCTGGAAAAGACGTCCCAAATCACCTATAAAAAAAAAATAAAAAAAAAAAAAAAAAAAAATGGTTTTGAGTAAATGTAACCATATATTCAAACGCTATTACATTCAGTGAAATTTCTATTAGTAAAATTATTAATGAAAATGTACTTTGCAATTAACTGGACACTGAACCAAAAATAATATTTTTGTGATTAAGATATATAGCATGGAATTTCAATCAACTTTCTAATTTAATACTATTATCAATTCTCAAAAAGAAAATAATGTTAAAATTTAAACTCATTAGAAAGTTGCTTACAATTGCATGCTCTACATGAATCATCATTTAAAAAAAATTGTACAGTGTCCCTTTCATGAAAATCTAAGATCATTGCTATTTGTCCTTCAAATTCCATTCCATCTGTAAAAGATCTCGAACTTGATTATGTCAATAATGACATTTGACATTTGTGTACAAAAAAAAAAAATTATTTGATAGATAAAAGAGATAACACACACAACATTGAAATTATTCATTAAATTTGTAAAGTACTTACCAGTTGCTCTGCCAACACCAGTTTTTGGAGTGCTGGTCCTTACATCAGGAAGTGTGTCCGCTGATGAAGTACTGTGTGTAACAGTAGATGTGGAGCGTATGAATTGTCCATGTGAAAAACTGGTCGAAGGTCTGGAACCAGCTGCACCGGTAGTTGGTCTGTAAATAGCAGAAGACGAAGTTGAACAAGTGGGCACTTTGTTGGTACTCCTCACAGGCTCTGCTTGTGTTGTTGGTGTTGCTTTAAGAATAAAAAAAAAAAAAAAAATTTAATACATTTTTAGTTTTCTTTTTATTTCTAGTTTAAACTGAAAGCTAAAACTGTTAATAATAATATAATCACAGCAGTAAATGAAGGCTCAATCATTAAAGGGACATGAAAAAATACATTTTCATTTTGAGATCTCATAAGAAAATGCTTTTTCAAAAATATTTAATTGTATTATCTTTTTGGCTTCATTGGATTGATATACTTTGATGAAAAGCAAATCTTAGAGATTTAAGAAGGCATGTGATCTGGAGTCAGTCAGAATATGCAGAGATAAAAGTTAAAGTGATATGAATTTAAAATAATTGTATTTCATGATTAATGTCGAACATACCATGTTACACAACATCAAAAATGTTTTAATAGTTTCAAATTACATTATTTCTATTGTCATTATCTCTTTAAGGAGTTTCAATGCAATACTGGTTTGTAAATGAACACATGGGTGTTATCTTTAGGGATCACTATATTTATAATCAACAAATGTATATTTCCGTTATAGCTATAAAAAAAAGGCAGTATAACAACCCTATTATTGTACAATCCCTTAAACATATATGCAACATAAATGATAAGAGTATTTGGGGCCTATATGGCCTATATGGATTCAGATACGGAAGCGTAAGATGTCAGATCATGTTATTTTTAAGAAATATATATTGGAGACAATGAGCTATCATAATTTAACAAACATTTTGGCGTCAATTATGTTGTAATTTACCTCTTAAATCACTGTCACAATCATCCATTATGCCAATGATGATCTCTGGTCCTAGACGCTGAACAAGCTTCTGCTCATAGTCATTGAGGTCGGCAACATATGCTGGTCCACCTCCGGTAGCACGTGCCAAATTTTTTTCTCTGGCCAATTTAGCTTTGGCGAAACATTTAATGTCGTTGTAACGCTTCTTCAGCTGATCGACATCCTTTTTTCCAGGACCCTGGGCACTAACAGCATCGCTTATCCTTTGCCAGATCTGCTTCCTCCTCGAAAAATTTGTCTGTTTGACACGACATCAAAACAAATAATTATAAGAGTCAATAATCATGTCAATCAAAACGACGTTTTGCTGATGCGAAAAGTGAGGATTCTTGGATTTTGAAGTGGTTTCAGATGCAGATGAAGCCATATCCAATTTGTAAATAAATATTACAAAAATAACGCTCTGTAATCACTCTTCAAAAAATTTTGAACAATAATAAAAATTTAACTTTTATAGGAGCAAAATTCTATTCCCGCGACTACTATGACGTTCATGACACCTTGCATGTCACGTGTTAACAATTGGCCAGACAATTCAACTGAAAGTTAAGTACATCAGCTTAGTCGCGGCGAGGGAGGCGTAAAATTTATCAATATTCCGCCACTGCTCGCGGCGGGCTAGACGTGTCTATTTATTGTGGGATTATTAGTACATAGCGACAGTGGACACCATTTCGCCCGCGGCGAGTAACGGCGAGTTTATCCTCGTCTACAATGACGGATAAATTGACTGCTTAGTACATGGAGCCATGGTTTTTTCTTTTTCTTTTATGGAATCCGTTTAGACACAGTATATATTTGTTTATTTGAAGTGTGAACAAACTGTAAAGTAGACATATATATGCCTAGATTACGAGTCTTGCGTTAGCCTTAAAAAGCAGCATTGAGAGGTCCCAACGCTTTTTAACGTCCGCTGGTATTACGAGTCTGGCAGGTACAGGTGTACCGCTCACTTTTTTTCTGCGACTCAAACATACCGCAAATCCACTTACGTCAACTGCGTATCCCATATTTTCAATGGGATTTTCCTAACGCCGGTATTACGAGTCTTGGAAAAAGTGAGCGGTACACCCTCTCCTGTCAAGAAACTTACCGCATTTAAAATTCAGTAGTTAAGAGTTTTATGGGCTAACGCCGTAACATAAAACTCTTAACTAAAGTGCTAAAAAGTACACTAACACCCATAAACTACCTATTAACCCCTAAACCGACCCCCCCCCCCACATCGCAAACACTTAAATAAAAATTTTAACCCCTAATCTGCCGACCGGACATCGCCGCCACTTTAATAAATATATTAACCCCTAAACCGCTGCACTCCCGCCTTGCAAACACTAGTTAAATTTTATTAACCCCTAATCTGCCATCCCTAACATCGCCGACACCTACCTACATTTATTAACCCCTAATTTGCAGCCCCCAACGGCGCTGACACTATATTAAATGTATTAACCCCTAAACCTAAGTCTAACCCTAACCCTAACACCCCCATAACTTAAATATAAATTGAATAAATCTACGAATTCATCAATTACTTGTAATTTAAATAAATCTAAATAAAATTACTACAATTAACTAAATTATTCTTATTTAAAACTAAATACTTACCTATAAAATAAACCCTAAGATAGCTACAATATAACTAATAGTTACATTGTAGCTGGCTTAGGGTTTATATTTATTTTACAGGCAACGTTGTATTTATTTTAACTAGGTACAATAGTTATTAAATAGTTATTAACTATTTAATAGCTACCTAGTTAAAATAAAGACAAATTTACCTGTAAAATAAAACTAACCTAAGTTACAATTACACCAACACTACACTATAATTAAATTAATTCCCTAAACTAACTACAATTAAAGACAATTAAATACAATTATCTAAATTACGAAAAAAAAACACTAAATTACAGAAAATAATAAAATAATTACAAGATTTTAAACTAATTACACCTAATCTAATCTCCCTAATAAAATAAAAAAGCCCCTCAAAATACTAAAATTCCCTACCCTATACTAAATTACAAATAGCCCTTAAAAGGCTTTTTGCAGGGCATTGCCCCAAAGTAATCAGCTCTTTTACCTGTAAAAAAAAGTACAATACCCCCCAACATTAAAATCCACAACCCACACACCCAACCCTACTCTAAAACCCACCCAATACCCCTTAATAAAACCTAACACTAACCCCTTGAAGATCACCCTACCTTGAGATGTCTTCACCTAACTGGGCAGAAGTGGTCCTCCAGACAGCCAGAAGTCTTCATCCAGACGGCATCTTCTATCTTCATCCATCCGGAGCGGGTCCATCTTCAAGACATCCCACGTGGAGCATCCTCTTCCTTCCAAAGACTAACAATAAATGACGGTACCTTTAAGTGACATCATCCAAGATGGCGTCCCTTCAATTCCGATTGGCTGATAGAATTCTATCATCCAATCGGAATTAAGGTAGAAAAATTTCTATTGACTGATGCAGTGTAGGCATAAAATGTATTTCCCCATAGGAATCAATAGGGCTGCGTTAGGAGCTGAACGCTGCTTTTTTGCAGGGGGTTTTTTCAGCCCAATCTGCCCCATTGATTCCTATGGGGAAATCGCGCATTAGCACGTTTTGCCAGCTCACCGCTACCGTAAGCAGCGTTGGTATTGAGGTGAGATGTGGAGCTAAAATTTGCTCTCCAGCGTTGTTTGTAGGTGAGCGGTGAGCAAAAACTGCTCGTTAGCAACGCAAGCCTTACCGACAAAAACTCGTAATCTAGCCGATAGTGTTTTCGAAATGTGTTTCTAGTACACTGTCAATGAATGTATTGGTATAACTACTAGTTAATGATTGGACTGTATAGAGTGGTTTATGTATATGTGTCTTGGTTTTTGCTGTACTTTTGAACTTGTTGCATAGTTATCCTTTTGTGGATTTCTAAGTCTGTGATTCTCGAAAAGCCAATAAAATAAAATAAAAAAAAATAAAAAAGTATTTTGCAAAAAGTACAGTCGACAATGTACTGGTGTTGGAGAGAAGAAAAAGAACACTTAAGCACAAGTCTCTCAACAAGCACAGACTACCCAGCGGATACTGTTGGGGAGGTCTCTTTTAAATATCCAGGTAAGAACAACTAATACAACTTGGGTAAATAACACAGCAGAATTAGGAAACTTGGATAGATTTTCAGGATACAGGTAAGAATACACAGGGATGCTTGGTCTCAGAAACAAGGTAAGCATACACAGGTATCACAGCAGAGGTGCTTGGTCTCAGAAGCAAGGTAAGCATACACAGGTATCACAGCAGAGGTGCTTGGTCTCAGAAGCAAGGTAAGCATACATAGGTATCACAGTAGAGATGCTTGGTTTCAAGGTAAGCATAAACAGATATCACAGCAGAGATACTTAGCCTCAGGAACAAGGTAGGTAAGCACAGGTACATTGGTATGCAAGACTCAGGCGCAGGAACCAGCAAGGAAGAACCTGAATAGGCAATAACTCAGTCCAAAGTGATGTACTAAGTGAGCTTTCATAGGGACTCCCACACCTGTGGCCTCCAGTTGGGAGTTACTACAATTAGTGGCTGGCCTTTTAAATCTAGGCAGTGTGCAGCTGAGTGTGCCTAGAGAGTTGCAGACAGACTGGTCTCAGTGTCTCTCCATGTGGGATGCCGAGATGGACCGCTGGAAGCTCCGTGTTCGCCATGGCAAGCTGGCGGTAAGGATACTGACACTTTGCATACATGCTTTGTAGATGATCCATTGATAAAGCCCATATTGGAAAGTTTTTGTAACAATGTATAGTTTTGTTTATTTTTTAATAATATTGTGCTGATTTTCAGACTCCTAACCAAGCTCCAGATTACCATATGTATACCCAGGTCTACAGATTCCAATTTGTGTAATATGTCTTTTCATATGCAGGGCAGGGGAGATTGTCTGCTTTTTCTGCTTTCCCAGCCTCTTTCACTGGGTTTCCCAGCCTAACCTCAACATTGCTAAACTGGGAGTTTATAAAGAATGAAGCAAAATGAATACTCAACTAATTGTGGGCAAGATTACATATGCGGCATCGCCCGCAGAAGCCAGAGATGCCGGACTTTAGTCGGGTATTGTTATCACAAATATACGGGGCCGCATATAAATGCGGCGCGTATATTTCACCCGTCACACCCCTATTTTTACTCCCATAAGCTAACATAGATCGGCGTCACAAATCGGTATCACATATTCAGCGCAAGGACTTACGTGGTGAAAATTGAGAAACTTACTCCATTTTCACCTCGCCACACATTTTGTTTACAATTTTACTCCATTTTCACTTCGCCACACACGCTAAAAATGTGAGCAACGTAACTCCTGTAACTCCCTGAAAATATTAACTAACACCTAATGCATGTGCAATATCTATCTACCTGTCAACTGCCAACATTAACCGCAATAACTAATAAAACTATTAACCCCTAATCCACCATTCATTCACATCGCAATAAATCTAATAAATGTATTAACCCCCTAAGCCGCGATTCAGCCAAATCGCAATAAACCTAATAAGCCAATAGGATTTCAGTAGCTCTCATCCTATTGGCTGATTTGAATTTGAAGAATAAAATCAGCCAATAGGAATGCAAGGTACCTTGAATTCAATCCTCAGTGTGCGGTGTGGATTGTACGAAGAGGATCTCCACGTTTGATGGCTCCACGGTCGCCGGTGTTCTGTTCCGTGCTCATCTCATCTCCACTCCGCGTCAGCTTGGTCCTGGATGAAGATAGAAGACATCGCCGCAATGGAAGAAGATATCGCCGCTTGGAAGAAAACTTCACCGCTTGGAAGAAAACTTTCTCCGCTGGACTTCAGGAACGGTAATCCACCATTCATTCACATCGCAATACATCTAATAAATGTATTAACCCCCTAATCCGCGATTCAGCCACATCGCAATAAACCTAATAAGCAAATAGGATTTCAGTAGCTCTCTTCCTATTGGCTGATTTGAATTTGAAGAATTAAATCAGCCAATAGGAATGCAAGGTACCTTGAATTCAATCCTCAGTGTATGGCGTGGATTGTACGAAGAGGATCTCCACACTTGATGGCTCCTCGGTCGCCGGTGTTCTGTTTCTCGCTCATCTCATCTCCACTCTGTGTCAGCTTGGTCTTGGATGAAGATAGAAGACATTGCCGCAATGGAAGAAGATATCGCCGCTTGGAAGAAAACTTCACCGCTTGGAAGAAAACTTTCTCCGCTGGACTTCAGGAACAGTGAGTAAAGATTTTTTTAAATTTATTGTGGGTTGTTTTTTTTTAGTATAGGGATTTTAATGGGCATGTTAAAGAGCTAAATGCCATTTTAAGGACAGTAAAAAAGCTGAATACCCCTTTAAGGGCAATGCCCATATGAATGCTCCTTTAGGGACAATGGGTAGCTTAGGTTTTTTTAGTGTTAGATTTTTTTATTTTGGCCAGTTTGGTTGGTGGGGAGGTTTACTGTTATGGGGGGGACATATTTTTTTTAATGCAAAAGAGCTGATTAACTTAGGAAAATTCCATACAAAAAGCCCTTTTAAGGGCTATTGGTAGTTTAGTATTAGATTAGGCGGTGTTTTTATGTTGGTGGGCTTTTTATTTTCATAGGGATTAGGTTTATTTTTTTTATTTTTGATCATTTGGTTTATTATTTTCTGTAATGTTAGACTTTTTTTTGAAATTTTAGATTATTTTAATTTAATTTTAGGTTGTTTTTTTAAGTATTAAAAAAGTAAGTAAGGTTAAGTAAGGATTTTTTATTTTAATTGTAATTTAATATTTTATTATTTTATGTAATTTGAGGTTAATTTAGGGGTGTTAGGTTAGAGGGATTAGTAATTAAATTATGTTTATTGCGATGTGGGGGTTTGGCGGTTTAAGGGTTAATAGATTAATTAGGTTTATTGTGATGTAAGGGTTTAGGGGTTAATAGATTAATTAGGTTTATTGCGATGTGGGGGTTTAGTGGTTTAGGGGTTAATAGATTAATTATTTTTATTGTGATGTGGGGGTTTGGTGGTTTAGGGGTTAATACTTCTATTATTTCCAATATGGGGGTGATGGTGGATATAGGGATTTTGACGTAACGACTTTATATTTGGGAGGCGGGTTAGACTTTTATGTAAGATTTTTTTATTTTCTTATGCGCCGGCAGTTTCTAAAGTGCCGTAAGTCACTGGCGACTCCAGAAATTTTTATTTACGCACAATTCTGGACATCGCTAATTTATCCAACTTACTGCACTGTATGAACTGCCGGCAGGGTTTATTGGATTCCCTGATGTGCAAGATGAAATTATGGGTGAAGTTCAATACAAGGTGGCGATTCCACCTCTAGAGGTGCGCTATATGTCACACAGTCCGGGTCCTGAAGGGTTAACTGGAACAGAAGATGATGCAGGCTGCTCTCCCAAATGTACAACGATAACTTGGAAAGGACTCCAAAGGGGTATAAAATTTAAAACTATTTATTTAAAAGTTTTAAACTTTTAAATAAATGGTTTTAAATTTTATACCCCTTTGGAGTCCTTTCCAAGTCTTTCCTGCTCATTTTTGGATATCTTGGCGTATTTTGCCGCTTTGTTCTTTTCCATAACGCCAACAGAGTATCGTCACTGTGGAAGGTGTGTGTTCCAGCTGACCGCTGATTGGTCGTTCGGTTCCGGACGAAGGTGTGGAGTCAATCCCTCTTTGGATTGGTGGAAGGATCCCTCGTGACTGCCTGGAGTATCGAGCTGAGTGTTTGTCTGCCGGGCGACGAATAGGTCCCGGTCTGCTGTGTCTGGCACCTGTAGTGCCGCTCCGCTTGTGAGTAGATCTTTTGCCATGTGCTGTGTGCTGTCACGCCTGTTTGTCCAAACGTTATTACCCGATTGGCGCCTCTTTGTTTCCACTCTAGGAAGTTTCTCGAAATTATGGGTTACACGGGTTTCAGCAGTTGTGCTGAAGTATGTGCTGCATGTAATCTTGCCCCTTGTTTTACTTTAAAACATTCATTGTAACTTACAAGACATATTATTTTTTAGATAAGTTGGAAATGTTAATTATCCAACATATATCCAATTTTCAAAGGCTTAACAGGCCAAAAAGTTTAAAGTGTGAACAAATCTACATCAACACCCCTCTTGTGTTATCCTCAATGTACTTTCTGAACAGCGATTTACATGTCCCTAAGTTCCTTTTTTTGTTCTAAACATTTTGTCTGTAATATCTCCATGTTTATTTATACCACTATATATATATATAGTGTAAATGTATTATTTTTCTGAGCAGGGACAATTGCGAATATAGCATGTAATCAGGGTATCATATGTATTTATTTGCAATCAGTGGATATTTTAAGAGCTGGGAGAGTTTTCTCTTTGTACCTGTGTAACCCCTCCTGATTGCAATCTAGTTTTAAAAACCACCCCTACACAGGTGTTATAAAATGGGCTGGCATATAAGATGACATTTCTTACTGAAAAAGAAATTCAAGAGAAGGAAGAAATACACTGAAAATAGCATGACAGTAAAGAGGTGATTTTAATTTCTGATATATCCGAATCATGACAGTTTAATGTTAGATGGGCTATCCCTTTGAGCTATCATCTTAAGATTATATTGAATCAAACATTAATTCAAATTTTAAAATCATTGTCTAAAATATTACACTGTGTGTCCTAATGTCAGCATCAATGTTTATCTTTAATACTAATTTCATATATACATACTTTCAAAGTATAATAAACAATGTAACAAATGGCACTTACAAGTTCTGAGGAGTTATCAATGACACAAGTATCGAGAAATTTGATTCATTAGTGATAGTTTAAAATGTATATTTGAATCAGATTGGTTGATGTCATAAATCATGCGATTATGCATATTCCAATCAAAAGTAGTTGAAAAATTCACAAGCGTGTGGGTTGTTAAGGAGTTTGCGTCATAATTGGTGTGAAAAGTGTTGCGTCAAATTTGTTGAGAAGTGGAGAGTGTGACTTGTAGCTAAGGTAGCTATATTATGTAGCTATATTATGTTATGTATTTATTTCATTTTTATCTCAATATCTATTAGTGCGACAAGTTTGGGGCAAAACTTTGCAAAAAAATTAGAGAAATAATATTGTCCCCTTGCTTTATAATGAGAAAAAAAGTTGTAACATAATCCATAAGTAATAATGTATTTTTCATTTTTATCCCTATATCTACTAATGCACCAAATGTGGAACAATAATATTGTTTGATTAAAAAGGGTATTCAATTTTAATAAAGTTTCTAATTTACTTTTATTATGTAATATACTTCATTCTCTTGCAGCATCGAACATAAGCTTTCTGTGTTTTCAGACTTCCATTGAGTTCTATGGCATCTGCGGCCTCAAGGATGGTGAATTGAAAACAAGGTACGCTGCGTCGGAATGAACGCGAGCATACCTGTTAAATGTTTGATACATTTGGAAAAGTGAGGCAAGAGTAAGAAGGGTGGTTTGAGTGCTAGTCAAATGGTTAATGCTTAAATCCCTTATGAGGTCTGATAAATCTCAAATTACAGACTATTAAACAGAGAAGTGAAGATAGGTGTAGGATAAGCGCTCCACAAATAGAGCTAACCAACAGATTGTATAAATTATAAATTATAAAATGAAATAACAAGAGAACCCAATGTTACTGAGAAAAAGTTTTTTTTAAATAATAAATTTATATAGCGGTTTTGGCAAATATCGTATTAACACATACAAAATTACAAAAGATGCCGGCATCTAAAAACAATAAAACATCATAAATGTATTAAAAAATGTATTAAAAAACAAGGGGAATCGGCCGATATATTAAGGGCACAAATATAAAGAATCAATGTTTAGATTCTGAGAAATATAAGATAAACAGTAGAAATATATCTATCTATAAACTTGATTAGGGCAGATAACTCTTACCACAGTGATCTTAACTCGTTATATATTACCAATACTTCGATTAGACAGTTAGTTTGTCAAGGCACAGTGCATGGTGAGGCGTCTAATCTGTTAGCCGTTAGGAGTAACTGTGAGTGATGAGTCGTGAGGTTTGACGTCACGTCACCTGACTAATAGTTTTCCTCCAATCCCTGGACACAGTAATTGTTTGAAAAAATATATTGTTTGAAAAATATATATATATGTCCCAGTTGAAAATATACAATTGTGTCAAAGTATGATTTGTATGTAACAGTTAGTAGCTATAATTGCAAATGTCTGATATCCAATGGTCTTTTCCAAATTTTGTAACGGGTTGTTGTATCAGCGGCTTTAGATTGTGTGAAGTGTTGATCCGTTCTTTTTTATCTGTTTTTTGTCTGTTTTTCAATAGAGCTCCTAAGCACTTTGTTGTTCTCCGTACTGTTGTTTTGATTAAGGCTATGATGGGAGTGAGATTAAACAAGGGGGCACACAGGAATTACTCATACATCCATCTCAGTGTTTTAATCAAGGAGATGGAAATGAACCTGTTTGCAGTGCCGATGGAACAGTTCAGCATATGGGTGGCTTTAGATAAAGTTGAAATTGTTACACACAGGAATTATTCATATGTCTTCTCTCCATATATATCATAGAGATAGAGATGAACCTGTGAGTTGTAACACTATTGACAATAAATATCATAAAACAAAAGAAAGCAAATCTACGCGTTTCGGCAGTGTTAGCTGCCTTTATCAAGATGCTTACTAAATGGAGTTACTGCCTTTTATAGGGAATATACAATTGATAACAGGTGTGTGTTAGAGGATGGTCTGAATTAACCCATTCAGTACCTTCAAGGTGAGTGCCTTGAAAATCCTTAATGGAGATTTTTTCTAGAAGTTAAATACATAGATAAAATAGGGTGCAATAAATTGGTGTTTAAATTTAAACATTCCATATTTTCATATCAGGTATCATAAAGGCTTTCATAGGGAATATGAAAATCAACAAAAAATCACAAATACCCATACCAGAAAATTACACTAAAAAACTGTAATATTGATCTTGCCAAAAAAAGGATATATGAAAAAACTTTTTTATATATGATTATACATTGTTCCATTGGCTATTATCATTCTATTGTTGTTATTTATAATAATCTTGCAAAATAAATTCTGGTTCATAGATCGTTATCTAGTTGTAATAAGCAATCCTTTATATAAAATGAAGGATAATATTATTTTAAAAGATATAAAAAATGGTCTCCTGAAGTGTGTAGAAAATCAACTAAATATATAATAAATAATAGGGAGTGGGGGGATGCACATAGTGAAGAGTATTTATGTAGTGTGTATATATAGATGAATATATAACTAAAAGAGAGGCTCCAATATGGCCTCGCCTATATCTAGTTGAATGGTATATTAATTTGAATATGAACAGAATATTGTTTATTACAGATGTATTTCAAATATATGTTAAACTATCTTATTAATTATGGAGCAGGTAACTGGTTATAAAATAGAATCGAGGTCAAAGGAACTATTAAGTCCCAGTGGATGTACTGTTTTAAACTTAAAGATTAGTTCTGCTTCTTTTTTCAGAAGTATTTTTTCTATATTACCCCCCCCTACTGTTAGGTCTAATTTTTTTCATTCCCCAACAGTGAAAGCATTTGAGGTCTCCATGGTGTATTTCAGTGAAATGTTTGTAAAGTGTGGTTTTTGTGGTTTTGTGCTCTATGTTCCAGATGTGTTCTCTCATCCTATCTTTGAATGTAGGACTGGTTTGACCTATATAAAATAAATTGCACAAGCATTTTATGCAGTATATTATATTTGAATCACTACATATTATAGTGTCCTTAATTATAAATGTAGCCTGTTGGTTAGTAAATGTTATCCTTTTAATTTTACTGCTGTATTTACAAGATTTGCACTTGTAACATGGATAGAATCCAAAAATTTGTTCTTTCTTTAGATCAATATCCTTAGAGTGATCATTTTTCCTTCTGAATTCACTTGGTGCTAAATAGCTTTTAAGATTTTTTGCTTTCTTAAAATAAGGTCTGGACGATTTTTAACTACAGTTCCTAATATGGGATCCTTTTCAATATAGTGCCAGTGTTTCGTAAGAATGTTTTTTATTTCTTTATGATGTGAGTTATATTCAGTAATAAATGGAATAAAATTTTGACAGTTAGAAGAGGTTGAATTATTTATATGTAGATTTTTTCTTTTAATTGGTTGTTTTTGTAATAGACTAGATCTATCAGTTTTTCTCACAGATGTTATGGTGTCAAGGATTTTTTTCTGATTGTAGCCTTTATCTGTGAATCTGTTCAATAGAATATTAGATTGTAAATCATAGGATTCTAAGTCAGAGCAATTTTTTCCTTACTCTTAACAACTGGCTTTTTGGAATGTTATCCTTCCACCTATTCAAGTGACAGCTTTGATAATGTATAAAATTATTTGAATCTATAGTTTTGAAATAAGTTTTAGTTTTAATGGAGTTCTCTACTATCTCTACCTCAATATCTAAGAAATGTATTGATCTGGTACTATGTTCATATGTGAAGGTAAGGCCTACATCATTGGTGTTCATGTCTTCAAGGAATAGTTCTAAAATTTCATAGTCACCCCTCCAGACCAGGAAGATATCATCAATAAATCTTTTGTAGAGCACAAGGTTCGCTCCCCATTGGTCATTAGATAGAAAAGTTTCTTCAAAGAATCCCATAAATAGATTAGCATAACTAGGAGTGAACCTTGTGCCCATAGCGGTACCCCTGGTCTGGAGGTAGAATTTGTCGTTAAACATGAAGCTGTTGTTTTTTAGAATAAACTCAATACTGTCTAAAATGAGTTTGTTTTGTTCATACAGTAAATTGGGATCATTATCCAAATAGTGGGCAATAGCTTTTAGTCCTAAGTTATGGTTAATATTCGTGTATAACGAATTAACGTCACAAGTGACCATTATATAATTATTTTGCCATTTGATTTCCTTTAGTATGTTTAAAAAATGGGTAGAATCTTTTAGATGTGATGGTAACTATATAACATAATTTTGAAGGTAATGATCAACGTATTGGGAAAGATTGGAGGATACTGATTCTATACCGGATATGATGGGGCGTCCTGGGGGTTTGGTGAGGTGTTTATGAATTTTTGGCAGAAAATAAAATGTTGGGTTTTTTGGAAAATCTATTTTAAGAAAATTATATTCCGAGTCTGTAATCACTCCAGATGTTTTTGCCTTATCTAATAACAAATTAAGTTTCTTTTTCTGAGTTTCTATAGGATTATGTTTGAGACCGATATAAGTGGTATTGTCATGTAGGAGCCTATAAGATTCTTCCAAGTAGTATTGTACATACATGATTACAATACCCCCGCCTTTATCGGCGGGTTTTATTATAATCTCTTCATTATTTTGCAATGATTTTAATGTTTTACGTTCATTTGGTTTAAGGTTATCTTTTATTTTGTTATTGATTTCTAGTTTATCTAAATCTTCTTTAACTTTTATTTCAAAATTTTTGATAAAGTCTCCCTTTTCTTGCATGGGGTAAAAGGTTGATTTCTCTTTTAAATTTGAATGTATATATTTGCTATGTACATTTTGTGTTCTGGTGAGGGGGGTGGTTAGAAAGTATTTTTTCAGAGTTAGTTTACTGACAAACTGGTTTACGTTTATTAATGTTTTGAATTTATTCATTTTGCACATTGGTGCAAAAGTCAAACCTTTTTTGAGGACTCTTTCTTCCTCCACATTTAGTTTATGTTTACTCAGATTAAATATACCAGTGTTCTGATCAGTTTTTGGAGCAGTTATTTGGGTCTTTTTTGTGGGTTTTCTCCCTCTTCTCCCTCTCTTTCTCTTTTTCCTTTTGGTGTTCCCCAGATGGAATTTTGTGTTCTTAATGTATTTTTTTGGTGTCCTGTATGTTGTGGAGTATGTCCTAAAAAATGGCTATTAGTTTTTTGAAAAGGAACATTGTCAGAATTTCCATGAGTGTCTGACAGAGGTTCAAAGCTATTTGATAAGGGAATTCTCCAATTGTTGGTATTTGTTCTTTCTCTGTAATTATTAAGAGATGAATTTGTTTCTGAATCGCTATATCTATTATGATAAGGTCTGTAATGTATATTTGGATATGGTCTATTATATTGGAATCTATCTTGATATTGGTTATTTCTAAATGTCTGATCATATTGTTGGTGATTTGATCTATAATCATAATCATTTCTATCATTGCAGTGATTTCTATTTGGTGTATAAAAATTATTATTGGTGTTTCTTTTATTGTCAAATATAGATTGATTTTTTTTGGCGTCAGGGTTTGTTTTGAGAATTATGATTTCTATTATAGTTATAATATTTGTCAATATATGTGTTAGTCGGTTCTTTATTGAATGTTATTTTCTTTTCTTTTATTATTTTATGTTTACTGAAAATTGATGCATTAGTCTGAGTATTTTGTACATCTTTATTAATAAGTGGCTTTATTATATGATCTACTGTGGATGAAGAGTATGGAATAACTTCATTTTCATCTTCTTCTATTTCTGTTGTTATTGGATTATTTTCAGATTTATTAGCGATTTTATAATCTTCCATGTCTCTTTTAAATTTATTATTTTTGCCTACTAATAGCATTTGTTTGAATTCCATGATATTTTTAATCATGATTTGTTGTTTATTTATATATTCTTTATCATTATTAAACGGTTTTAATTTGTCTTTAAATGTTTAAATGTCATTTTTTATTTGAGTTAAGGAACGATTTCTAGATTTGATTAGTATTTTTAACAGGTCTAATGAAGCATTTTCCAAAGTACTATACCATTCAATTGATAGATCTTCATTAAGTTCAAAAGTACAATCTTTATTTTTGGGTGTATGATAATTCAACTGAATATTTTATTTCCTTTAAAAGTGTGTCTTCTAGTTCTTTACAAGTGTTATGTAGATTTATATCATCCAATGGTAGTGGTTCTAATGTTTCAAAATTTGTGATTTGGATTTCCGATAACATATTTTCTCTAAAGGAAAATAGTTCCATTATTTGTGATAGAGAGTGATATTTATATATAAAAAAAGGTGTGTCTATAGTTATTATATGTTGAGAGAAAAGGATCAAAAATTGTATATAAATAAATATATAAAGACATAAATTGTGAAAAATGTTCTTAAATTGTAAATCCTGATGTGTTTAGAGTGTTCCTACTAATAGGTGACAAGCTACTACAAACACCTAGAGATTAAAAAGATTAGCAAGAGTAAGAAGGGTGGTGTGAGTGCTAGTCAAATGGTTAATGCTTAAATCCCTTATGTGGTCTGATAAATCTCAAATTACAGACTATTGAACAGAGAAGTGAAGATAGGTGTGGGATAAGCGCTCCACAAATAAAGCTAACCAACAGATTGTATAAATTATAAATTATAATTATAAGATAAACAGTAGAAATATATCTATCTATAAACTTGATTAGGGCAGATAACTCTTATCAAGTGATCTTAACTCGTTATATATTACCAATACTTCGATTAGACAGTTAGTTTGTCAAGGCACAGTGCATGGTGAGGCGTCTAATCTGTTAGCCGTTAGGAGTAACTGTGAGTGATGAGTCGTGAGGTTTGACGTCACGTCACCTGACTAATAGTTTTCCTCCAATCCCTGGACACAGTAATTGTTTGAAAAAATATATTGTTTGAAAAAATATGTATATGTCCCAGTTGAAAATATACAATTGTGTCAAAGTATGATTTGTATGTAACAGTTAGTAGCGATACTTGCAAATGTCCGATATCCAATGGTCTTTTCCAAATTTTGTAACGGGTTGTTGTATCAGCGGCTTTAGATTGTGTGAAGTGTTGATCCGTTCTTTTTTATCCGTTTTTTGTCTGTTTTTTCAATAGAGCTCCTAAGCACTTTGTTGTTATCTGTACTGTTGTTTTATTAAGGCTATGATGGGAGCGAGATGAAACAAGGGGGCACACAGGAATTACTCATACATCCATCTCAGTGTTTTAATCAAGGAGATGGAAATGAACCTGTTTGCAGTGCCGATGGAACAGTTCAGCATATGGGTGGCTTTAGATAAAGTTGAAATTGTTACACACAGGAATTATTCATATGTCTTCTCTCCATATATATCATAGAGATAGAGATGAATCTGTGAGTTGTAACACTATTGACAATAAATATCATAAAACAAAAGTAAGCAAATCTACGCGTTTCGGCAGTGTTAGCTGCCTTTATCAAGATGCTTACTAAATGGAGTTACTGCCTTTTATAGGGAATATACAATTTATAACAGGTGTGTGTTAGAGGATGGTCTGAATTAACCCATTCAGTACCTTCAATGTGAGTGCCTTGAAAATCCTTAATGGAGATTTTTTCTAGAAGTTAAATACATAGATAAAATAGGGTGCAATAAATTGTTGTTTAAATTTAAACATTCCATATTTTCATATCAGGTATCATAAAGGCTTTCATAGGGAATATGAAAATCAACAAAAAATCACAAATACCCATACCAGAAAATTGCACTAAAAAACTGTAATATCGATCTTGCCAAAAAAAGATACATGAAAAAACTTTTTTATATATGATTATACATTGTTCCATTGGCTATTATCATTCTATTGTTGTTATTTATAATAATCTTGCAAAATAAATTCTGGTTCATAGATCGTTATCTAGTTGTGATAAGCAATCCTTTATATAAAATGAAGGCTAATATTATTTTAAAAAGATATAAAAAATGGTCTCCTGAAGTGTGTAGAAAATCAACTAAATATATAATAAATAATAGGGAGTGGGGGGATGCACATAGTGAAGAGTATTTATATAGTGTGTATATATAGATGAATATATAACTAAAAGAGAGGCTCCAGTATGGCCTCGCCTATATCTAGTTGAATGGTATATTAATTTGAATATGAACAGAATATTGTTTATTACAGATGTATTTCAAATATATGTTAAACTATCTTATTAATTATGGAGCAGGTAACTGGTTATAAAATAGAATCGAGGTCAAAGGAACTATTAAGTCCCAGTGGATGTACTGTTTTAAACTTAAAGATTAGTTCTGCTTCTTTTTTCAGAAGTATTTTTTCTATATTACCCCCCCTACTGTTAGGTCTAATTTTTTTCATTCCCCAACAGTGAAAGCATTTGAGGTCTCCATGGTGTATTTCAGTGAATGTTTGTAAAGTGTGGTTTTTGTGGTTTTGTGCTCTATGTTCCAGATGTGTTCTCTCATCCTATCTTTGAATGTACAACTAGTTTGACCTATATAAAATAAATTGCACAAGCATTTTATGCAGTATATTATATTTGAATCACTACATATTATAGTGTCCTTAATTATAAATGTAGCCTGTTGGTTAGTAAATGTTATCCTTTTAATTTTACTGCTGTATTTACAAGATTTGCACTTGTAACATGGATAGAATCCAAAAATTTGTTCTTTCTTTAGATCAATATCCTTAGAGTGATCATTTTTCCTTCTGAATTCACTTGGTGCCAAATAGCTTTTAAGATTTTTTGCTTTCTTAAAGATAAGGTCTGGACGATTTTTAACTACAGTTCCTAATATGGGATCCTTTTCAATATAGTGCCAGTGTTTTTGAAGAATGGTTTTTATTTCTTTATGATGTGAGTTGTATTCAGTAATAAATGGAATAAAATTTTGACTGTTAGAAGAGGTTGAATTATTTATATGTAGATTTTTTCTTTTATTTGGTTGTTTTTGTAATAGACTAGATCTATCAGTTTTTCTCACAGATGTTATGGTGTCAAGGATTTTTTTCTGATTGTAGCCTTTATCTGTGAATCTGTTCAATAGAATATTAGATTGTAAATCATAGGATTCTAAGTCAGAGCAATTTTTCCTTACTCTTAACAACTGGTTTTTGGAATATTATCCTTCCACCTTTTCAAGTGACAGCTTTGATAATGTATAAAATTATTTGAATCTATAGTTTTGAAATAAGTTTTAGTTTTAATGGAGTTCTCTACTATCTCTACCTCAATATCTAAGAAATGTATTGATCTGGTATTATGTTCATATGTGAAGGTAAGGCCTACATCATTGGTGTTCATGTCTTCAAGGAATAGTTCTAAAATTTCATAGTCACCCCTCCAGACCAGGAAGATATCGTCAATAAATCTTTTGTAGAGCACAAGGTTCGCTCCCCATTGGTCATTAGATAGAAAAGTTTATTCAAAGAATCCCATAAATAGATTAGCATAACTAGGAGCGAACCTTGTGCCCATAGCGGTACCCCTGGTCTGGAGGTAGAATTTGTCATTAAACATGAAGCTGTTGTTTTTTAGAATAAACTCAATACTGTCTAAAATGAATTTGTTTTGTTCATACAGTACATTGGGATCATTATCCAAATAGTGGGCAATAGCTTTTAGTCCTAAGTTATGGTTAATATTCGTGTATAACGAATTAACGTCACAAGTGACCATTATATAATTATTTTGCCATTTGATTTCCTTTAGTATGTTTAAAAAATGGGTAGAATCTTTTAGATGTGATGGTAACTATATAACATAATTTTGAAGGTAATGATCAACGTATTGGGAAAGATTGGAGGATACTGATTCTATACCGGATATGAGGGGGCGTCCTGGTGTTGGGTTTTTTGGAAAATCTATTTTAAGAAAATTATATTCTGAGTCTGTAATCACTCCAGATGTTTTTGCCTTATATAATAACAAATTAAGTTTCTTTTTCTGAGTTTCTATAGGATTATGTTTGAGACCGATATAAGTGGTATTGTCATGTAGGAGCCTATAAGATTCTTCCAAGTAGTATTGTACATACATGATTACAATACCCCCGCCTTTATCGGCGGGTTTTATTATAATCTCTTCATTATTTTGCAATGATTTTAATGTTTTACGTTCATTTGGTTTAAGGTTATCTTTTATTTTGTTATTGATTTCTAGTTTATCTAAATCTTCTTTAACTTTTATTTCAAAATTTTTGATAAAATCTCCCTTTTCTTGCATGGGGTAAAAGGTTGATTTCTCTTTTAAATTTGAATGTATATATTTGCTATGTACATTTTGTGTTCTGGTGAGGGGGGTGGTTAGAAAGTATTTTTTCAGAGTTAGTTTACGGACAAACTGGTTTACGTTTATTAATGTTTTGAATTTATTCATTTTGCACATTGGTGCAAAAGTCAAACCTTTTTTGAGGACTCTTTCTTCCTCCACATTTAGTTTATGTTTACTCAAATTAAATATACCAGTGTTCTGATCAGTTTTTGGAGCAGTTATTTGGGTCTTTTTTTGTGGGGTTTTTCCCTCTTCTCCCTATCTTTCTTTTTTTCCTTTTGGTGTTCCCCAGATGGAATTTTGTGTTCTTAATGTATTTTTTTGGTGTCCTGTATGTTGTGGAGTATGTCCTAAAAAATGGCTATTAGTTTTTTGAAAAGGAACATTGTCTTCTCTAAAGGAAAATAGTTCCATTATTTGTGATAGAGAGTGATATTTATATATAAAAAAAAGGTGTGTCTATAGTTATTATATGTTGAGAGAAAAGGATCAAAAATTGTATATAAATAAATATATAAAGACATAAATTGTGAAAAATGTTCTTAAATTGTAAATCCTGATGTGTTTAGAGTGTTTCTACTAATAGGTGACAAGCTACTACAAACACCTAGAGATTAAAAAGATTAGCAAGAGTAAGAAGGGTGGTGTGAGTGCTAGTCAAATGGTTAATGCTTAAATCCCTTATGTGGTCTGATAAATCTCAAATTACAGACTATTAAACAGAGAAGTGAAGATAGGTGTGGGATAAGCGCTCCACAAATAGAGCTAACCAACAGATTGTATAAATTATAAATTATAATTATAAGATAAACAGTAGAAATATATCTATCTATAAACTTGATTAGGGCAGATAACTCTTATCAAGTGATCTTAACTCGTTATATATTACCAATACTTCGATTAGACAGTTAGTTTGTCAAGGCACAGTGCATGGTGAGGCGTCTAATCTGTTAGCCGTTAGGAGTAACTGTGAGTGATGAGTCGTGAGGTTTGACGTCACGTCACCTGACTAATAGTTTTCCTCCAATCCCTGGACACAGTAATTGTTTGAAAAAATATATTGTTTGAAAAAATATATATATGTCCCAGTTGAAAATATACAATTGTGTCAAAATATGATTTGTATGTAACAGTTAGTAGCGATAATTGCAAATGTCCGATATCCAATGGTCTTTTCCAAATTTTGTAACGGGTTGTTGTATCAGCGGCTTTAGATTGTGTGAAGTGTTGATCCGTTCTTTTTTATCCATTTTTTGTCTGTTTTTTCAATAGAGCTCCTAAGCACTTTGTTGTTATCTGTACTGTTGTTTTGATTAAGGCTATGATGGGAGCGAGATGAAACAAGGGGGAACACAGGAATTACTCATACATCCATCTCAGTGTTTTAATCAAGGAGATGGAAATGAACCTGTTTGCAGTGCCGATGGAACAGTTCAGCATATGGGTGGCTTTAGATAAAGTTGAAATTGTTACACACAGGAATTATTCATATGTCTTCTCTCCATATATATCATAGAGATAGAGATGAATCTGTGAGTTGTAACACTATTGACAATAAATATCATAAAACAAAAGTAAGCAAATCTACGCGTTTCGGCAGTGTTAGCTGCCTTTATCAAGATGCTTACTAAATGGAGTTAGTGCCTTTTATAAGGAATATACAATTGATAACAGGTGTGTGTTAGAGGATGGTCTGAATTAACCCATTCAGTACCTTCAATGTGAGTGCCTTGAAAATCCTTAATGGAGATTTTTTCTAGAAGTTAAATACATAGATAAAATAGGGTGCAATAAATTGTTGTTTAAATTTAAACATTCCATATTTTCATATCAGGTATCATAAAGGCTTTCATAGGGAATATGAAAATCAACAAAAAATCACAAATACCCATACCAGAAAATTGCACTAAAAAACTGTAATATCGATCTTGCCAAAAAAAGATATATGAAAAAACTTTTTTATATATGATTATACATTGTTCCATTGGCTATTATCATTCTATTGTTGTTATTTATAATAATCTTGCAAAATAAATTCTGGTTCATAGATCGTAATCTAGTTGTGATAAGCAATCCTTTATATAAAATGAAGGATAATATTATTTTAAAAAGATATAAAAAATGGTCTCCTGAAGTGTGTAGAAAATCAACTAAATATATAATAAATAATAGGGAGTGGGGGGATGCACATAGTGAAGAGTATTTATGTAGTGTGTATATATAGATGAATATATAACTAAAATAGAGGCTCCAATTATGGCCTCGCCTATATCTAGTTGAATGGTATATTAATTTGAATATGAACAGAATATTGTTTATTACAGATGTATTTCAAATATATGTTAAACTACCTTATTAATTATGGAGCAGGTAACTGGTTATAAAATAAATTGAGGTCAAAGGAACTATTAAGTCCCAGTGGATGTACTGTTTTAAACTTAAAGATTAGTTCTGCTTCTTTTTTCAGAAGTATTTTTTCTATATTACCCCCCCTACTGTTAGGTCTAATTTTTTTCATTCCCCAACAGTGAAAGCATTTGAGGTCTCCATGGTGTATTTCAGTGAATGTTTGTAAAGTGTGGTTTTTGTGGTTTTGTGCTCTATGTTCCAGATGTGTTCTCTCATCCTATCTTTGAATGTACGACTGGTTTGACCTATATAAAATAAATTGCATGAGCATTTTATGCAGTATATTATATTTGAATCACTACATATTATAGTGTCCTTAATTATAAATGTAGCCTGTTGGTTAGTAAATGTTATCCTTTTAATTTTACTGCTGTATTTACAAGATTTGCACTTGTAACATGGATAGAATCCAAAAATTTGTTCTTTCTTTAGATCAATATCCTTAGAGTGATCATTTTTCCTTCTGAATTCACTTGGTGCCAAATAGCTTTTAAGATTTTTTGCTTTCTTAAAGATAAGGTCTGGACGATTTTTAACTACAGTTCCTAATATGGGATCCTTTTCAATATAGTGCCAGTGTTTTTGAAGAATGGTTTTTATTTCTTTATGATGTGAGTTGTATTCAGTAATAAATGGAATAAAATTTTGACTGTTAGAAGAGGTTGAATTATTTATATGTAGATTTTTTCTTTTATTTGGTTGTTTTTGTAATAGACTAGATCTATCAGTTTTTCTCACAGATGTTATGGTGTCAAGGATTTTTTTCTGATTGTAGCCTTTATCTGTGAATCTGTTCAATAGAATATTAGATTGTAAATCATAGGATTCTAAGTCAGAGCAATTTTTCCTTACTCTTAACAACTGGCTTTTTGGAATATTATCCTTCCACCTTTTCAAGTGAAAGCTTTGATAATGTATAAAATTATTTGAATCTATAGTTTTGAAATAAGTTTTAGTTTTAATGGAGTTCTCTACTATCTCTACCTCAATATCTAAGAAATGTATTGATCTGGTACTATGTTCATATGTGAAGATAAGGCCTACATCATTGGTGTTCATGTCTTCAAGGAATAGTTCTAAAATTTCATAGTCACCCCTCCAGACCAGGAAGATATCGTCAATAAATCTTTTATAGAGCACAAGGTTCGCTCCCCATTGGTCATTAGATAGAAAAGTTTATTCAAAGAATCCCATAAATAGATTAGCATAACTAGGAGCGAACCTTGTGCCCATAGCGGTACCCCTGGTCTGGAGGTAGAATTTGTCATTAAACATGAAGCTGTTGTTTTTTAGAATAAACTCAATACTGTCTAAAATGAATTTGTTTTGTTCATACAGTAAATTGGGATCATTATCCAAATAGTGGGCAATAGCTTTTAGTCCTAAGTTATGGTTAATATTCGTGTATAACGAATTAACGTCACAAGTGACCATTATATAATTATTTTGCCATTTGATTTCCTTTAGTATGTTTAAAAAATGGGTAGAATCTTTTAGATGTGATGGTAACTATATAACATAATTTTGAAGGTAATGATCAACGTATTGGGAAAGATTGGAGGATACTGATTCTATACCGGATATGATGGGGCGTCCTGGTGTTGGGTTTTTTGGAAAATCTATTTTAAGAAAATTATATTCCGAGTCTGTAATCACTCCAGATGTTTTTGCCTTATCTAATAACAAATTAAGTTTCTTTTTCTGAGTTTCTATAGGATTATGTTTGAGACCGATATAAGTGGTATTGTCATGTAGGAGCCTATAAGATTCTTCCAAGTAGTATTGTACATACATGATTACAATACCCCCGCCTTTATCGGCGGGTTTTATTATAATCTCTTCATTATTTTGCAATGATTTTAATGTTTTACGTTCATTTGGTTTAAGGTTATCTTTTATTTTGTTATTGATTTCTAGTTTATCTAAATCTTCTTTAACTTTTATTTCAAAATTTTTGATAAAATCTCCCTTTTTTTGCATGGGGTAAAAGGTTGATTTCTCTTTTAAATTTGAATGTATATATTTGCTATGTACATTTTGTGTTCTGGTGAGGGGGGTGGTTAGAAAGTATTTTTTCAGAGTTAGTTTACGGACAAACTGGTTTACGTTTATTAATGTTTTGAATTTATTCATTTTGCACATTGGTGCAAAAGTCAAACCTTTTTTGAGGACTCTTTCTTCCTCCATATTTAGTTTATGTTTACTCAGATTAAATATACCAGTGTTCTGATCAGTTTTTGGAGCAGTTATTTGGGTCTTTTTTGTGGGGTTTTTCCCTCTTCTCCCTCTCTTTCTCTTTTTCCTTTTGGTGTTCCCCAGATGGAATTTTGTGTTCTTAATGTATTTTTTTGGTGTCCTGTATGTTGTGGAGTATGTCCTAAAAAATGGCTATTAGTTTTTTGAAAAGGAACATTGTCAGAATTTCCATGAGTGTCTGACAGAGGTTCAAAGCTATTTGATAAGGGAATTCTCCAATTGTTGGTATTTGTTCTTTCTCTGTAATTATTAAGAGATGAATTTGTTTCTGAATCGCTATATCTATTATGATAAAGTCTGTAATGTATATTTGGATATGGTCTATTATATTGGAATCTATCTTGATATTGGTTATTTCTAAATGTCTGATCATATTGTTGGTGATTTGATCTATAATCATAATCATTTCTATCATTGTAGTGATTTCTATTTGGTGTATACAAATTATTATTGGTGTTTCTTTTATTGTCAAATATAGATTGATTTTTGGGGGGTCGGGGTTTGTTTTGAGAATTATGATTTCTATTATAGTTATAATATTTGTCAATATATGTGTTAGTCGGTTCTTTATTGAATGTTATTTTATTTTATTTTATTATTTTATGTTTACTGAAAATTGATGCATTAGTCTGAGTATTTTGTACATCTTTATTAATAAGTGGCTTTATTATCTGATCTACTGTGGATGAAGAGTATGGAATAACTTCATTTTCATCTTCTTCTATTTCTGTTGTTATTGGATTATTTTCAGATTTATTAGTGATTTTATAATCTTCCATGTCTCTTTTAAATTTATTATTTTTGCCTACTAATAGCATTTGTTTGAATTCCATGATATTTTTAATCATGATTTGTTGTTTATTTATATATTCTTTATCATTATTAAACGGTTTTAATTTGTCTTTAAATGTTTAAATGTCATTTTTTATTTGAGTTAAGGAACGATTTCTAGATTTGATTAGTATTTTTAACAGGTCTAATGAAGCATTTTCCAAAGTACTATACCATTCAATTGATAGATCTTCATTAAGTTCAAAAGTACAATCTTTATTTTTGGGTGTATGATAATTCAACTGAATATTTTATTTCCTTTAAAAGTGTGTCTTCTAGTTCTTTACAAGTGTTATGTAGATTTATATCATCCAATGGTAGTGGTTCTAATGTTTCAAAATTGTGATTTGGATTTCCGATAACATATTTTCTCTAAAGGAAAATAGTTCCATTATTTGTGATAGAGAGTGATATTTATATATAAAAAAAGGTGTGTCTATAGTTATTATATGTTGAGAGAAAAGGATCAAAAATTGTATATAAATAAATATATAAAGACATAAATTGTGAAAAATGTTCTTAAATTGTAAATCCTGATGTGTTTAGAGTGTTTCTACTAATAGGTGACAAGCTACTACAAACACCTAGAGATTAAAAAGATTAGCAAGAGTAAGAAGGGTGGTGTGAGTGCTAGTCAAATGGTTAATGCTTAAATCCCTTATGTGGTCTGATAAATCTCAAATTACAGACTATTAAACAGAGAAGTGAAGATAGGTGTGGGATAAGCGCTCCACAAATAGAGCTAACCAACAGATTGTATAAATTATAAATTATAATTATAAGATAAACAGTAGAAATATATCTATCTATGAACTTGATTAGGGCAGATAACTCTTATCAAGTGATCTTAACTCGTTATATATTACCAATACTTCGATTAGACAGTTAGTTTGTCAAGGCACAGTGCATGGTGAGGCATCTAATCTGTTAGCCGTTAGGAGTAACTGTGAGTGATGAGTCGTGAGGTTTGACGTCACGTCACCTGACTAATAGTTTTCCTCCAATCCCTGGACACAGTAATTGTTTGAAAAAATATATTGTTTGAAAAAATATATATATGTCCCAGTTGAAAATATACAATTGTGTCAAAGTATGATTTGTATGTAACAGTTAGTAGCGATACTTGCAAATGTCCGATATCCAATGGTCTTTTCCAAATTTTGTAACGGGTTGTTGTATCAGCGGCTTTAGATTGTGTGAAGTGTTGATCCGTTCTTTTTTATCCGTTTTTTGTCTGTTTTTTCAATAGAGCTCCTAAGCACTTTGTTGTTATCTGTACTGTTGTTTTGATTAAGGCTATGATGGGAGCGAGATGAAACAAGGGGGAACACAGGAATTACTCATACATCCATCTCAGTGTTTTAATCAAGGAGATGGAAATGAACCTGTTTGCAGTG
This sequence comes from Bombina bombina, assembly GCF_027579735.1. Classification (NCBI taxonomy): domain Eukaryota; kingdom Metazoa; phylum Chordata; class Amphibia; order Anura; family Bombinatoridae; genus Bombina; species Bombina bombina. Next base: position 1,259,528,509 of record NC_069501.1, on the reverse strand, counting down.
CCGATGGAACAGTTCAGCATATGGTTGGCTTTAGATAAAGTTGAAATTGTTACACACAGGAATTATTCATATGTCTTCTCTCCATATATATCATAGAGATAGAGATGAATCTGTGAGTTGTAACACTATTGACAATAAATATCATAAAACAAAAGTAAGCAAATCTACGCGTTTCGGCAGTGTTAGCTGCCTTTATCAAGATGCTTACTAAATGGAGTTACTGCCTTTTATAGGGAATATACAATTGATAACAGGTGTGTGTTAGAGGATGGTCTGAATTAACCCATTCAGTACCTTCAATGTGAGTGCCTTGAAAATCCTTAATGGAGATTTTTTCTAGAAGTTAAATACATAGATAAAATAGGGTGCAATAAATTGTTGTTTAAATTTAAACATTCCATATTTTCATATCAGGTATCATAAAGGCTTTCATAGGGAATATGAAAATCAACAAAAAATCACAAATACCCATACCAGAAAATTGCACTAAAAAACTGTAATATCGATCTTGCCAAAAAAAGATATATGAAAAAACTTTTTTATATATGATTATACATTGTTCCATTGGCTATTATCATTCTATTGTTGTTATTTATAATAATCTTGCAAAATAAATTCTGGTTCATAGATCGTAATCTAGTTGTGATAAGCAATCCTTTATATAAAATGAAGGATAATATTATTTTAAAAAGATATAAAAAATGGTCTCCTGAAGTGTGTAGAAAATCAACTAAATATATAATAAATAATAGGGAGTGGGGGGATGCACATAGTGAAGAGTATTTATGTAGTGTGTATATATAGATGAATATATAACTAAAAGAGAGGCTCCAATATGGCCTCGCCTATATCTAGTTGAATGGTATATTAATTTGAATATGAACAGAATATTGTTTATTACAGATGTATTTCAAATATATGTTAAACTACCTTATTAATTATGGAGCAGGTAACTGGTTATAAAATAAATTGAGGTCAAAGGAACTATTAAGTCCCCGTGGATGTACTGTTTTAAACTTAAAGATTAGTTCTGCTTCTTTTTTCAGAAGTATTTTTTCTATCTTACCCCCCTACTGTTAGGTCTAATTTTTTTCATTCCCCAACAGTGAAAGCATTTGAGGTCTCCATGGTGTATTTCAGTGAAATGTTTGTAAAGTGTGGTTTTTGTGGTTTTGTGCTCTATGTTCCAGATGTGTTCTCTCATCCTATCTTTGAATGTACGACTGGTTTGACCTATATAAAATAAATTGCACAAGCATTTTATGCAGTATATTATATTTGAATCACTACATATTATAGTGTCCTTAATTATAAATGTAGCCTGTTGGTTAGTAAATGTTATCCTTTTAATTTTACTGCTGTATTTACAAGATTTGCACTTGTAACATGGATAGAATCCAAAAATGTGTTCTTTCTTTAGATCAATATCCTTAGAGTGATCATTTTTCCTTCTGAATTCACTTGGTGCTAAATAGCTTTTAAGATTTTTTGCTTTCTTAAAGATAAGGTCTGGACGATTTTTAACTACAGTTCCTAATATGGGATCCTTTTTAATATAGTGCCAGTGTTTTTGAAGAATGGTTTTTATTTCTTTATGATGTGAGTTGTATTCAGTAATAAATGGAATAAAATTTTGAAAGTTAGAAGAGGTTGAATTATTTATATGTAGATTTTTTCTTTTATTGGATTGTTTTTGTAATAGACTAGATCTATCAGTTTTTCTCACAGATGTTATGGTGTCAAGGATTTTTTTTCTGATTGTAGCCTTTATCTGTGAATCTGTTCAATAGAATATTAGATTGTAAATCATAGGATTCTAAGTCAGAGCAATTTTTCCTTACTCTTAAAAACTGGCTTTTTGGAATGTTATCCTTCCACCTATTCAAGTGACAGCTTTGATAATGTATAAAATTATTTGAATCAATAGTTTTAAAATACGTTTTAGTTTTAATGGAGTTCTCTACTATCTCTTCCTCAAAATCTAAGAAATGTATTGATCTGGTACTATGTTCATATTTGAAGGTAAGGCCTACATCATTGGTGTTCATGTCTTCAAGGAATAGTTCTAAAATTTCATAGTCACCCCTCCAGACCAGGAAGATATCGTCAATAAATCTTTTGTAGAGCACAAGGTTCGCTCCCCATTGGTCATTAGATAGAAACGTTTCTTCAAAGAATCCCATAAATAGATTAGCATAACTGGAAGCGAACCTTGTGCCCATAGCGGTACCCCTGGTCTGGAGGTAGAATTTGTCGTAAAACATGAAGCTGTTGTTTTTTAGAATAAACTCAATACTGTCTAAAATGAATTTGTTTTGTTCATACAGTAAATTGGGATCATTATCCAAATAGTGGGCAATAGCTTTTAGTCCTAAGTTATGGTTAATATTCGTGTATAACAAATTAACATCACAAGTGACCATTATATAATTATTTTGCCATTTGATTTCCTTTAGTATGTTTAAAAAATGGGTAGAGTCTTTTAGATGTGATGGTAACTATATAACATAATTTTGAATGTTATGATCAACGTATTGGGAAAGATTGGAGGATACTGATTCTATACCGGATATGATGGGGCATCCTGGGGGTTTGGTGAGGTGTTTATGAATTTTTGGCAGAAAATAAAATGTTGGGTTTTTTGGAAAATCTATTTGAAGAAAATTATATTCCGAGTCTGTAATCACTCCAGATGTTTTTGCCTTATCTAATAACAAATTAAGTTTCTTTTTCTGAGTTTCTATAGGATTATGTTTGAGATCGATATAAGTGGTATTGTCATGTAGGAGCCTATAAGATTCTTCCAAGTAGTATTGTACATCCATGATTACAATACCCCCGCCTTTATCGGCGGGTTTTATTATAATCTCTTTATTATTTTGCAATGATTTTAATGTTTTACGTTCATTTGGTTTAAGGTTATCTTTTATTTTGTTATTGATTTCTAGTTTATCTAAATCTTCTTTAACTTTTATTTCAAAATTTTTGATAAAGTCTCCCTTTTCTTGCATGGGGTAAAAAGTTGATTTCTCTTTTAAATTTGAATGTATATATTTGCTATGTACATTTTGTGTTCTGGTGAGGGGGGTGGTTAGAAAGTATTTTTTCAGAGTTAGTTTATGGACAAACTGGTTTATGTTTATTAATGTTTCAAATTTATTCATTTTGCACATTTGTGCAAAAGTCAAACCTTTTTTGAGGACTCTTTCTTCCTCCACATTTAGTTTATGTTTAATCAGATTAAATATACCAGTGTTCTGATCAGTTTTTGGAGCAGTTATTTGGGTCTTTTTTGTGGGTTTTCTCCCTCTTCTCCCTCTCTTTCTCTTTTTCCTTTTGGTGTACCCCAGATGGAATTTTGTGTTCTTAATGTATTTTTTTGGTGTCCTGTATGTTGTGGAGTATGTCCTAAAAAATGGCTATTAGTTTTTTGAAAAGGAACATTGTCAGAATTTCCATGAGTGTCTGACAGAGGTTCAAAGCTATTTGATAAGGGAATTCTCCAATTGTTGGTATTTGTTCTTTCTCTGTAATTATTAAGAGATGAATTTGTTTCTGAATCACGATATCTATTGCGATAAGGTCTGTAATGTATATTTGGATATGGTCTATTATATTGGAATCTATCTTGATATTGGTTATTTCTAAATGTCTGATCATATTGTTGGTGATTTGATCTATAATCATAATCATTTCTATAATTTTAGTGATTTCTATTTGGTGTATAAAAATTATTATTGGTGTTTCTTTTATTGTCAAATATAGATTGATTTTTTTTGGCGTCAGGGTTTGTTTTGAGAATTATGATTTCTATTATAGTTATAATTCAATATATGTGTTAGTCGGTTCTTTATTGAATGTTATTTTATTTTATTTTATTATTTTATGTTTACTGAAAATTGATGCATTAGTCTGAGTATTTTGTACATCTTTATTAATAAGTGGCTTTATTATCTGATCTACTGTGGATGAAGAGCATGGAATAACTTCATTTTCATCTTCTTCTATTTCTGTTGTTATTGGATTATTTTCAGATTTATTAGCAATTTTATAATCTTCCATGTCTCTTTTAAATTTATTATTTTTGCCTACTAATAGCATTTGTTTGAATTCCATGATATTTTTAATCATGATTTGATGTTTATTTATATATTCTTTATCATTATTAAACGGTTTTAATTTGTCTTTAAATGTTTCAATGTCATTTTTTATTTGAGTTAAGGAACGATTTCTAGATTTGATTAGTATTTTTAACAGGTCTAATGAAGCATTTTCCAAAGTACTATACCATTCAATTGATAGATCTTCATTAAGTTCAAAAGTACAATCTTTATTTTTGGGTGTATGATAATTCAACTGAATATTTTATTTCCTTTAAAAGTGTGTCTTCTAGTTCTTTACAAGTGTTATGTAGATTTATATCATCCAATGGTAGTGGTTCTAATGTTTCAAAATTTGTGATTTGGATTTCCGATAACATATTTTCTCTAAAGGAAAATAGTTCCATTGTTTGTGATAGAGAGTGATATTTATATATAAAAAAAAGGTGTGTCTATAGTTATTATATGTTGAGAGAAAAGGATCAAAAATTGTATATAAATAAATATATAAAGATATAAATTGTGAAAAATGTTCTTAAATTGTAAATCCTAATGTGTTTAGAGTGTTTCTACTAATAGGTGACAAGCTACTACAAACACCTAGAGATTAAAAAGATTAGCAAGAGTAAGAAGGGTGGTGTGAGTTCTAGTCAAATGGTTAATGCTTAAATCCCTTATGTGGTCTGATAAATCTCAAATTACAGACTATTAAACAGAGAAGTGAAGATAGGTGTGGGATAAGCGCTCCACAAATAGAGCTAACCAACAGATTGTATAAATTATAAATTATAAAATGAAATAACAAGAGGACCCAATGTTACTGAGAAAAAAGTTTTTTTATATAATAATTTTTATAGCGGTTTTGGCAAATATCGTATTAACACATACAAAATTACAAAAGATGCCGGCATCTAAAAACAATAAAACATCATAAATGTATTAAAAAATGTATTAAAAACAAGAGGAATCGGCCGATATATTAAGGGCACAAATATAAAGTATCAATGTTTAGATTCTGAGAAATATAAGATAAACAGTAGAAATATATCTATCTATAAACTTGATTAGGGCACATAACTCTTATCACAGTGATCTTAACTCGTTATATATTACCAATACTTCGATTAGACAGTTAGTTTGTCAAGGCACAGTGCATGGTGAGGCGTCTAATCTGTTTGCCGTTAGGAGTAACTGTGAGTGACGAGTCGTGAGGTTTGACGTCACGTCACCTGACTAATAGTTTTCCTCCAATCCCTGGACACAGTAATTGTTTGAAAAAATATATTGTTTGAAAAAATATATATATGTCCCAGTTGAAAATATACAATTGTGTCAAAGTATGATTTGTATGTAACAGTTAGTAGCGATACTTGCAAATGTCCAATATCCAATGGTCTTTTCCAAATTTTGTAACGGGTTGTTGTATCAGCGGCTTTAGATTGTGTGAAGTGTTGATCCGTTCTTTTTTATCCGTTTTTTTGTTTGTTTTTCAATAGAGCTCCTAAGCACTTTGTTGTTATCCGTACTGTTGTTTTGATTAAGGCTATGATGGGAGCGAGATGAAACAAGGGGGCACACAGGAATTACTCATACATCCATCTCAGTGTTTTAATCAAGGAGATGGAAATGAACCTGTTTGCAGTGCCGATGGAACAGTTCAGCATATGGGTGGCTTTAGATAAAGTTGAAATTGTTACACACAGGAATTATTCATATGTCTTCTCTCCATATATATCATAGAGATAGAGATGAACCTGTGAGTTGTAACACTATTGACAATAAATATCATAAAACAAAAGTAAGCAAATCTACACGTTTCGGCAGTGTTAGCTGCCTTTATCAAGATGCTTACTAAATGGAGTTACTGCCTTTTATAGGGAATATACAATTGATAACAGGTGTGTGTTAGAGGATGGTCTGAATTAACCCATTCAGTACCTTCAAGGTGAGTGCCTTGAAAATCCTTAATGGAGATTTTTTCTAGAAGTTAAATACATAGATAAAATAGGGTGCAATACATTGGTGTTTAAATGTAAATATTCCATATTTTCATATCAGGTATCATAAAGGCTTTCATAGGGAATATGAAAATCAACAAAAAATCACAAATACCCATACCAGAAAATTGCACTAAAAAACTGTAATATCAATCTTGCCAAAAAAACGATATATGAAAAAACTTTTTTATATATGATTATACATTGTTCCATTGGCTATTATCATTCTATTGTTGTTATTTATAATAATCTTGCAAAATAAATTCTGGTTCATAGATCGTTATCTAGTTGTGATAAGCAATCCTTTATATAAAATGAAGGCTAATATTATTTTAAAAAGATATAAAAAATGGTCTCCTGAAGTGTGTACGTAGAAAATCAACTAAATATATAATAAATAATAGGGAGTGGGGGGATGCACATAGTGAAGCGTATTTATATAGTGTGTATATATAGATGAATATATAACTAAAAGAGAGGCTCCAGTATGGCCTCGCCTATATCTAGCTGAATGGTATATTAATTTGAATATGAACGGAATATTGTTTATTACAGATGTATTTCAAATATATGTTAAACTATCTTATTAATTATTTAGCAGGTAACTGGATATAAAATAGAATTGACGTCAAAGGAACTATTAAGTCCCAGTGGATGTACTGTTTTAAACTTAAAGATTAGTTCTGCTTCTTTTTTCAGAAGTATTTTTTCTATATTATCCCCCCCTACTGTTAGGTCTAAATTTTTTCATTCCCCAACAGTGAAAGCATTTGAGGTCTCCATGGTGTATTTCAGTGAAATGTTTGTAAAGTGTGGTTTTTGTGGTTTTGTGCTCTATGTTCCAGATGTGTTCTCTCATCCTATCTTTGAATGTACGACTGGTTTGACCTATATAAAATAAATTGGACAAGCATTTTATGCAGTATATTATATTTGAATCACTACATATTATAGTGTCCTTAATTATAAATGTAGCCTGTTGGTTAGGTTCGCTCCCAGTTATGCTAATCTATTTATGGGATTCTTTGAAGAAACTTTTCTATCTAATGATCAATGGGGAGCGAACCTTGTGCTCTACAAAAGATTTATTGACGATATCTTCCTGGTCTGGAGGGGTGACTATGAAATTTTAGAACTATTCCTTGAAGACATGAACACCAATGATGTAGGCCTTACCTTCACATATGAACATAGTACCAGATCAATACATTTCTTAGATATTGAGGTAGAGATAGTAGAGAACTCCATTAAAACTAAAACTTATTTCAAAACTATAGATTCAAATAATTTTATACATTATCAAAGCTGTCACTTGAATAGGTGGAAGGATAACATTCCAAAAAGCCAGTTGTTAAGAGTAATGAAAAATTGCTCTGACTTAGAATCCTATGATTTACAATCTAATATTCTATTGAACAGATTCACAGATAAAGGCTACAATCAGAAAAAAAATCCTTGACACCATAACATCTGTGAGAAAAACTGATAGATCTAGTCTATTACAAAAACAACCCAATAAAAGAAAAAATCTACATATAAATAATTCAACCTCTTCTAACGGTCAAAATTTTATTACATTTATTACTGAATACAACTCACATCATAAAGAAATAAAAACCATTCTTCAAAAACACTGGCACTATATTGAAAAGGATCCCATATTAGGAACTGTAGTTAAAAATCGTCCAGACCTTATCTTTAAGAAAGCAAAAAATCTTAAAAGCTATTTAGCACCAAGTGAATACAGAAGGAAAAATGATCACTCTAAGGATATTGATCTAAAGAAAGAACACATTTTTGGATTCTATCCATATTACAAGTGCAAATCTTGTAAATACAGCAGTAAAATTAAAAGTATAATGATCTGAACATGTTTGTATATGTGTGTGTTGTTCGAAGTTTGTTTATTGCTGTAATTTTTTCGTACTGTGATTGTAAATATGATCGATTGGGTATATCTATATTGGAATTATATTATATATGTGCATAAACTATTTTAATATATACTAGATATGTATGAACTATTTTTATATAAAAATGACCTGATGGTTCTGTATGTATATCCTAACATAGGTTGATCTGAGATCCGATCAATGTTATGTGTGTGTATTGACACCTGTTTTTTGCCTTGTTCTGCTGACGATGTAAATATGTGAGATTTTTTCGGTGTAGGTGTGTGTATGTAAGTGTATTAGAAGAGATGATGTATGTATGTGTGTGTGTCAGTATTCACTGCTAGGTATGTATATCTCCTAAAAGTGATTGTAATGATTATATATAAGTCAATAGTATGTGTTAGTGTTTTAGGTACTAGCTACCCCTATTGGTATCTCTAGGGATTCCTTAAGGGGAGATGTTGTTTTGGTGGAAATGAAACTTGGTCTGTATTTAATAACGCTTTTTTTGGTGTCCATATCAAAAAATTGCATGTGCCTAAAAACTATTAGGATATGTGATGTGGATCTACTAGTTGAAGGCTGCTAAATCCAAATTGGCATTGAGCCCAAATGGATGTAGAGTCTTCAACCGGTAGATCCAAAATGTTTCGCGTTGTCTGAGTCTGATTAGCCTATTGTAATCAGTATTTTTGGGAATGTAATCTAATGGAATATATTTGAAAATATATGGGTTTCCATTGTGTTTCAATAAACAATGATTGGGTATACTATGTTTTATATTCTTTTTCCTGGAATTTTTACAATTCCGGTGATGTTCTCCCCATCTGGTTCTCAGTTTTCTAGAGGTGCGGCCTACATATTGTAGGCCGCATACACATTCCATAAGATATACCGTATAGGATGATTCGCAGTTAAAAAACATGGGAATCTGAAAAGTTTCCCCTGTAACTGTTGATTTAAAGGTTTTTATGCCAGATTTTATTATTTTACATGTGCCACATCCTGATTTCCCACATTTGTACATTCCACACAAGCCAAAAATACCCCTATTTTGTGTTGTGATCTGATTGGTCTTTTTTGTATGTGTGTGTTTAACTTTTTTGCTTGGAGCTAGTTTGCTTCTAAGGTTCGGGGCTCTTCTATACACAAACTTCGGTTTATCCTTTACTAAACTTTTCAAAATTGTGTCCCTCTGAATTATATGCCAGTGTTTAGACAATATATGCTGTATCTTATTAAAATCAGAATTGTATTGAGTTATGAAGCATGTGTCTTTTAATTAAAAAAAATCTGGTTGGCTTTTGTTCTTGTCATTCACGAGAATATCATCTCTATTTAATTCTGATGCTCTATGTAAAGCTTTGTCCAATAATGATGGAGGATATTCCTTCTCTAAGAATCTATTGTATAGAATTTCACTTTGCTCCAAAAAAGTATCATGATTGGAACAATTGCGTCTAATCCTGCGAAACTGGCTGTAGGGAATATTACGTATCCAATTTTTATGGTGATTGCTGTTGAAATTAAGAAAACTGTTACTATCTACCTCCTTGAAAAAAGTTTTTGATATTATCTTCTTGTTCTCGAGGCTTAATATCAGATCTAGATATTCAATATTTTGCATCTGAATATTGGCTGTGAATTGGATTCCCATATTGTTACTGTTTAAATGAGTAATGAAATTGTCAGCTGAATTTTTGTCACCTTCCCATAGGAAGATCAGATGATCTATGTAACGGCCATAGAAGACCAGGTTCGACCCCCAGTTTGCAGTGTAAATGTATTTTTCTTCAAAAAAACCCATAAATAGGTTAGCAAAACTTGGGGCGAACCTGGTCCCCATGGCCGTACTTTTTATCTGCAGATAATACTTGTCTTGGTATAGAAAATAATTATGTTGTAGAATGAATGCAATGCTTTCCAAAATGAAATCACATTGTATATTCGGTAGATATATATCTTTTTGAAGATAATAAGCAATAGCCTGTAACCCTAATTTATGTGAAATATTTGAATACAGCGAGCTGACATCGCATGTAATCCATAATAAATTTTGATCTGTAATATTGATATTGTATAATTGTTGTAATAAATGTGTACTATCCTTGATGTATGATGGTAATGTGGTCACGTATTTCTGAAGATATTGGTCTACGTAATATGATAGATTGTATGTCAAATTTCCTATTCCCGCAATGATTGGACGTCCTGGTGGGTTTATTTTATTTTTGTGGATTTTTGGTAAATGGTAGTAATGGGCAATACTCGGGTTTTGTATTCTTAAGTAATCTTTTTCATTTTTATTGAGAATTTTTAAAGAAAAACCTTTATCTATATGTTCAATGTATGACTGCAAAAAATTGGTGGTAGGATCTTTGTGTAAAATTTTATAATAGTTTTTGTCATCCAAGATCCTGTTGGCTTCTTTAATGTAATCCTCAAGATCCTGGATGACAATTCCACCGCCTTTGTCAGCATCGCGAATAATAATGTTTGGATTGTTTTGCAAACCATAAATGGCTTTCTGATGGCTAAGAGTAGCATAATTTTTCTTACGTTTTTTTGTGTATAGAATCTAATCGAAGTCCTCCAGAACCATATTCTGGAATAGGTCGATATATTCTCTTCCTACATTGGTTGGATTAAAATTTTATTTGTTTTTAACATCAGTATGTAAAAATCCTTCAAAAAGATGCGTGGTAAGGTCATCTGTTTCTGCAAACAAACAAACTGTATCTTTGTTGGATGGCATTGTATCAGTCAGAATTAGTTGGGTTTGAGAACTTTCAATTTTATTGGTTTTTAGTTTTTTGTTCGCAAAATATTTTTGTAATGTTAATTTGCGCGTGAAATTGTTAAGGTCCACAAAAATATCAAACATTTTGGGAGTGTTTGGGGGGCAAAAAGATAGACCCTGTTTTAATACTCTTTTCTCATGAATGGATAATTTATGTGATGATAGACTGTAAATACCCTGATCTAGTCTGGATAGTTCCTTTTCCTTGGCGGCAAGGGCTCTACCTCTTGCGCCTCGTTTTCTGGCATGTGAGGTCTTTTTCCTGCTCTTATCTGTGGACTTTCGATTCTCATATGTGGGCCCATCTATAAAAAAGGGGATGGGTTCTGACTAGTGCTTGGACTATCTGATACTGGAATATTATCTCTATGGTCAGTTGATAAAATTCTAAACCTATTAGGATGTTCATAATGTTCTTGATATGATAGATGGTGTGTGGAGCTGTGATGTGCACCATGATTTAATGTATTAGATCCTGGGTTAGAATGTTTGAAAGGGTTAGGACTGTATGTGTAGAAATCTGATCGTGGATGGTAGTGGTCTATTTTGTTTGCTGACTCATACTGGTAATTCTTGTAAGAGTTATCTCTTTTGTTGACTGGCTCATGTTGATAATTCCTATGATTAGCATTGGGTGTTTGATGTATTTGTAATTTGTTTCTGTTATGTTGTTGTGTTTGATGAGTTTGATAAGATGTCTGGGCTCTAAATTGATGATTTTGTTGTTTGTTCCTATTGAAATTGTATGAGTTATTATTATTATGATGCCCATTATAATGTTCATGTTGTGGTAGAGAATGTGATTTATCTTGAAATGTACTTGAGTTTCTGTTGTTGTGCCATTGATTCCCATGATTAATAGTATTTGGATGTATATGTTGGTTATTAGTATTTGTGTGATAGTATGGATTCTTTTGTTTTTTGTGTTTTCCATATTGGACCAATTTCCATTCATTCTGTGTATTAATATGCCCCCTTTTGTTCTCTTGTGTCTCATTTTTGCGATTAAAAGAATAGACACAATTGTTAGTGTAATCTTCATGGTCCCTCTGTAATTTCTTGTTTTTGATGTTGACTATATTTTCTTGGTATCTGTCTGTTCTCTCATTGATATCTTTGTTTATCTTATTATAATCAGGATTTTGTTGATATACTTTGAGATCTGTTTGTATTTTTTCTATGTTGTTGCTGCTCTGACTGTATAATTTTCTCCTATGGTCTATTAGGATTTTAATTAAATTGAAAGAGCATTCACTTAAGGCATCATACCATCTTTTTAAAATCTCTGGGTCATCTTTAAATGAACAGTGTTTCAATAGTCTTAGACCCCTGGGTATATATTTGTTTTCTAAATATTTCTCCAAGGTGGTCAAATCCCACCAGTGTCTGTGTTCTTTGTTTATTTCCTCTTCTAATAGATAGAAGAGATCTCTCATAGGTATAATGTCATGGTTCTCAGATAGGGCTTCTGTAACAGATATGTCTTTAGATAAATTAAATCCTAAACGTTTAGAACTTCTTTCCTCTTTGGATTGCATACTAACAAATAGATAGAGTAATTAAAAATATTAAATTTGTAGTGTAATTTCTAATTCTTAGATTCAGTGAAAATCTTATATTATCGTGTAATTTCTGATCTTCAGTGGATATGATGAGTGCACGTGTGTGAATCAAACCTACTGAAATTAAAGGTGATGTGCAGTGTTTGCGTTTAATCCTGTTAATAATTTGTGAAAGGTGTATCACTAATCATTGCCTTTTTCTATTACTTTCTCATAAATTCGTTTTATATATATAAATTCATTAATTAGTTATTGTGATGTGTTAATAATAATATGAAGTGCTTGTTTGGACAGAGATATCTGCACAAAGTGTTGGTGTGTCTTAATGTTTCTGTTAATAGTGAAAGCAATATAATTCCGTGTGATTAATAATGTGTCAATTCTTTTATATAAAATCTGTATAAAAAGGAGTTATATATATATAATAAGTGATAAGGAGGAAAAAGGAAAATAACAATGTAAAGTGCGGTGTGTGTGATGGCTTCCAAATGAATATTCTGAATGTGACTGTAAGGGGTCAACTGATTCTCATTAACTAATAGTGACCCTTTGTGTATTTAATCTGATTAAAATTTTCCTAATGTGGGGGGCGGAGCCAACTGTCACAGAGAAAAGACGTGTTTTTACTGTGCTCCTGAGATCTGGGTATTAAAATCGCTATTTATGGTATTTTAAGAACTTGAACACTTTATCTATCAAGCTCTTAGGATGGGAGAACCTTCTACACACCTCATTTCTGTCCTACAGGAACTGATTGTTAAAGCTAACAATCATTTTGGAAGTCTAAGAGCCAGCATTGTGGAGCTCCGCAGCCAAGATGGCGCTGCTCACCTACTCAGACATGACTCCCACATGGCTGACTTGTCATCTACTCTACACTCATCTGAGGCACTCCAAGACAAGCAAGCCAGTCGACATCCTGCTACAATTCTACCTGGCATGGATCCGCCACAAACATACCTAGCCGACCTGGTCCAAATAAAGGCAGCTGTGTCTATGTCAGCGAGACACTTACAGGCCGCGGAGCAACAGCGCTCCTTACTCCTTCACCCTCCCTGCCTGGGTCGCCTAATAGCGCCAACATCCAGCATAGTAGGGACTGCAGACAACGCAGAGAAGTATTGTGGGCAAATAGAAGAGTCTCCTCGCTCACCGATTGAGACGACCTGGTGTGGAGATGAGGATAGCCCGGAGGCCATTGGCCCCTGCATCGGCTCTATAGCTTCCATCCAGGGAGATTGCGGGCCACCTACTCATCTGGTGCCGCTTAAACATAATTGGGGATTACACTGCTTTCTACCTGCGCTTAATCCACTAGCGCACGCTCTGAGTTTGAGACAGAGAATCCGATGGCTGATTTATATGATCCCAACTAGGAGCACCTTTGATCCGGGAGGTAAACTTTCTACTCTTTATTTTGGCCTAACCACAGGCTGCCTACCGGAGGGGCTAATTTGAGGATCCGTGAACTCTTTTGTGCCCTCAGATTATAGCGGGATCTCCCGCGTTTTCAGCTTTAACACTAGCTCACAAAATACTTCTCCCGGAACAGAAACTACAGCAGAGTGTTGTGGGCCTCCAGATCGCCAAGCAGTATGTGAGTTTTATACGTCTAGATGTTGGCTAATTTGGTGTTCTTAGCTTTAGTTGGGCATGAGACCAGACTTACATAGGATATGCTCCTGCCCAAGCTCTTTTGCCGATAAACTTTGGACACAGACATCATTGAGTCTCTTAGCCATCCTAGATTTATCACTGAGGTGGGACAAACACAAAATTACAGTTAGAGCCATGTCATTTACTCCGGATTACGTTTTCTCCTCTCCCCGGCCCTGGACTGGTTCATAAACTCTAACTACCCCAGAGGTTTCACCCATACACTCAAATTGCATTAAGATCTGCTGCAATTGCTGGACTGTTCCCTCCAAAGTGTAACTACACTACAGGAACACAGAATGTTAATGTCTATGATTGTTTTGTTCCTAGTACACAAAAGTTTTAATCAGTTATATATTCACTTAAGGTACCTATGTAATTCTCCAGTAATTACTAGCTTTTCCTTTAGTTACCCATTTGTTTGGCCATCAGTGGCGCTATTCAGCTAATATGCTCTGGGTCTCACAGCCCTAATTGTCCTCTTTGTGTATAGAAGATGTAAAATGTCAAGATAGGGTCAGTTTGCTCTCAACATGGCCTAGAATTAACCCTAAATAATGCTGTACTGTAATGCCCCTCTAAGGTTAGAGGTCAACACTTTATGTTACCTTGACTAACTGCTAGAGTTAACGTTTTTATGAGGTTTGGTGGTATTCTTGTCATTACTAATACTAATGTATGCAAATGAAATAGGGAATATCTCTCTTATAATACCACCCATTAAATAATTTAATAACATATATATTACATAGTTTTGCCCTTTTTTTCCTACAGGAACAGAGAGGGGCCCTTTATGTTTTATACCTTTTCCCTACCTCTATATTTAATACCGCAATCTCCATAAGGTTCTAGAGAGAGTTATATATTGTAGAATAGGGAACTTATTTTTACAAACTATAATTACTTCATCCCATTTTGTTAGCTTATCCGTACTATGCCTACTACTTGCCCTTATAGGTTTATATAGGTCTAAAAGTGACCATTTATTTTAGTGAGGATCCTTATTAGTCTCCTACTTTATTTTGAAGGTACAAGAAAGACTCGAACTAGATCAAGAGGTGTTGCATTAATGTAAACTCTAGCTTAATATCTATCTATGATGGCTTATATTATTGGTCTGTTAATATAACTGGGTGTTTGTTCGTCTGCAATTAGCCTAGACATGTTGAGTATGACAGTTATCTAGAACCCTAACCTATTTAATGTTCATGGGAATTCAGTGCAAATTATAATGGCAAAATACTAACTGTAATTTTTATGCTCCTAGGCCTCTGTATGTTTCTACTGTTTTTAAGATCCCTTAACAGTTGTAAGTCCTAATATTTTCACGTATAAGCAATAATTTTCCCTTTACTATAGGGACTTACTGTATAATGTTAGATAGCGGCTAACAAACTGCTGCACCAGCCTTAACTATAAAGCACATATCCAGTTGATATTTGTGATCTTTAAGCTCACAGCTGAAAATGTGAATTATAACAACCCCTCTTAACTTAGAGGCGCTTCTATTCCCATATTTATATGTCAGGCTTCCATATCATCCCAGACAACCTAAGTTACCCGCATTTATATTAGGCTCCGCCCCCCCTCCCACCTTCTTATCCTATAAACATAGCGGTGCTTACCCGCTGAATATCCCCCTCCCCCCTGTATAGCTCGGCCCAAGAGTGGCTGATAGTCATAATAAATCTCCACAAGTTGATATGTTGGTCTTAGGTAATATACTATTAGATTGTGGAGCTCATACGCTGATAATACAAAATGAAGTTCTAATTCATCTCGCCTAAGATACTGTATATTCTAATATCCAGACTTGAAATATATATGCATATTGCTTATTTAATAACGCCTTTATATAAACAATGTATTATTGACTTCGTTGTAACTTTGGCCTTAGGGCGAGTTTTTTGTTGTAATGATTTATGCTTTAACTTCAATAAAAAAAATATTTAAAAAAAAAAAAAATTTTTCCTAATGTGGTATGTCTGTTTGGATTTATAACAACAAATTACATTGGCAATACAATATATATTATTATATTCACAATAAACCCCTACTGTCAGCTGCTGCCTTGGTTAACTCTCGCAACAAATAATCACTCTGTAATATCCCAGAAGGGGATACAAAAAGGCGCGCTGTCAGATTTGAAAACGATAGGGGCGGGAAAAGATTGAGGGAGTAACAGAAAAACAAAACAGAAAAACAAAAGATACAAAGAGACTAAAAGCAATGTATTTTTCACAACAATGTAGTGGTTATCAAAGATAAAATACCGTGTCCCAAAAGTGTTGATCACAATGTTTTAGTCCATAAAATAAATTGCCGCCAGACGTTTTCTGGCGGGGCAGCTCCTCTTGGTCCCAGAGAGCGGGGGTATCACTGTAGTTGGAAAAAAAGGAAAAAAGAGAGGGCGCCAATAGTGTAATATTGTTTGTTTCAAAGCGGTATTAGACACAGATATTGCGCTTACCAAAAAAAGTTGCACTGAACTCTGACCAGTGCGGTATCGCCTGCTGGCACTTTATTCAGCGGCCAGTACACTGTATATAGGCATATATTCTCCAGATGTCCTTTATCTTTTTGAAGATTCAGCTCAAGGATGTGTGAACCTTAGAAAATAGAGAGGGGACTCCACATAGCGTAATATGTCTTTTCAAAGGGATGGAGAAAACATGTAGTATGCTTACCAAAAGAAATTGCACTGTGCTGTGACCAGTGCAGTCTCGCCTGCTAGCACCTTAACAGCGGCTAGTATACTGTGTGTTGGTGTATCCTCTCTGTTCTTTAGAGTATGCAGCTCTTTGTATAGTGTCTTCAGCTGTAGCCGTGCAGGTTAACTTGGTAAAGGAATGTCTGTTAGATTGTTACAACTGGATATATAGTAGTTGTAACTGTTTGTAAGTTGTTGTAACTGTTTAAAACTTAACGGCACTAAATAAAAAAATGGTGAACAACTTCCATATAAGATTTAAAAAGGCTTTAATGACGCGTTTCTCAACCAGCTACGGGTCGTTTCATCAGATATAAAGCAGATAAAATACACTTCAAATTGTAACATTATATACACATTTGACTAATTAAAAACGGAAGTTGTCACTAGAAACTAACCAATGGGTACATCTAAAAGAACTACAGCTGAGATATCAACATCATGTCCCCAGCTGTTACAATTGTAACATTATTAAACGTTATTAAACAATCGAAATTTTGGCAGAAAAAACAGTTACAAAAATGTATTCATGTCAATGTCAAAAAAGGTATATATACACAAAATCCTCGATATATATTATTATTATTATTGTTTCAACCATTTAGGAATATATTAAACTGTGTGATCACATTTGTAGAGTGCAATGTTTTTGGATTTCTAATGAACAATAGATATTGTAATATCTTATTGAGCATGTGTGTTGTGTGTTAGCATGTATATACATAATAGACTGTGTGTTTTTGTTTTATAGCGTGAAATAATTTATATCCCTAATAAGCAAAGGGTGTTAGAAAGTCTTGTATATCATTTGTATATTAATGTATTTGTGTTTCTAAAGTTAGACATATCTATTATATATTAGCGATCTTTCTATATATGTTTTCAATATATTTGAATATTTCAGCATATTTTGTATTAACAATGTTCACTCCGATTTAGAGAGATGTGGAAATGTTAGATCCTAATTCAAAATATATATGTTAAGTGGGCAAAACCTTTTTGGAAATAAAATGACAGAGTTCGCTATTGTGATATGTTGCAGGGGATTTTGTGAATTTTTGCCTGTATTGGGTGCAATCTGTGTGGCGCTGTAAACATTGAATCTTTTTCCATATGAATTGGAGAATCAATTATTCCTGTTGTCTTGAATATATATTTTTATTATATTTATATATATTTCATTTTATTATCGATACAAGTATATCAGCATTTTTTAAAAACTTAACTACAGATGTTGTAGAGTCCCATAGTAATATCATTGATATGTTGTTTATTATCAATCCAGAAGTGTATAATTTTGTATGCATATGTGTAATCCTTCCTAAATCGTCTTTTTGTTTTTGTTTTTTTGTGTGTGTTCCTTTTTATTTTTTATATATTTTATATATATTATTTTTTATTTTTTATTCTTTATTCAAATCTTGTCTAAAACTTATGAGAAAATTTGTTTGTTGCAGCGGCATCAGTTTATGTGTTATCTAAAACTTATAGATTTTGTTTGTAGCTGCAACAAAAATTAGATTTGTGTACTAATGATGTTGCATGTCTGGATATGTGAGCCATGAAATGTATAAGAAATATAAGTGTTGTTGACTGTGTATGATCTGAACATGTTTGTATATGTGTGTGTTGTTCGAAGTTTGTTTATTGCTGTAATTTTTTCGTACTGTGATTGTAAATATGATCGATTGGGTATATCTATATTGGAATTATATTATATATGTGCATAAACTATTTTAATATATACTAGATATGTATGAACTATTTTTATATAAAAATGACCTGATGGTTCTGTATGTATATCCTAACATAGGTTGATCTGAGATCCGATCAATGTTATGTGTGTGTATTGACACCTGTTTTTTGCCTTGTTCTGCTGGCGATGTAAATATGTGAGATTTTTTCGGTGTAGGTGTGTGTATGTAAGTGTATTAGAGGAGATGATGTATGTATGTGTGTGTGTCAGTATTCACTGCTAGGTATGTATATCTCCTAAAAGTGATTGTAATGATTATATATGAGTCAATAGTATGTTTTAGTGTTTTAGGTACTAGCTACCCCTATTGGTATCTCTAGGGATTCCTTAAGGGGAGATGTTGTTTTGGTGGAAATGAAACTTGGTCTGTATTTAATAACACTTTTTTTGGTGTCCATATCAAAAAATTGCATGTGCCTAAAAACTATAAGGATATGTGATGTGGATCTACTAGTTGAAGGCTGCTAAATCCAAATTGGCATTGAGCCCAAATGGATGTAGAGTCTTCAACCGGTAGATCCAAAATGTTTCGCGTTGTCTGAGTCTGATTAGCCTATTGTAATCAGTATTTTTGGGAATGTAATCTAATGGAATATATTTGAAAATATATGGGTTTCCATTGTGTTTCAATAAACAATGATTGGGTATACTATGTTTTATATTCTTTTTCCTGGAATTTTTACAATTCCGGTGATGTTCTCCCCATCTGATTCTCAGTTTTCTAGAGGTGCGGCCTACATATTGTAGGCCGCATACACATTCCATAAGATATACCGTATAGGATGATTCGCAGTTAAAAAACATGGGAATCTGAAAAGTTTCCCCTGTAACTGTTGATTTAAAGGTTTTTATGCCAGATTTTATTATTTTACATGTGCCACATCCTGATTTCCCACATTTGTACATTCCACACAAGCCAAAAATACCCCTATT
Organism: Bombina bombina; assembly: GCF_027579735.1. Lineage (NCBI taxonomy): Eukaryota > Metazoa > Chordata > Amphibia > Anura > Bombinatoridae > Bombina > Bombina bombina. The sequence goes on along the minus strand of NC_069501.1, from coordinate 1,259,509,100 downwards.
TTGTGTTGTGATCTGATTGGTCTTTTTTGTATGTGTGTGTTTAACTTTTTTGCTTGGAGCTAGTTTGCTTCTAAGGGTCGGGGCTCTTCTATACACAAACTTCGGTTTATCCTTTACTTAACTTTTCAAAATTGGATCCCTCTGAATTATATGCCAGTGTTTAGACAATATATGCTGTATCTTATTAAAATCAGAATTGTATTGAGTTATGAAGCATGTGTCTTTTAATTCCAAAAAATCTGAATTTTAATCATATTAAATACACAAACGGGTCACTATTAGTTAATGAGAATCAGTTGACCCCTTACAGTCACATTCAGAATATTCATTTGGAAGCCATCACACACACCGCACTTTACATTGTTATTTTCCTTTTTCCTCCTTATCACTTATTATATATATAACTCCTTTTTATACAGATTTTATATAAAAGAATTGACACATTATTAATCACACGGAATTATATTGCTTTCACTATTAACAGAAACATTAAGACACACCAACACTTTGTGCAGATATCTCTGTCCAAACAAGCACTTCATATTATTATTAACACATCACAATAACTAATTAATGAATTTATATATATAAAACGAATTTATGAGAAAGTAATAGAAAAAGGTAATGATTAGTGATACACCTTTCACAAATTATTAACAGGATTAAACGCAAACACTGCACATCACCTTTAATTTCAGTAGGTTTGATTCACACACGTGCACTCATCATATCCACTGAAGATCAGAAATTACACGATAATACAAGATTTTCACTGAATCTAAGAATTAGAAATTACACTACAAATTTAATATTTTTAATTACTCTATCTATTTGTTAGTATGCAATCCAAAGAGGAAAGAAGTTCTAAACGTTTAGGATTTAATTTATCTAAAGACATATCTGTTACAGAAGCCCTATCTGAGAACCATGGCATTATACCTATGAGAGATCTCTTCTATCTATTAGAAGAGGAAATAAACAAAGAACACAGACACTGGTGGGATTTGACCACCTTGGAGAAATATTTAGAAAACAAATATATACCCAGGGGTCTAAGACAATTGAAACACTGTTCATTTAAAGATGACCCAGAGATTTTAAAAAGATGGTATGATGCCTTAAGTGAATGCTCTTTCAATTTAATTAAAATCCTAATAGACCATAGGAGAAAATTATACAGTCAGAGCAGCAACAACATAGAAAAAATACAAACAGATCTCAAAGTATATCAACAAAATCCTGATTATAATAAGATAAACAAAGATATCAATGAGAGAACAGACAGATACCAAGAAAATATAGTCAACATCAAAAACAAGAAATTACAGAGGGACCATGAAGATTACACTAACAATTGTGTCTATTCTTTTAATCGCAAAAATGAGACACAAGAGAACAATAGGGGGCATATTAATACACAGAATGAATGGAAATTGGTCCAATATGGAAAACACAAAAAACAAAAGAATCCATACTATCACACAAATACTAATAACCAACATATACATCCAAATACTATTAATCATGGAAATCAATGGCACAACAACAGAAACTCAAGTACATTTCAAGATAAATCACATTCTCTACCACAACATGAACATTATTATGGGCATCATAATAATAATAACTCATACAATTTCGATAGGAACAAACAACAAAATCATCAATTTAGAGCCCAGACATCTTATCAAACTCATCAAACACAACAACATAACAGAAACAAATTACAAATACATCACACACCCAATGCTAATCATAGGAATTATCAACATGAGCCAGTCAACAAAAGAGATAACTCTTACAAGAATTACCAGTATGAGTCAGCAAACAAAATAGACCACTACCATCCACGATCAGATTTCTACACATACAGTCCTAACCCTTTCAAACATTCTAACCCAGGATCTAATACATTAAATCATGGTGCACATCACAGCTCCACACACCATCTATCATATCAAGAACATTATGAACATCCTAATAGGTTTAGAATTTTATCAACTGACCATAGAGATAATATTCCAGTATCAGATAGTCCAAGCACTAGTCAGAACCCATCCCCTTTTTTAGAGATGGGCCCACATATGAGAATCAAAAGTTCACAGATAAGAGCAGGAAAAAGACCTCACATGCCAGAAAACGAGGCGCAAGAGGTAGAGCCCTTGCCGCCAAGGAAAAGGAACTATCCAGACTAGATCAGGGTATTTACAATCTATCATCACATAAATTATCCATTCATGAGAAAAGAGTATTAAAACAGGGTCTATCTTTTTGCCCCCCAAACACTCCCAAAATGTTTGATATTTTTGTGGACCTTAACAATTTCACGCGCAAATTAACATTACAAAAATATTTTGCGAACAAAAAACTAAAAACCAATAAAATTGAAAGTTCTCAAACCCAACTAATTCTGACTGATACAATGCCATCCAACAAAGATACAGTTTGTTTGTTTGCAGAAACAGACGACCTTACCACGCATCTTTTTGAAGGATTTTTACATACTGATGTTAAAAACAAATCAAATTTTAATCCAACCAATGTAGGAAGAGAATATATCGACCTATTCCAGAATGTGGTTCTGGAGGACTTCGATAAGATTCTATACACAAAAAAACGTAAGAAAAATTATGCTACTCTTAGCCATCAGAAAGCCATTTATGGTTTGCAAAACAATCCAAACATTATTATTCGCGATGCCGACAAAGGCGGTGGAATTGTCATCCAGGATCTTGAAGATTACATTAAAGAAGCCAACAGGATCTTGGATGACAAAAACAATTATAAAATTTTACACAAAGATCCTACCACCAATTTTTTGCAGTCATACATTGAACATATAGATAAAGGTTTTTCTTTAAAAATTCTCAATAAAAATGAAAAAGATTACTTAAGAATACAAAACCCGAGTATTGCCCATTACTACCATTTACCAAAAATCCACAAAAATAAAATAAACCCACCAGGACGTCCAATCATTGCGGGAATAGGAAATTTGACATACAATCTATCATATTACGTAGACCAATATCTTCAGAAATACGTGACCACATTACCATCATACATCAAGGATAGTACACATTTATTACAACAATTATACAATATCAATATTACAGTTCAAAATTTATTATGGATTACATGCGATGTCAGCTCGCTCTATATTTAAATATTTCACATAAATTAGGGTTACAGGCTATTGCTTATTATCTTCAAAAAGATATATATCTACCGAATATACAATGTGATTTCATTTTGGAAAGCATTGCATTCATTCTACAACATAATTATTTTCTATACCAAGACAAGTATTATCTGCAGATAAAAGGTACGGCCATGGGGACCAGGTTCGCCCCAAGTTTTGCTAACCTATTTATGGTTTTTTTTGAAGAAAAATACATTTACACTGCAAACTTGGGGTCGAACCTGGTCTTCTATGGTCGTTACATAGATGATCTGATCTTCCTATGGGAAGGTGACAAAAATTCAGCTGACAATTTCATTACTCATTTAAACAGTAATTGGGAATCCAATTCACAGCCAATATTCAGATGCAAAATATTGAATATCTAGATCTTATATTAAGCCTCGAGAACAAGAAGATAATATCAAAAACTTTTTTCAAGGAGGTAGATAGTAACAGTTTTCTTAATTTCAACAGCAATCACCATAAAAATTGGATACGTAATATTCCCTACAGCCAGTTTCGCAGGATTAGACGCAATTGTTCCAATCATGATACTTTTTTGGAGCAAAGTGAAATTCTATACAATAGATTCTTAGAGAAGGAATATCCTCCATCATTATTGGACAAAGCTTTACATAGAGCATCAGATTTAAATAGAGATGATATTCTCGTGAATAACAAGAACAAAAGCCAACCAGATTTTTTTGAATTAAAAGACACATGCTTCATAACTCAATACAATTCTGATTTTAATAAGATACAGCATATATTGTCTAAACACTGGCATATAATTCAGAGGGATCCAATTTTGAAAAGTTTAGTAAAGGATAAACCGAAGTTTGTGTATAGAAGAGCCCCGACCCTTAGAAGCAAACTAGCTCCAAGCAAAAAAGTTAAACACACACATACAAAAAAGACCAATCAGATCACAACACAAAATAGGGGTATTTTTGGCTTGTGTGGAATGTACAAATGTGGGAAATCAGGATGTGGCACATGTAAAATAATAAAATCTGGCATAAAAACCTTTAAATCAAGTTACAGGGGAAACTTTTCAGATTCCCATGTTTTTTTAACTGTGAATCATCCTATACGGTATATCTTATGGAATGTGTATGCGGCCTACAATATGTAGGCCGCACCTCTAGAAAACTGAGAACCAGATGGGGAGAACATCACCGGAATTGTAAAAATTCCAGGAAAAAGAATATAAAACATAGTATACCCAATCATTGTTTATTGAAACACAATGGAAACCCATATATTTTCAAATATATTCCATTAGATTACATTCCCAAAAATACTGATTACAATAGGCTAATCAGACTCAGACAACGCGAAACATTTTGGATCTACTGGTTGAAGACTCTACATCCATTTGGGCTCAATGCCAATTTGGATTTAGCAGCCTTCAACTAGTAGATCCACATCACATATCCTTATAGTTTTTAGGCACATGCAATTTTTTGATATGGACACCAAAAAAAGCGTTATTAAATACAGACCAAGTTTCATTTCCACCAAAACAACATCTCCCCTTAAGGAATCCCTAGAGATACCAATAGGGGTAGCTAGTACCTAAAACACTAACACATACTATTGACTCATATATAATCATTACAATCACTTTTAGGAGATATACATACCTAGCAGTGAATACTGACACACACACATACATACATCATCTCTTCTAATACACTTACATACACACACCTACACCGAAAAAATCTCACATATTTACATCGCCAGCAGAACAAGGCAAAAAACAGGTGTCAATACACACACATAACATTGATCGGATCTCAGATCAACCTATGTTAGGATATACATACAGAACCATCAGGTCATTTTTATATAAAAATAGTTCATACATATCTAGTATATATTAAAATAGTTTATGCACATATATAATATAATTCCAATATAGATATACCCAATCGATCATATTTACAATCACAGTACGAAAAAATTACAGCAATAAACAAACTTCGAACAACACACACATATACAAACATGTTCAGATCATACACAGTCAACAACACTTATATTTCTTATAAATTTCATGGCTCACATATCCAGACATGCAACATCATTAGTACACAAATCTAATTTTTGTTGCAGCTACAAACAAAATCTATAAGTTTTAGATAACACATAAACTGATGCCGCTGCAACAAACAAATTTTCTCATAAGTTTTAGACAAGATTTGAATAAAGAATAAAAAATAAAAAATAATATATATAAAATATATAAAAAATAAAAAGGAACACACACAAAAAAACAAAAACAAAAAGACGATTTAGGAAGGATTACACATATGCATACAAAATTATACACTTCTGGATTGATAATAAACAACATATCAATGATATTACTATGGGACTCTACAACATCTGTAGTTAAGTTTTTAAAAAATGCTGATATACTTGTATCGATAATAAAATGAAATATATATAAATATAATAAAAATATATATTCAAGACAACAGGAATAATTGATTCTCCAATTCATATGGAAAAAGATTCAATGTTTACAGCGCCACACAGATTGCACCCAATACAGGCAAAAATTCACAAAATCCCCTGCAACATATCACAATAGCGAACTCTGTCATTTTATTTCCAAAAAGGTTTTGCCCACTTAACATATATATTTTGAATTAGGATCTAACATTTCCACATCTCTCTAAATCGGAGTGAACATTGTTAATACAAAATATGCTGAAATATTCAAATATATTGAAAACATATATAGAAAGATCGCTAATATATAATAGATATGTCTAACTTTAGAAACACAAATACATTAATATACAAATGATATACAAGACTTTCTAACACCCTTTGCTTATTAGGGATATAAATTATTTCATGCTATAAAACAAAAACACACAGTCTATTATGTATATACATGCTAACACACAACACACATGCTCAATAAGATATTACAATATCTATTGTTCATTAGAAATCCAAAAACATTGCACTCTACAAATGTGATCACACAGTTTAATATATTCCTAAATGGTTGAAACAATAATAATAATAATATATATCGAGGATTTTGTGTATATATACCTTTTTTGACATTGACATGAATACATTTTTGTAACTGTTTTTTCTGCCAAAATTTCGATTGTTTAATAACGTTTAATAATGTTACAATTGTAACAGCTGGGGACATGATGTTGATATCTCAGCTGTAGTTCTTTTAGATGTACCCATTGGTTAGTTTCTAGTGACAACTTCCGTTTTTAATTAGTCAAATGTGTATATAATGTTACAATTTGAAGTGTATTTTATCTGCTTTATATCTGATGAAATGACCCGTAGCTGGTTGAGAAACGCGTCATTAAAGCCTTTTTAAATCTTATATGGAAGTTGTTCACCATTTTTTATTTAGTGCCGTTAAGTTTTAAACAGTTACAACAACTTACAAACAGTTACAACTACTATATATCCAGTTGTAACAATCTAACAGACATTCCTTTACCAAGTTAACCTGCACGGCTACAGCTGAAGACACTATACAAAGAGCTGCATACGCTAAAGAACAGAGAGGTTACACCAACACACAGTATACTAGCCGCTGTTAAGGTGCTAGCAGGCGAGACCGCACTGGTCACAGCACAGTGCAATTTCTTTTGGTAAGCATACTACATGTTTTCTCCATCCCTTTGAAAAGACATATTACGCTATGTGGAGTTCCCTCTCTATTTTCTAAGGTTCACACATCCTTGAGCTGAATCCTCGAAAAGATAAAGGACATCTGGAGAATATATGCCTATATACAGTGTACTGGCCGCTGAATAAAGTGCCAGCAGGAGATACCGCACTGGTCAGAGTTCAGTGCAACTTTTTTTGGTAAGCGCAATATCTGTGTCTAATACCGCTTTGAAACAAACAATATTACACTATTGGCGCCCTCTCTTTTTTCCTTTTTTTCCAACTACAGTGATACCCCCGCTCTCTGGGACCAAGAGGAGCTGCCCCGCCAGAAAACGTCCGGCGGCAATTTATTTTATGGACTAAAACATTGTGATCAACACTTTTGGGACACGGTATTTTATCTTTGATAACCACTACATTGTTGTGAAAAATACATTGCTTTTAGTCACTTTGTATCTTTTGTTTTTCTGTTTTGTTTTTCTGTTACTCCCTCAATCTTTTCCCGCCCCTATCGTTTTCAAATCTGACAGCGCACCTTTTTGTATCCCCTTCTGGGATATTACAGAGTGATTATTACTTGGAGAAATTAAAACCTGGCATCAGAGGGGATAATATGGAAACTCAGTTGGTCAAACAGGAAACTAAATGAATATTTAGATTGGATAGTGTCATGCCGTGAGGCATGAATGAATCCAATAACTATTGGGCATTTCTTTAATTTATTACAAATTTATTTCGGAATATCTACTGAAATAATTTAGGCACTCACCATACCAACACCCATTAGTTCCATGGTCCCAACTTAATACTGGTCTCTTAGTATGGTTATTCACATATGATATGGCATAAACTATGATGGTAACAAAGGACAAACAGGCAGCGCAGTATCCGTTTAAATAATACTTAGCATTTATTTTTCCATACAGGAATATATTAAAAAGTCAAAAATCCACACCAAGAATAAAAAAACAAAGATAAAATATCAGCTGTGTACAACGTGCTTACGCGTTTCAGCTAAAAAGCCGTAATCATAGCTAATCCTAAGAGTGAGAAACACACTACTTATACCTTAACTAACACAGCCATTGATTAAAAACAGTAATTGCACAGCTGAATGATGATGGTAATTAATTATGCCTTGAGGGAGCAACCCTCTACAATGTGAACAAACATTTGATCTATATAAAAACTCTAATCTTAATCACAAAATAGAACATTTTACTACTCAATACATATCCTGGTAATTAGAAGAAATTACTATCTATAATGCAATTGAATATTTCCAAAGTTTGAAAAAAGAGAATGGGCACATGTTAATGCTAAATGAGTTGTATGAAAGAACACATAGGGGGGTAGTTATCAACGTGTCTACTTTACCTGCCTTCGTCTGTTCAATACGCCCGCCTAAGCTCGCCTACCATCGCCGCCACGGACCTGCAAAATTTCGCCTAAGTTATCAAAAAAGCTGTCAAAAAGCCGTGCACCAAGTACGGGGCGATGAGCAGCGAATTGTGAGAGTTATCACTCACCCGATCTCGCTGCTCTTCGGCTTTTTGACAGCTTTCTTGCTAGCCTGTCACCAAGCACCCACACTAAACTACACTCTTCTACCCCCTATGCCCCCGGAGCCCCCCACAACTCAATAAAGTTATTAACCTCTAAACCGCTGCTCCTAGACCCCGCCATAACTCTTATAAATGTATTAACCCCTAAACCGCCGCTCCCGGACACCGCCGCCACCTACATTATACCTAGTAACCCCTATCCTGCCCCCCCTATACCGCCGCCCTCTATAATAAAGTTATTAACCCCTATCCTGCTGATCCCGGACCTCGCCGCAACAAAATAAATAGTTTAACCCCTAAACTGCCGCTCCCGGACCATGCCGCAACCTATATTAAACTTATTACCCCTATCCTGCCCCCTCTACACCGTCGCCACCTATAATAAATTTATTAACCCCTATCCTGCCCCCCACTACACCTCTGCCACTGTAATAAAATTATTAACCCCTAAACCTAAGTCTAACACTAACCCTAACACCCCCCTAACTTAAATATTAATTAAATAAATCTAAATAATATTTCTCTTATTAACTGAATTAATCATATTTAAAACTAAATACTTACCTTTAAAATAAACCCTAATATAGCTACAATATAAATAATAATTATATTGTAGCTATCTTAGGATTTATTTTTATTTTACAGGCATCTTTCAATTTATTTTAACTAGGTACAATAGCTATTAAATAGTTATTAACTATTTAATAGCTACCTAGTTAAAATAAAGATAAATTAACCTGTAAAATAAAAACTAACCTAAGTTACAATTACACCTAACACTACACTATACTTTAATAAATTATTCCTATTTAAAGCTAAACACTTACCTGTAAAATAAACCCTAAGATAGCTACAATATAATTATTAATTACATTGTAGCTATTTTAGGATTTATATTTATTTTTACAGGTAACTTTGTATTTATTTTAGCTAGTTAGAACAGTTATTAAATAGTTATTAACTATTTAATAACTACCTAGCTAAAAGAAATACAAAATTACCTGTAAAATAAATCCTAACCTAACTTACAATTAAACCTAACACAACACTATCATTAAATTAATTAAATAAATGAACTACAAATAACTACAATTAAATACAATTACATAAACTAACTAAAGTACAAAAAATAAAAAAGCTAAGTTACAAAAAATAAAAAAAATAAGTTACAAACATTTAAAAAATATTACAACAATTTTAAGCTACTTACACCTAATCTAAGCCCCCTAATAAAATAACAAAGCCCCCCAAAATAAAAAAAATGCCCTACCCTATTCTAAATTAAAAAAGTTCAAAGCTCTTTTACCTTACCAGCCCTTAAAAGGGCCTTTTGTGGGGCATGCCCAAAGAATTCTGCTCTTTTGCCTGTAAAAGAAAAATACAACCCCCCCAACATTAAAACCCACCACCCACATACCCCTAATCTAACCCAAACCCCCTTAAATAAACCTAACACTACCCCCCTGAAGATCATCCTACCTTGAGTCATCTTCAGCCAGCCGACCCACCGATGGTGGAACCGAAGAGGAGATCCGGAGTGGCAGAAGTCATCATCCAAGGCGCGCTGAAGAAGTCTTCCATCCGATGAAGTCATCATCCAGGCGGCGCTGAAGAAGTCTTCCATCCGGGCGATGTCATCTTCCAAGCGGCATCTTCAATCTTCTTTCTTCCAGATCCATTTTCATCCCGCCGACGCGGTACATCCTTCTTCCCCGACGGACTAACGACGAATGAAGGCTCCTTTAAGGGACGTCATCCAAGATGGCGTCCCTTCAATTCCGATTGGCTGATAGGATTCTTCTTCATTACAGTTATTTATTTGAAGGTTTTCCCTGACTCTATACCATTTTTCTATAAACTATGATGGCTCTTACTTGCTTAATATACATATATGCTGCCATGATGTACAAGACATTTGAATCTTGGAATGATATAATATGTGCAGCATTTGAGTGAATTCTCACTCGTATATATTATAGCTTTTTTACGTGAGAGAAACAGGAAACCATATCATGATTGTAAATGATTATTATCCATTACTGGTTACTTGATCTTTAGTTGGGGAATGACCTCTAATTTTGAAACATTGTGAGCATAATCATAAGTGTTGGTGCTAATATTAAAGGGACATAATACTCATATGCAAAATCACTTGAAACTGATGCAGTATAACTGTAAAAAGCTGACAGGAAAATATCACCTGAGCATCTCTATGTAAAAAAGGAAGATATTTTACCTCACAATCTCCTCAGCTCAGCAGAGTAAGTTCTGTGTAAAAAAGTTATACTTCACCTGCTCCCAGCTGCAGGTAAAAAAATTAAAAAAAATGAAGAAATGAACAGCAGCCAATCAGCATCAGCAGTGCTGAGGTCATGAACTCTTACTGTGATCTCATGAGATTTGACTTAACTCTCATGAGATTTCATAGTAAGCTTCCTTTACCTGATTGGTGAAATAATATGAGAGTGCACGATGCTAGTCCCTTCAGATGTCCCAGGACAAACACACTAAAATGCTGCTTAGAAATCCTTTACAATGGGAGGTGGCTACTGAGGAACTTTTGAGGTAAAATATCTTTCTTTTTTACATAGAGATGTTCAGGTGATATTTTCTAATCAGCTTTTTACAGCTATGCTGCATCACTTTCAAGTGTTTAAACATTTGGGTATTATGGCCCTTTAAGTACAGATTAATAAGTGTATTATGTTACGTTTTAAACAAGTCATAATCGTATGTTTTAAATGGGGAAGGAGATGCTATGTTTCAATACACATGAGAGCGAGGCTGTTATTTTGAGACATATGACTGTCAAAACAGCTATACGTAAGCTATTTGTGTGTATAACTTAACTTCAGTAAATCCAATCAAGTACCAGACCGGTCCGCACACCCCCTCGATACCCAATCACATTTAAGATATGGAGATTGGAGAGAGGAGGGGTATTACATATTGCGTTGTGACTGGTAGTCTTATTTTCATGTAGGTATTTAAGAAGCATCCTATGTCAGCTCGATTTGTCCTTACTTTGTAAAATTAGGAACATTGAGAAAGGCCGCATACCGGCCGAAACGCATTTGTGTTAAACGGTTCTTACACCTCTGGCACCTGATGCCGATGTATGCTGTTATCGACTAGCAAACAGGGAGGTGTTGAACTGACAGAGTATTGTTTTTAGTGTGGTGGGCGGAAGTGTAACAGGGTGTCCTGGACATTTTATTTATTGATAATAAGTTATATTTTATTTTGTTTATTTAAATTTAGAGGTTGAGTGCTATAATCCCTTTCTTTTGCCCCATATATTTTAAGTGGGGTATATGTGTTAGTAGTATAGTTTAAGGGCAACACTGGTCCTAGTTTTATTAGGTCCATATTCCTCTAATATTATTTGCAGTGCCAGTAATTCCCACGTTCCTGTATATTAGCTCCACTATTTAAACATATATATTTTCACATAATGAAAGTATTTTGCTCCACTCATCACCGCACCTGGAGAACAGATCCCTACTCAATTAGCACTATGATTCCATGAAGCCCTCAAAGGGGAAAAAATGGCCTTAACACTAAGGGGTAGATTTATTAATGGCTGAGCGGACATGATTCGCTGTAGCCTGACACAACCTTAACAGATAGACTCCATTATTTATATATTTTTGGGTAGATATTGTTTTGAGGAAACATTGCTTGTCTTTTTTTTAAGTATGATAAGTGAATTTTAAGGCTTATTTCTAAGAAACACAACAAAATGACACCTAATTAACACATATGGACACATATTGAAAGTTTTTTTGTTTAGCATTTATTCAGGATTTTAGGAAAAACAATAGTTTAGGTACATAAAAAAAAATAATTCAATATTGCTTGCTTAATGCTATATTTATGTAATTCCTGTTCTGTTCTGTGATGACGAATCAGCACCATAAAACACATGTAGAAGATATGCTTAATGTGTTTGTCGCTGTCTTGACTCTGTTTGCCTCATTGCTATAATGGCATCCTCAGCTACCAGATTATTTATAACATTATTATATGGGAATATCTGAGGCTAAGACTTGTCCACGTGAGTTTAAATAACAATTCCAGACAAGAAACCTACACTGGTGCAAAAGATCACATGCCCACATTGTTTCCTCCAACAATCGAATCATATGAGGACATTTAGCATGTAGGACACTTAGTTTTGCATAGGGGGTGCTTATATATAATGCACAACTGACTCCAAGAAGGAAGCAGCAAAAAGTAAGAATATTTGGGACACTGAAATTAGCCAAATAATCACACACATATCAATATAGTCCTATAGACCAGGGCTAATAGTATAAAACTTGTTACATACGTGACTTGATATCATTTTGTGCACTTTATTTACATGCTTCTAAACCAACATTTTTATTTATCCTTTTCACATTATCAGAAAATTATTTTGTGTCTTTATCTTACTTGTGTCTGTTTTATAGATTAACAAGCACCTGAGGAAGGCACATTTTACAACTGCATCTAATATGGGCATTTCCTTTACTGATTATGGAGATGTACCAGGTCACTATGACATAATAAACTGGATCCTATCTGACATACCAGAAGAACTGGCCCCTCACCAAGTTGGAAACTTTACCTCCCTAGCTCCTGTGGGCAGACAACTTATTTTAAATGACAGTGAAATCTCTTGGAGTCCTACATTTGGAGCAGTAAGTTACTGGGCACGTAAAGGGACTTTGTTCTCAAATATGTTTTGTCATCCATTTGAAAAACAACATTTAAATATTTTGATTTTGATATTTTTTTTTGTTCAAAAAAGTAAATTTAACTTGAATCTACCTCAGAAAATAGATGGGTAGATATTTAACCTTTGTACTGGCAAGCAATATGTGTATAATCTTATAATACAGCATATTTCTATGGATACATCTTGCTATCCTGAAAATCAGGATTTGTAGAAATATATAAGCCAGATTACAAGTGGTGTGCTAATGATAACTTGTGACGTGATACGCAATATCGCTTGACCATGCTAAACATTACAAGTCCATGATATAGCGCGTAAACCAGGGAAGGGTTAGTGCCATTGGCTTTTCTCAAGCACAAACTATACTTTCAATGAAGATTGTGGGCCTGCTAACTTGTGCTTATTACAAGTTGAAAGTTATAGTTTCAGCAAAAGCCAAACTGTTCTATATTTAGTGTGGCTTGAGACCTGAAATAACTTGCAAGGGTTAAACAAAGTTACAGATTAAAATGAAGTACTACACACATATAAACACTTTATAATAAAAATATATAATTTTAATATTAATAAAAAGTATTTATATATTGTAACAAGAATCTTTGGCAACCATTGTCTTCTAGGGTTTAAATGCAATAGAGAACAATCCATTTAAAGTTTTCAAAACTTTATTTTCTTCCAAAATACCAAGGTGTAGCATACAGTTTGTTCACAGGTAAGGCAAAAGGACAAGCTTCTCAGCACAAGCTTCCAAAACAGCAAATCTCTGTCTGCATTGTCTGCAGCAACACAAATGTCCTTTGCAGAATGTAACAGCAAACAGAAATCCAGCAAAACGTTTAGTACATAATATTTTTTACAACACAATCGGCCTCCTGCCTGGCTGTAATCTACTTAGCTAGAGAAATGCTTCACCTTTAAACCCTAGGAGCAGTAATCATGAGCCACACCTGACTTGAATTGTCTTTAACAGCTGTATGGTATTCATAACTAAAAAACACTAATCACTTCCCAGGGGTTTCTTAACAAAATGCTAAAGTGAGATGTATCAATTTTGGTCTAATATGTACTCCCTCTATCACCAAACCAGACTTTCTGTCACAATATATATATATATATATATATATATATATATATATATATATACACACACACACACACAAAAACATGTTGGAGCCCTTCCCAGTCAAATATCTTGAAACATGCAATATAATTTTCATTTATTCTTAATTTGCTTTAATGTATTTTTAATGACAATTCTTGAAGTTCCTATGTTCTTTATGTAGCAAAAAACATAATTTATGTAAGAACTTACCTGATAAATTCATTTCTTTCATGTAATTAGCAAGAGTCCATGAGCTAGTGACATATGGGATATACATTCCTACCAGGAGGGGCAAAGTTTCCCAAACCTCAAAATGCCTATAAATACACCCCTCACAACACCCACAATTCAGTTTAATGAATAGCCAAGTAGTGAGGTGATAAAGAAAGGAGTAAAAAGCATCATCAAAGGAATTTGGAAATAATTGTGCTTTATACAAAAAAATCATAACCACCATAAAAAAGGTTGGTCTCATGGACTCTTGTCAATATGAAAGAAATGAATTTATCAGGTAAGTTCTTACATAAAATATAGCTGCAAGCAGCAATAGAGGTGGCCAAGCGTATTGCCTATGCAATGGCATACAAGCAGCTAAGTCACAAAAATAGCTATAAAGCACGTTTTTGCAGTTCTAAGATAAACAGTTGGAAAGAAAACACATTTTTTAAATTATTGCGTTTTTAAAGTTGGCTGCCACACTATATGACCAATACTTTCAGCATGAACAGATGTAAATCTAGGTCACATTATATGGTTATACAGCAAATTTCAAAGCTTTAACATAAGCGGTTGCAAAGAAAACACATTTTCGAAGTTTTTCCGCTATTCAAGATGGCGGCCATACCATGTGGCCAATACTTTCAACATGAACAGATGTAACTGTATGTCACAATATAAGGTTATACATAAAGTTTCACAGTTCCAACATAAGTGGTTGCAGAGAAAATAGATTTTCAAAATTTTCGCAAAAAACAAAATGGCTGCCAGAATATATGATATACAGTCCCCATATTATGCACAATAGTTGTCACCATAGATGTCAATAAGCATGGCAAAAATAAAGCATTTTGGTAAAACGGTTTTTGTTTTATTATTAATTTAAAAATATCGTTAAGGGGGGGCGGAGCTAGCCTAGCAACAGATTAGTCGCACATCTTTAGAGCTCTGTAAAGATACTATTTTTATACATAAAAAATGACTACTAAGCCGATCCAACAACACCCTCAAAGTGAACCTGGAGTCTAGAGATAATAGTGGAGCAGTTTAAGTCCAGAAGTGGATAAGATAGCTTAGATCTGCATGCTATCAGATAGCCGTCTGGAGCGGAAGCCTTCTGAAGGCAGTCATCTCCCCACCCTCGTGGCACAGCTCAACTATCTTCCAAAACCTCAGTAAAGTGGCACCTACCTCTACTCTTTATCCTACCAAGACGGATCCCAAGACCTACACATTTGTGACTATGGAGGGGTTTAGTCACACACTAGATACAGTCTTCAGAGACATGAAGAGAGATCTTTTTCGTATTATGGTAAGATACACCACCTCTCCATACCTCGCTAATGAACAGCAGGAGAAGTCAGCTTGTAGCACTGAACACTGTGGGATTTGGAGCCAGCTGGTGCGGCAGTCAAATTCTCCTATGCTAGAGAGAGAGCCGTCAGCAGAATTGATGAGCGGGGTTGAGTGTGGACCACGGGGAGCTGATGCAGACACGCAATCAACTGCCAGGGGAGCAGATGCCGGGTATAAGCCTTTTGTCCCACGGCCTGTACCTGGGAAGAAGGAGGTTTGTGTGATCCTGCCGCAAGAGTTCATGTTTGAAACAAAGGCCGGCAAAGACCCAGAAGGAGACCTTGGCTCGGGAGCCATATTGATTCTAGGAGGATCGCCTGCTACACGCTGTAATAGTGGCACAGCTATGGAGATTAGTGGAGCATTCTGTCGGAGCCTAAGACGGACATATGATATTGGCGCATATGATCGCAAAAGGCTCGAGAGGGGCGCCTGGCTGACGGGAACTTTTTTCTTTGGAACGGAGGTGATCGCTAGTTTGCAGGAACATTCTAACACAGAAATTAGCCCTATCTTGACAAATGACGCCAGAACACCCATGATGAGTCCCCTCCGAGCACAGAGTCAGCAACCCATTGCTCCCTACTCAGGCCTCCCAACAACAGGAGTTGGATAAAGAACTCCACCGTTTATTCAGGCCTCCATTATGATACATACAGTAGAGGCCATGCAGGCTAATTTAAAAGTTCATAGTGGTTTATAGGTTGAATTAATCTCATACCCTGTTTGATTTTTCAGAGTTGTATTGTTTGTAATGTCGATAGGGTGCTACATCTGAAGCCTAAATTTTAATAGATGGCAATCTGCATATGACTAAATATTCTAAGTTTTGCATGTTTTCTGCGTTTAAAGTGGCTATATACTTTGCGAACTAGGCTATTATCTTCTATCCAATATAGTGGGGACATTACTAACTGTTGCTTCATACTACTGTTAAACCGCAGTGTTGTTGTGGGCCAAGGCTTTAATATGTACAGGGGATAGTATAGATGTTTAGACATTGTTGAAAGCCTTTCTATAATTTGCACCCCCCCCCCCCTCATTATACAGGTTAGCTATAAAAACTAATGGGTACTAGGCCATGTCTATAAACTATACTAACATTTCCATGTATATTTGATTGACAGCAACTAGCCTCTCATGCTACTATTGTAATGGGCACGTTCAGTACTTCTCCCCCCTCTCACCTATATGTTAATTTAGATTCTATAAAATAACTTAGTATTGTGGTGTACTGGTCTTCCATACTGCTTACACATCCACATAAGAAAGTGTGAACTACTTCCAGCACATTTTTATGCTTTAAGCGCGAGATAATATTTTACAGTATGTGGCCTCATAATGTTTTATAACTATGTGTGCCTAGTACCTGCAGATTATAGCTCAGCAGCCAAGGTCACTATAAAAAACCTTCGAACTTAAATAATGTCTATGCTTTATCTGTGACCGCGATAGGTATATAGGCCCCATCTAACACACAACCCGCCCGTATCTCTTACCCTGACCACATACTACTGCCTTGACAAGGCAAGACAGATGCTCCCATTTATAATTTGCTTGTCAGTTATTGGGAAATTGACTTATGTCACCTACTTGCTGTTTATTATGGCATATCTATAATATTGTTATATCTCATGATTCACTTGTAAGCTCTACTTAAGCTACTAATGTGTTGTTTTTTTATATATTGCACTGTATTTAGAATACCTAACTGATGTTTATATGTCTTGTACTGTTTCTCATTGTAGCAGAGGGTAGATATAGAGTCTAGAGTGATTAAATATATTCTCATATTACACCATTTAAGTATGAAGTCAGCCCAACACACATAGATTACATCCTTTCACTCAGTATCCAGTCAAGGTTCAAGCTTATGCCATAAGTGACTATACCTTTTATTATCTAAGGTTAAACCTGTAATGGTTTTGCACTCCCAAGTTTAGAAGCCTAGGAGCGTTCATTGGTCTGGTATGCTGACTGGCTCCGCCCCCTCCTCCTCCCCCTACCCCCCATTTAGAGCTTGCCCGCTGCATTTCCCTTCCCCAAATATTATGAAGCTCACCCCCCCTTTTGCCCAAATTCTTTATTTTACTGTGTCAAACAGATAAACTAATATATATCTTCTGCATTGAGGGGCTCAATGTTACTCCTTATTTAATACAAAATAGAGGTTATTTTGAGTTTGTTGTTTTTCTCTTTCACAGGAATCCTACAGGCATTCTAGTTTACTTTATTCAAGATCATTCTTACCACTGGCTAGTCCTATGTTATCAGGGGCTTTCATAATGGAAACGCAGAGTTTATATCAATTTATGTCTTCAGTATGTTTAAAAATTCAGAATGTCTGTCTTATCGCTATGCTATTTATGTCTATTGGTGATTCTTGTCTGTAACTTGTTTTGCTCTTTATGACCTCAATAAAAAAATAATAAAAAAAAAAAAAAAAAAAAAAAATATTGTTAAGCATTTTTGAACAATTCAAAATGGCTGCCAAACAACATGACGTATCAACTTCTCTTGAACAAATCTGAATGTTAGTCATAAGATAACTCTATAAACAAAATTTCAAGTCTGTGCCATAAGCGGTTTCGGTGAAGAAGATTTTTGTAGTTTTTAAAAACAGCGCATTCGAAACAAAATGGCCGCCAAGCTATGCATTGTATGGCTTTCAAATTGCACATACTAATGCTCACTATAGATCAAATTGCACATACTAATGCTCACTATAGACCTCTACAATTTGCAGAAGTTTCATGACAATTTGCAAATGTTTTATTTCACGAAGGCGACTGCGCAGTGCGAATTTTAACTGCAATATTGCCTTTAGGGGTCATAACTGTGTGTAATCATGTGTCTGCTGCACTGCAATATAGTTAAATAATGTAAATATAATGCATAAAAGTGCAAATTTACCCAATTAAACAACGATAAAAAGGCGAATTGCTCATAGCAGCCATGTTGATTATGGAAAATTCGCAGTTTTAACAATCTTGGTAGATGACCTCGCAAAGAGTACATGTGCAAAATTGCGTTTTATTGCACTTAGCGGTCTCAGAAAAGAAGATGTTTAAAGATTTTCGCACATTTCAAAATGGCAGCTAGATCATGTGACCAAATTACTTCTCTTGAACAAACTTTATTCTAGGTCAGTACAGCAGTACACACAGCAAGTTTCACAACTGTAACATAAGCGGTTCGGGAGAAGAAGATTTTTAAGCGTTTGTCAAAATTTGTCGCAAAAAAACAATATGGCTGCTAGATCACATGACCTATGAGATTTATATTGCATAGGAATATGCACAGCATAGATCTCTAGCACTGTGCCAAGTTTCATGAGTTTTTGAGTTATGCTGTTGTTAATATAAGCATTTGAAAAAAACGGCAGAAAAATAATAATAAGAAAAATAATAATAAATATAGCTGCAAGCAGCGATAGAGGTGGCCATGCACATCGACATTGCAATGACATACAAGCAGCTAAGTCACAATATAAAGCTTTATAGAAGTTTTTACAATTCTAACATTAGCAGTTGCAAAGATAGCACGTTTTTGAAATGTTTGCGTTTTTCAAGATGGCTGCCCCACTATATGACCAATACTTTCATCACGATCAGAAGTAACTCTAGGTGACAATATATGGTTATACAGCAAATTTCACAGCTTTAACATAAGCGGTTGGAAAGAAAACACGTTTTCTAAATTTTCGCGTAAACCAATATGGCTGCCACAGCTTGTGACCAATTCCTTCAACATGAACGACTGTGACTCTAGGTCACAATATAAGGTTATACAGCAAGCTTCACAGTTCTAACATAAGCAGTTGCAGAGAAAATAGATTTTCAAAATATTCGCATAAAACAAAATGGCTGCCAGATCATATGATATACAGCCTCCATATTATGCACAATAATTACCACCATAGATGTCAATAAACATGGCAAAAATAAAGCATTTTTATAAAATGGTTTTTAATTTATTATTAGTTTAATAATATCGTTAAGCGTTTTTGAACAATTCAAAATGGCTGCCAAACCACATGACATATAAACTTCTCTTGAACAAATCTGAATGTTAGTCATAAGATAACTCTATAAACAAAATTTCAAGTCTGTCCTATAAGTGGTTTCGGAGAAGAAGATTTTTTTAGTTTTTAAAAATGGCGCATACGAAACAAAATGGCCACCAAGCTATGCAATGTATGGCTTTCAAATTGCACATACTTATGCTCACTATATACTTCTGCAATGTGCATAAGTTTCATGAAAATTTGCAAATGTTTTATTTCACGAAGGCGACTGCGCAATGCGACTTTTAACTGCAATATTGTCTTTAAGGGTTATGACTATGTGTAATCATGTGTCTATTACACTGCAATATTGTTAAATATTGTAAAACTAATGTATAAAGTGCAAAATTTACGCAATTAAATGGCGATAAAAAGGTTAATGTCTCATAGCAGCCATGTTGATTATGGAAAAATCGCAATTTTAACAAACTTGGTAGAGGACCTTGCAATGAGCATATGTGCAAAATTGCGCTTTATTGCACTAAGCGGTTTAAGAGAAGAAGATGTTTAAAGATTTTCGCAAAATCCAAGATGGCTGCTACATCATGTGACTAATGCACTTTTGTTGAGCAATGGCAAATCTAGGTCATAGCAGCACTGAGCACAGCAAGTTTCAAAACTGTAACATAAGCAGTTCCAGAGATAACGATTATTAAGCAGTTCTTGAAATTTGTCGCAAAAAACAATATGGCTGCGTAACCTTATGACCTATGAGTTCAATATTGCATGAGATGTGGCAGAGCAATAGGTTGTATCAGCATACCTGATTTCAAGAGCTTTGCTTTAGCAGTTCAAGAGTTATAGGCAATAGAATAAGTTTGGCGGAATAATAATAATAAATATAGCTGCAAGCAGCGATAGAGGTGGCCATGCGCATCGACTTTGCAATGGCATACAAGCAACTAAGTCACAATATAAAGCTTTATAGAAATTTTTAAAATTCTAACATTAGCAGTTGGGAAAAAAACACATTTTCGTAACATTTGCGTTTTTCAAGATGGCTGCCCTGCCATATGACCAATACATTCATCACGATCAAATGTAACTCTAGGTCACAAGATATTGTTTTACAGCAAATTTCACAGCTTTAACATAAGCGGTTGCAAAGAAAACACATTTTCGAAATTTTCGCGTAAACCAATATGGCTGCCACAGCTTGTGACCAATTCCTTTAACATGAACAACTGTGATTCTAGGTCACAATATAAGGTTACTTAGCTAGTTTCACAGTTCTAACAGTTCTGCGGTTGCAGAGAAAATAGATTTTCGAAATGTTTGCGCAAAACAAAATGGCTGCCTAATCATATGATATACAGCCTCCATATTATGCACAATAGTTCTTACCATAGATGTCAATAAACATGGCAAAAATAAAGCATTTTTGTAAAACGCTTTTTGTTTTATTATTAGTTTAAAAATATCGTTAAGCATTTTTGAATAATTCAAATGGCTGCCAAACCACATGACCTATCAACTTCTCTTGAACAAATCTGAATGTTAGTCATAAGATAACTCTATAAACAAAATTTGCACTTAGCGGTTGCAGAGAAGAAGATGTTTAAAGATTTTCACACATTTCAAAATAGCAGCTAGATCATGTGACTAAATCACTTCTCTTGAACAAACTTTATTCTAGGTCAGTACTGCAGTACACACAGCAAGTTTCACAACTGTAACATAAGCGGTTCTGGAGAAGAAGATTTTTAAGCATGTGTCAAAATTTGTCGCAAAAAGCAATATGGCTGCTAGATCACATGACCTATGAGATTTATATTGCATAGGATTATGCAAAGCATAGATCTCTAGCATTGTGCCAAATTTCATGAGTTTTTGAATTATGCTGTTGTTATTATAAGCATTTGAAAAAAACGGCGGAAAAATAATAAAAATAGTACAAGCAATAACAAATAACAATATAGCTGCAAGCAGCGATAGAGGTGGCCATGCGCATCGACATTGCAATGACATACAAGCAGCTAAGTCACAATATAAAGCTTTATAGAAGTTTTTACAATTCTAACATTAGCAGTTGGAAAGAAAACACATTTTCAAAATTTTTGCGTTTTTCAAGATGGCTGCCCCACCATATGACCAATACTTTCATCACGATCAGATGTAACTCTAGGTCACAAGATTTTGTTTTACAGCAAATTTCACAGCTTTAACATAAGCGGTTGGAAAGAAAACACGTTTTCGATATTTTCACGTAAACCAATATGGCTGCCACAGGTTGTGACCAATTCCTTCAACATGAACAACTGTGACTCTAGGTCACAAAATAAGGTGTTACAGCAAGTTTCACAGTTCTAACATAAGCAGTTGCAGAGAAAATAGATTTTCGAAATATTCGCATAAAACAAAATGACTGCCAGATCATATGATATACAGCCTCCATATTATGCACAATAATTGTCACCATAGATGTCAATAAACATGGCAAAAATAAAGCATTTTTGTAAAACGGTTTTTGTTTTATTATTAATTTAAAAATATCATTAAGCGTTTTTGAACAATTCAAAATGGTTGCCAAACGACATGACCTATCAACTTCTCTTGAACAAATCTGAATGTTAGTCATAAGATAACTCTGTAAACAGAATTTCAAGTGTGTGCCTTAAGCGGTTTCGGAGAAGAAGATTTTTATAGTTTTTAAAAACAACGCATACGAAACAAAATGGCTGCGAAGTTATGCATTGTATGGCTTTCAAATTGTACATACTAATGCTCACTATAGACCTCTACAATTTGCAGAAGTTTTATGAAAATTTGTACATGTTTTATTTCACGAAGGCGACTGCGCAGTGCAAATTTTACTGCAATATTTCCTTTAGGGATCATGACTATGTGTACTCATGTGTCTGCTACACTGTAATATAGTTAAATAGTGTAAACATAATGCATAAAGTGCAAATTTACGCAATTAAACAGCGATAAAAAGGCGAATGGCTCATAGCAGCCAGGTTGATTATGGAAAATTCACAGTTTGAACAAACTTGGTAGAAGACCTTAAAAGGAGCACATGTGCAAAATTGCGCTTCATTGCACTTAGCAGTTGCAGAGAAGAAGATGTTTAAAGATTTTCGCACATTTCAAAATGGCAGCTAGATCATGTGACTAAATCACTTCTGTTGAACAAACTTTATTCTAAGTCAGTACAGCAGTACACACAGCAAGTTTCACAGCTGTAACATAAGCAGTTCTGGAGAAGAAGATTTTCAAGCGGTTGTCGAAATTTGTCGCAAAAAGCAATATGGATGCTAGATCACATGACCTATAAGATTTATGTTGCACAGGATTATGCACAGCATTGATCTCTAGCATTGTGCCAAGTTTCATGACTTTTTGAGTTATGCTGTTGTTATTATAAGCATTTAAAAAAAATGGCGGAATAATAATAATAGTACAAGCAATAACAAATAATAATATAGCTGCAAGCAGCGATAGAGGTGGCCATGTGCATCAACATTGCAATGACATACAAGCAGCTAAGTCACAATATAAAGCTTTATAGAAGTTTTTACAATTCTAACATTAGCAGTTGCAAAGATAACACGTTTTCGAAATTTTTGCGTTTTTCAAGATGGCTGCCCCACTATATGACCAATACTTTCATCACAATCAGATGTAACTCTAGGTGACAATATATGGTTATACAGCAAATTTCACAGCTTTAACATAAGCGGTTGGAAAGAAAACACGTTTTCGAAATTTTCACGTAAACCAATATGGCTGCCACAGGTTGTGACCAATTCCTTCAACATGAACAACTGTGACTCTAGGTCACAATATAAGGTTATACTGCAAACTTCACAGTTCTAACATAATCAGTTGCAGAGAAAATAGATTTTCAAAATATTCGCATAAAACAAAATGGCTGCCAGATCATATGATATACAGCCTCCATATTATGCACAATAATTGTCACCATAGATGTCAATAAACATGGCAAAAATAAAGCATTTTTGTAAAATGGTTTTTATTTTATTATTAGTTTAATAATATCGTTAAGCGTTTTTGAACAATTCAAAATGGCTGCCAAACCACATGACATATCAACTTCTCTTGAACAAATCTGAATATTAGTCATAAAATAACTCTATAAACAAAATTTCAAGTCTGTCCCATAAGCGGTTTCGGAGAAGAAGATTTTTTTAGTTTTTAAAAATGGCGCATACGAAACAAAATGGCCGCCAAGCTATGCAATGTATGGCTTTCAAATTGCACATACTTATGCTCACTATAGACCTCTACAATGTGCATAAGTTTCATGAAAATTTGCAAATGTTTTATTTCACGAAGGCGACTGCGCAATGCGAATTTTAACTGCAATATTGTCTTTAAGGGTTATGACTATGTGTAATCATGTGTCTATTACACTGTAATATTTTTAAATATTGTAAAACTAATGTATAAAGTGCAAAATTTACGCAATTAAATGGCGATAAAAAGGTTAATGTCTCACAGCAGCCATGTTGATTATGGAAAAATCGCAATTTTAACAAACTTGGTAGAGGACCTTGCAATGTGTATATGTGCAAAATTGTGCTTTATTGCACTAAGCTGTTTAAGAGAAGAAGATGTTTAAAGATTTTCGCAAAATCCAAGATGGCTGCTACATCATGTGACTAATGCACTTCTGTTGAGCAATGGCAAATCTAGGTCATAGCAGCACTGAGCACAGCAAGTTTCAAAACTGTAACATAAGCAGTTCCAGAGATAAAGATTATTAAGCAGTTCTCGAAATTTGTCGCAAAAAACAATATGGCTGCGTAACCTTATGACCTATGAGTTCAATATTGCATGAGATGTAGCAGAGCAATAGGCTGTATCAGCATACCTGATTTCAAGAGCTTTGCTTTAGCAGTTCAAGAGTTATAGGCAATAGAATAAGTTTGGCGGAATAATAATAATAATAATAATAAAAATAATAATAATAATCCTGACAATAACAATAGGTTGTCCTGCAACTTCGTTGCATGGCCACCTAAGGCCGCCAAGCTATGCAATGTATGGCTTTCAAATTGCACATACTTATGCTCACTATAGACCTCTACAATGTGCATAAGTTTCATGAAAATTTGCAAATGTTTTATTTCACGAAGGCGACTGCGCAATGCGAATTTTAACTGCAATATTGTCTTTAAGGGTTATGACTATGTGTAATCATGTGTCTATTACACTGTAATATTTTTAAATATTGTAAAACTAATGTATAAAGTGCAAAATTTACGCAATTAAATGGCGATAAAAAGGTTAATGTCTCACAGCAGCCATGTTGATTATGGAAAAATCGCAATTTTAACAAACTTGGTAGAGGACCTTGCAATGTGTATATGTGCAAAATTGTGCTTTATTGCACTAAGCTGTTTAAGAGAAGAAGATGTTTAAAGATTTTCGCAAAATCCAAGATGGCTGCTACATCATGTGACTAATGCACTTCTGTTGAGCAATGGCAAATCTAGGTCATAGCAACACTGAGCACAGCAAGTTTCAAAACTGTAACATAAGCAGTTCCAGAGATAAAGATTATTAAGCAGTTCTCGAAATTTGTCGCAAAAAACAATATGGCTGCGTAACCTTATGACCTATGAGTTCAATATTGCATGAGATGTAGCAGAGCAATAGGCTGTATCAGCATACCTGATTTCAAGAGCTTTGCTTTAGCAGTTCAAGAGTTATAGGCAATAGAATAAGTTTGGCGGAATAATAATAATAATAATAATCCTGACAATAACATTAGGTTGTCCTGCAACTTCGTTGTATGGCCACCTAAAAATAATAATAATAATCCTGACAATAACAATAGGTTGTCCTGCAACTTCGTTGCATGGCCACCTAATAATAATCTGAGCAAAAACAATAGGTGTCCAGCACTATAGTGCTTGGCCACCTAATTATGATTTCTTTCATGTAATTAGCAAGAGCCTATGAGCTAGTGACATATGGGATAGTAATACCCAAGATGTGGAACTCCACAGAAGAGTCACTGGAGAGGGAGGGATAAAATAATAACAGCCATTTTCCGCTGAAAAAATTAATCCACAACCCAAAATATAAATTTATTCTCATAAATGAAAAGAAAAACTTAAGCATAAGCAGAGGAATCAAACTGAAACAGCTGCCTGAAGAACTTTTCTACTAAAAACTGCTTCCGAGGAAGCAAATACATCAAAACAGTAGAATTTAGTAAATGTATGTAAAGAAGACCAAGTTGCTGCTTTGCAAATCTGATCAACTGAAGCTTCATTCTTAAAAGCCCACAAAGTAGAACTGATCTAGTAGAATGAGCTGTAATTCTCTGAGGCGGGGCCTGACCCGACTCCAAATAAGCCTGATGAATCAAAAGCTTTATCCTGGATGCCAAGGAAATGGCAGAAGCTTTCTGACCTTTCCTAGGACCAGAAAAAAAAAACAAATAGACTAGAAGTCTTAATGAAATCTTTAGTAGCTTCAACATAATATTTCAAAACTCTTACAACATCCAAATAACGTAAGGATCTCTCCAAAGAATTCTTAGGATTAGGCCACAAAGAAGGAACAACAATTTCTCTATTAATGTTGTTAGAATTCACAACCTTAGGTAGAAATTTAAATGAAGTCCGCAAAACTGCCTTATCCTGATGGAAAATCAAAAATGGAGATTCACAGGAAAGAACAGATAATTCGGAAACTCTTCTAGCAGAAGAGATGGCCAAAAGGAACAACACTTTCCAAGAAAGTAATTTAATGTTCAAAGAATGCATAGACTCAAATGGAGGAGCCTGTAAAGCCTTCAAAATCAAATTAAGACTCCAAGGAGGAGAGATTGATTTAATGACAGGCTTGATACAGATCAAAGCCTGCACAAAACAGTGAATATCAGGAAGATTAGCAATCTTTCTGTGAAATAAAACAGAAAGAGCAGAGATGTGTCCCTTCAAGGAACTTGCAGACAAATCCTTTATCCAAACCATCCTGAAAAAACTGTAAAATTCTAGTAATTCTAAAAGAATGCCAGGAACATTTATGAGAAGAATACCATGAAATATAAGTCTTCCAAACTCGATAATAAATCTTCCTAGAAACAGATTTCCGAGCCTGTAACATAGTAACATAGTATTAATCACTGAGTCAGAGAAACCTCTATGACTAAGCACTAGGCGTTCAATTTCCATACCTTTAAATTTCATGATTTGTGATCCTGATAGAAAAACAGACCTTGAGACAGAAGGTCTGGTCTTTAAGGAAGTGGCAAAGGTTGGCAACTGGACATCCGAACAAGATCCACATACCAAAACCTCTTGGAAGAAGAACTAGAGGCAGGAAGATATAATCAGGTTGGTTACACCAAGGATCTGCTAATGTATCCATTGCCTCTTCCTGAGGATCTCTGGACCTGGACAGGTACCTGGGAAGTTTCTTGTTTAGATGGGAAGCCATCAGATCTAGTTCTGGAAGACCCTATATCTCAACAATGTTAGAAAACACATCTGGATGGAGCGACTACTCCCCCGGATGTAAAGTCTGACGGCTGAGATAATCCGCTTCCCAATTGTCTACACCTGGGATATGAACTGCAGAAATTAGACAGGAGCTGGATTCCGCCCAAGAAAGTATCCAAGATGCACATTTCATAGCTTGGCAATTGCGATTCCCACCCTGATGATTGACATATGCCACAGTTGTGATATTGTCTGTCTGAAAACAAATGAACGATTCTCTCTTCAACAGAGGCCACATCTGAAGAGCCCTGAAAATAGCACAGAGTTCTAAAATATTGATTGGTAACCTAAAAGACTTGTATCTGTTGTGATCAAAAGAGGCTCCTTGAACTATACAATGCTGATCTAACCACCAAGTCAAAGAGAGTCGAACATTGGGATTTAAGGATATTAATTGTGAAATCTTTGCATAATCCCTGCACCATTGATTCAGCATACAAATCTGGAGAGGTCTCATATGAAAACGAGCGAAGGGAGTTCATTGGAGTTCATTCAGCAGAGGGGGCTGTTACTAGTGGTGTTCCTCAGGGGTCAGTTCTGGGGCCTGTTTTGTTTAACATATTTATCTGCGATATCAGCAAAGGGCTACAGGGGAAAGTATGTCTCTTTGCAGATGATACAAAAATTTGCAACAGAGTGGATGTTCCAGGGGGGGTAGACAAAATGAGAAGTGATATACAACAATTGGAGGATTGGACAAACGACTGGGATCTAAAGTTTAACACAGCAAAGTGTAAAATAATGCATTTAGGGAAGAAAAATCCAAATGTTAATTACAGACTCAATGACACTTTACTGACTGTTACAGACGAGGAACAGGACTTGGGAATTATTATTTCAGATGATTTAAAACTTAGTAAACAATGTAGTAAGGCAGCGAGTAAGGCTAGCAGAATGCTTGGATGTATTGGTAGAGGTATTTGCAGCAGAAATAGTAAGGTTCTTATGCCACTTTATAGATCATTAGTTAGGCCTCATCTTGAGTATTGTGTGCAGTTCTGGAGGCCATATCTTCAGAAGGATATTAACAAACTTGAATCTGTGCAATGGAGGGCTACCAAAATGGTACATGGTCTAAAAAATAAAACTTACCAGGATAGGCTCAATGACCTAAATATGTATAGCTTAGAGGAGAGAAGGGAAAGAGGTGATATGATAGCAACTTTCAAGTACATTAAAGGGTTTAGTAAAACTGAGGCTGTGGGTATTTTACATAAAATGGAAAATTCAAGAACAAGGGGTCATGAGCTCAAGCTAAAGGGTAGTAGATTCAGGAGTAATTTGAGGAAGCACTTCTTTACAGAAAGAGTGATTGATTTATGGAATAAACTTCCTCAAGAGGTAGTAGCAACAAACACTGTGGGGGACTTTAAAAATGCATGGGACAAGCATAGGGCTATCCTACGAACTAGATAAGTTTATACTGTTAGGTAAGGTGGGGCAGACTTGCTGGGCCTATGGCTCTTATCTGCCGTCAATATCTATGTTTCTATGTTTCTATGAAGGGAATCGCGTCCGATGCTGCAGTCATGAGACCTAAAACTTCCATGCACATAGCTACGGAAGGGAATGATTGAGACTGAAGGTTCCGACAAGCTGAACCCAATTTTAGTCGTCTCTTGTCTGTTAGAGACAGAGTCATGGACACTGAATCTATCTGGAAACTTAAAAAAGTTGACCCTTGTCTGAGGAATCAAGGAACATTTTGGTAAATTGATTATCCAACCATGTCTTTGAAGAAGCAACACTAGTTGATTCGTGTGAGATTCTGCAGAATGTAAAGACTGAGATAGTACCAAGATATTATCCAAATAAGGAAACACCGCAATATCCCGTTCTCTGATTACAGAGAGTAGGGCACCGAGAACCTTTGAAAAAAATTATTGGAGCTGTCGCTAGGCCAAATAGAAGAGTGACACATTGATAATGCTTGTCTAGAAAAGAGAATCTCAGAAACTGATAGTGATCTGGATGAATTGGAATATGAAGATATGCATCCTGTAAGTCTATCGTGTACATATAATGACCTTGCTGAACAAAAAGCAGAATAGTCCTTATAGTCAACATTTTGAAAGTTGGCACTCTTACAAAACAATTTAAAAATGTTCAGATCCAGATCTGGCCTGAATGAATTTTCTTTCTTTGGGACAATGAATAGATTTGAATAAAACCCCAGACCCTGTTTCTGAAAAGGAACTGGTATGATTACCCCTGAAAGCTCCAGGTCTCAAACACACTTCAGAAAAGACTGAGCCTTTACTGGATTTGCTAGGATGCGTGAGAGAAAAAAATCTTCTCACAGGAGGTCTTACTCTGAATCCTATTCGGTACCCTTGAGAGACAATTCTCTGAATCCATTGATTTTGGACAGAATCTGCCCAAATGCTTTGGAAGAATCTTAATCTGCCCCTACCAGCTGAGCTGGAATGGGGCCGCACCTTCATGTAGACTTGGGGACTGGCTGTGGTTTCTTAAACGGCTTGGATTTATTCAATTTTTTGCATTTTCATGTAGAAAACATTGAGCTCATACAGTATAGTTACCCTGGATTGATCAGTGATTGGCTGAAATGTTGGTCTGTCAAAAGAACATAAATAAGTGGTCATTTTTCCGAGGCATAGATACAAGGTTAATCACAGAAGTAAAACGTGTATTTCTCTAAGTGTTGTTTTAAAGAACTTCTTTGTAAATAAACAATAATGTTCTGACTGTCCCTTTAAGCTGTGTTGTTGGCATTCAAACAGTAATATGCCATCATGTATAATTGTAATGGTCATTTTGTTTGAGATTAGGGAAACAGTTTGGACATCACATCACAGAAGCCAGTCAATGTAATCAACAAGGATAGGTATGTGATGATGTGGTGTCCACACACTTGTAACCCACACTCTGCAAACAATCTGCCTCCATGGACCCGGTCCCATAGAAGCAGATTATATACAGAGTGTGGTCCACAAGTGTAAGAAGACCACATCATCACATACCTATCCATTACACATTAAATAAATAAATATATATATAGGAAAAAAATACTTACTTCATCTTCCTTCCCCTCTTCCCACGAGACTGAGGCTCTGGGGGGGCAACTGTCCCCTCTGACGAGTTCTCATGGGAAATGTTTGTGGAAGAGGGGAAGGAGGAGTACTGGGATGACCCGGCTGAGGAGGAGGTTGAGGAGTACCAGGAACAGATGGCCCAGGATCAGATGGCCCAGCAGCAGATGGCCTAGGATCAGATGGCCCAGCAGCAGATGGCACAAGAGCAGATGGCCCAGCAGCAGATGGTGCGCTATGCGCCTCCCGGAGAACCTGCAATATGTCTCTGAGAGTATTTAAGATCTCATTTTGTCCTTGGATAATGTCTCTTTATCCTTGTATAAGCTCTCTTTGGCCTTCTCGAATGGCATGAATATCTTCTGTCATCTGCATTCTGCTTTGAAGATTTTCCCTCCGGGAGGCACGCATTTGTTCTTGAAAATCTCGTAATATCTGCACCTCTGCTATCTCCTCCTGAGGGGCTGCTGTTGCACAGTGGGCTGATGGTGCAGGAGGGGCTGCTGGTGCAGGAGGGGATGCTGGTGCAGGAGGGGATGCTGGTGCAGTGGGGGCTTCTTCAGAGGAGGAGTATAGAGGGATGTCTTCCATGTCTCCCCAAGGTGGTGAGTCATCTCCACCACTCTCATACTTGGGTGAAGGAGGAGCCTGTAGTTGCTGTGCTGCCTCCTCCCCAGGATCTGTATATTGTAAAAAGAAAGAAATGTATATATTAGCATAGTTCCAAATAAAAATGTAAATGCTTTTGCTTACAATAGAATTACAAATGCAGCCTCATCAATCCACTTTGAAATATAACAATAAATATGATTTCCACATTTTCCAAACCGTGTTTCTGATATCTATCTGGTCAATATGAATGTTTTTGCATTTGTTTTCAGTCTGTTTAAATGCACACCTAACCTGTAGCCTAGATACTAATGTAATCGCAAGGTAATTGTGAATGCGTTTACGTAATAATGTGTTAAAAAGCGTAATAGCATTAATCATATCCTTAAATACATGCTTTATTTTTGATGTTACGAGATTATTTAATGAGCTTACCGTCAGATAATAAGGGCAGGTTCCCGGTATCGACTCCTCCGATCCCGACTATGGCCACATCAGAGATGCTGGGATGCAACATATCCTCCCATCGGGAATACTCGACGGTCATTTCTGGCCCGCCACCGGTCCCTGTTGCTTATTGGTACTCCCTCGATATTTTTGTTTTTAGTTCCATTTTGCAGTCCCGGTAGCGATGCTTTATTGACTCAACATCCCTGTTACGTGCCCCCACTGCATTAACTGCATCCGTTATCTCCAGCCATAGCTTCCTCTTCTCCCTAGGGGTGGCCTTCTGAGCCTGCATATATGCTTCTATGAGGGCCTCCTTCTCCTCCATGGTATACATCGCCTCCCTAGTCAACTTGGCTTTCCCCTGTGAGGGTGTACTTTCCCGGATTGTGAAGCTCTACGCTGTCCGCCATTGGGCCCAGCCACTTGTTCATCTTGAACCAAGTGGCCGGGTCAACCCACCGCTTCCTCCCACCTTCCACTCGCACACTCACCCAAACCAACTCTCGCTCACTACCACTCTCTTACTATCTAACACTACAACTAACTAACTCTCTCACACTACCACTAATTAAGTCTCTCACACTACCACTAACTAACTCACACTACCACTAACTAACTCACGCTACCACTAACTCACGCTACCACTAACTCGCACAAAAACACTAACTCACTCTCTCACACTAACACTAACTCTCACAATAACGCACTAAAACTCTCTAATCTCCAAATACACACCAGCAACACAGTCAAAGAAGCAATGCTTGTGTCGTGCTTATATACCCTATGTAAATGTTTAATGATGTACCGGTTTGCCTTGTAAATTCTGTTCAGGTGTGCTTTGTTAGTAATTAGTATGTGTGCAATGTGTATTAGTTGTGTGAATTTGGGCATGCTCATATTGAGTTAGTATTTGTGGAATGTGTAGAATGCGATGATGTCATAGTGATTGTTTTGCATAACATTGTCCAAAAGTATTATGTGTAAATGTAAATGTTGATTTGTGATGGTGTCGTATTTGTGAAGTGTTGTAAATGTTTGTTTTTAATAATATTCCGTAATGTTGAATGCAAGTGTTTTGCTTGTGTATGAGTGTGCATTTTTTTTTTTTGTGTTGTTTTGTTCCGTGTTGTAGGATCGTAAGGTATATCTGTATTCCTCGTTTAGTGTAATATTTTTTTTCCCACTTGTGAATGTGTAATTCGTCTGTGCTATGTTGCGTGATTGTTGTTAGTACATTTGCTGTGTGTTTTTGTTGTGCATTATGTGGTATACGTAATATGACAGAGCAGTGCGTATTTCTCGCGAGATCGAGTTTTAGGTGAAAATGCGTTCTTCTCTGATTTCTCATTGATCTCAATGGGAGACTGTTTAAATCGGGCGTGATTACGCATATAAAATAAACGCGGTAGTCGTGTTACCGCGACACGTTAGGAGCTTGTTTTTAGACTCGTAATACCTACGTTAAAAAAAGTGCGCGTAAGAAATAAAAGACGCATAACTAATGCACCCCTTCTAACGCAAAATTCGTAATCTAGGCGATAGTAAGTGCACTGCTTGCTCACAGCCACTGTCACTAATTGCATAGTAAGTGCACTGCCTGCTCACAGCCACTGTCACTAATTATATAATAAATGCATTGCCTGCTCAGAGCCACTGTACTAATTATATAGTAAGTGCACTGCCTGCTCACAGACACTGTCACTAATTATATAGTAAGTGCACTGCCTGCTCACAGCCACTGTCACTAATAATATAGTAAGTGCACTGCCTGCTCACAGCTACTGTCACCAATTATATAGTAAGTACACTGCCTACTCACAGCCACTGTCACTAATTATACAGTAAGTGTACGGCCTGCTCACAGTCACTGTCACTAATTATATAGTAAGTGCACTGCCTACTCACAGCCACTGTCACTAATTATATCGTAAATGCACTGATTGCTCACAGCCACTGTCACTTATTATATAGTAAGTGCACTGCCTGCTCACAGCCACTGCCACTAATTATATAGTAAGTGCACTGATTGCTGACAGCCACTGTCACTAATTATATAGTAAGAGCACTGTCTGCTCACAGCCACTGTCACTAATTATATATTAAGAGCACTGCCTGCTCACAGCTACTGTCACTAATTATATAGTAAGTGCACTGCCTACTCACAGCCACTGTCACTAATTATATAGTAAGTGCACTGCCTGCTCACAGCCACTGTCACTAATTATACAGTAAGTGTACGGCCTGCTCACAGTCACTGTCACTAATTATATAGTAAGTGCACTTCCTGCTCACAGCTACTGTCACCAATTATATAGTAACTGCACTGCCTACTCACAGCCACTGTCACTAATTATATCGTAAATGCACTGATTGCTTACAGCCACTGTCACTTATTATATAGTAAGTGCACTGCCTGCTCACAGCCACTGCCACTAAATATATAGTAAGTGCACTGATTGCTCACAGCCACTGTCACTAATTATATAGTAAGTGCACTGCCTACTCACAGCCACTGTCACTAATTATATAGTAAGTGCACTGCCTGCTCACAGCCACTGTTACTAATAATATAGTAAGTGCACTGCCTGCTCACAGCTACTGTCAATAATTATATAGTAAGTGCACTGCCTGCTCACAGCCACTAATTATATAGTAAGTGCACTGCCTGCTCACAGCCACTAATAATATAGTAAGTGCACTGCCTGCTCACAGCTACTGTCAATAATTATATAGTAAGTGCACTGCCTGCTCACAGCCACTGTCACTAATTATATTCACCTAGATTACGAGTTCTGCGTTAGCCTTTAAAAGCAGCGTTAAGGGGTCCTAACGCTGCTTTTTAACGCCCACTGGTATTACGAGTATGACAGGTACAGATGTACTGCTCACTTTTCTTCCACGACTTTTGGCTACCGCAAATCCCCTTATGTCAATTGCGTATCCTATCTTTTTAATGGGATTTGCCTAACGCTGGTATTACGAGTCAATACAGCCTCTACCTCCAAGACTCCTACCGCATAAAAAAGTCAGTAGTTAAGAGTTTTATGGGCTAACACTGGAACATAAATCTCTTAACTACAGTGCTACAAAGTACACTAACACCCATAAACTACCTATTAACCCCTAAACCGAGCCCCCCCACATCGCAAACACTATAATAAAATTATTTAACCCCTAATCTGCCGACCGGACATTGCTGCCACCTACATTATACCTATGAACCCCTAATCTGCTGCCCCTAACATCGCCGACACCTACATTATATTTATTAACCCCTAATCTGCCCCCTCCCCAACGTTGCGGCCGCCTACCTACAATTATTAACCCCTAATCTGCCGACCGGACATCGCCGCCATTATAATAAATGTATTAACCCCTAAACCGCCGCACCCCCGCCTTGCAAACACTATAATAAATTGTATTAACCCCTATTCTGCCCCCCAATGTCGCCAACACCTACCTACAACAATTAACCCCTAATCTGCTGCCCCAATGTCGCCACTACTATAATAAAGTTATTAACCCCTAAACCTAAGTCTAACCCTAAAACCCCCCTAAGTTAAATCTATTTTTAATAAATCTAAATTAAATTTCTAAAATTAAATAAATTAATCCTATTTAAGACTAAATACTTACCTATAAAATAAACCCTAATATAGCTACAATATAATTAATAATTACATGGTAGCTATTTTAGGATTTATATTTATTTTACAGGCAACTTTGTATTTATTTTAACTAGGTACAATAGCTATTAAATAGTTAATAACTATTTAATAGCTACCTAGTTAAAATAATGACAAAATTACCTGTAAAATAAATCCTAAACTAAGTTACAAATACATCTAACACTACACTATCAATAAATTAATTAAATAAATTAACTACAATTATCTAACATAAAATACAATTAAGTAAACTAAACTATATCACAAAAACCCCCCACTAAATTACAAAAAATAAAAAATATTACAAGAATTTTAAACTAATTACACCTAATCCAAGCCCCATAATCAAATCAAAAAGCCCCCCAAAATAATAAAATTCCCTATCCTAAACTAAATTACAAAGTAATCAGCTCTTTAACCTGTAAAAAACAAACAAATACAACCCCCCCAACATTACAACCCACCACCCACACACCCCTACTCTAAAACCCACCCGATCCCTTAAAAAAACCTAACACTACCCCCCTGAAGATCACCCTACCTTGAGCTGTTTTTACCCAGCCGGGCACCGATGGGCCAGAAGAGGACATCCGGACCAGCAGAAGTCTTCATCCTATCTGGGCAGAAGAGGACATTCGGACCGGCAGACATCTTCATCCAGGCGGCATCTTCTATCTTCATCCTTCCGGAGCGGAGCCATCCTCTATCCAGCCAACGCGGAGCCATCCAATGTCCTAACGCAGAATGAAGGTTCCTTTAAATGACGTCATCCAAGATGGTGGCCCTCAAATTCCGATTGGCTGATAGGATTCTATCAGCCAATCAGAATTAAGGTAGGAAAAATCCGATTGGTTGATTTAATCAGCCAATCGGATTGAAGTTCAATCCGATTGGCTGAGCCAATAGAATTAATTTATTTAATTATAGTAATTTTATTTCATTTTATTTAAATTATATTTAAGTTAGGGGGGGTTAGGGTTAGACTTAGGTTTAGGGGTTAATAACTTTAGTATAGTAGTGGTGACGTTGGGGGCGGGAGATTAAGGGTTAATAATTGTAGGTAGGTGGCGGCTACGTTGGGGGGGGCAGATTAGGGTTTAATACAATTTATTATAGTGTTTGTGTGGCGGGAGGGTGGCTGTTTAGGGGTTAATACATTTATTATAGTGGCGGTGATGTCCAGTCGGCAGATTAGGGGTTAATAATTGTAGGTAGGTGGCGGCGACGTTGGGGGGGCAGATTAGGGGTTAATAAATAAAATATAGGTGTCAGCGATGTTAGGGACAGCAGATTAAGGGTTCATAGGGATAATGTAGGTTGCGGCGGTGTTCGGAGCGGAAGATTAGGGGTTAATAGTATAATGCAGGTGGCGAGGATGTTGGGGGCGGCAGATTAGGGGTTAATTAATGTAAGATTAGGGGTGTTTAGACTTAGGTGTAGACTGTAGAAAGTTGTAGAAAGTGTTTCCCCATAGGAAACAATGGGGCTGCGTTAGGAGCTAAACGCTGCTTTTTTGCAGGTGTTAGGTTTTTTTTCAGCCAGCTCAGCCCCTTTGTATCCTATGGGGAAATCGTGCACAAGCCCGTTTTTCCAGCTTACTGCTACCGTAAGCAACGCTGGTATTGAGGTGAGAAGTGGAGCTAAATTTTGCTCAACGCTCACTTTTCTGAGGCTAACGCAGCCTTTCAGAAAACTCGTAATACCAGCGTTGTTTAAAGGGAGCGCTGGAAAAAAAAGGAGCGTTAGCTCCGCAAGTTTTTACCAACAAAACTCGTAATCTAGGCGTTAGTAAGTGCACTGCCTGTTTACAGCCACTGTCACTAATTATATAGTATGTGCACTGCCTGCTCACAGCTACTGTCACTAATTATATAGTAAGTGTACTGCCTGCTCACAGCCACTGTCACTAATTAAACAAATGTTAGAATGTTATACAAACATTCTAAACAAACCAATGTGTTAAAATTCAATTTTTTGGGGTGGAGCCAACTATCGAAGAGGAGAGATGTTTTATTACAGAGCTCCTGAAGCTTGGCTGTTAAAACTTTTATTTATGGAGGTGTAGGAACTTATATATATTCTTGCATCACGCTGTTAGGATGGAGGAATTTTCCACATGCCTCACTTTTATATTGGAAAGCCTGCTTGAGAAAGCTGACAATTATTACCACAGCTTACGATCTATCATTCAAGAACCATGTAGCCAAGATTGCGTTTCTCGCCTTTACAGCTCTGACACCCACATGGTTGACCGGACAGCCTTACTGCCTGCTCCACACTTTATTGAGAGACCGCAGAAAAGGCAGCCTGGATGTGGTTTGACCGATCTCTTACCCAGGAATACATATATATATATGGTGACCCGACGCAAACACGCTCTACTGACCCGGTCCGCATGGAGGCTGTTGTATCAGGTTCAGCGAGATTCCTCCAGACACAGCTGCGCAGAGATCACGGCCCTTTCTGTCTCCTCACCCATGCCTGCAAAGATCATCAATGCCTAATGTATTTGAGACGCCAGTCGATACAGAGGGCTATAGCGAGCACTTAGGGGAGAACTTTTACCTGCCATGTAAGATGACTAGATTCTCCGGGGAGGATTGCCCAGAAGCCTTTAACTTCTCCATTGGTTTTAAAGCTCTCACTCTAGAAGATCGCGGACTGCTTGTTCACCTGATTCCGCCAAAAGATAACTCAGGGCCCCACTTTTCCCTGCCTTCACAGTTGGCTCAAGGCAAATCCCCACACGAGTCTCATAGAATGGATGGCATGCTTCGCAGTAATATACTGAAAGGCCCTTATGATCTGGGTGGCCGGTTTCACCACATACCGGGCATTGGATATGGTGTGAGGCAGATAAGTAGTTTTTGACTATCATAGCTGTGCGGCTGGACTCAGGAGGGTTTGATACTCTATTACCCTACCTCCTCTTTTTTTTATTCTACGCCTTTATGGGCAAGCTTGGGACACTTGTGCTAACAGTACATACCTTCTAATATTACAAGCACTTATTTCACCTAAATGACTAAATTAGACTCTGCCTCATGAGCCTAGTTAATACTCTCATGTTTTCTGCAATACATTTAAAATTGGCCTAATTTTACTTCCTGTTTTAGCATGTGTGCATATGTTTTTATGTCCCCGCTATCTGAGTACAAAGGTTTTGTTAAGTGTGGTTATGTTCATATTAAGAAATGGTTATTTTGCCCTAACTAAACTAACTCCTAGTGACACCTCCCTAACTAAATATTACTTGTCAACATATAGCGTTCATATTAGTGCAGCTTGCTAAGTTTATGTATGCACTAAATTGATCTTAGACTCACTGTTTTCTGTACATATCCGTTTTGTTCTCTGGCCTCTATATCATGCTGGAAACTTGTATATCTCAAAACAGAGCCTTGGGGGATATCCTCCAGATAATGATCTTCCTAAGGGCTATACTGACTTCATCCCAATAGCTTTCCCTAGCCTGAGTAACACAGTTAATAGAGTATTTGTCCAAAAAATATTTGCCTACAAAGTTTAATTGCCTAGTATTTCTATGGGGTTTTGTTATATTTTTGTGTATGACCTTGACACTCTGAATGCTTATGGGATATGTACATGTTACAGCCGTTAATAGTTAAGTTGTGTTGGTTACTCATATTTAGGCTACCATAGTTAGAGAAAGGCTAATATTAAATCTACATTACCTGACAACTTACTCTGATAAAATGGTGGACCATCCAGAATATTTCCTATAAGATAACCATAAACCACTATTATTTCATAGTTTAATAT
Organism: Bombina bombina; assembly: GCF_027579735.1. Lineage (NCBI taxonomy): Eukaryota > Metazoa > Chordata > Amphibia > Anura > Bombinatoridae > Bombina > Bombina bombina. The sequence continues at coordinate 1,259,470,175 of NC_069501.1, read as the reverse complement.
TTTATCTACCTTTCCTATATTTGTTAGCGGTCATCGCTGCTTCACCCACTATAGGTAATGCTATATGATGCAATATAGTTCAATGAGATCTTACTACGACCCTTCTTACTTAACTAACTGTGCTCTTCTATATGATTGTTTTAATGTGACAATTGCTATATTTAGTTATTGCTAAACAGAGTTAGCTAGCATTGTAAAGGTTGCTGTTGACATTGCATATTTTATGGTGGTGTTCTGTTTAAAGTCTTAACGTGAAAAGATATATTCTGTTCATATATATGTTGGTTGCAATTAGCTATGGTCCCTAGATAATACCTAATTTGGGGTTCCTCTCTTACTCTATAGGGGCATAGATTCTAGTCATGGTAAGTGTAATATGGACTCAAATTCCTTCTAGTACACTGTCAGAAAAAAGGGTACGGTTGGGGTCCGTTTGTGAACACTTAGGGTACAACTGCTGTGGTTGTACCCTCAATGGATCATAATTACAACTTAAGGAACTAATATGTACCATTTAGCGGTAAATAAGGTACAAATATGTTTCCAACTGTCAAAGGGTCCATGTCTGTACCATGTAATCCCCCCAAAAAGGTACAATCACTTGTGTGACTAAAAGGTTGAGGGGGATGGGTGGTTCAAGGCTGCCAAACCATGCAAGTCCATATCATTTGTACAGCTCAGTTATTCATATTCACATAACTGTCAGTCACCCAAAATGAATGCAACATACATGTTGTACAGCAAAATAATTATGTTCAATTGTTGTTAGTAATATGCAAGAAGTGGGCAAAGCAAAAAAAAAAATACTTAAAGGGACAGTCTACACCAGAATTGTTATTGTTTAAAAAGATGGATAATCCCTTTATTACCCATCCCCCAGTTTTGCATAACTAAAACAGTTATATTAATATACTTTATACCTCTGTGATTACCTTGTATCTAAGCCTCTGCAGACTGCCCCCTTATCTCAGTTCTTTTGACAGGCATACCGTTTAGCCAATCAGTGCAAACTCCTAAATAACTACATGGGAGTGAGCATATTGTTATCTATATGACACACATGAACTAGTACTGTCTAACTGTGAAAAACTTTCAAAATGCTCTGAGCTAAGAGGCAGTTTTCAATGGTTTAGAAATCAGTTTGAGCCTCCCTAGGTTTAGCTTTTCAAAAATATCACCAAGGGAATAATTTTAAATTTTCATGCCCTATCTGAATCATGAAATTTTAATTTTGACTAGACTGTCCCTTTAAGAACCCATATATTCAATTATACTGTGTTGCTGGTTCTAAATGGCAAACAAGCGCTTAAAATTTAATGTTTATATTTAGAGCATCAAGATGTTAACTCTTAAACATAAAGCACATGTATTAACTAAAATTACAAAGAAAAAATTGTTTTAAACTCTATAAAATAAACAAGAGCTATTTAAGAACCAGTTTTAAAAAAGATGAAATAAATTTGTAACTGTTCCCCAGTCACATACATGGACATTGTGTAAAACGCCATAGCGCCATCTGTTGGTTGAAAGTTCCTTGACATGTGTAACACAGCTCCATCTATTGGTAGCAGGTTCATCACCAAAATGTGTACTAGGGAAATAGACTCATTTGCATATATTTTGCATAGAGTAACAATTCAATGTATGGTTGTGAGTTTTATCTTTTTATCCCTCCCTCGAATCCCCCTTCTTTTCGTTAGAGTTATATTTTATTATGATGTTGTTTTCTATATGTTTTCTATATATTTATGTTTTATATGGCATGTCACCCTAAATTAAATGGGGTGTTTTTAGAGTCTAGTACAGAGTTATATAAAACACATTGAGTATTTCATTTTGGAACTGGTTGTTTAGCCTGGCTCAATCAGGTGGCTTTGTAGTAGTTTTTGGAATTGCTACAGTTAAGTATACAACATTTTTTTAAAGCTGCAGTGTGGCTATTTTAATACTGCCTGTAAAAGTACACATTGAATGCATATTTGAATGTTATATGATAAATTTAATGGAGCAGCATTTGTAATATGTTATGTTGAGTACAAATTTGCCATCATGAGGTACAAAGGGCTTGTCACTGGGGCAGTACCCTTAAAAGGCCAGATTTGCACCATTTTTTTAAGGGTACAATATGGTACCATAGGACTGAAGTCCAATCTAGTCCCCAAAGGTACATATTTGCCTTTGAAAGGTACAATCTGCAAAGGTACCAATTTTTACCCATTTTAAAGGGTACAGCAGGTGTACCTTTGAGGGTACTGCCCCAGTGACAAGCTGTTGTACCCCTAAAGGTACAACTTTTGCACATTTATTCTGACAGTGTAGGCTCTCATACGTGCTTGCTCTAAGGGAAGATCAAATATGTAGCCCCTCATTTCTTCCCTATGTAGTTGAGAGAAAAACCTAACTTATTAATTACTTCCACGACTTTAAGCCTTCTAGCCCTGATCCTAAGTAAAGAGTACACAACAGGCCCCAAGCATCCTAGCATTATGTAGACATTACCTCCTAATTTGCACTACCATATTTTATGGTAGCTATTTATTGACTCCTACCTGCTATGACAAAACACCTAAGTCTCATTCAAGCTTTCTGTCACATTACTCGTGCAAGAATGACATAATCGGTAGCATTTAACATTGGAGAAATTTACCTTCGTAATCTTAGAGCAAGCATCAGTTGTATACACCATGCCCTGCTATCGGACTTCTCGGGTTAGGAACTGCCCCTAAAATAGTTTTTTTTATATAAAATCCCTGTAGGGACTATAGAGTAATCCTCCCGTTATTTATCTGTACAGGCCTACATTACCTAGGACTTATCTTTGCTGATTTCAGTCACTTATATAATGTTTATACATATTATACAACAGCGTTATGTCCTACTAGCCCTGACTCCATACTTCTCCAAAAGACGGATGATATACATATATATTCACATTCCAATAGCTACGTTATAACTCATATTTATTTTTGTATAGATCCCCATATTTACAAACCTGACATGCTGACTGGCTCCGCCCTCCACCTCCACCCCCCCCCCCCTACTCTATTTCAAGCGGCTCTCGCCCGCTGCATCCCCCCATAAAACTATAAAGCTAACTCCCCCCTGGCCCTCATTTTACTTGAATAGATATCCTACTTTATTTTCTATACGGCACAGAGAGGACCATTTTTGTTTTTACTACCTTTATTATAAAACTGAAGTCTCAATAAAAAGCGTTTAAAAAAAAATATTACATTTTTCAAATAGAGAGAGAGAGAGAGAGAGAGAGAGACAGAGAGAGAGAGAGAGAGAAAGAGAGTTATTAAGAATAGAAAAGCATAAAATCCAAATCATCCTTTTCACAAAAGTAAGAGACCGAAATTTTTTATTGAAAAGTAGCAAATCTAGGGAAGTATCCGCCATTGCTTTTCTCAGATGTATTCGGTATTTATTTTTACCAATGCACCAGGGAACTCTGGGTACAATATGAAATAAGATAAACAATATCTAACTCTTTTTGCTTCCAAGTACTGTTTTAAACACAGCCATCCCCATTATCACTTGGATACAGTAAAAAAACAAAAAAACTTCCGAACAGCTGTGTGTAGTTTTTAACTTTTATCAGCAGATGATACGTTTTAATTTTAATAAATGCCTTGCTTTCTCACAGCCACTGTCACTAATTACATAGGAAGTGCACTGCCTGCGCACAGCCACTGTCACTAAATATATAGTAAGTGCACTGCCTGCTCACAGCTACTGTCACTAATTATATAGTAAGTGCACTGCCTGCTCACAGCCACTGTTACTAATTATATAGTAAGTGCACTGCCTGCTCACAGCCACTAATTATATAGTAAGGGCACTGCCTGCTCACAGCTACTGTCACTAATTGTATAGTAAGTGCACTGCCTGCTCACAGCCACTGTCACTAATTATATAGTAAGGGCACTGCCTGCTCACAGCTACGGTCACTAATTATATAGTAAGTGAACTGCCTGCTCACAGCCACTGTTACTAATTATATAGTAAGTGCACTGCCTGCTCACAGCCACTGTCACTAATTATATAGTAAGTGCACGGCCTGCTCACAGTCACTGTTACTAATTATATAGTAAGTGCACTGCCTGCTCACAGCTACTGTCACTAATTATATAGTAAGTGCACTGCCTGCTCACAGCCACTGTTACTAATTATATAAAAAGTGCACTGCCTGCTCAAAGCCACTGTCACTGATTATATAGTAAGTGCACTGCTTGCTCACAGCCACTGTCACTAATTATATTGTAAGTGCACTGCCTGCTCTCAGCCACTGTTACTAATTATATAGTAAGTGCACTGCCTGCTCACAGCTACTGTCACTAAGTATATAGTAAATGTACTGCCTGCTCACAGCCACTGTCACTAATTATATAGTAAGTGCACTGCCTGCTCACAGCCACTGTCACTAATTATATAGTAAGTGCACTGCCTGCTCACAGCCACTGTCACTAATTATATAGTAAGTGCACAGCCTGCTCACAGCCACTGTCACTAATTATATTGTAAGTGCACTGCTTGCTTACAGCCACTGTCATTAATTATATAATAAGTGCACTGCTTGCTTACAGCCACTGTTACTAATTATATTGTAAGTGCACTGCCTGCTCACAGCCACTGTCACTAATTATACAGTAAGTGTACGGCCTGCTCACAGTCACTGTCACTAATTATATAGTAAGTGTACTTCCTGTTCACAGCTACTGTCACCAATTATATAGCAACTGCACTGCCTACTCACAGCCACTGTCACTAATTATATAGTAAGTGCACTGCCTGCTCACAGCCACTGTCACTAACTATATAGTGAGTGCACTGCCTGCTCACAGTCACTGTCACTAATTATATAGTAAGTGCACTTCCTGATCACAGCCACAGTCACTAATTATATAGTAAGTGCACTGCCTGCTCACAGCCACTGTCACTAATTATATAGTAAGTGCACTGCCTGCTCACAGCCACTGTCACCAATTATATAGTAAGTGCACTACCTACTCACAGCCACTGCTACTAATTATATAGTAAGTGTACGGCCTGCTCACAGCTACTGTCACCAATTATATAGTAACTGCACTGCCTACTCACAGCCACTGTCACTAATTATATAGTAAGTGCACTGCCTGCTCACAGCCACTGTCACTAATTATATAGTACGTGCACTGCCTGCTCACAGCCACTGTCACTAATTATATAGTAACTGCACTGCCTGCTCACAGCCACTGTTACTAATTATATAGTAAGTGTACGGTCTGCTCACAGCTACTGTCACCAATTATATAGTAACTGCACTGCCTGCTCACAGCCACTGTTACTAATTATATAGTAAGTGCACTGCCTGCTCACAGCCACTGTCACTAATAATATAGTAACTGTACTGCCTGCTCACAGCCACTGTTACTAATTATATAGTAAGTGCACTGCCTGCTCACAGTCACTGTCACTAATAATATAGTAAGTGCACTGCCTGCTCACAGCCACTGTCACTAATTATATAGTAAGTGCACTGCCTGCTCACAGCCACTGTACTAATTATATAGTAAGTGCACTGCCT